>NC_058088.1:78976559-79673463 GCF_014858855.1 Bufo gargarizans | reverse complement strand
ACAGCCTTTAATACCCCTGAGGGTCATGCCTTTTGGGTTAACCAATTCTCCAGCAGTTTTTCAACACTTTATAAATGACATCTTTTATCATCTGGTGGGGAGATTTGTTGTTGTATATCTGGGTCACATACAAATTTATTCTACAGACATGGAGACTCATCAGGATCATGTGAGACAGGTGTTACAGATCCTAAAAGAGAATAAATTGTATGTGAAGATGGAAAAATGTGTTTTTGCTGTTTAGGAAGTGCAATTCCTGGGTTACCTACTCTCATCCTCAGGTTTTCGTATGTGTCCCGAGAAAGTCTGTGCGGTGTTGGACTGGGATCGACCCAAAAATCTGAAAGCACTTATGCGGTTTTTGGGATTCACCAACTACTACCGTAAATTCATCTTGAACTATTCTACTGTGGTTAAACCTTTAACAGACATAACTAGGAAGGGAGTCGATTTCTCAGTTTGATTTGAGACGGCATTACAAGCCTTTTCTGCTGTGAAGGAATATTTTGCTTCAGCTCCTATTCTGGTGCAACCTGACATGTCTTAGCCATTCAGGTGGAGGTTGACGCATCCGTGGTAGGGGTGGGAGCAGTTTTGTCGCAAGGTACTTCACCTAGTAAATGGCGCCATGTGCTTTCATCAAAAAAAAAACTCTTGACTGCTGAAAGAAATTATGCTGTGGGTAATAGGGAATTGCTGGCCATTAAGTTGGCTTTTGAAGAATGGCGGCATTGGTTGGAAGGAGCAATTCATCCTATTACGGTAAATATGGATCACAAAAATCTGGCTTACCGTGAATCGGCTAAACGTCTGAATCCAAGGCAGGCCAGATGGTCGCTGTTTTTTTTACCAGTTTTAACTTCATTGTCACCTACTACCCTGGGGCTAAGAACATCAAGACGGATGCTTTGTCGCACAGCTTTCCTTATGGGGGGGGGGGGGGGGTGATTCTAAAGATCCTAGTCCTGTTTTGTCTGAAGGGGTAGTCATATCTGCCCTATATCCTGATCTTGAGGCTAAGGCGTTGGAGGCACAAGAGGATGCACCAGACTCTTGTCCTCCAGGGAAATTGTTTGTTCCTTCAGACTTGCGTCACAAGGTATTTGAGGAACATCACTGTACTGTCTTGGCTGGACACCCTGGGAGTAGATCCACTGTCGATCTTATCTCGTGCAGATTTTGGTGGCTGGGGCTGCGTAAGTGTGTTGAGGACTATGTGTCAGCCTGTTGTACCTGTGCTCATGCTAAGGTAACACATACTCAGCCTTCTGGATCTCTTCTTCCGTTACCCATCCCTTCCAGACTTTGGATGCATTTGTCCATGGACTTTATCCCAGACTTACCAAATTTTTCGGGAAAAACTGTGATCCTGGTGGTAGTTGATTAGTTTAGGAAAATGGCACATTTTATAGCATTGCCTGCTCTACCTCATGCCAAAACTCTTGCACAGGTGTTTGTCGATAACATTGTGAAACTACATGGCATTCCCTCTGATGTGGTGTCTGATCGGGGGACTCAATTTGTTTCCAGATTCTGGAAAGTGTTCTGTACTCGACTGGGGGTACAATTGTCCTTTTCTTCGGCTTTTCATCCTCAGTCGAACGGACAGACAGAGTGCACCAATCAAAATCTGGAGACCTACTTGAGATGTTTTGTTTTGGGGAACCAGGAGAACCAGGTCTTCATTCTTGTCGTTAGCTGAGTTTGCCATTAATAACCGTAGACAGTAGTCCACTGATAAGTCGCTGTTTTTGGGGCATATGGATTCCATCCGCAGTTTGGCACATTTTCTGGTTCTCAAACTTCTGGTATTCCTGAGGAGGAACAATTTTCCTCTTCTTTGTCTTCAATTTGGCTGAAAATTCAAAATAACCTGAAAAAGATGGGCAACAGGTGCATGTGGCTGACAGGAGACGTATGCATGGTCCGGACCTGAGAGTGGGTGATTCTGTCCACAAGAAACATTAAGCTTAAGGTACCTCCTTGGAAGTTGGTCCCAAGATTTATTGGTCCATATAAGGTCACTGCCATTGTTAACCTTGTAGCCTTCCATCTTGAACTTCCTCAGGCTTTGAAAATTCATAACGTATTTAATAAGTCATTGTTGAAGAAATGTGTCGTACCTGTTGAGCCTCCTCCTTGCCTCCCGCTCCTGTCATGGTGGACGGTAATTTAGAATTTTTAAATCAGCAGGATTGTGGACTCCCGAGTTCTCCGTAGAGCCCTCCAGTATCTCGTCCACTGGAAGGGTTACGGACCAGAGGAGAGGATGTGGGTTCCAGAGGCCGATGTTAATGCGAATCGTCTGGTGAAGGCCTTTCACAGAGCCCATCCTGATAAGGTCGGTCCTAGGTGCCTGGAGGTCACCAGTAGAAGGTGGGGTACTATCACGGTCCCTCAGGTGACTGGTGTCAGGAGATCAGAGAGACTGGCTGAGCGTGGAGGAATCTAACAGTCTCCTTGATTTCTCTTGATTCAATGTTGATAGGGTTAATGACCTCTTTCCTTTTCTCAGCTGTTGCTCAGTGGTCATCACTTCTACACTTTATAGTCTGACCCGACCCTTCTGACTATGCGGTAGATAGCTTTATTTGGGTTTGGCTGAGGTGGTGTGAGGACATCTCTGGTGTTCCTGTTTTTCCATCTCAACAGAAGTTAAGTGTCGCGTTTGTTTGTATGTATCTGGGCCTGAGACTGAGACTTCCATTCATCCTTTTTGGGAGGAATAGGTTGTCTCTGGACCTTAACCTTTTCCTGGACCTTATAGGGAAATCAGGGCCTAGGTATACTGCATATGAATATTCATACCTTCAAGGTCTATTTATATTGATAGTTAGTCAGGGCCCGGATTAGGTTTTTCTAGGAGGTGACCTGTTTCTTCCCTAGTTTCCAAGTCCAGTTACTGTTCCCCTTCCCTCCTGTGTTAAGTGTAGAGTTTCCCCCCCACACTGATCGTGACATCACGACCTCCCACTGCTGCCACTCTGCTGACTCCTGGCCACGCTAGCGACTTGCTAGCTCTGCCGCTGCCTCACGTGCAAGCTGGCACCCTCTTCTCCTAATGATTATGAAGCCCTTAATTCACCCGGCTCCCAAGTGAGATCAGCTACATCCTCATCAAGTACTGTCTGCACATCACTAATGTCCTCCTCAACGGTCTCTGGGTCAAGAGCCTGTCCGCTTGCAACACCAGCTTCCACACCACTCTCCTTATCACTACTTGCCCACCTACCGGAGGAATCAGCGAATGTCTCCTCCACATCTTGGCTGGCTAGTAGCTGCTGACTGTCCTCTAGTAGCTTGTCCTCACTGTATAGTGGAGCTGAGCCCACAGCATATAATGCTTGTCTGGCTAAGGGAACAGAAAAGGACAGAGGCAGGTTGAGAACAGGTGAACGCACAGGGCCTGCTTCTGGGCCATGCCATCTAAGGGTGGTGTCTGACGAACCCACCGTCTCTTGGCTTGAGGTGTCTGATGTCATTTGGGATGAAGTGGATGACCGAGTCAACCATTCAAGAACCGCTGGGTTGCTGGTCAAGACACGACAGCTAGATGAGACCGGGAGCTCAGGCCTCTCTCTGCGACTCCTGCTGCCACACCCTCTTACTCTGCTGCGACCTGAGCCTGCACCAGAGAAATTTAGGCCTCTGCCACTCCCCTGTGCAGGGCCTGGCACGACTTGTCTTGACAAACTGTGCAGGGCCTGGCACTTCTCTGTCTGACTGTTAGATCAAATGAATAAATAAAAAGGAAGTTTAAAAAACCCTAAAAAAGTCTGTAGTTTTCTCACTTTACCACACAACGGCTAATAAGCCTTTTTTTCCCACTAATACTCGCCAAATAAGGCTTTAGAACATATAATTGCACAGCTGAACAGCAAATAGGACCTTACTTTTTTTTTTTTTTTTTTTTTACTTATGCACGCCACAAAACGCTTTAGAACATATAACTGCACCGCTGATCGGCAAATAATATATATATTTTTGCCACTAATACATGCCAAAAAGGGCTTTAGAACATATGACTGCACCGCTGAATGGAAAATATTATATTTTTTTTTGCCACTAATACATGCCAAAAAGGACTTTAGAACATATAACTGCACTGCCGAATGGAAAATAATATATATTTTTTTGCCACCAATACACGCCTAAAAGGGCTTTAATTCTAACTTCACCACACAACGGCAAATACTTTTTTTTTGTGCCACTTATACACGCAAAAAAGTGCTTTAGAACATAGAACTGCATCGCTGAATGGCAAAAAATATATATTTTTTTGCCACTAATACACACCAAAAAGGGCTTTAGAACATATAACTGCACTGCTGAACGGCAAATAGACCCTTTTTTGCCACTAATACACACCACAAGGGGCTTTAGAACATATAACTGCACCGCTGAATGGCAAATAATAAATATTTTTGTGCCACTAATACACGCCAAAAAGGGCTGTAATTTTCTCACTTCACCACACAATGGCTAATAAGCCCTTTTTCCCCAATAATGCAAGCCATATACAGTGAATATAAAAAGTCTACACACCCCTGTTAAAATGTCAGGTTTCTGTGATGTAAAAAAAATGAGACAAAGATAAATCATTTCAGAACTTTTTTCACCTTTAATGTGACCTATAAACTGTACAACTCAATTGATAAACAAACTGAAATCTTTTAGGTAGAGGGAAAAAAATATATAAAAATAAAATAATATGGTTGCATAAGTGTGCACACCCTTAAACTAATACTTTGTTGAAGCACCTTTTGATTTTGTTACAGCACTCAGTCTTTTTGGGCATGAGTCTATCAGAATGGCACATTTTGACTTGGCAATATTTGCCAACTCTTTGCAAAAACACTCCAAATCTGTCAGATTACGAGGGCATCTCCTGTGCACAGCCCTCTTCAGATCACCCCACAGATTTTCAATCAGATTAAGGTCTGGGCTCTGGCTGGGCCATTCCAAAACTTTAATCTTCTTCTGGTGAAGCCATTTCTTTGTTGATTTGGATGCATGCTTTGGGTCGTTGTCATGCTGAAAGGTGAAGTTCCTCTTCATGTTCAGCTTTCTAGCAGAAGCCTGAAGGTTTTGTGCCAATATTGACTGGTATTTGGAACTGTTCATAATTCCCTCTAGCTTAACTAAGGCCCCAGTTCCAGCTGAAGAAAAACAGCCCCAAAGCGTGATGCTGCCACCACCATGCTTCACTGTGGGTATGGTGTTCTTTTGGTGATGTGCAGTGTTGTTTGTGCACCAAACATATCTTTTGGAATTATGGCCAAAAAGTTCAACCTTGGTTTCATAAGGCCATAACACCTTTTCCCACATGCTTTTGGGAGACTTCAGATGTGTTTTTGCAAAATGTAGCCTGGCTTGGATGTTTTTCTTAGTAAGAAAAGGCCTTCGTCTTGCCACTCTACCCCATAGCCCAGACATATGAAGAATACCGGAGATTGTTGTCACATGTACCACACAGCCAGTACTTGCCAGATATTCCTGCAGCTCCTTTAATTTTGCTGTAGACCTCTTGGTAGCCTCCCAGACCAGTTTTCTTCTCGTCTTTTCATCAATTTTGGAGGGATGTCCAGTTCTTGGTAATGTCACTGTTGTGTCATATTTTCTCCACTTGATGATGACTGTCTTCACTGTGTTCCATGGTATATCTAATTCCTTGGAAATTCTTTTGTACCCTTCTCCTGACTGATATCTTTTAACAATGAGATCCCTCTGATGTTTTGGAAGCTCTCTGTGGACTATAGCTTTTGCTGTGGGATGCGACTGAGAAAGTTTCAGGAAAGACCCACTAGAGCAGCTGAACTTTTTTGGGGGGTTAATCAGAGGCACTTTAAATGATGGTAAATGTATGCTGACTCCTATTTAACATGATTTTGAATGTGATTGCTTAATTCTGAACACAGCTAAATCCCCAGTTATAACCACATTATTTTAGTTTTTTTTTAGTTTTCTTCCCGCCACCTAAAAGATTTCATTTTGTTTTTCCATTGAGTGTTACAGTTTATAGGTCACATTAAAGGTGGAAAAAGTTCTGAAATTATTTATCTTTGTCTAATTTTTTTACATCACAGAAACCTGACATTTTAACAGGGATGTGTACACTTTTTATATCCACTGTAACTGCACTGCACAAGGACAAATAAGACGTAGAAATATTTCCTTGTTATAAACCCTGTTAATGGCTGTATCACACAGCACTTCTGCAACACGCCAGACCTGCAGGGTATAGCGAAGTGAGGTCACGGTTATGGGCAATCGAGGGTTACTCACTGTATTGGAGAACCCTGGGCAGGCGCGTGGCAGTGAAGGAGAGGTAGACACGGTTCCTCTGGGGCACACTCTGTATGTAGAGACCAGGCCTGATGGTGGATGAGGTGCCCTGGATGTTATGGGTATTTTGAGTGCCTGGGGCAAGGTCCCTGTTGGATTCGTGACGCCAGTGCCTTTAACGGTGGCACACCGGTTGGTAGTTGGAATGATGGAGGTACACAGGTAGTATAGTGAACCAAACGTTACTTTACTGAACAGTCCAACTTTGTACAGCAGGTGGTAACACAGTCTTTCAAATCACAGTTCCACAAGTAGGCTTATTCACAAAATGGCAGGTATTAATTATGCAAGATACGCAGAGGGTAAATTCACAATGCACTCAGAAGCAGGTTGTACCTTTCCTCAGAAATAATGTACACTGTCCTTTCTAGAACTCCTGTTCTGGCTTTCTATCTCAAGGCCCGGATGCCTAAAGGGTGGCTTAAATCCTTGGTAATTATATCTTCCTCTGGTATTAATTAAATCCTTGCTTTCCTTTCTATTTGCATCTGCCCATCAGGGTTACTTATCTTTCCCTGGATCTTCCTTACTTGGCTGGTGATTAACTGTGGGTTTCTCCCAGGAGGTTCTGTCCTGCTACTGGGGTGACTTCAGAGCTAACTACGGCTCTCTTGGCTTCAGGCAGGCTAGGTCTCCTCACTAGCCTCCTGGTCATAGCTAGCAGCCAGGGCTATCAAGCTGCATGTCAGGAGGAGGCTTTCTAACCTCTGTCTTCTCAGACTCCTGACTCTGCACTGCACTAACACTCCCTGTCTAGACCTGGACATTTATACTAGGGGCTCCCTATCTCCCTCTAGTGTCTGGGATGTCTAACTACACCCAACTAGGCCTGCTATTGCATCATACAGGGGAAACATTGCATGTAAAACACATTAGAACATACATTAAATGCACAATTAAATATGACATTTCTGTCCCTTGTGAGCAGGAGTAACGCGCATACCAATTGACCCTTTGTGTAGTGCCACCCCTACCTAGTGGGACACTACACTTCCACCCCAATAACAAGAACGGTTTGCTGGAATTACAGAGCTGTATAATGGCAATTTGGATCCGCAGTTAGTACAGCAAGGTGTAATAGGCATGTTTCTATTACCCAGACTCCCCTACTGAACCCTGTTCCGCTTCAATAATGTGGAATCATTCCTCCCTATCCTTTCCCTGAACTTCTATACAAAAAATAAAAGTTTTAAAGTCTTTTCTACCACTGTCCCTAGCACTTGCTGAAGTCTCTCCCTGCACTAAGTACACTGGAAAATGGCTGAATCCAAGATGGTTAAGGCTATTTATAGGGCTGTGACATAACAGGGCTGGCTGCTGATTGGCTGCATGCATGGCATTGTGGGTGATCCCTCGTTCCCAGAGTTCCTTGCTGCATGTCCTGACATGTGCAGCAGTGACTGGTTACCACGAAGCGAGAGGAAATTCGGATTTGGTTAAAGATGAGCAAATTTTTCAAAAATTCGATTCGGCCAGTTCGCTGAATTTTTAAGAAAAATTAGCTTCGATCCGAATTTATTTGCTGCGAATCGTGTTAAAAAAACTATTTCCTGGCTGCTGAGAGCCTTTATAGTGGTGTAGAACACTGTGCCTTGCAGTAACACGCATAGGGAGTCTACTTTGGTAGTGAAATAATACTGTGAGTCCATATGACATGCAGATGACAGGCGTCGTTCTTAGAATCACTGCATACTTCACTTATTTGGGCTGTCACGGGGCCAAAACTGACCAAATAACTCAAGTGTGAACTCAGCCTTATAGGTCGATGTTAGCGCTAAGAAGAAGCGCATTACTTTTACACCATCGTCTATCATGATTTAACACTTATATAAGTAGAGCCCCCCGACAGAGTGGAGACGGTGTCAGCAGTAAGTTTTTGTTGACGTCACTGATTTTCCCCATTCTCTGATCCGTCAGAACAATTACCCAGAAAAAACTGATCCTATCTGTGGAGCATATGCCTTCACTCGATCAGCATTTGCTCAATAATCCATCAGTATTGCTAAAGGCAAAAAAAAACTGAGTGGATCCAAAACAGAGATGACACATGTGTTTTCTACCCACTCCTGCTTTTGACTATCAAATCATAAGCCGATTCTGTTGGGACCATACAGGCCTTAAAGCTGCTACACAGACAGGATCTGTTGTGCGTCTAATTTTTCCTTCCTTCTTCAGATCAGAAGAAGTTTCAAATAAATGATCATGTCAGCCAGGCCAAAAGCCAAAATAGTGGACCAGTCATGAAGTGGCAAGGGTGGGAACAGAATGAGAAGTCCACAGAGTGGACCTATGACATAGTGGTGAGGTGAAAGCAGCATGAGGAGACCACAGAGTGGCCCAATGAAAGAGTCTGGAGGTGGAAGCAGTATGAGGAGGCTACCGAGTGGCACAATGACAAAGTCTGTAGGTGGCATCAGCTGAATTAGGAGAAGGCTACCGAGTGGTAAAATGACAGAGTCTGCAGGTGGCGGCAGCATGAGGAGACCACAGAGCGGCACAATGACAGAGTCTGGAGGTGGCGGCAGCAGCAGCATCAAGGGGAGGCCACGGAGAGGCACAATGACAAAGTCTGGAGGTGGCATCAGCAGAATTAGGAGAAGGCTACCGAGTGGTAAAATGACAGAGTCTGCAGGTGGCGGCAGCATGAGGAGACCACAGAGCGGCACAATGACAGAGTCTGGAGGTGGCGGCAGCATTAGCATCAAGAGGAGGCCACAGAGAGGCACAATGACAAAGTCTGGAGGTTGCAGCTGCATGAGGAGACCACAGAGCTGCACAATAACAGAGTCTGGAGGTGGCGGCAGCATCAGGGGGCCACAGAGTGGCAAGGTGACATACTGTGGAGGTGAGTTGCAATAACAGTACCCGCTGAAGATGGTGGGTGAAAGAAGGAGCACTTGGCATCAGATGTGTGGCATCAGGTGGGTAACAGCATCAGAATAGTAGCTGAGGCAGGTAGCCATAAGAAACCCGTCTCTTTTGTCAAATTGTTGGTGTGGCACCGTGGATAATCTATTCTGATGCATCAGGCATTGGTGTGTGGAAATACTGGCTGATCCATGCTTGATTCATCTTGATGCAGTGTCCCACTACGTGCTATATGTGGGCACTTTAAACTCTTGATAAATGTAATTTCAAATGTATTGTAGTATCATGCTGTAATTACCTTTAACAGGCTGGCAGTGTCATTTACCTTTATTTGCCCCTAGGTGGTGCTGGCACCACTTATATATATACATAGCTGAGGGGGTGTCAAGTCAGTGTTGTGTGTTGAGGATGAGATTGAAAGAGGAGGAAGTTAATGGAGGAGGTAGAAATTAGTTTTTCCACCAAAATAATTCACAAAAGATTTTACCGCATAGAAGTGCAGCACTGAACGCTGAATACAATTTTTTTTTCCCTGAAATAACGCACAAAAGATTTTACCACATATACAGTGGCGGAAATAATTATTTGACCCCTCACTGATTTTGTAAGTTTGTCCAATGACAAAGAAATGAAAAGTCTCAGAACAGTATCATTTCAATGGTAGGTTTATTGTAACAGTGGCAGATAGCACATCAAAAGGAAAATCGAAAAAATAACTTTAAATAAAAGATAGCAACTGATTTGCATTTCATTGAGTGAAATAAGTATTTGAACCCCTACTAACCATTAAGAGTTCTGGCTCCCACAGAGTGGTTAGACACTTCTACTCAATTAGTCACCCTCATTAAGGACACCTGTCTTAACTAGTCACCTGTATAAAAGACACCTGTCCACAGAATCAATCAATCAAGCAGACTCCAAACTCTCCAACATGGGAAAGACCAAAGAGCTGTCCAAGGATGTCAGAGACAAAATTGTAGACCTGCACAAGGCTGGAATGGGCTACAAAACCATTAGCAAGAAGCTGGGAGAGAAGGTGACAACTGGTGCGATTGTTCGAAAATGGAAGGAGCACAAAATGACCATCAATCGACCTCGCTCTGGGGCTCCACGCAAGATCTCACCTCGTGGGGTGTCAATGGTTCTGAGAAAGGTGAAAAAGCATCCTAGAACTACACGGGAGGAGTTAGTTAATGACCTCAAATTAGCAGGGACCACAGTCACCAAGAAAACCATTGGAAACACATTACACCGCAATGGATTAAAATCCTGCAGGGCTCGCAAGGTCCCCCTGCTCAGGAAGGCACATGTGCAGGCCCGTCTGAAGTTTGCCAATGAACACCTGAATGATTCAGAGAGTGACTGGGAGAAGGTGCTGTGGTCTGATGAGACCAAAATAGAGCTCTTTGGCATTAACTCAACTCGCTGTGTTTGGAGGAAGAAAAATGCTGCCTATGACCCCCAAAACACCGTCCCCACCGTCAAGCATGGGGGTGGAAACATTTTGCTTTGGGGGTGTTTTTCTGCTAAGGGCACAGGACAACTTATTCGCATAAACGGGAAAATGGACGGAGCCATGTATCGTGAAATCCTGAGCGACAACCTCCTTCCCTCTGCCAGGAAACTGAAAATGGGTCGTGGATGGGTGTTCCAGCACGACAATGACCCAAAACATACAGCAAAGGCAACAAAGGAGTGGCTCAAGAAGAAGCACATTAAGGTCATGGAGTGGCCTAGTCAGTCTCCGGACCTTAATCCAATCGAAAACCTATGGAGGGAGCTCAAGCTCAGAGTTGCACAGAGACAGCCTCGAAACCTTAGGGATTTAGAGATGATCTGCAAAGAGGAGTGGACCAACATTCCTCCTAAAATGTGCGCAAACTTGGTCATCAATTACAAGAAACGTTTGACCTCTGTGCTTGCAAACAAGGGTTTTTCCACCAAGTATTAAGTCTTTTTTTGTTAGAGGGTTCAAATACTTATTTCACTCAATGAAATGCAAATCAGTTGCTATCTTTTATTTAAAGTTATTTTTTCGATTTTCCTTTTGATGTGCTATCTGCCACTGTTACAATAAACCTACCATTGAAATGATACTGTTCTGAGACTTTTCATTTCTTTGTCATTGGACAAACTTACAAAATCAGTGAGGGGTCAAATAATTATTTCCTCCACTGTAACTGCAGTGCTGAACGCTGAATGAAATTTGTTTTTCCACTGAAATAATTCACAAAAGATTTGACCGCATATAAGTGCTGCACTTAATGGTGAATACAATTTTTTCCCCCCACCAAAATAAGTCACAAAAGATTTTACCACATATACAGTCAGGTCCATAAATATTGGGACATCAACACAATTCTAATTTTTTTTGCTCTATACACCACCACAATGGATTTGAATGAAACAAACAAGATGTGCTTTAACTGCAGACTGTCAGCTTTAATTTGAGGGTATTTACATCCAAATAAGGTAAATGGTGTAGGAATTACAAAAGTTTGCATATGTGCTTCCTACTTATTAAGGAACCAAAAGTAATGGGACAGAATAATAATCATAAATTAAACTTTCACTTTTTAATACTTGGTTGCAAATCCTTTGCAGTCAATTACAGCCTGAAGTCTGGAACGCATAGACATCACCAGACGCTGGGTTTCATCCCTGGTGATGCTCTGCCAGGCCTCTACTGCAACTGTCTTCAGTTCCTGCATTTTCCCTTCAGTTTTGTCTTCAGCAAGTTAAATACATGCTTAATCAGATTCAGGTCAGGTGATTGACTAGGCCATTACATAACATTCCACTTCTTACCCTTAAAAAACTCTTTGGTTGTGTTTGCAGTATGCTTTGGGTCATTTTCCATCTGCACTGTGAAGCGTCGTCCAATGAGTTCTGAAGAATTTGGCTGAATATGAGAAGATAATATTGCCCGAAACACTTCAGAATTCATCCTGCTGATTTTGTCAGCAGTCACATCATCAATAAATACAAGAGAACCAGTTCCATTGGCAGCCATACATGCCCACACCATGACACTACCACCACCATGCTTCACTGATGAGGTGATATGCTTAGGATCATGAGCAGTTCCTTTCCCTCTACATACTCTTCTATTACCATCACTCTGGTACAAGTTGATCTTGGTCCCATCTATCCATAGGATGTTGTTCCAGAACTGTGAAGGCTTTTTTAGATGTCGTTTGGCAAACTCTAATCTGGCCTTCCTGTTTTTGAGGCTCACCAATGGTTTACATCTTGTGGTGATCCCTCTGTATTCACTCTAGTGAAGTCTTCCCTTGATTGTTGACTTTGACACATATACACCTACCTCCTGGAGAGTGTTCTTGATCTGGCCAACTGTCATGAAGGGTGTTTTCTTCAGCAGGGAAATAATTATTTGGTTATCTACCACAGTTGTTTTCCGTGGTCTTCCCGGTCTTTTGGTGTTGCTGAGCTCACCGGTGTGTTCCTTCTTTTTAAGAATGTTCCAAGCAGTTGTTTTGGCCACGCCTAATGTTTTTGCTATCTCTCTGATGGGTTTGTTTTGTTTATTTAGCCTAATGATGGCTTGCTTCACTGATAGTGACAGCTCTTTGAATCTCATCTTCAGAGCTGACAGCAACAGATTCCAAATGCAAATAGCACACTTATAATGAGCAGATAAAAGGTCCAGAGTTCATTTCAATTGGGATAATGAGGGAATAACACACACCTGGCCAAGGAACAGCTGAGAAGCCAATTGTCCCATTACTTTTGGTCCCTTAACAAGTGGGAGGCACATATGTAAACTGTTGTAATTCCTACACCATTCACCTGATTTGGATGTAAATACCCTCAAATTAAAGCTGGCAGTCTGCAGTTAAAGCACATCTTGTTTGTTTCATTTCAAATCCATTGTGATGGTGTATAGAGCCAAACATTTTACAGTTGTGTCGATGTCCCAATATTTATGGACCTGACTGTAACTGCAGCGCTGAATGCTGAATACAATTTCTTTTTCCACAGAAATAAGTCCCAAAAGATTTTACCCTATATGAGTGCAGTGCAGTGCTGAATGAAATTACTTTTTCCATCGAAATAATTCACAAAAGATTTTACCACATATAAGTGCAGCGCTGAACACTGAATAAAAATTATTTTTTCATCAAAATACTTCAATAAAGATTTTACCAGATATAATAGAGCATGGAGATGGAAAGGGTCTTCGGATTCCCCCCGCACTATACGGACGTCTCAGAAATGTACCACTGCTCCCGACAGCAGCTCCTGGGAAGGTCATGGAGCGTCCCGGTTATCCGGAATCTATTCGTTCCAGTGAAGGATTATTTTGAAAGTGTGTAGAAGCCGCACGGGGCCCCCACACTGCAGATTTATCATGGAGACATCATGGAGATTTTACCGCATCTAACTGCAGTGCTGAACGTTAAATGAAATTTGTTTTTCCACCGAAATAAGTCACAAAAGATGTTACCGCATATAACTGCAGCGCTGAACACTGAATACAATTTGTACACAAAGAATAAACAGGCGGCACTCACAACTGAAATCATCAATTTTATGTTAATCGCATTTGTAACTCCTCCTTTGCTTTTATCAGATGATTATTAATCATAGCATATTCTTGTTCATCACTTCGCAAACACAGCCTGTAAAATTTGTGCAGAAAAATCCATATGCAGGTTCTTCCATTCTGCAGAAAACACGGGGTCGTCCTCATACTGGACTATATCTTTGTAAATGAGGAGTCCCTTCGGGACCCTCCCCCTCTCTTTATAAGATCTAAGTGAGTTTACAGTCCAAAACAAGCGGACCTCCTTGTCCACCAGTTGTGAGATCTTAATTTCTAAAGCCTTAGTGCAGATAGATTGCAATGTGTCTTTAGAATTGCATTCTGTAAAGAAAGCGTCCGCCCCTTCTCTGCCCTTTTTCAAACAAGGTATCGTATCTTCAGACATTGTTTCAACACTGGAAGGACCGCTATACGCGTGCTCTGCGAGTCAAACAAGTTCATATATCAAACACAAAGAGACAGAAAAGGCGCAGGCGGCACAGCTCGATACTTTCTCCACTAAAACTGCGTCTTCCGATACCTTGTATAACACAGTGTACGTGGTGCACTGCCCTAAAGAAGTTACAGCTTCAACAATTGATTGTAGACATAGAATAAACAGGCGGCACTCACCAATGAAATTATCAATCTTCTTCATTCATCAATATGTGTAGAGATAAAAACAGGGCTGGGGTGGATTCGCTTCTCCCAGAGCGCTAAGTAGCGACGGTCGTTTCACGCAACTGTGCTTATTCCAGTAACTGGCATCCTGGCGCTGAATCTGCGCCCTTCTTAAGCGTCATCACGTACAGTTAACATAGCAACATATGACGCTACAAGTCACATTAAAACCAAAACACAATAAGTATTTTACCCAACACATAGCACTACTGAGCTATTAAATAAATGCACTGAGATTGTTCCTCTCGTTAAGTCCTAGTGCACCTACAGCATCTAAGCAAATTATCCACCTCGCTTCCTTTTGGAGCAAAAGGTGGTGTCTATCGCCTCCCTGCATCATTGGAGGAACGACCTAAATGCCCGCAAAACTCAAATATGTAATATTTCCCCCATGGACTTTACATATATGATTAATGAGGCGGAGGCATCTTTTTTACATCCTCACCGAATTCAAATTTTTCCTAAACTTCTCAAACATAGGTCTTTGCATATAGTTTTGCCTATGTAAAAAGCTCCACATCGGCACATGACAACATACATAACATAGCTGGTCTTGCAGGTAATGAACTGAGTTACCCTGTGATTAACCCCTCCAAGCATGAGAAACTTTTTCTGTTGATTATGACTGCAGAACGAACAGTCACCACACCTGTAGATTCCTTTCGGTTTTCTACTGGTAACGAATTAGTTGCCTTGTTCTCAACCAAACGACTACTAATACTAACTAGTGTATCTTTCAGTGTATGACATCTCTTAAAGGCTACCAACAGTCTTTTTGCTGCAAAGTCTTACAAGCTAGGTTAATTTCTGAGTAAGTCTCAATTATTACAAATGACCTGACTAATCGGGTCAGATATCGGACTAAACTCGAATATGAACGCAAACCTACCTTCACTGCTAGTACTAGGTCCTTTACTTCTACCTCTCTGAAGAGGTTCCTCCTGCATACATAACTGTGCTCTATGCATGGCTTTATCCAAGTCCCTCTTTTAGCTCCCCTGCTTGCTTCACAAATCCCTCGTCAGTATTATTGATTCTTCTGAGCCTAATGAACTGCCTATAAGGCACTGACTCCTTAACACTCCGTGGGTGAAAACTGTCGTGGTGTAGAATGGAATTGGTCGCAGTAGGCTTGCGAAAACCTTTAGTAATTAAGTACCCATTGCTAATACTGACTAGTGATGAGCGGGAGGTGCCATATTCGATTTAGTGATATTTCGCGAATATTCGATTGAATATTCGTCAAAATCGAATATTCGTCATTAATCTATTTATCGCGAATAATATGCGATTAATTATTCGTGTATTGCGATTTTCTTATAACTGTATAAGGCAACTTTCCTATTGGTTGGCTATGGCTATGGCTAATATGTGTATTTATATGCCACTAAAGGTTTTACCACATATAACTGCAACAGTGAACGCTGAATATATTTTTATTTTTCTGCTGATATATGTAATTAAAGGTTTTTCAATATATAATTGCAGCAGCGAATGTATATTTATTTTTCTGATATATGTCAATAAAGGTTTTTCTACATATAAGTGCACCAGCGAATGTATATTTCTTTTTCTACTGCAATAAGCCAGTAAAGGCTTTACCAGATATAACTGCAACAGTGAACGCTGAATATATTTTTCTTGTAGTACTGAAATATGCCCCTATACGCTTTCACCAGAAATAACTGCAGAAGTGACCTGAGAATATATTTTTCTTGTAGTACTGAAATACGCCCCTATACGCTTTCACCAGAAATAACTGCAACAGTGCAGTGCGTATATATTTTTCTTCTAGTACTGAAATACACCCCTATACAATTTCACCAGAAATAACTGCAGAATTGAAATGCGTATATATTTTACTTGTAGTACTGAATAAGACACTAAGGTATAAGCCACTAAAGGCTTTTCAACATAACACTTGCAGCCCAATAACAAAAAGCTAGAATGACAGAGCTGTCTAATGACTATTTGGATCCCCAAATAATTGTTCCTTGCACTTGTAAATCACTTTCGTATCGATGTCCCTAGCGCCTTCTGACGTCTCTCCCTACACTAAGATGCTGGGAAATGATTCCTCCCTATCCTTTCCCTGCACTTATAAATCCTTTTTTCAGTTTTTGTTTAAAACATAGAGGTTTTTCCAATTGCTGTCCCTAGTGCCTTCACACATTTGTCCCTGCACTCTGAATGCTGGAAAATGGCAGAATCTAAAATGGCTGCCATATTTAAAGGGAAGTGACATCACAGGGCAGGCTAGCTGCTGATTGGCTGCATGCAGGCATGTCAATCTGGGTGATCTCGACTTCCCAGAGTTCCTTGCCCCATTTCCTCAGTTCTCCTTTATTGTGCAGGCGTCTCCCTGCTTATTTACTGCACGCTGTTAATTCCACAGCGTCTAGCTACTGTGCCACCTTCTTGGACTAATCGCCTATCCTTATGTCTCACTCATATATGAATTGAGGCTGGGCTACCGCTGGCTAAAATGCTAAGTTCACTAGCTGCCCCCCGACATGTTTCACCAACCAGGCGTCTTCAGGGGTTTGGGCAGAGGACCATAGGAAATATAGAGTTCTAAGCAAACATTTTAAGGATAAGTAATAAAAGTTACTTTTTAGAATTAGTGACACGTGTAAATCAAGGGACACTGATGGTCGTAGTGGCCAATTGTAAATAAAATAGGGGAGGCAGTTGTCACAAAGGATTCTCTGTCGGGCAACTCCCTTAAAGCCAATTTTATTCATTGTACATTGGGGGTCTACCCCCCCCCCCCCTTTAGCCATCAATTTTAATATGTCCAATCACAAAAATGTATTAAAGCAACCAATCAGAAGCATAATGGTATAATGGAAAAGTACATCTAAACATTACATCCGGGTACCCCCTCAACACACTATATTTCATAATGTCTCAGTGTCTGAGTAGTTCCCTATTTGCCGTGTCTAAGTTCCTTATAATGTTACAAAACAGAACCAAAGGAAACACTCTATTTCTTAATTTTACTTAAAAATGCATGCTCTTCATAGTTATATTAGCCTGAGATATTTAAGCATAAACATAAAAAATGGAGAATACGTGACAAGTACCTGTAAGTACAATTTGTACAATTCATGTTCATTAACCACTTAATTTATTTCACAGAGGGGACCCTCAAAAAGGTTCAAAATGACTTTTAAATAGCGACGTGATTGTCCATTAATCCATAATTCTGCAAAAACAGAAACAGTGGATAATGAGCTGTTTTACTGGATGTTACTTACATTTACCTCTAAAGCTCCTTACTGAAGGTAGTGACTTCACTATAGCAGCTGCCATTTCCGCCACCTTGGTAGTAATGTACATCAATAACTGAATAAAGTAGTTTGTAGTATGGCATACTAGTACAACATGACACCCCATTGGTCACATGAAAATATGAGTGCATAGCCCCAGTTTCCCATGTTTTCCAGCAGAGTGAGCACACAAATATGGAGAGTTCCAGTTACTGACCCCACTGATTACACATTTGTATGGAAACACAGAATTGGTGGACAGGATCAAAGTATCAAACATGACAGAAAGAGATTAACAACGCTACAAAAGTGATAAAACTGATCAGAAGCAAGAGATTAACATCCCTACCACACTATAAAGTGAATGTTCACTCCTACACACCATCATTTTCTGTGCTGATTTACCTATTAGTAAAAGTCTTATTTTGGCTGTAACTTCATATATCTTTTACAGAGCTCCAGATTACATGTATAGCAAACCAGCTAGATTAATTCTTGCTGCCTGCAGCCATCTCTAGGGGGAGCTTACTGCATACTGTTATTATGGAGTTCAGTCTATAAGCAGTATGCGGTCAGGTCCTAAACTCTCCCTGATGGTGTCTGTGGGCAGACTGAATGTAACCATTTAGAGGGGTTCTCCGAGAAGTAAAACAAAAAATTATTACTGAAAATACTTAAATACTGTACTAGAGATTGAGAGAGAATGAACAAAACAGACCACAGTACTGTGGGGCTGTGGTGCTGCAGACTGCATACAAGTGCTGCTGCTCATTATCCCCACTCTCCTCTCTGCACTTCATGTCTCCTCATGAACTCCATTCCTACAGAGACTTAGCTTAAATTCCTATCGCTGTATTGAGTAACATAATCCCTGACAAGCAGAGCAGAGAGGAGGATGAGGCAGCTCTTTACCTAAGTGTTGTGAAGTAACTTGTCCTCCTGTGGAATTAGGACAAGTTTTGTGTGAACTAATAGGACGGCGGCCATTTTATTCCCCCTGATGATTGCTCCCTGGACAAGATGCAGCATTATAACTAATGAAAGGTATTTGGGAATACATTTATAATAAAATAATATTTAAGAATTTTCATTAATTTTATTTTATGTCATGGGTGTAAAGTCAGACCAGAAAGAGCATACAGTGGGTGTCCATGAACATAAATGTGAGTTTTTATTAATGGGGTTATCCAACCCCTAAAATGCCTCCCCTACTGCCCGGGCCACTCAGACTAATTATACTTACCCCTCTCCCCAGCATCCGTGTCTAAAGCCTGCACGGCTGCCGCTGCATCTCCCCATCGGTGGAGCAGCCAATAGCAGGCCACGATGGTGACGAGCCTCCCTAGCATCGCGGGTGACGCTAGGGAGGCTCTTTCCCGTCGCATGCAGCTTTGCAAATCTTCATTAAAATGTCCTAGTGAAATTTGTGGCTTTGTTTTATATACCTAGTCGTTACTTATCCTGTGTGTCATTATGTTTCTCCACTTCCTCTGCCCCCTTTTTGCAAACCTACAGACAGTAGCAAAGGAAAGCAAATTAAAGGTAGAAACACATGACTCCAGGATGAAAATATAGTCTGTAACCATGAAGACAAATAAGTCTGCATAGGAACTGTATTCACAAACTATCCAAAGTGGACTTCGATCTTAATTTCAGGGAAAACTTGATTTGCTGTGAAGCTGAATTTCCTCGTGCTTTATGGTAAATAATCAATTTTCCCTGAAATGGCAGTAAAAATAAAAATAAAAAATCATACCTCATCCATTTGAGTACGAAGAGGCAGCCACGGCCATCTTATTTGAAGATCCTGTGTGAAATCTTATGCACGGTAACGTATGACGTCACCGCGCAATATTTTGCGCTGTATCTTCAAGCAAGATGGCTGATCATCCCCTGAAAGGCTTTAGTATTCATCTAAGATGCTGTGATCAGTGATGAATGCAGCATCTAAGGGGTTCAATGACGGGGGTGGTGCAATTGCTGCTTCCTGTCATTGCACCTGCTACTTACAAAGAAATTCCCTTTGTAATGAAGTAATTAATCACGACGAGATTAAGAACAATGAAGTGGAATTTGATCCGAATTTCAGGATAAATTCGATTCGCAACAAAGCCGAATTTCCTTGTGCTTTGTGGTAGCAAATTGATTTAACCTTAAAAAGTGTAAAAAAAAACAAAAATCATACTTAACTCCTCTATTTGCTCACTACGGGCATGCCCCTGCCATCTTGATTGAAGATCTCGGCCGAAATTTGACATACGACATCACCACGCCGGCCGGCGTGACACTATCATCTCAGGCCGTGCAAGATTTTTTCGCCATATCTTCAAGCAAGATGGCGGCGCCCAGCCTGTCGCGAGGAAATGGAGGTGGTAAGTATGATTTAATTTTTTTTATATGTCATTTTACACTGTTTTTACTCTCAGATGCCGCGATCATGTATGAACTCGGCATCTTAGGGGTACAATGACGGGGGCGTCACGATCACAGCTCCCTGTCATTCCACCCGCTACATACAAAAAAATGCAAAGTAATTTGTCACAAAGCAAATATTTTTGTAAAATGCAGCGAAACAGCCGAATCGAATTTTCCCAAACTTCACTCATTTCTAGCAGTAATGTAGTAACGGCAGGCTAATTTGCTAGGTCGGTGTAGTAATGAATGTCTAGCTATTTAGATTCCCAGTGTGAGTGTGGTCACAAAAGGTTTTGTAATATGTATTACAGTTCGTGTAACTAGCCATGCCGAGATTAACCGTTATGATTTATGTTACACATTTTCCTATTGAAAAATCTGATGACGCCACTTTATTAAAAATGAGATGTAACACGATTGTTTACTAGGCAGTAAAAAGTCTCAAGTAGGGAATTCTTTCTAATATGTGACGGCCATTTAATTAGTACAGTCAATGAAACGCGTTTCAAGTCCCCTGGAAAACTATTGGAGCTGTCTACAATCCAGGTAAATTACTGAGGGAAAAATGTCAGATATGATTTAGTTAGTGTCCAGGCAGAGAAACCCCTCCAAGCTATATCATATTCCCAGAGGCATTTGTGAGGAGCTTACTAATGGTGCTTAGCTGACAAAACTGATTTGTACACTTAGATATGTTGAAGGGTTCTGAAGGCAATGTGGAAGGCCCAGGAAGAAAAAGCTGGCCTGAAATATTAATATGCTTTGTGTGAGACGAGCACCAGGACTACACTTGTCATATATATATATATAAAAAAAATGTCCTGCAGACTGGTTGCCATTTTGCATGCACTTAAAAGGGTTTTGCTCTATTAAGTATTCACACCACTAAGAGACATCAGCAAGAGCTGCATTTATATGTGTGTTCGAAGTGATCTGAAGTGTGTGTCTCGCTAATAATGAGGAGATAGATGTATCCTGTCCCTTCTGGCTTTATCTGCTGGATATGAAAGTGGAACTCAGAGATCAAACGGGCTCTGTCCCTCCACCCAGAGACAAATAGATATATCCCGAAATCACAGGAATATGCTGATGCTGCCTCCATGAATCAATGCAATCATCCATTTGAACCAAAGGGTTTCTAAACTAAATGTATTTTAATAGTCTTTTGTGATAACAGTAAATCAATCACTTGAAATATAATTCTAAAAGGATTACGGAGATCTGTGTGGCATTCCAAACAGACTTGTTAAGGCCTGGAGTATGCAATTGCTATGGAGGAACATAGAGGAACCCAACATCCAGTATCAAAATTAAATAATTCTGCTTTATTGCATCCTGATATCCATCAGTGGTATATCCGTTTGGTGCAATGTTTTTGTGATATATTTATTGAATCCTCCTTTAAATTTCCATCACTTGACAAGACAAGTCCACCTCTACTCGATGGCCATGTTTGGTTGGCAGATTTGCTAGGTCTACAGCTTCCCGTATCTGGAGCAATTCTACATACAATTACAGAACTTAAGAAATGGTAATGATGTCCATAGACATGTATCTTATTCAGCAAGACAAAATTGTTGGTGAGATGAATTAGTCAAGGATTCCAATCTGCTTACATGGGTTGTCTCAAGAAGACAACCCTTGTCCATAGGCCCTATTAGGGTATATGGATGTTAAAGAGGGGAATCTTCCACTGCCGACCCACACTGATAAGCCAGAACAGAGGACCTGTTTGACAGACTCAGCTACTTTCACACTAGCGTTCGGGTGTCCGCTTGTGAGTTCCGTTTGAAGGCTCTCACAAGCGGCCCCGAACGCATCCGTCCAGCCCTAATGCATTCTGAGTGGATGCGGATCCGCTCAGAATGCCTCAGTCTGGCACTGTCTGTCCTCCGTTCCGCTCAGCAGGCGGACACCTGAACGCTGCTTGCAGCGTTCGCATGTCCTCCTGGCCGTGCAGAGGCAAACGGATCCGTCCAGACTTACAATGTAAGTCAATGGGGACGGATCCGTTTGAAGTTGACACAATATGGCTCAATTTTCAAACGGATCCGTCCCCCATTGACTTTCAATGTAAAGTCTGGACGGATCCGTCTGAGGAACTTTCACACTTAGAATGTTTTGTGAACTATAATGCAGACGGATCATTTCTGAATGGATCCCATCGTCTGCATTATAGGAGCGGATCCGTCTGTGCAGACACCAGACGGATCCGCTCTGAACGCAAGTGTGAAAGTAGCCTTAAGCTGTCCATGTATTAAGGGTCGCTGCAGGGAAATATCTGACCAGAGAAATCAGGTGTTCAGTATATAGAAATGTGTTGTGTTTGAGGAGACAACTCCTTTAGCAAATGCTTGGTTGCTACATGGATAATATTAACCTACAATAAGCTGAGATTTTTCA
This sequence comes from Bufo gargarizans, assembly GCF_014858855.1. Taxonomy (NCBI): domain Eukaryota; kingdom Metazoa; phylum Chordata; class Amphibia; order Anura; family Bufonidae; genus Bufo; species Bufo gargarizans. Next base: position 79,650,933 of record NC_058088.1, on the reverse strand, counting down.
CTTAGGGCCTTCCAAAGGTAAATGATATATCTGTATGAATTGTCTGAAAACACTGCCCACATCTTTGTGTCTATGGCTAGCCTAAAAAGGAACAACTGTTGCCAGTTTTTTCAGATCATTTTTACCTGATATTTACCTTCCTAAGCACTTGTTTGTTGTTTCATGATTGGAGAATAGCTAATCTGTGACAACAGTTTAGCTGCACTGCCTACAGGGGGTGTTCAGTAGTCTCAGACACGCCTCCTGTCACATCATTGGTCCAGACTGCTGCTCTCTCCCTCCTCTGATTGGCTGCTGTGTATAAACACATCCAGCTCACCAGGAAGTCAGTGCATGGAGAGCTGATGTCTATTACAGCAAGGCCAGGATGATTATAAAGTACCACGAGTGAGAAAAAATTACAGGTCAGGTAATTGCAGCAGAGGAAGAGCATTAGTAAGAAGGAGCCCGGAGAGTCACCTTATCAACCATATCAGCTTATCAGGATAGACATATGACAAAGGGTCTTTCTGATAATGATAATTTCAGCTGATAGGCTTCTAGGTAGATTTGTTCACTGAACCCAATGGTTTCTATGTATTCAGATCCTTAAGGCCACATACAAATGACAGTATACTGTATACAGATTTCCATGCGGATTTCACAGCATTTCTACATTGAATGGAAGTTTGCAGCATTTATGCTAAATGTGAACATGGGTTCAGTATATTGCTGGCCTATCCTTAATGAAGAGGTAGCGGTGCTCACACTGACAGCTACAACAATTGAGCCCACCATCAATCTGATAATAGCCTATCCTGTGGATTGGCCATCAATATCCTGATCCCCAAAAAAACATTTAAGGCTACTTTCACACTAGCATTCGGGGCTCCGCTTGTGAGTTCCGTTTGAAGGATTTCACAAGCGGCCCCGAACGCATCCGTACGGCCCTAATCCATTCTGAGTGGATGCGGATCCACTCAGAATGCATCAGTCTGGCAGCGTTCAGCCTCCGCTCCGCAGGAGCGTTCGGGTGTCCGCCTGGCCGTGCGGAGGCAAATGGATCCGTCTAGACGTACAATGTAAGTCAATGGGGACGGATCCGTTTGAAGTTGGCACAATATGGCTCAATTTCAAACAGATCTGTCCCCCATTGACTTTTAATGTAAAGTCTGGACGGATCCGTCTGACTAACTATCACACTTAGAATTTTTTCTGAAATATAATGCAGACGGATCCGTTCTGAACGGATCCCATCGTCTGCATTATAGGAGCGGATCCGTCTGTGCAGACACCAGACGGATCCGCTCTGAACGCAAGTGTGAAAGTAGCCTAAGCCATACTCCCTTTGATGCTAATTTCTATTTACCGTATTTTTCAACCTATAAGATGCACCGGACCATAAGAGGCACCTAGGTTTTAGAGCAGGACAATAAGAAAAAAGTTTTCATTAGACCTCAGATCAGACTCCCAATGTTACTCAGACCTCAGCTAAAAGCCCGAATCAGACCACCTATGTTAATAAGACCCTCACCTAGACCTCAGATTAGACTCCCAATGTTAATAAGACCCCAATAAGACCTCAGATCAGAGCCACAATCTGACCTGAGCTCAGACCCCAATGTAAATAACCCCGAACAAGACCTCATATAAGAGCCCCAATATAAATTAGACCTCAGATCAGCCCCCCATGTCTCAGATCAGCCCCCCATGTCTCAGATCAGCCCCATGCCTCAGATCAGCTTCCCGTGCCTCAGATCAGCCCCTAGCCATATATAAGCCCCCAGCCTCAGATCACTGAAAATACAAAAAATCAACTTACCTCTCTTGCTCTGGACTCCGCTGCTCATTACCTCCACCTCTCTCTCTCTCTTCTTCTTCATGCTATTTGCTGTGCTCTGATGTGCACAGCATGTGATCACAGAGCGCCCTCATGCTGTGTGCAGCCATAACACAGCCGACGGCAGAGGATCAGGAAGCAGTGAGTACAGAGCCCAGGGAGCGCTGCATTCACTGCTTCCCGATCCTCCGGTACTAATGAGCGCTTTCATAATGGAAGCGTTCATTAGTATTCGCCACATAAGATACAGTGACTTGGGACTTTGGGAGAAAAAAGTGCGTCTTATGGGGCGAAAACTCTGATAGTTGGTTAGCAAGAAGTAAGGGGCAGTGTATGACTACAGGATCTGATTACTTGGAGCATTCTTGTTGTCTGCAAAGTAGTGTTAGAAGATGATAGAGGAATTTTTAAAAGGGAACTTTCATCAGAATGTACTGTGCCACTGAAAATGAAGCATCATATATTGTACTTCTGTAACAGTCACAAATAAGGCTTCCTATATACAGGGAGTGCAGAATTATTAGGCAAATGAGTATTTTGACCACATCATCCTCTTTATGCATGTTGTCTTACTCCAAGCTGTATAGGCTCAAAAGCCTACTACCAATTAAGCATATTAGGTGATGTGCATCTCTGTAATGAGAAGGGGTCTGGTCTAATGACATCAACACCCTATATCAGGTGTGCATAATTATTAGGCAACTTCCTTTCCTTTGGCAAAATGGGTCAAAAGAAGGACTTGACAGGCTCAGAAAAGTCAAAAATAGTGAGATATCTTGCAGAGGGATGCAGCACTCTTAAAATTGCAAAGCTTCTGAAGCGTGATCATCGAACAATCAAGCGTTTCATTCAAAATAGTCAACAGGGTCGCAAGAAGCGTGTGGAAAAACCAAGGCGCAAAATAACTGCCCATGAACTGAGAAAAGTCAAGCGTGCAGCTGCCAAGATGCCACTTGCCACCAGTTTGGCCATATTTCAGAGCTGCAACATCACTGGAGTGCCCAAAAGCACAAGGTGTGCAATACTCAGAGACATGGCCAAGGTAAGAAAGGCTGAAAGACGACCACCACTGAACAAGACACACAAGCTGAAACGTCAAGACTGGGCCAAGAAATATCTCAAGACTGATTTTTCTAAGTTTTTATGGACTGATTAAATAATAGTGAGTCTTGATGGGCCAGATGGATGGGCCCGTGGCTGGATTGGTAAAGGGCAGAGAGCTCCAGTCCGACTCAGACGCCAGCAAGGTGGAGGTGGAGTACTGGTTTGGGCTGGTATCATCAAAGATGAGCTTGTGGGGCCTTTTCGGGTTGAGGATGGAGTCAAGCTCAACTCCCAGTCCTACTGCCAGTTTCTGGAAGACACGTTCTTCAAGCAGTGGTACAGGAAGAAGTCTGCATCCTTCAAGAAAAACATGATTTTCATGCAGGACAATGCTCCATCACACGCATCCAAGTACTCCACAGTGTGGCTGGCAAGAAAGGGTATAAAAGAAGAAAATCTAATGACATGGCCTCCTTGTTCACCTGATCTGAACCCCATTGAGAACCTGTGGTCCATCATCAAATGTGAGATTTACAAGGATGGAAAACAAGGATGTTGTTCAATAATAAAATTAATCCTCAAAAATACAACTTGCCTAATAATTCTGCACTCCCTGTAGATAGGTAACGTATTGTCACCTTACTGCTGCTGTAAGGGGAAGATTATCTGTAAATATATTCTCATTATTAAAGGGCTTCTGTCACAAAACATATTCTACATTTTTCAAACCAGCACCTGGATCTGAATACTTATGTAATTACATGTCATTAGAAATTTCTTATAACCAATGAGCAATTCAATAAAATGTATCTGTATAGCGCCACCTGCTGTTTGTTCTTTTCCTTATTTTTTGTTCATCTCACTGAGGTTGCTGGGCGTGCTCAGTTTAAATGTCACTACCATGGTTATGGCCGTGAATCCTGACCCGCAAGCAGTTGCCTGCGGTCTGGGGTTGTTGTCAATCACAGGTGAGGGCTGAAGTATGTTGCCTCACCTGTGGTTGCCGCTGGCAACATAAGGTATGTGGCGGTAGAGCAGCTGGAGCTGGTTGCTAGGCTGCTTGCTGTCATTGCATGCGGTTGCACCTGGCAACCTGTCTATATAGGTGTGCCTTGTGTTTGTTTGTTGTGCACGAGGTGTTTGTATGTGTGCACGTCCCCTTTAAGTGTCTGTCTTCCCTTCCCTGGTGTGGGAAGTGTTAATTCCCTTCCCAGTGTGTGAGCACTGCGTGTGTCTGTGTGGGTGTGGCTACATGGGCTATAAAGCCTCAGTTGAGAGCAGTAGTCTGAGGGGTACTTCAGCCATGGTTAGCTGTATCATCCTCCTGGTTATATACCATCTACCAGTGAGGACCACCCTTGTGGTCATAAGTTATGTTACATGGTGTTATGAAGGTGTGTGTTTGGTCTCCTTGTTATTGCAGCTTATGGTCCTGAGTTCCTGTGTGATGTGTGGTGTGTGCTGTGTCCGTTTGTGTTCATGTGGACAGCAGCACTTATACATAGGTTCCAGGCTCTGTGTCTGTGGCAGGTAGGTGTTGTTCTGTTTCATTTACCTGCCATTGCCATAAGCTGTTTGTGTCTCCCTTTCTTTGTAGTTTGGCCAGTGAGACTCCTGTTCCTCCGTATCTAGGATAAACAGGTCGTGTTACTCTGCTCCTAGTTGAGGGCCACCCTGAGGGCTAGTAGGAATCTTAGGTTCCGGAGTATGAGCCCTCCTACCATCAGGGTCGGCTCATACGGCTAGGAGGCAGGGTCAGAATTAGGGATTGATAGGAGGTGACCTGCTCCCTGATTCCTGTCCTGGCCGAGCAGCCACTAACATCTTCTGGCATCGCACAGCTGAGGGTTTCCCTCATCCTCAGCCGTGACATTAAATATTCAACTGCCACCAGCCATATGTTCTGTTAGGAGCTGTGGCAGTTACAGACCCGCAGCAGAAAGGACATGTCCCCTGTACTGCCAGCCTAAAGATAATCTAGAATCATAATTGAAGCAGTGACTGTGGGGATCTCTGGACCCATGTGAGGTACAGAGTTGGTTCTAGCTTTGTTAGAAAGGTATTGTCATGTACTATATGATATCTGATTTTCATGTTTTACATCAGTCATGGCAGAACCCATTTCATAGTGTGTGTAAAATTGGGATGACAGTATGACATCTATATTGTTATCTTGATAGGCCTAGATACAAATGCCCACAGAAGAGTATTGGATCAATTAGTATAATGTGTGATGCTCCAGTCCAATTACACACACCCTTCTTTCTCTGTGGTGAGAGAATAATGGTCTGACTGAGAAAATCAAGCAAGGCTGTTTGCCATACTATGAGTCCAAACCAAAAAAGAAATCATGAAATATTCACGTGTGTATATATATATATGCTTCATATGTGATAAAACTGTTTTGCAAAATTATTTTATTTTTCATTTTAGATTCAGCAAAGCAATAACAGTTGGCTGTGAAGGAGCACACAGTCTTAAAGATGAAGGGAAATGGATTATACTGCAGTACATGGGACTGATGTAACCTATACATTCAGTAGTGAAAATAAAATATTGAACATAGTAAAGGTCATAACTGACATCATATCCCAGAGCTACACTTGTCACCGCTGGGAGATGAAGACCAGCAGATAGACAGAGATGAGACATTATTGTAAACAATTAAAAGGACAAATAGTATTGGTGCTGGATAGAGATGGGCAAATTTCTTGAAATTTGTTTTGGGCCTAATTCTAACGAATCCATCAAAAAATTCAATTCAGTCCCAAGTTGATTCTACCCAAATCAAAGGTGCTCCAATTGGCCTAGGTCTCCTAGGACAATTTTTTTTTTTTCTCTTTCTTTTATTTCTTTTATTTTGTTTATTTTTTGTATTTTCTCTTTCTCCTTTTCTCCTCTTTCAAGCTCTTTAATGCAAACACAGCAATAGTAAATAATCTCAGGTTGACACTAATATATATAGCTATATATAGAAGACCTTTCACCACTTTTTACTTTATAAAAGCGATACCTCACACTGTAGCCGATGTTCCCTAGGTGTCATATCGCAGATTTTGTTCATGATATGCTCCTCCGTTGCCCCTCGTTCTGTTTTGGCGCCCTGTATGCAAAATAATAGCATCAGAACAGGGAGGAGGAGACATCAGCTTTTCTCAGTGGGCATCTCTTCTATCTGGCTGTGGCGCTGTCCAATCACAGCGGAGCGTGTCACAGCCAATTGAAAAAAAACAGCTCACCTTCTCTCTGGCTGTGAGGCGCTCTGCTGTGATTGGACAGCGCCACAGCCAGATAAAAGAGATGCCCACTGTGAAAAGCTGATGTCTAATCCCTGTTCCGATGGTATTAATTAGCATCGAGGGGCAGAGCGGCACAACGGAAGAGCATATCATGAAAAAAAATTGCGATATGACATCTAGGGAACATGGGCTCTTTAAAGTCCTCTTTAAAAGCATACTAAAAGCATACTGTGCCATTGGCAGATGCCACACAAAGTGGCTTATTCTTAAAACATGGTTCAAATATTTTTCCTTAATGACACATAAATTGTAGGAAAATTGCAACAGTTTTTTTTAAATTTATCCACTTGTTCGCGCAGCCCGGCTTCTCTTCTGTATTCTTTCTTCAGGACCTGGGTAAAGGACTTGTAGTGACGTCATCACATGGTCCATCACATGATCTTTTACCATAGTGATGGATCATGTGATGGACCATGTGATGAGTGTAATGACGTCATCAAAGGTCCTATTGCTCACAGATGAAGACAGAAGAGATGCCGGCTGCGCGAACAAGTGAATTAAGGTGAGTTAAAAAAAAACTTTACTTAGCATTCTGTATTCAGAATGCTATTATTTTTCCTTATAACCATGTTATAAGGGAAAATAATAAAAATAGCAACCGTGCGTGAAAATTGCACCACATCCGCACTTGCTTGCGGATGTCTTGCAATTATTATGCAGCCCCATTCACTTCAATGGGGCCTGCGTTGCGTGAAAAACGCACAAAATAGAGCTTGCCGCAATTTTCACTCAACGCACAAGTGATGCGTGAAAATCACCGCTCATGTGAACAGCCCCATAGAAATTAATGGGTCCGGATTCAGTGCGGGTTCTATGCGTTTAACTCACACATTGTTCCCATGCAGAAAACTCTGCCGTGTGAAAGGGGCCTTAGAGGTCTGGAATATATTGGATAACACTGACATAATGCAGTCAGTGTTATGCAATACATTCCAGAACTGTAAGGCCCCTTTCACACGGGCGAGTATTCCACACGGATGCGATGCGTGAGTTGAACGCATTGCACCCGCACTGAATCCTGACCCATTCATTTCTATGGGGCTGTGCACACGAGCGGTGATTTTCACTCATCACTTGTGTGTTGAGTGAAAATCGCAGCATGCTCCTCTTTGTGCATTTTTCACGTAACGCAGGCCCCATAGAAATGAATGGGGTTGCGTGAAAATCGCAAGCATCCGCAAGCAAGTGCGGATGCGGTGTGATTTTCACGCACGGTTGCTCGGAGACGATCGGGATGGAGACCCGATCATTATTATTTTTCCTTATAACATGATCATAAGGGAAAATAATAGCATTCTGAATACAGAATGCATAGTACAATAGTGCTGAAGGGGTTAAAAAAAAATATATATAATGAAACTAACCTTAATCCACTTGATCGCACAGCCCGGCTTCTCTTCTGTCTTTTTTTTTGCTATGTGCAGGAAAAAGACCTGTGGTGACGTCACTCCGGTCATCACATGGTCCGTCACATGATCTTTTACCATGGTGATGGATCATGTGATGGCCCATGTGATGACCGGAGTGACGTCACCACAGGTCCTTTTCCTGCACACAGCAAAAAAGAAGACAGAAGAGAAGCTGGGCTGTGCGATCAAGTGGATTAAGGTGAGTTTAATTTAATTTAATTTATTTTTTTAACCCCTCCAGCGCTATTGTACTAAGCATTCTGTATTCAGGAATGCTATATTTTTCCCTTATAACCATGTTATAAGGGAAAATAATACAATCTACAGAACACCGATGCCAAGCCCGAACTTCTGTGAAGAAGTTTGGTTTTGGGTACCAAACATGCCGAATTTTTTTTAACGCGCGTGCAAAACGCATTACAATATTTTGCACTCGCGCGGAATAATCGCGCATGTTCCCGCAATGCACCCGCACCTTTTCCCGCAACACCCGTCTGAAAGAGGCCTAAGGATTACATGGCATCATAAATCAGTACAATGCTATGGTACCCCGGTAGTGTTGGGAGGTCAGGAGGGGAGCTGTTTGATTCCAGAGGGTGAAACTCACTCTTGCAAAACCAGCCTAATTCAGGTAGATGTTCTTATTTCAGTCCAGAAAAGGACATATGTGGACATTTGTATGTCCAAGTGCATCTGTTTTTTGTTTGTGGACCCATTAGATGAAAATCGGACAAGAATGGGGCACATCGCAATCTTCTCCACACAGACCAAAGGTCTGTGAGGAAAAACAGATGTCTGAATTGCACCATTTATTTTAATCTGTTTTTATGCTTAATGGTAGCAGTCAGTATGGTATACTGATGGAAAATATTGTCCTGGCAATCAGGTCAGAGGCAGGAATTGCACATACGGTTTTGCTAAAAAAAAAATTGAGTTAATTTTTTTTAAGTCCAAGCCAGAAATGGATGCTAAAATAAGGAAAAATTTTAAGGAAAGACTGACACATCTCCTTTCGTTTATATTCTCTTTTGTGTTGGGCTCAGAAACTGCAACCGAAACAGCACATGATATTCTAGCTTAGGTTGGGTTCACATGACGTTTTTGCCATCTTTTTAACATATGCAAAAAAAAAAGTATACATTAACGGATGCCTCAGATCGATGAGTTTCATTGTAAAAAGAAAATATGTATATGTAAACATATACTTTTTATTATTACCGGACTCTGCATGATACAAAGCGTGGTGTGCTACGCTTTTGTATCTTTTTTTTTTTTTTTTCTAACGTACGGTATATGTTAAATGAATGGGAAAATCCTTAAAGGGGCTTTCTGGTTTTATAGAAATTTTGATTGATTTCTCTTGCTTAAATAGCACTGACATATTCTGCAGCACTTTACCGATACTGTCCCTGATGGGGCTCACAATTTAGAATCCCTATCAGTATGTATTTGGCGTGCTAGAGAAAACCTATGCAAACACAGAGAGAACATACAAACTCCTTGCAGATTTGAACCCAGGACCCTTACACTGCAAGACACCAATGCTAACTGCTGAGCCACCATGCTAACAAATTCAGCAACTTTGTAATATACTTTTGGGGCAATTTATTAAGAATGGTGTCTTAATAGGAATTGCGCTGGAGTAAGATGCGTCAGCTTTATTAAGAGGTACAAATCTGTTGGGCGACTTAAAGAAAAGTGTCTTGAGTGGCATAATACTGCAAATAATCTTTCTGCTCAATGATGCTGTCACAACCAGACAGCTGAGAAGCTCTGACAGAGGCCTTTCAGAACCTCCTCCTTGACTTCCTTTGTTGTGGTATTCAGTTACTCATCTCGTTAGCCTCTCTCAGCTGTCATGTGTTGGACTAATTGCTTCCCTTTAAATTCCTCCCCAGAATGCTTTTCTGGGCAGCTTATACTTCTTCCTGGAGTGTATGTGCATGCTGGTCTTGTTCTCCTCTCTGCTACAAAGTTAAGTGTTGAATATTTATCTGCTATTTTCTGTTTGCTGGATCCCAGGTGACCCTGACTCCCTCCGTATCTTGTGTAGGGAGCCGGTGGTCGTGTCCCCTCACTATTGTAGGGTGCTCAGGGGTTTTATAGTCAAGGTACGTGGATAAGCAAACCTCCACCATTCAGATCTTTGCATAGGCTGAGCAGCCAGGGAAAGTGCCAGGTCTTCTGCAGGGGTCTCCCTTTTGTTCCTTAGCTTTTGGATCCAGCGAGTCATTTATGCATGTTGCTTTGCCTTGTTTCCTGTACACCGTCCGTGACAGATGCTTGAGCAAAACTTTTTGCCTTTTTAGACTGCCCTTTTTTTGCATACAAGGCTTGATAAGTGCTCCCCTCTGTGTTTAAATACCTCATTATTTCAAGTTTGTTTGAGTGAGAAAATTCATTATTTGCATCCGACTGACTGAAAAACCATATAGACAGAATAACTTAGACTTTGCAAAAGTTGTATCTAGTTTAGGCAATCCTCTAGGCGCTACAGTGAATACATCAGCAGCACAAATCTCTCTCCTGTCCTGATACATCATCCAAGGTAAAATGTCATAGCCCGAAGTCCAAGCTGTTCAGCTCACCGAGAAATGCCTTCACTGGATACAATTGTAGCAAACTATCAGTGTTGGGTCTGTATGAGTTTTCAGCCTGTGGATGTAAGCAAGAATGTTTCCATTTACTTACAGCTAAAACAAATCTTGAAAATAGCGAGAAGCTTGGAGACCTGTAGCATTGCATGGCGCTCATTCCAATGAATTATGGCCTTGGCAGACACATAATTTCCCTTATGTAATAAGTACCTATGGTACAGTATGTCTAGTTGGCAGGCTATTTTTGTACTCCTCTTCTCAGCTAGTGATAGTCAGTCCTGGGCTTATTGTATGGTTATTAGTGATGACCGAATTTTTGAAAAGTTTGATTCAACTGCTTCGCCTAATTAAAAAATCATGAAGCGCAGTGGGTGCAATGACATTATACCCCTCAGATGATGCGTTCATACATGATTGTGGCATATGATATAAATAACAGAGTGTAAAATAAAAAACAAAACAAAAAAAATCATACTTACCTGATCCATTTGCTCGTGACGGGCCAGCTGCTGCCATCTTTCTTAAAGATCTGTTGAGAAATCTCGCACAGCCCATGGTAACGTCATGTATCACTGCGCATGGGGATTTCAAAGAAGATGGCAGCTGCCGGCACCTTTGCAAGCAAATGGATCAGGTAAGTATGTTTTTTTTTTTTTTACACAGGTTAAATCAACTCGCTACCAGGAAGCAGCAGAAAATTTGGCTTCACGCGAATCAAATTTATCCTGAAATTCGGACCGAAGTCCACTTTGTAGACCAATTCGCTCAACACTAATGGATATGCTTCTACATCAGTAGGGGAAAAGTCATCTAACGCTCTAACATGTTATGTATTTTAAATACATTTAGTCATTAACGTGTTTACATTTCTATTGCAATGATCATCCGCCAATAGAAGTCAATAGGAGCAGCACTGCAGTGATGAGCGATCTTTACTGCACAGTTGACAGAGCTGACTTCCGGCGCTGGAGCTATAGCCAACAGCTGGTCAGAAGGTGTGTCGGTTGTTGGACCCCAACCAGTCAGCTAGTGAGGGCTTATCTTGAGCAGATGCCATCGCTTAGGCTATTTTCACACTAACTTTTTTGCTGGATCCGGCAGGGTTCAGCAAAAACGCTTGTTACTGATAATACAACCGCATGCATCCGTTATGAACAGATCCGGTTGTGTTATCTTTAACATAGCCAAGATGGAACCGTCATAAACGCCATTGAAAGTCAATGGGGGACAGATGCGTTTTCTATTGTGTCTGAGAAAATGGATCCGTCCCCATTTACTTGCATTGTGGGTCATGACATTCTGTTCTGTTCAGTTACATTTTGTCCATATTGACAATGAATGGGGACAAAACAGAAGCGTTTTTTTCCCGGTATTCAGACCCTATGACGGATCTCAATACCGGAAAACATTTCACGCTAGTGTGAAAGTAGTCTAAGTAAAAGCAGAACAACCCCTGTGTGTAAGAAATCTTCATAATTAATAACTTAGAGAAAAGGATAAATGTTCTCGATTTTTCAAACCACCACCCAATTCAGAATACTTTTCAATTACATATATTTAAAAATGTAGCCACTGAGTATTCAATAAAATGTCTTTGCTGTTTATCGCCACCTGCTGTTTATCCTTTTCCTTATTTCTCTCAGTAGCGACGCCGAGAAGGACACACATGCTCATTTCCATCCTTCAATTGCCACCGGCCAGATCTTCTGTTGTGGCAGTTACAAGAATGGAGCTGCAGCAGAAAGGATATGGCCCCTGAGAATTGACATGCCTCCTGAGCTATGATAGGGATACAGCTGCAGCAGACAGGACATTTCCCCTGAGAAATACAATCGGCATAGTACTATAGTAGAAAGGATGTTCCCCCATGAGCTGGGAGCTTGAAATAAATGTAGCAGAGCAATGAATGGAGAGGTCTTTGGATCCATTTGAGGTACAGGGCTGGTTCTAGCTTTGTTAGAAAGAGGTTGTCCTGTGCTATATATATCTAATTTTCATTTTTACATTAATCATAGCATAACCCCTTAAGTTGTGTGGGGGTTCACATCACATGACTGCATCCCCTGAAGTCTGTAATGCTGTGTATCTAGGGGTCTGTAGCCATCGGTGGATGTGATCATGTGGCCCTATTTTGTGACTGCTAGATGTGATATTACAGGGTATGACATGACCTCAGTGTTCACCTGAGGCTGACGTTACTGACTGTAGGAAAAAATAAAAAATGTTGTATTTTCTTTTGCCTCAAGTTTAGGCCTCTGTTTAGTATGGATGCAACATACTGTTTACAAATGTTTTCAAATTGTGCCTCTTATTGGGCAGCCCGGTGGCTCAGTTGTCAGCACTGGTGCCTTGTAGCGCTGGGTTCCTAAGTTAGAATCCAACCAAGGACAACAGCTGCATGAAGTTTGTATGTTCTCCCCGTGTTTGTGTGGGTTTCCTCTGGGTACTCTGGTTTCTTCCTACACTTCAAAAAGACATACTGATAAGGAACTTAGATTGTGAGCTCCACTGGGGACAGAATGATGATGTCTTTAAAGTGTTGTGGAATTTGTCAGGGCTATGTAAGTGAGTAAACAAATACAACTGGATAAGTCAAGTAATACCTGTTCTTGTGATGTGTCATCAGTACTGTCATGTTCCCATAATGCCTTGGCTAATCATGGACATAATCAAAAGTGTAATTATTTTTTGTCTTCTTTTATTATTTTCCTTTCTGATCAAATATATCCTAAACTATATGTCAAAGTATTCAGTACAACTTAGCATAAAAATAATAGGTATTTGTTTCTTATGACATATACATTTAATGTATTTTGTAAAATAAAAAATTGTGGGAAAGATAAAAATCATAAAAAAGAAGATGTATTTTATTTAGCAAAAGCCACAATTTGAATTGATATTTTTGTCCTGTTGAGTCTGCTATATACATTAGAAAATTATCTTTTTTCAATCATTTATATCTCAAGTCAATCTTTAATCTAATATTATTTTCTACAACCTGAATCCTGAATGAAATCTGAGGTTGTTTGCCCTGCAATGGTAACCGCTTAAAGTGTGTGACCCTACTTTCCTGAATGATGAGATTTAGCTGCTATAGTTGAATAAACACATTTATTCCTATTAGTGAGAAGGCACTATAAATCACTGCTGGCAGGAGTTTTTAGAGATATCATATTTATATAATATCTGCTTGTCGCTTCGATATGTAGTTAGTTTCTGCCACATAGAAAGTTTAATCATTTATTTTTTCAACTTAGAAAATGGTGTGTTGCCAATAAATTTTAATTTACTTTTTGTGGGAGACCTAATGGGAATGTTCTAAAATACATTACCAACACTAGGCAATTTAGTGGATGGAGATGTAATAGGGCAGAGAGGATCTGTCTTTATGGAGGAATTTCATGTCAAGATTTCATATAGTCAGTAACATGGTAAGACATATTAGCTAAATTTAACAAAATACTGACTGCCATTGAAGATTTAGTGACATGATGCTTAGATATGATTTGATCTGATGGAATATGTCCAGGAAATACAAGACTATATGGTTTGGGGACATTGGAAACTGATACATCAAATCAGATGACCATACAGTCTTACACATCTGTCTAAATTTGTTCAAATCCAATCTAAGAAGTTTGGTGCATGAATTGGATTTATTTTCAGCAGTCATACAGATATATATTTTGAAGATGATCTTACCATTTAAAATATATTTTATATATTTTTTATGTTATTTTGAAAAGAAAAGAGTCATGCATCATTTTGGGATGCTTGTGCAAAACAAGCCACTATTTCTTCTGACACTACCATTTGTGTATAAATACCGGCAGACATCTGCCCTCGTTATGGCATCATTTTTGGAAGACTGAAAATATATCCCAGAAGAGTCCTAGGAGACCTCAAAGTATCATATACCAATATTCAGGGCAATTAGAGCACATTGGATTCAAATAGAATAGATTGGGCCATGACTCAAATAAAAATAAAACATTCACCAAATCAGACACAAAACAAGGTCAGTAACTTAAATTTCATATACGGTATATTGAAAATATTAAGAATAGAGTAAGCATCTAAATAATCTGGAGAGTTAAATAGAGTTAAACTTAAAAATAGAGTTAAATAGAGTTAAACTTCATAGGATCGATTTTTTTTTTCATTGGGTTTAAAGGGCTTTTCAGGGACTAATATTCATGGCCCATACTTTTAGACCACTAATATATGATCATTGTCGGTCTGAAAGTTTTTTTTTCCGTTGTTAATGGTTTCAGGACCAGTGTAAATTCAAATTTTGGTCACCAGGAGAATCTACAATTTTGTAGTTTTTAGTTGTTTTTCTCATGCTCTAGTTTAGTAGCTATAGCTTTTTATTTGCTAGGCTATGTTTTTCTGAAATAATTCAGGTTTCTTTTAATTTAAATTTTTTACCTTTGAACTATTTTATGATAATGACAATGATAACATAATATTGCCCTAAAATAGATTTTGCAATTGTTATGCCATAAATTACACTGTGGATGGACAAGAGAACAAGAGCATCCGCTGCCCGTTTGCAGTGTTAGTTAATGAAGACCTCTTAAGGATCACAACGTCCATCAGTGGCCATTTAGGGACAGCAGGACTAGGCTGGAATAAAGAGACAATGTTAATAAGAATAATTAAGCATACTTTATTGGACATGAGCGCTGACTGTTATATAATAGATATTCACTAGCTGCCATTTATGTTCTGTTGTTAGCACATGTGCAGCAATAAACTTATAGTGGCCAACCCTTTTAATTGACCTCATATCCTTGACCATACATATAATGGAGTGCCAAAGCTTATAAGAGATTAGTAAATGAGAATTTTTTCTTTTTTATGCATCTACTAATTAAAGAGAGCCTCATTGAGTGGGAATCCTGGATATGTAGTTTAAATGGAGTAAGCAAGTCAAACCTATTTACTCCTAAGCAAAAGCCACCAAAATACAGGTCAATAGAGACAGTGCACCCTAATATGACCTTACCCCCATCACACACTTGGATCCCAGTGTAATTACATGAAGTTTTGTATATAAATGGATATGTTTTTGTACTTCTAGTGGAATAAATAAAATTCTGGTAATCCACATTCCATAATGGCTCTCATATTAGGTCAGGTAGTATTGACATTTTACATAATATTAAGAGTAAAATATAACCTTGTAGTCGCTGACCAATGTAAATCCTTCTAATGGTCCATCTAAATGTTGATTATCGTTTAAGCCTCCTGTTAAATTACAACAGGGGAAATTAAAATCCATTCATTCAATGAAAATGGGGTTAAAACTTGCACTTTCCATGATAGCTCTTCTTTCAGTATTCCATACATATCATGGACACAAGGTAAAGACTAGTTGATGAGCGGCAGGGGCTATATTCAAATTTGCAATATTTCACAAATATTTTGTAGAATATTCATCACATATTTGCGAATTTTGCGAATTTGAGATTATTTTATTGAATGCGAAAAATAGGCAATGTAAAAATTGCGCAATGCGAATTTGTAATGCAAAATACAGGCGTAGGTCCCTTTGGCTCCATTTTTCAAACTGGTATAACTTTCCTGAGACTGGAGAAAATAGTTGGCACGGCAGAACATTAGAATAGGTTTATATGCAGATAGAGTCAAGTGCTCCAATATATTCGTGATTGCGCTAATCAGCAGTGATTAGAATGTTTTTTCGCACTACGTGCAACTTCACATTTTAGCAGGTCTGACTACATATTGATGATTGGTGCACTTAGTATTGTTGTGAACTTGACATTGCTTCCTTCTCATTGGCCCACGAGCAAGAAGCAGAGAGGAATCATGTGTTCAGATGGAAATAAATGCAGAATATTCGATATAACGACTATATAGCACTATATTCTAAATATTTGCAAATTCTCGAAGTTGCAATATTCATGATAAAAATTTGCTATTCGAATATTGATGCTCAATACTAGTAAAGACGCACGGGCTGCAAAAAGCAGAAGCCGGAGCAGTGCCAGGGAATGTTAATAATAAGACTTCATCATTGCACCTCCCTAACTTCACATTAAACTAAACTTGTTGATACATTATTATCTTTCCTCCAGTTGCCAAAAGTTGCATAGCCATGAATAAAACATAAACTGTAGTATGAGATGTCAGTCCCTGCTGAGTCAAGCCTCCATTTAATCCAAGGATAAATGCTAATTAATTTGACAGTGTTTATGATATGCTCCACAGCTCACCTTTTTCCTCTGAAGTTGAACAGTTTCCAAAAACTGAATAATGGCCCGTGTGGTATACCTGATGCCAGCCAACCATTATTATTTTTTAATAAGTTTGTCTACGGCATAAATTTGTTCATGTGCCCTGTGCGAGGTGCTACAGATAAGGAGATGGTGTGATCTGGTTATGTAGTATTCTTCTAATCTAGAGCGAATCAATTCTAAAAAAATCTAATTTGTTACAAATTTCTCAAAAACATGGTCATTTACTATTCTGAAAAATGCCTAAATTAGGTATATTTCAGATGCAGAACCATTGCGCTGTTATCTGTGACTTCGCCCCACTCACGCCAGGTCTAAAATTTCTCTTTCTCTTTCATTATTTTGTACGCCTGTTTTAAGCGTAGAAATGGTCTAAAGGTAAGACATCAAGGAAGCTGTCTTATATTTAGACTGGTACTAAATGCGCCTAAGTTATGGAGAGGCCGGCGCTTCATAACTTCGGCCGAACCACCTCCAGCTTAGGGTTTTATTAAGACCAGCATCTAAAATGCAGCTCTTAATAAACGTGCCCCATAATTTTTTCATGAATTCTAAGTACACAAACTGATCAAAATGATGTATACCATTTTACAGTTCAGAAGACAGAAAAGATGGCATTTTTGGATCATTTATTAATATTAAAAAAAATTGGATCCTGCTATCATCCATTCACTCGTAGGCATGTTTGTGTTGCTAATTCTGTCTTGGTGTTCAAGATCTTAAAAGAGGTTGGATACAGTCCTACGAGACCCCAGTGTGTCACATGATTTTTCAGTGCAATTGGGGTACTTTCGATTTGGGTCAAATTTAGGCTACTTTCACACTAGTGTTCGGGTGTCCGCTTGTGAGTTCCGTTTGAAGGGGCTCACAAGCGGCCCCGAACGCATCCGTCCAGCCCTAATGCATTCTGAGTGGACGAGGATCCGCTCAGAATGCATCAGTCTGGCAGCGTTCAGCCTCCGCTCCGCTCAGCAAGCGGACACCTGAACGCTGCTTGCAGCGTTCGGGTGTCCGCCTGGCCGTGCGGAGGCAAGCGGATCCGTCCAGACTTACAATGTAAGTCAATGGGGACGGATCCGTTTGAATATGACACACTATGGCTCAATTTTCAAACGGATCCGTCCCCCATTGACTTTCAATGTAAAGTCTGGACGGATCCGTCTAACAATATAATGCAGACGGATCCGTTCTGAACGGAGCCACCGTCTGCATTATATGAGCGGATCCGTCTCAGACAGATCCGCTCTGAACGCAAGTGTGAAAGTAGCCTTATTCAGACTGAACTGAATCTGGCAGCCCATTTGACCAAATCCGAATAAAAACAAATTTTGAAATTCACTTATCTCGACACACTTGTGATTGTGCAAACTGACTGTGTGAATAACGTATATCTTATTATTTTGTCTGGTTGTGGAATTAGTATGAGGCAATATTACATAAGGTGATTATACAATCTTCTGAAACACCACCATTCTTGTCCATGTGCGTTGTGTGGTATTGCAGCTCAGCACAAAGCGGTGTTCTGGAATGAAAAATCCCTTCCAAAGATGAAGAAACAAAATACAAGTGACAAAAATATATATTTTTTTATTTTATTTTACATTTTTGATTAATATGACCCCGCTGGCGTGCACCTCTTCATCTCATTTCAAACTGCTGATGTGTGGGCATGTTGAAGCTCCAGTATGGACCCCTGAACTACTTTTCAAGCAGCAGAGCTGGACAATGCAGTGTGGAAGCAGCGCAGAGCAGGGAAGGGAGATCTGCCATCTGCTCAGTGTATAAATTAAAGCAACATGTGGTAAGAGGACCCCTTTGTGCTGCAGGAGATTAACCCTTTAGGGGGAGGGCTCTGGTTACTGACACTTTTGGGGGGCTATTGTTACTGGCTAGTGAGGGCAGGCGGGATTAGCCTCAGGGTCAGGGCAGTGGCGGACATTTTAACTGAATTGTGAAATTGCAGTTTTATGCAGACTGGTTGCTAAGGGCTGAATCTTATTAAATATGGGGTAAGTCAGTCTAATAGTAACTGATTCTGGAATATCATATTATTAGTAACTACATATATGAAAATTGAAATAAGGGTCTAAATTTGACAGTTATCCTTTAAATGATCTGGACTGACATTCGGCTGTTTAGGCTGTTTAGGCTCCTGTTTCCTAAGCAGTACAACAGACTGCATTTGATGTGATGTTGAGAACTCTCAGGGGGTGGAGTTACAAGTCTGGAGAGGAAGGCAGCAGCCATCTTAGGCTGGGTTCAGACCTGAGCGTTTTACAGCGCGTTCCTACGTGCTCTAAAACGCTCAACAGGCAAGAACCAATGATTCCCTATGGGAATGGTTCTCACCTGAGCGTTTTACAGCGCGTACGATCGCGCTGTAAAACGCCCGACGCCCCAAGAAGTACATGAGCTTCTTTGGGGCGTCTTGTCACGCGTTCCCGTACATAGACTTCAGCGGGAACGCGCGACAATGGGCATTCGCTTGTCTCTGTATGCGCGATTGCAAACGCCCGTACAATCGCGCATACAGAGCGTACGTTCAAGTACGCTCAGGTCTGAACCCAGCCTTAGAGTGAGGCTGTGAGAGACACTGAGGAACTGTGTGAGCAGAGAGTCCGACAACATCCAGGTGTAAAAGCATCCCTCAGTGACCAGAGTTGCAGCTACGTAAAGCTGATCGTCTTCAAGATCCTGATCCTTTTCAGAGGAACATGGATTTAATCCAGGAAAGCTGATGAGAGCTGAGGAGCAAAGCTACATACACTGCAGGACCACACGCTTGTTTGAGAGGCATTTGTTCTGTTCAGAGTCACCAGCGGATGCAGAGCAGACCCAGGCCGGTAAGATCGTGCACGCACCTCATCACAGTGTTGGCACCTAGAGACTGAGACCAGGCCTGTTGTTAGTTAGTTAGGATCTCTGTTTATGTCAGGCCACAAGTGTTACTACTGTTCATTGCAAGGACTCCATAACTTAAAGTAACATTTCACATTGGGGAGCTGATAAGATTCCCACAAACTCAAGCCAGGCTGGCATTTTGCTTAGAAGGAAGACTCTTGCACGTACTACAAGTCCTGTTATGGGAGGGGGAATACTGTAGATCTGTGTAAGATTGTAAGCGGTTGTGCTGCACCGCAGGCTAGCACGTAACACACACCCATACAGTGATTCTTGTTCTTTTAGGGTAATAACAGGTAAGGTGTGGCAGTTTAGTTGTGCCTGCCAGTAGGTAAATAACTGCCAGTAGGCGCCATGCTGTGCAGCACAAGGGGAGTATGTAAATCTATTGTATGTTTCCAGCATTTGTGGTTGTGTTTATTGCCAGTATGTTTAAGTAAAATTCTGTTTTGGCAAAAGCTGGTGTTGGGGTTGCTTTCCTCGTTCGTGACTTCGCTGTATCCTGGGGAGCCCACCCCGATACACGGTTTACATAGCAGTTCCATAGAGCGCCGCCTCCTCTTCAAGAAGCTGATCGACAGGAGTGGAGGACCCCCACCGATCAGATATTGATGACCTACCTATCCTGACCTATCCTATAAACTGCCTGCACAACCCCTTTAACTTTTAATGGAAGGGAGGAAATGAGGGCACAGGATCCAGATCTGATTTGTTGAATCTAGGGGTCAGATAGAAAATGTGTGTTTGGGTGGGATTATTGTCTTGCTGTGAGTACAAGACAGTAGAGCATCGGTGGGCTAAAACTCAAAGCATCCTATATTACTATGATGCAGTGAGTTCACTTAAACTGTGGCTGGTCTGGGTCATCACACTTAAACATGTGAATGCAGCCTTAATGTCAGAGTGAATCTGAAGAGACTGGGTGCTGATCTTAGAGCTGATATCAGGGGTCGCTACATCTAGTGGTTGACATTTACTAATATTGTCTAAGAGTAAGACAGTGTAATCTTAAATAGACATTCTTAAAGGGGTTGACCCACAAAAAATATTCTACAGTTTTCAAACTAACAACTGGATCTGAATACTTTTTTAATTGCGTGTAATTAAAAAGTTTGCATAGCCACTGAGTAATTCAATAAAATGCATTGGTACAGCGCCACCTGCTGTTTGTTTTTTTCTTATTCCTTTGACCTGCTCATTGAGAAGGCTGCACAAGCTCAGTTTAATCCTTTAACTGCCTCCTGATCTGTGATAAGGAGAGCTGAGGCAAACCCTCTTAGCTGCAGCAGAAAAGAGACTCCCTTTAAGCTGTCACCTTGATATAAATCTAGCAGAGCAATGAATGGGGAGATCTCTGGATCCATGTGAGGTACAGGACTGCTTCTAGCTTTGTTAGAAAGAGATTGCCATGCATTATATGATTGTCTGATTTTCATGTTTTTACATTAGTCATGGGATAACTTTGTTTTAACCATGCTAGATTTACCACAGTGGCTGAAGCTGGCTAATAAGTCTGGCACACCTATAGACAGCATTCCAGGTCCTTTTAGGGAGCAAAAAGCAGTGCACATAGGGGGAAATGTATTTACAGCTTTGCATCACTTTTTGTGGCATAAAAAAGTTGCATAAAAAAAATATTCTGCTGTTTGGTACTCTCAAAACTTAAGGTGGTTGACAGGTTGGAGAAACCCTTGTACCTGAAAATGTATCATTTGAGATGAGTGAATATACACTCGCCTAAAGAATTATTAGGAACACCATACTAATACGGTGTTGGACCCCCGTTTGCCTTCAGAACTGCCTTAATTCTACGTGGCATTGATTCAACAAGTGCTGATAGCATTCTTTAGAAATGTTGGCCCATATTGATACGATAGCATCTTGCAGTTGATGGAGATTTGAGGGATGCACATTTAGGGCACGAAGCTCCTGTTCCACCACATCCCCAAAATGCTCTATTGGGTTGAGATCTGGTGACTGTGGGGGCCATTTTAGTACAGTGAGAAACAATTTTTCCAGTCTTCAACAGTCCAATTTTGGTGAGCTTGTGCAAATTGTAGCCTCTTTTTCCTATTTGTAGTGGAGATGAGTGGTACCCGGTGGGGTCTTCTGCTGTTGTAGCCTTTCCGCCTCAAGGTTGTGCGTGTTGTGGCTTCACAAATGCTTTGCTGCATACCTCGGTTGTAACGAGTGTTTTTTTCAGTCAACATTGCTCTTCTATCAGCTTGAATCAGTCGGCCCATTCTCCTCTGACCTCTAGCATCAACAAGGCATTTTCGCCCACAGGACTGCCGCATACTGGATGTTTTTCCCTTTTCACACAATTCTTTGTAAACCCTAGAAATGGATGTGCGTTAAAATCCCGGTAACTGAGCATATTGTGAAATACTCAGACTGGCCCGTCTGGCACCAACAACCATGACACGCTCAAAATTGCTTAAATCACCTTTCTTTCCCATTCTGACATTCAGTTTGGAGTTCAGGAGATTGTCTTGACCAGGACCACAACCCTACATGCATTGAAGCAACTGCCATGTGATTGGTTGACTAGATAATCAAATTAATGAGAAATAGAACAGGTGTTCCTAATAATTTGATTCACACTGAATCCGAATTTCCTGACACTTTGTGGTAACGAATCGCATTTTTTCCTAAAATAGCTGCTGCATATATTAGGACATGAAGCAAAGAACTCTGGGAACGAGGGATCACCCACACTGCCATGCATGCAGCCAATCAGCAGCCAGCCAGCCCTGTGATGTCACAGCCCTATAAATATCCTCAGCCATCTTGGATTCAGCCATTTTCCAGTGTACGTAGTGCAGGGAGAGACGTTAGCAGGCACTAGGGAAAGTGCTAGGAAAGACTTATTTTGCTGAATAGAAGTTAAGGGAAAGATCATTAGAAGTGTAGAAAAAGGATTGAGAGGAATTATTGCACACTATAAAAGGAGAACAGGGTCCAATAGGGGAGTGTACAGCCTGGGTAATAAGGACACTCCTATTACACCTTGCTGGACTGACTGGGGATCCAATTTGCCATTATACTGCTGCTTTCAGGTTTGCAATAGATGATACCTCTGTAATTCCAGCAAACCTTTCTTGATATTTGGGTGTAAGTGCTGTGTGATACACCCATTAACTGGGTGTATTACTAGAAAATATTTCTATGTCTTATTAGCCCTTGTGCAGTACAGTTATATGTTCTAAAGCCTTTTTTGGGGTGTATAAGTGGAAAAAATAAGGACCTATTAGCCGTTAAGCGGTGCAGTTATATGTTCTAAAGCCTTTTTGGGGTGTATTTGTGGAAAAGGGGCTTATTAGCCATTCAGCGGTGCAGTTATATGTTCTAGCCTTTTTGGGGTATAAGTGTGCCGTTGTGTGGGAAAGTAAGAAAATTACAGCCTTTTTTGGCGTGTATTAGTGGACAACAAAAAGTCTTATTTGCTGTTCAACGGTGCAGTTATATGTTCGAAAGCCTTTTTTGGGGTGTATTAGTGGAAAAAAGAGGCTTATTAGCTGTTGTGTGGTGAAGTGAGAAAATTACAGCCTTTTTTGGAGTGTATTAGTGAATAAAAAAAGGATTATTTGCCGTTCAGCGGTGCAGTTATATGTTCTAAAGCCTTTTTGGGGTGTATTAGTGGAAAAAATAAAGGGGCTTATAAACCGTTGTGTGGTGAAGACAAGACAAGCTTTTTTGGGGGTGTATTAATTTCCTTTTTATTTATTTGATCTAACAGTATGTTAGACAGAGAAGTGACAGGCCCTGCACAGGGGAGGGGCAGAGGCCTAAATTTTTCTGGCGCAGGTACAGGTCGCAGCAGAGTAATGGGGGCATGGCAGCAGGAGTCACTTCAAGAGGCCTGAGCTCCCTGTGTCATCTAGTGGTCGTGTCGTGACCAGCAACCCAGCGATTCTTAAATGTTTGGTCATCCACTTCATCCCAAGTGACATCAGACACCCCCAGCCAACCCTTTGTTGGCATGGCCCGGAAGCAGGCTCTGTGTCCTCAACCTGCCTCTGTCCTTTTCTGTTCCCTCAGACACAGAAGTATTATATGCTCTGGGCTCAGCTCCACTACACAGAGAGGACAAACTACTAGAGGAGAGTTAGCAGCTACTGCCCAGCCAAAATCTGGAGGAGACATTCACAGCTTCCTTCGGTAGGCGGGCAAGTAGTGATGTGGAGAGTGGCATGGATGCTGGTGTTGCGAGTGGTCAGGCTCCTGGCTCAGAGACCTTTGAGAAGGACATCAGGGATGTGCAGACAGTACTCGATGATGATGTAGCCGATCGCAATTGGGAGTCGGGTGACGAAAGGGCTTCATCATCATTGGGAGAAGAGGGTGGCAGCTTGCTCCTGAAGCAGCGGCGGAGCCAGCAAGTCGCTAGCATGGCCAGGAGTTAGCAGGGTGGCAGCAGTGGCAGGTCAGGAGCCAAACGTGCCTGGGGCAGACCAGCAGGAGCCTATCTGCCTGGAAAGTAGTGGTGCAGGAGTTGACGGAGGCAGTAGCAGTCAGTCAGCGTGGAGTGTTGAGGCTAAAATCACCTACTGGATGGTGTGGCAGATTTTTGTTAAACCGCTGGAGGAGGTGAACATTGCCATTTGCTGAATCTGTGGGCAGAAGGTGAAGTGTGGCCAGGGTGCCAATGTTGGCACCACGGCCCTATGTCAACAATGCAGTGTCATCATAAAGTGGCCTGGGAGAACCATGGCTCTGATATGGTGGTCCAGCCTGCCGCAGCAACCGCTACATCACCCAGTGGCACGCACCCGATTTCAGGCAGTCAAGGCTCCACCACCTCAGCCGAAGGGAGCTCTCTGTCTTTCCCATCATCTACAGGTCCTGATGCTCCTTGCCCCCCTACTCCTCGTCAGTCATTCCGTCAGCAATCGATCACCAAAGCGATTACCAAGAGACAACAGTATGCGTGCACTCATCCAACGGAGCAGAAGATGAACGTTCTCCTGGCCAAGTTGCTGGTGCTGCAGTCCCTCCCTTTCCAAGCGGTGGACTCTGCACCTTTCAGAGAACTGATGGCTTGAGCCGAGGTGAAGAGTCCGAAGCCGTCATTTCTTTGCCAAAAAGGCAGTGCCAGCCCTGCACAAATATGTAGAACAGAAGGTGATCTAGTCCTTGAGCCTGTCGGTGTCTGCCATAATGCATGGCAGCGCCCACGTGTGGAGCTGTTACTCCTGTCAAGGACAATATATGTCCTTTACTACCCACTGGGTAAATGTGGTTCCTGCCCAGCCAAACCATCAACTTGGCCAGGTGATGCCACTTCTGCATCCACGTTCTCACGCCGTTGGTCCTGCGACAATGTCCGCCGGGTCACTCTGTGGTCTCCTGATGCTGCTGCCACCTCACCACTCAGGTCTTCTCATGCTGCTGTTGCCACCTCCACACTATATCATTGTGCCACTCTGTGGTCTCATTCTGCTGCTGCCACCTACACACTCTGTCATTGTGCCACTCTGTGGCCTACTAATGGCCTACTAATGTTGCTGCCACCTCCACACTACGTCACCTTACCACTCTGTCTCTGGGCCACTCTGTGGTCTCTTCATGCTGCTGCTGCCACCTCCACACTCTATCATTGTGCCACTCTGTGGCCTCCTCATGCTGCTGCTGCTGCAGCCACCTCCACACTATGTCACCTAGACAGTCTGTGGCCTACTCATGCTGCTGCTAAATCAACACTGTCACTGGGTCACTCTGTGGCCTCCTCATGCTGCTGCTGCCATCTCCACACTGTCACTTAGCCAGTCTGTGGCCTCCTCATGCTGCTACTGCCACCTCCACACTATTTCACTTTGCCACCCTGTGGTCTGTTCATGCTGCTGACAACTCACAACTCTGTCTCTGTGCCACTCTGTGGTCTCCTCATGCTGCTGCTGCCACCTCCAAAATATGTCACCTTGCCACTCTGTGTTCTCCTCATGCTGCTGCTAAATCAACACTGTCACTGGGCCACTCTGTGGCCTCCTCGTGCTGCTGCTGCCACCTCCACTCTATGTCGCCTTGCTACTCTGTGGTCTCCTCATGCTGCTGCAAACTCAACACTATGTCACTGGGGCACTTTGTGCCCTCCTTATGCTGCTGTTGCTGCCACCTCCACACTGTCACCTGGCAAGTCTCTGGCCTCCTTATGCCGCTGCTAACTCAACACCATGTCACTGGGCCACTCTGTGGCTTCCTCATGCTGCTCCCACCTCAAAACTATGTAAATGGGCCACTCTGTGGTCTCCTCATGCTGCTGCTGCTGCCACCTGCCCGCTATGTCACTGGGCCACTCTATAGTCTCCTCATGCTGCTGCCACCTCAACACTATGTCATTGGGCCACACTGTGGACTTCTCAAGCTGTTCTCCCACCCTCCCCACTCCATGACTGAGCCACTATTTTGCCTTTTTGTCCTGGTTGACATCATCATGTATTTGACCCTTCTGATCTGTCAGAAGGAAGGAAAAATGAGATGCACAACGGATCCAGTCTGTGTAGCAGCTGTAAGGCCTGTATGGTCCCATTAGAATTGGCTCATGAGTTAGTAGATAAAAGCAGCAGTGGGTACAAAACACAGAAGACATGAAAACATCTCTGTTTTGGATCCACTCCAGTTTTTTCTGGCTTTGACAATACTGATGGATTACTAACCTAATGCTGTCCGAGTAAAGGCGGATGCTCAACAGACAGGATCAGTTTTTTTGGGGGTTATTGTTCTGACGGATCAGAGAGAAGGGCAAAAAAATCAGCGATGTCAACACAAACTTACTGGTGACACCCTCTCCACTCAGTCAGGGGGGCTCTACTTGTACAAGCGTTTAATAGAACAGGTTCTGTAGACATCTATGTGGAATCAGCTGACGACAGTGTAAAAGGAGTGCATTCTTTCACGCCACAGTAGGATGTAGGGCCTCTGCACGGTTCTTTATACCTGGCACTAACATCGAACTGTAAGGCTGAGTTGATACTTCAGTTAGTTTGTTTTGACCCTGTGACTGCCCATATAAGTGAAGTGTGCAGTGATTCTAAGAGCGATGCCTGTCATGTGCATGTCATACTGACTCACAGTATTGTTTCACTACCACAGCAGACTCCATATGCATGTTACTGGAAGGGATAGAGTTCTACACCACTATACAGAGTCTCTGCAGACAGGAAATAGCTGCATTTAACGAGATTCGCTATAAATCAATTCGGATCGAATCAAAAGTTTTTAGAAATTCGCTCATCTTTAGTATCATTATTAGGGATGAGCGAACCCGAACTGTATAGTTCGGGTTCGTACCGAATTTTGGGGTGTCCGTGACACGGACCCGAACCCGGACATTTTCGTAAAAGTCCGGGTTCGGTGTTCGTCGCTTTCTTGGCGCTTTTTGAAGAGCTGCAAAGCAGCCAATCAACAAGCGTCATACTACTTGCCCCAAGAGGCCATCACAGCCATGCCTACTATTGGCATGGCTGTGATTGGCCAGAGCACCATGTGACCCAGCCTCTATTTAAGCTGGAGTCACATAGCGCCGCCCGTCACTCTGCTTTGATCAGCATAGGGAGAGGTTGCAGCTGCGACGTTAGGGTGAGATTAGGCAGTGATTAACTCCTCCAAAAGACTTCATTCAGAGATCGATCTGCAGCTGTGGATGATTGAACTGCTGCTATTGAATTGCTCACTGTTTTTAGGCTGCCCAGAGCGTTTTTCAGTCACTTTTTTCTGGGGTGATCGGCGGCCATTTTGTGTCTTGTGGTGTGCCAGCACAAGCTGCCACCAAGTGCATTTAACCCTCAATGGTGTGGTTGTTTTTTGGCTAAATCCTACATCAGGGTCAAGCTGTCACACCAAGTGCATTTAACCAGCAATAGTGTGGTTATTTTTTGGCCATATACTACATCAGGGGCAAGCTGTCACCAAGTGCATTTAACCCTCAATGGTGTGGTTGTTTTTTGGCTAAATCCTACATCAGGGTCAACCTGTCACACCAAGTGCATTTAACCATCAATAGTCTGGTTATTTTTTGGCCATATACTACATCAGGGGCAAGCTGTCACCAAGTGCATTTAACCCTCAATGGTGTGGTTGTTTTTTCGCTAAATCCTACATCAGGGTCAAGCTGTCACACCAAGTTCATTTAACCATCAATAGTGTGGTTATTTTTCGGCCATATCCCAGTCTAATTCTGTCAGTAAACGTATACCTGTCACCCAGCGCCTAAATAATAGGCCTAAAATTTATATCCAGCTAAATCTGTCGTTACTGCTGTGGCTGGTCAAGTTATTTAGTGTCCGTCAAAGCACAGTTTTTGTTCTGGGTTGAAAAACAATTCCCAATTTAGCAATTTCCTAATTTAGTGGTTTCTGCTGTATCAGAGCTATTTTAAATCTATCCCTAAAAGGGTATTTCAGATTCAAGGTGCACATAGGGTCATTCTGAATAACTTCACACACACGCTACTGTGCATTTCCAAGTCTAATTCTGTCAGTAAACCTATACCTGTCACCCAGCGCCTAAATACTAGGCCTCAAATTTATATCCAGCTAAATCTGTCGTTACTGCTGTGGCTGGTCAAGTTATTTAGTGTCAGTCAAAGCACAGTTTTTGTTCTGGGTTGAAATACAATTCCCAATTTAGCAATTTCCTAATTTAGTGGTTTCTGCTGTATCAGGCCTACTTTAAATTTATCCCTAAAAGGGTATATTAGATTCAAGGTGCAGATAGGGTCATTCTCAATAACTTCACACACACGCTACTGTGCATATCCCAGTCTAATTCTGTCTGTAAACGTATACCTGTCACCCAGCGCCTAAATAATAGGCCTCAAATTTATATCCAACTAAATCTGTCGTTACTGCTGTGGCTGGTCTAGTTATTTAGTGTCCGTCAAAGCACAGTTTTTGTTCTGGGTTGAAATACAATTCCCAATTTAGCAATTTCCTAATTTAGTGTTTCTGCCGTATCAGAGCTATTTTAAATCTATCCCTAAAAGGGTATATAAGATTCAAGGTGTACATAGGGTAATTCTGAATAACTTCACACACACGCTACTGTGCATTTCCAAGTCTAATTCTGTCAGTAAACCTATACCTGTCACCCAGCGCCTAAATACTAGGCCTCAAATTTATATCCAGCTAAATCTGTCGTTACTGCTGTGGCTGGTCAAGTTATTTAGTGTCCGTCAAAGCACAGCTTTTGTTCTGGGTTGAAATACAATTCCCAATTTATCAATTTCCTAATTTAGTGGTTTCTGCTGTATCAGGCCTACTTTAAATTTATCCCTAAAAGGGTATATTAGATTCAAGGTGCAGATAGGGTCATTCTCAATAACTTCACACACACGCTACTGTGCATATCCCAGTCTAATTCTGTCTGTAAACGTATACCTGTCACCCAGCGCCTAAATAATAGGCCTCAAATTTATATCCCGCTAAATCTGTCGTTACTGCTGTGGCTGGTCAAGTTATTTAGGGTCCGTCAAAGCACATTTTTTGTTCTGGGTTGAAATACAATTCCCAATTTAGCAATTTCCTAATTTAGTGGTTTCTGCTGTATCAGAGCTATTTTAAATCTATCCCTAAAAGGGTATATAAGATTCAAGGTGCACATAGGGTCATTCTGAATAACTTCACACACACGCTACTGTGCATTTCCAAGTCTAATTCTGTCAGTAAACCTATACCTGTCACCCAGCGCCTAAATACTAGGCCTCAAATTTATATCCAGCTAAATCTGTTGTTACTGCTGTGCCTGTATTAGTGTAATACGGTACCTAAATAGATATAGCCATATAGTGTTAGGTGTCTGTAAAAAAAGGCCTGAATTTGAATTCAATACATTGGGCCAAATAATATTTTTCTTATTGTGGTGAACGGTAACAATGAGGAAAACATCTATTAAGGGACGCAGACGCGGACAAGGTCGTGATGGTGTTAGTGGCCCCTTTGGTGCTGGGAGAGGACGTGGCCGTTTTGCCACAGCCACACGTCCTAGTGTACCAACTACCTCAGGTCCCAGTAGCCGCCATAATTTACAGCGATATTTGGTGGGGCCAAATGCCGTTCTAAGGATGGTAAGGCCTGAGCAGGTACAGGCATTAGTCAATTGGGTGGCCGACAGTGGATCCAGCACGTTCACATTATCTCCCACCCAGTCTTCTGCAGAAAGCGCACAGATGGCGCCTGAAAACCAAGCCCATCAGTCTGTCACATCACCCCCATGCATACCAGGGAAACTGTCTGAGCCGCAAGTTATGCAGCAGTCTCTTATGCTGTTTGAAGACTCCGCTGGCAGGGTTTCCCAAGGGCATCCACCTAGCCCTTCCCCAGCGGTGAAAGACATAGAATGCACTGACGCACAACCACTTATGTTTCCTGATGATGAGGACATGGGAATACCACCTCAGCATGTCTCTGATGATGATGAAACACAGGTGCCAACTGCTGCGTGTTTCTGCAGTGTGCAGACTGAACAGGAGGTCAGGGATCAAGACTGGGTGGAAGACGATGCAGGGGACGATGAGGTCCTAGACCCCACATGGAATGAAGGTCGTGCCACTGACTTTCACAGTTCGGAGGAAGAGGCAGTGGTGAGACCGAGCCAACAGCGTAGCAAAGCGAGGCATTAACGTTCTGAACCTTAGCACAACCTGCATGACCAGGCACCTGCATGCAAAGCATGAACTGCATGGAGTAAACACCCTAAAAACAAGGAAGTCACTCAGGCTCCCCCTGCTACCTCTTCTGCTGCTGCCGCCTCTGCCTCTTCTGCTGCTGCCGCCTCGGCCTCTTCCTCCGCCTCTGGAGGAACGTTTGCACCTGCCGCCCAGCAAACAGGGGATGTACCACCAACACCACCACCTCCGTCACCAAGCATCTCAACCATGTCACACGGCATAGTTCAGCTCTCCATCTCACAAACATTTGAGAGAAAGCGTAAATTCCCACCTAGCCACCCTCGATCCCTGGCCCTGAATGCCAGCATTTCTAAACTACTGGCCTATGAAATGCTGTCATTTAGGCTGGTGGACACAGACAGCTTCAAACAGCTCATGTCGCTTGCTGTCCCACAGTATGTTGTTCCTAGCCGGCACTACTTCTCCAAGAGAGCCGTGCCTTCCCTGCACAACCAAGTATCCGATAAAATCAAGTGTGCACTGCGCAACGCCATCTGTGGCAAGGTCCACCTAACCACAGATACGTGGACCAGTAAGCACGGCCAGGGAAGCTATATCTCCCTAACTGCACACTGGGTAAATGTAGTGGCAGCTGGGCCCCAGGCGGAGAGCTGTTTGGCGCACGTCCTTCCGCCGCCAAGGATCGCAGGGCAAGATTCTTTGCCTCCTGTTGCCACCTCCTCCTACTCGGCTTCCTCCTCCTCTTCTTTCACCTGCTCATCCAGTCAGCCACAAACCTTCACCACCAACTTCAGCACAGCCCGGGGTAAACGTCAGCAGGCCATTCTGAAACTCATATGTTTGGGGGACAGGCCCCACACCGCACAGGAGTTGTGGCGGGGTATAGAACAACAGACCGACAAGTAGTTGCTGCCGGTGAGCCTCAAGCCCGGCCTGGTGGTGTGCGATAATGTGCGAAATCTCGTTGCAGCTCTGGGACTAGCCGGTTTGACGCACATCCCTTGCTTGGCGCATGTGCTGAATTTGGTGGTGCAGAAGTTCATTCACAACTACCCCAACATGTCAGAGCTGCTGCATAAAGTGCGGGCCGTCTGTTCGCGCTTCCGGCGTTCACATCCTGCCGCTGCTCGCCTGTCTGCGCTACAGCGTAACTTCGGCCTTCCCGCTCACCGCTAGAGTTGAGCGAACACCTGGATGTTCGGGTTCGAGAAGTTCGGCCGAACATCCCGGAAATGTTCGGGTTCGGGATCCGAACCCGATCCGAACTTCGTCCCGAACCCGAACCCCATTGAAGTCAATGGGGACCCGAACTTTTCGGCACTAAAAAGGCTGTAAAACAGCCCAGGAAAGAGCTAGAGGGCTGCAAAAGGCAGCAACATGTAGGTAAATCCCCTGCAAACAAATGTGGATAGGGAAATGAATTAAAATAAAAATTAAATAAATAAAAATTAACCAAAATCAATTGGAGAGAGGTTCCATAGCAGAGAATCTGGCTTCCCGTCACCCACCACTGGAACAGTCCATTCTCAGATATTTAGGCCCCGGCACCCAGGCAGAGGAGAGAGGTCCCGTAACAGAGAATCTGTCTTCATGTCAGCAGAGAATTAGTCTGCATGTCATAGCAGAGAATGAGGCTTCACGTCAGCCACCACTGCAACAGTCCATTGGCATATATTTAGGCCCAGCACCCAGGCAGAGGAGGGAGGTCCCGTAACAGAGAATCTGTCTTCATGTCAGCAGAGAATTAGTCTGCATGTCATAGCAGAGAATGAGGCTTCACGTCAGCCACCACTGCAACAGTCCATTGGCATATATTTAGGCCCAGCACCCAGGCAGAGGAGGGAGGTCCCGTAACAGAGAATCTGTCTTCATGTCAGCAGAGAATTAGTCTGCATGTCATAGCAGAGAATGAGGCTTCACGTCAGCCACCACTGCAACAGTCCATTGGCATATATTTAGGCCCAGCACACACACAGGCAGAGGAGAGAGGTCCCGTAACAGAGAATCTGGCTTCATGTCAGCAGAGAATCAGTCTGCATGTCATAGCAGAGAATGAGGCTTCACGTCAGCCACCACTGCAACAGTCCATTGGCATATATTTAGGCCCAGCACACACACAGGCAGAGGAGAGAGGTCCCGTAACAGAGAATCTGGCTTCATGTCAGCAGAGAATCAGTCTGCATGTCATAGCAGAGAATGAGGCTTCACGTCAGCCACCACTGCAACAGTCCATTGGCATATATTTAGGCCCAGCACCCAGGCAGAGGAGGGAGGTCCCGTAACAGAGAATCTGTCTTCATGTCAGCAGAGAATTAGTCTGCATGTCATAGCAGAGAATGAGGCTTCACGTCAGCCACCACTGCAACAGTCCATTGGCATATATTTAGGCCCAGCACACACACAGGCAGAGGAGAGAGGTCCCGTAACAGAGAATCTGGCTTCATGTCAGCAGAGAATCAGTCTGCATGTCATAGCAGAGAATGAGGCTTCACGTCAGCCACCACTGCAACAGTCCATTGGCATATATTTAGGCCCAGCACACACACAGGCAGAGGAGAGAGGTCCCGTAACAGAGAATCTGGCTTCATGTCAGCAGAGAATCAGTCTGCATGTCATAGCAGAGAATGAGGCTTCACGTCAGCCACCACTGCAACAGTCCATTGGCATATATTTAGGCCCAGCACCCAGGCAGAGGAGGGAGGTCCCGTAACAGAGAATCTGTCTTCATGTCAGCAGAGAATTAGTCTGCATGTCATAGCAGAGAATGAGGCTTCACGTCAGCCACCACTGCAACAGTCCATTGGCATATATTTAGGCCCAGCACCCAGGCAGAGGAGGGAGGTCCCGTAACAGAGAATCTGTCTTCATGTCAGCAGAGAATTAGTCTGCATGTCATAGCAGAGAATGAGGCTTCACGTCAGCCACCACTGGAACAGTCCATTCTCAGATATTTAGGCCCCGGCACCCAGGCAGAGGAGAGAGGTCCCGTAACAGAGAATCTGTCTTCATGTCAGCAGAGAATTAGTCTGCATGTCATAGCAGAGAATGAGGCTTCACGTCAGCCACCACTGCAACAGTCCATTGGCATATATTTAGGCCCAGCACCCAGGCAGAGGAGAGAGGTCCCGTAACAGACAATCTGGCTTCATGTCAGCAGAGAATCAGTCTGCATGTCATAGCAGAGAATCAGGCTTCACGTCACCCACCACTGCAACAGTCCATTGTCATAAATTTAGGCCCAGCACTAGTGTTGAGCGGCATGTCCCATATTCGAATTCGCGAAATTTTGTGAATATTCGAAAGAATATTCGTAAAATATTCGCGATTATTCAAATTCGTTATTATTTCGCATATGCGATAATTCGAATTATCGCATAATACATATGCTATGCAAAATTCACATGTGCGCTAATGAAATCGCCTTACGAAGATTCGCAACTCAATTCAATCACTAATGTATGAATGCAATGCCCTTTGCCTCTGTTCTGGGACAAGTGTAGATATTCGCATGTGCGCTAATAAAATCGCCTTACGAAGATTCGCACCTCAATCACTTTCTAGGGAATGTGAGACTTTTGGGAATCAATCGAGATACAGTGGGGGGTGATGACAGTAGTTGACAGAGTACAGATCAATGTAATCTGTAAGGTGGAAAGTAAAATAAAAAATACGAATATTCGTAAATCGACTTTTACGAAGTTCTACGTATTCGCGAATATGGTGCTATACTATATGAATGCACAGGCCTTTGCCTCTCTGTTCTGGGGACAAGTGTAGATATTTGCATTTGCGTTAATAAAATCGCCTTACGAAGATTCGCAGCTCAATTCAATCACTAATGTATGAATGCAAAGCCCTTTGCCTCTGTTCTGGGACAAGTGTAGATATTCGCATGTGCGCTAATAAAATCGCCTTACGAAGATTCGCAACTCAATTCACTAATGTATGAATGCAAAGCCCTTTGCCTCTGTTCTGGGACGTGCCGATATTCGCATGTGCGCTAATAAAATCGCCTTACGAAGATTCGCGCCTCAATCACTTTCTAGGCAATGTGAGTAAGATCTGAGCTGTTGGACCTTTGGGAAACAATCAATTATATGTGTACTGTAATTTTGTGGGGGGGGGGGGGGAAACAAAAAACGAATATTCGTTTTTACGAATATATAGCACTATATTCGAAATATTCGCGAAATCGCGAAGTTGCGATATTCGCGAAAAAAATTTGCTTTTCGAATATTCGCGCTCAACACTACCCAGCACCCAGGCAGAGGAGAGAGGTCCCGTAACAGAGAATCTGGCTTCATGTCAGCAGAGAATCAGTCTTCATATCATAGCAGAGAATCAGGCTTCACGTCACCCACCACTGCAACAGTCAATTGTCATAAATTTAGGCCCAGCACCCAGGCAGAGGAGAGAGCTCCCGTAACAGAGGATCTGGCTTCATGTCAGCAGAGAATCAGTCTGCATGTCATAGCAGAGAATGAGGCTTCACGTCACCCACCACTGCAACAGTCCATTGGCATATATTTAGGCCTAGCACACAGGCAGAGCAGAGAGGTCCCGTAACAGACAATCTGGCTTCATGTCAGCAGAGAATCAGTCTGCATGTCATAGCAGAGAATGAGGCTTCACGTCACCCACCACTGCAACAGTCCATTGGCATATATTTAGGCCTAGCACACAGGCAGAGCAGAGAGGTCCCGTAACAGACGATCTGGCTTCATGTCAGCAGAGAATCAGTCTGCATGTCATAGCAGAGAATCAGGCTTCACGTCAGCCACCACTGCAACAGTCCATGGTCATAAATTTAGGCCCAGCACCCAGGCAGAGGAGAGAGGTCCCGTAACAGACAATCTGGCTTCATGTCAGCAGAGAATTAGTCTGCATGTCATAGCAGAGAATCAGGCTTCATGTCAGCCACCACTGCAACAGTCCATTGGCATATATTTAGGCCTAGCACACAGGCAGAGGAGAGGTTCATTCAACTTTGGGTAGCATCGCAATATAATGGTAAAATGAAAATAAAAATAGGATTGAATGAGGAAGTGCCCTGGAGTCCAATAATATATGGTTATGGGGAGGTAGTTAATGTCTAATCTGGACAAGGGACGGACAGGTCCTGTGGGATCCATGCCTGGTTCATTTTTATGAACGTCAGCTTGTCCACATTGGCTGTAGACAGGCGGCTGCGTTTGTCTGTAATGACGCCCCCTGCCGTGCTGAATACACGTTCAGACAAAACGCTGGCTGCCGGGCAGGCCAGCACCTCCAAGGCATAAAAGGCTAGCTCTGGCCACGTGGACAATTTAGAGACCCAGAAGTTGAATGGGGCCGAACCATCAGTCAGTACGTGGAGGGGTGTGCACACGTACTGTTCCACCATGTTAGTGAAATGTTGCCTCCTGCTAACACGTTGCGTATCAGGTGGTGGTGCAGTTAGCTGTGGCGTGTTGACAAAAGTTTTCCACATCTCTGCCATGCTAACCCTGCCCTCAGAGGAGCTGGCCGTGACACAGCTGCCTTGGCGACCTCTTGCTCCTCCTCTGCCTTGGCCTTGGGCTTCCACTTGTTCCCCTGTGACATTTGGGAATGCTCTCAGTAGCGCGTCTACCAACGTGCGCTTGTACTCGCGCATCTTCCTATCACGCTCCAGTGCAGGAAGTAAGGTGGGCACATTGTCTTTGTAGCGTGGATCCAGCAGGGTGGCAACCCAGTAGTCCGCACAGGTTAAAATGTGGGCAACTCTGCTGTCGTTGCGCAGGCACTGCAGCATGTAGTCGCTCATGTGTGCCAGGCTGCCCAGGGGTAAGGACAAGCTGTCCTCTGTGGGAGGCGTATCGTCATCGTCCTGCCTTTCCCCCCAGCCACGCACCAGTGATGGACCCGAGCTGCGTTGGGTGCCACCCCGCTGTGACCATGCTTCATCCTCATCCTCCTCCACCTCCTCCTCATCCTCGTCCTCCTCGTCCTCCAGTAGTGGGCCCTGGCTGGCCACATTTGTACCTGGCCTCTGCTGTTGCAAAAAACCTCCCTCTGAGTCACTTCGAAGAGACTGGCCTGAAAGTGCTAAAAATGACCCCTCTTCCTCATCCTCCTCCTCCTCCTCCTGGGCCACCTCCTGTTCCATCATCGCCCTAAGTGTTTTCTCAAGGAGACATAGAAGTGGTATTGTAACGCTGATAACGGTGTCATCGCCACTGGCCATGTTGGTGGAGTACTCGAAACAGCGCAACAGGGCACACAGGTCTCGCATGGAGGCCCAGTCATTGGTGGTGAAGTGGTGCTGTTCTGTAGTGCGACTGACCCGTGCGTGCTGCAGCTGAAACTCCACTATGGCCTGCTGCTGCTCGCACAGTCTGTCCAGCATGTGCAAGGTGGAGTTCCACCTGGTGGGCACGTCGCATATGAGGCGGTGAGCGGGAAGGCCGAAGTTACGCTGTAGCGCAGACAGGCGAGCAGCGGCAGGATGTGAACGCCGGAAGCGCGAACAGACGGCCCGCACTTTATGCAGCAGCTCTGACATGTCGGGGTAGTTGTGAATGAACTTCTGCACCACCAAATTCAGCACATGCGCCAAGCAAGGGATGTGCGTCAAATTGGCTAGTCCCAGAGCTGCAACGAGATTTCGCCCATTATCACACACCACCAGGCCGGGCTTGAGGCTCACCGGCAGCAACCACTCGTCGGTCTGTTGTTCAATACCCCGCCACAACTCCTGTGCGGTGTGGGGCCTGTCCCCCAAACATATGAGTTTCAGAATGGCCTGCTGACGTTTACCCCGGGCTGTGCTGAAGTTGGTGGTGAAGGTGTGTGGCTGACTGGATGAGCAGGTGGAAGAAGAGGAGGAGGAAGCCGAGAAGGAGGAGGTGGCAACAGGAGGCAAAGAATGTTGCCCTGCGATCCTTGGCGGCGGCAGGACGTGCGCCAAACAGCTCTCCGCCTGGGGCCCAGCTGCCACTACATTTACCCAGTGTGCAGTTAGGGAGATATAGCGTCCCTGGCCGTGCTTACTGGTCCACGTATCTGTGGTTAGGTGGACCTTGCTACAGATGGCGTTGCGCAGTGCACACTTGATTTTATCGGATACTTGGTTGTGCAGGGAAGGCACGGCTCTCTTGGAGAAGTAGTGCCGGCTGGGAACAACATACTGTGGGACAGCAAGCGACATGAGCTGTTTGAAGCTGTCTGTGTCCACCAGCCTAAATGACAGCATTTCATAGGCCAGTAGTTTAGAAATGCTGGCATTCAGGGCCAGGGATCGAGGGTGGCTAGGTGGGAATTTACGCTTTCTATCAAATGTTTGTGAGATGGAGAGCTGAACGCTGGCGTGTGACATGGTTGAGACGCTTGGTGACGGAGGTGGTGGTGGTGGTGTTGGTGGTACATCCCCTGTTTGCTGGGCGGCAGGTGCCAACGTTCCTCCAGAGGCGGAGGAAGAGGCCGAGGCGGCAGCAGCAGAATAGGCCGAGGCGGCAGCAGCAGAAGAGGTAGCAGGGGGAGCCTGAGTGACTTCCTTGGTTTTAAGGTGTTTACTCCACTGCAGTTCATGCTTTGCATGCAGGTGCCTGGTCATGCAGGTTGTGCTCAGGTTCAGAACGTTAATGCCTCGCTTCAGGCTCTGATGGCACAGCGTGCAAACCACTCGGGTCTTGTCGTCAGCACATTGTTTGAAGAAGTGCCATGCCAGGGAACTCCTTGAAGCTGCCTTTGGGGTGCTCGGTCCCAGATGGCGGCGGTCAGTAGCAGGCGGAGTCTCTTGGCGGCGGGTGTTCTGCTTTTGCCCACTGCTCCCTCTTTTGCTACGCTGTTGGCTCGGTCTCACCACTGCCTCTTCCTCCGAACTGTGAAAGTCAGTGGCACGACCTTCATTCCATGTGGGGTCTAGGACCTCATCGTCCCCTGCATCGTCTTCCACCCAGTCTTGATCCCTGACCTCCTGTTCAGTCTGCACACTGCAGAAAGACGCAGCAGTTGGCACCTGTGTTTCGTCATCATCAGAGACATGCTGAGGTGGTATTCCCATGTCCTCATCATCAGGAAACATAAGTGGTTGTGCGTCAGTGCATTCTATGTCTTTCACCGCTGGGGAAGGGCTAGGTGGATGCCCTTGGGAAACCCTGCCAGCGGAGTCTTCAAACAGCATAAGAGACTGCTGCATAACTTGAGGCTGAGACAGTTTCCCTGGTATGCATGGGGGTGATGTGACAGACTGATGGGGTTGGTTTTCAGGCGCCATCTGTGCGCTTTCTGCAGAAGACTGGGTGGGAGATAATGTGAACGTGCTGGATCCACTGTCGGCCACCCAATTGACTAATGCCTGTACCTGCTCAGGCCTTACCATCCTTAGAACGGCATTGGGCCCCACCATATATCGCTGTAAATTCTGGCGGCTACTGGGACCTGAGGTAGTTGGTACACTAGGACGTGTGGATGTGGCAGAACGGCCACGTCCTCTCCCAGCACCAGAGGGTCCACTAACACCACCACGACCATGTCCACGTCCGCGTCCCTTACTAGATGTTTTTCTCATTGTTATGGTTCACCACAACAACAAATATATTATTTGGCCCAATGTATTGTATTCAAATTCAGCGGGATATAAATTTGAGGCCTAGTATTTAGGCGCTGGGTGACCGGTATGGATTTAGTGACAGAATTAGACTTGGAAATGCACAGAAGCGTGTGTGTGAAGTTATTCTGAATGACCCTATGTGCACCTTCAATATTATATACCCTTTTAGGGATAGATTTCAAATAGCTCTGATATAGCAGAAACCACTAAATTATGAAATTGCTAAATTGGGAATTGTACTTCAACCCAGAACAAAAAATGTGCTTTGACGGACACTAAATATCTTGCCCAGCAACAACAGTACAGCGGTGGGTAACGAGAGATTTAGAGGGATTTAAATTTGAGGCCTAGTATTTAGGCGCTGGGTCACCGGTATGGATTTAGTGACAGAATTAGACTTGGAAATGCACAGAAGCGTGTGTGTGAAGTTATTCTGAATGACCCTATGTGCACCTTCAATATTATATACCCTTTTAGGGATAGATTTCAAATAGCTCTGATATAGCAGAAACCACTAAATTATGAAATTGCTAAATTGGGAATTGTACTTCAACCCAGAACAAAAAATGTGCTTTGACGGACACTAAATATCTTGCCCAGCAACAACAGTACAGCGGTGGGTAACGAGAGATTTAGAGGGAATTAAATTTGAGGCCTAGTATTTAGGCGCTGGGTCACCGGTATGGATTTAGTGACAGAATTAGACTTGGAAATACACAGTAGCGGGTGTGTGTGAAGTTACTCTGAATGACCCTATGTGCACCTTCAATATTATATACCCTTTTTGGGATAGATTTCAAAGAGCTCTGATATAGCAGGAACCACTAAATTATGAAATTGCTAAATTGAGAATTGTATTTCAACCCAGAACAAGAAATGTGCTTGAACGGACACTAAATAACTCGCCCAGCTACAGCACTAGGGACAGATTTAGCTGGATATAAATTTGAGGCCTAGTATTTAGGCGCTGGGTGACCGGTATGGATTTAGTGACAGAATTAGACTGGGATATGGCCAAAAAATGAACAGACTATTGCTGGTTAAATGCACTTGGTGTGACAGCTTCACCCTGATGTAGGCTTTAGCCAAAAAACAACCACACCATTGAGGGTTAAATGCACTTGGTGACAGGCGCAGCTTGCCCCTGATTTTGTATATGGCCAAAAAATGAACAGACTATTGCTGGTTAAATGCACTTGGTGTGACAGCTTCACCCTGATGTAGGCTTTAGCCAAAAAACAACCACACCATTGAGGGTTAAATGCACTTGGTGACAGGCGCAGCTTGCCCCTGATTTTGTATATGGCCAAAAAATGAACAGACTATTGCTGGTTAAATGCACTTGGTGTGACAGCTTCACCCTGATGTAGGCTTTAGCCAAAAAACAACCACACCATTGAGGGTTAAATGCACTTGGTGACAGGCGCAGCTTGCCCCTGATTTTGTATATGGCCAAAAAATGAACAGACTATTGCTGGTTAAATGCACTTGGTGTGACAGCTTCACCCTGATGTAGGCTTTAGCCAAAAAACAACCACACCATTGAGGGTTAAATGCACTTGGTCGCAGCTTGTGCTGGCGCACCACAAGACACAAAATGGCCGCCGATCACCCCAGAAAAATGAGACTGACAAACGGTCTGTGCAGCCTAAAAACAGTGAGCAATTGAGGATCAGCAGCTCAATGATCCACAGCTGCAGATCGATCAGTTAATCAAGTCCTTTGGAGGAGTTAATCTGCCTAATCTCGCCCTACTGTCGCAGCCGCAACCTCTCCCTACGCTAATCAGAGCAGAGTGACGGGCGGCGCTATGTGACTCCAGCTTAAATAGAGGCTGGGTCACATGGTGCTCTGGCCAATCACAGCCATGCCAATAGTAGGCATGGCTGTGATGGCCTCTTGGGGCAAGTAGTATGACGCTTGTTGATTGGCTGCTTTGCAGCCTTTCAAAAAGCGCCAAGAAAGCGTCACAAAAGCGCGAAGAAAGCGACGAACACCGAACCCGAACCCGGACTTTTACGAAAATGTCCGGGTTCGGGTCCGTGTCACGGACACCCCAAAATTCGGTACGAACCCGAACTATACAGTTCGAGTTCGCTCATCCCTACTCACCGCCTCATATGCGACGTGCCCACCAGGTGGAACTCCACCTTGCACATGCTGGACAGACTGTGCGAGCAGCAGCAGGCCATAGTGGAGTTTCAGCTGCAGCACGCACGGGTCAGTCGCACTACAGAACAGCACCACTTCACCACCAATGACTGGACCTCCATGCGAGACCTGTGTGCCCTGTTGCGCTGTTTCGAGTACTCCACCAACATGGCCAGTGGCGATGACGCCGTTATCAGCGTTACAATATCACTTCTATGTCTCCTTGAGAAAACACTTAGGGCGATGATGGAAGAGGAGGTGGCCCAGGAGGAGGAGGAGGAGGAGGAGGAAGAGGGGTCATTTTTAGCACTTTCAGGCCAGTCTCTTCGAAGTGACTCAGAGGGAGGTTTTTTGCAACAGCAGAGGCCAGGTATAAATGTGGCCAGCCAGGGCCCACTACTGGAGGACGAGGAGGACGAGGATGAGGAGGAGGTGGAGGAGGATGAGGATGAAGCATGGTCACAGCGGGGTGGCACCCAACGCAGCTCAGGCCCATCACTGGTGCGTGGCTGGGGGGAAAGGGAGGACGATGACGATACGCCTCCCACAGAGGACAGCTTGTCCTTACCCCTGGGCAACCTGGCACACATGAGCGACTACATGCTGCAGTGCTTGCGCAACGACAGCAGAGTTGCCCACATTTTAACCTGTGCGGACTACTGGGTTGCCACCCTGCTGGATCCACGCTACAAAGACAATGTGCCCACCTTACTTCCTGCACTGGAGCGTGATAGGAAGATACGCGAGTACAAGCGCACGTTGGTAGACGCGCTACTGAGCGCATTCCCAAATGTCACAGCGGAACAAGTGGAAGCCCAAGGGCAAGGCAGAGGAGGAGCAAGAGCTCGCCAAGGCAACTGTGTCACGGCCAGCTCCTGTGAGGGCAGGGTTAGCATGGCAGAGATGTGGAAAAGTTTTGTCAACACGCCACAGCTAACTGCACCACCACCTGATACGCAACGTGTTAGCAGGAGGCAACATTTCACTAACATGGTGGAACAGTACGTGTGCACACCCCTCCACGTACTGACTGATGGTTCGGCCCCATTCAACTTCTGGGTCTCTAAATTGTCCACGTGGCCAGAGCTAGCCTTTTATGCCTTGGAGGTGCTGGCCTGCCCGGCGGCCAGCGTTTTGTCTGAACGTGTATTCAGCATGGCAGGGGACGTCATTACAGACAAATGCAGCCGCCTGTCTACAGCCAATGTGGACAAGCTGACGTTCATAAAAATGAACCAGGCATGGATCCCACAGGACCTGTCCATCCCTTGTGCAGATTAGACATTAACTACCTCCCCTTAACCATATATTATTGTACTCCAGGGCACTTCCTCATTCAATCCTATTTTTATTTTCATTTTGCCATTATATTGCGAGGCTACCCAAAGTTGAATGAACCTCTCCTCTGTCTGGGTGCCGGGGCCTAAATATATGACAATGGACTGTTCCAATGTTGGGTGACGTGAAGCCTGATTCTCTGCTATGACATGCAGACTAATTCTCTGCTGACATGAAGCCAGATTCTCTGTTGCGGGACCTCTCTCCTCTGCCTGGGTGCTGGGCC
Organism: Bufo gargarizans; assembly: GCF_014858855.1. NCBI lineage: Eukaryota > Metazoa > Chordata > Amphibia > Anura > Bufonidae > Bufo > Bufo gargarizans. Next base: position 79,608,687 of record NC_058088.1, on the reverse strand, counting down.
TAAATATATGACAATGGACTGTTGCAGTGGTGGCTGACGTGAAGCCTGATTCTCTGCTATGACATGCAGACTGATTCTCTGCTGACATGAAGCCAGATTCTCTGTTACGGGACCTCTCTCCTCTGCCTGGGTGCTGGGCCTAAATATATGACAATTGACTGTTGCAGTGGTGGCTGACGTGAAGCCTGATTCTCTGCTATGACATGCAGACTGATTCTCTGCTGACATAAAGCCAGATTCTCTGTTACGGGACCTCTCTCCTCTGCCTGGGTGCTGGGCCTAAATATATGACAATGGACTGTTGCAGTGGTGGCTGACGTGAAGCCTGATTCTCTGCTATGACATACAGACTGATTCTCTGCTGACATGAAGCCAGATTCTCTGTTACGGGACCTCTCTCCTCTGCCTGGGTGCTGGGCCTAAATATATGACAATTGACTGTTGCAGTGGTGGCTGACGTGAAGCCTGATTCTCTGCTATGACATGCAGACTGATTCTCTGCTGACATAAAGCCAGATTCTCTGTTACGGGACCTCTCTCCTCTGCCTGGGTGCTGGGCCTAAATATATGACAATGGACTGTTGCAGTGGTGGCTGACGTGAAGCCTGATTCTCTGCTATGACATACAGACTGATTCTCTGCTGACATGAAGCCAGATTCTCTGTTATGGGACCTCTCTCCTCTGCCTGGGTGCTGGGCCTAAATATATGACAATGGACTGTTGCAGTGGTGGCTGACGTGAAGCCTGATTCTCTGCTATGACATGCAGACTGATTCTCTGCTGACATGAAGCCAGATTCTCTGTTACGGGACCTCTCTCCTCTGCCTGGGTGCTGGGCCTAAATATATGCCAATGGACTGTTCCAATGTTGGGTGACGTGAAGCCTGATTCTCTGCTATGACATGCAGACTAATTCTCTGCTGACATGAAGCCAGATTCTCTGTTACGGGACCTCTCTCCTCTGCCTGGGTGCCTGGGCCTAAATATATGCCAATGGACTGTTACAGTGGTGGCTGACGTGAAGCCTGATTCTCTGCTGACATGAAGCCAGATTCTCTGTTACGGGACCTCTCTCCCTCTGCCTGGGTGCCGGGGCCTAAATATATGCCAATGGACTGTTGCAGTGGTGGCTGACGTGAAGCCTGATTCTCTGCTATGGGACTTCTCTCCAATTGATATTGGTTAATTTTTATTTATTTTATTTTTATTTTAATTCATTTCCCTATCCACATTTGTTTGCAGGGGATTTACCTACATGCTGCTGCCTTTTGCAGCCCTCTAGCTCTTTCCTGGGCTGTTTTACAGCCTTTTTAGTGACAAAAAGTTCTGGTCCCCATTGACTTCAATGGGGTTCGGGTTCGGGACGAAGTTCGGATCTGGTTCGGATCCCGAACCCGAACATTTCCGGGAAGTTCGGCCGAACTTCTCGAACCCGAACATCCAGGTGTCCGCTCAACTCTAATCATTATTTATTACTGAAACAGGTGCAAGAAAACCTATATGTACAAACCTACACCTGCTGACAGCAATGATATATTTCGCCTTCTGCCGTCTTTTACTCCAGTGTAGATTAGTTTAAGGGGATTTTCCTGTACTTAATTATTGAAGACCTATCCTCAGCATTCTGTAAGTCACCAGTTTCAGATTGCAGGGGTCTGACACTTGACATGCGTGCTGACCAGCTGCTTTAGACAATTAATGGCCCCGGAAACTAAACCCTAAGGCATGGACTACATGGCGACACCTGTCGTGGCCAGGATCGCTGAGCAGCGATGATCCCATAGAAATGAATGGGATCACCGCAGCAGTCGCAAAAAAAAAAAAGTGCTGGATTTCTTGAGACTGCCGCGGCAATCCCATTACCCCAAAGTTGATGGAAATTTCTGCTTATGGCTCCATCCACTGTATAGTTTCTGGTGCCGGTGGCTGCCTGAACCAGTTGATCAGTGAGGGTGCCGATAGATGGACCCCACCACCCATCTGATATTGATGGCCAACCTGTGGAAGGTTATCAGTATCTAAGTAAACCCCTTTGCCCCACAAGGACTCCTCTGAGACAGTACAGAAACTGTGTATGTGGCAAAACTATCTGCATGATGCCTTACTCACATTGGAATATGAGCTTACTTGTTTGAAACACTGATTTGTTTCTTTGCCTTACATTTTCACCATTATACAGAGCCTAAAAGATAAATTCAGTTTAGTTGTTCCCGTGTGGTCCAAATTCTGAGCTAAATTAAAGTGTGTATTAAACTTTCTTTAATACAGTGGGTATCATAAGCCAAGAATGGGTTCTCCCAGTAGCCTTATTAGCCGTACTTGGCAATGAATTATTAAAAGTGGACATTGTTAAGGCAAAGCAGAGTTATAAAATTGTAATGGAATTACAGCGCATGATTACCGGATGTGTAGAACAGATGTGTTGCATTAACAGTAATCCTTTAAGATGCCTTACATCACTCTTACTCCCTTAACAAGCTGTTAACATTATGATGTTATAAATGTAATGCAAATATGTTTTCCTTTTAGTTGCCTGCTCATTCCGCAGAGATGGTATTTAGATTGTAGATTGAGAAGAAAAAAAATATTCTTAATAAAAAAAAATTGAAAATTCTGCGTTTAAATTGGAGGATAAATGCAGAATACTTCTATTCATCCAGCAGGAGTACCTGCGGTCACATGCTTAAGATCGGATGTCAGCGACATAAGAAAAAATACCAATTCATACCAGCCCCTTACTGTTTTTAATTAACACATCAGCATTTTGCCACCTTTATATGGATTAAGATGAAATCCCCAAAGTATGGGCTATTATAGTTAGTCAGTGTGCACTGAATTTCAATTTACTCATCATAGTTCTGAGTACATTTAGTAAATGTGCTGTTGCATGAACGACCAGATATTTACAATTCTAGCAATAGATATAATCAGATCTTGATAATACACATTATTTAGGAAGAATTTCAGTCCAGCATCATGTGTTTGGGTATCCCGTAAAATCACACAATTATAATCCAGAATAGGTAAGGTGGTCCTCTTTGATCCATGTGATACAAAACTATATATCTCGGGATTGCTGATCACATTGACATTACCCACTTGTCTCCAGTGGGCTTTACATAGCAGTGGACTCGTCAAAGTGACATCTTGTGAGGATACGGCATGTCATCTGGTTATTGAAACACAGTGCCTGAGGTTCTTGTTCACTTGTGCAGATGTTTTTGCTTGCTGCTTTGAATTGGACTCAGACTGTGCCCCGACTTTGCTGTTTGATTACGGACTGTCTTGACCTGTTATTGTCTTATCATGTTGCGTGAGCTGGTTACCACTCCCAAGACACAAACTGGGGATCCCTTGCAGAACCGTCCGAACCCCGGTCACGGGTCTATTAGGGTATATTCACACATGGCAGATTTGTTGAGGAAATTTCTGTGGCTGTCTCATCCGTCTGAATAGAGCTTGCAGAAATCCATGTACTACCCACCAACATAAATCCCAGTTAGATGAATGGAGTGGATTTTCAGTGGCAGAAAAATCTGCTTCATGGGAATATGCCCTTAAGCTGAAAATTACAAAATACCTTATAAGCTCCTCTCCGATTTAAATCTTAACTAAAGCCAATAGAAACACATTGTGTTTTGAAGGGCTTTTCCATAGGCCATAATTTTGATGGTCTATCCTTGGCAAAGGCCATAAATATCACATCAGAGATGTTTCAACTCTCGGCACTCCTATCGATCAGCGCCAGCAAGTGTATTCTTATAACTGATCGGTGGTGGTATAGGTAGTTGGGACCCCCAGTGATTTGATATTGATGGTCTAGCCCTGTGATCATTAACCTCCAGCACTTAAGCTGTGGTAAAACTACAACTCCCAAGATGTACACTTGCTGGGCTGTTCTCAGAACTCCATGGAAATGAATAGAGCATGCTGGGAGTCGTACTTTCACCACAGCTGAAGTGCCGGAGGTTAGCCATCTCTGTGGACAAAACATCTCTACTAGAGTACCAGAAAACCCCCTTTAATCTTAAATATTCTTTATGGATAATGAAAGAGTGTCATAACCACCATGATGATTGACACACAGGTAAAACTATTAGTGTTGAGCAAGCATGCTCAGCCAAATACTTGTTCGGCTCGAGCATCGCTATGCTTGGCATATGGAGGTACTCGGCCGAGTACCGCATGTGCTCGAGCGCTATGCTCGAGTCTCCCACCCGCACGTTTCGTAGCTGCTAAGCAGCCAATAAACGTGCAGTTAAGTACTGCCATCACTGTAATGCCAGTAGCCATGTTGGCTACTGGCATTACAGTGATTGGCTGGCTGGAACGCATCATCGGGTGCTATATAGGAAAGGACAGATAGTGTAGGGAGTTTGTGATCGCAATTTATTCAATTTTAAAACGTTTCAAAGACCCAAAAGTCCTTTTAAGGACAATTGTGTGTGGTGGCAGCAATTTAATCTTGCAAAGTAGTCTTTGATTTTTTTTTTTCCATACTTTGCGATTCTTTTTCTATAGAGGGTGTCTGCAGTGACTTGTGACATCTGTTTAGCAATACCTTCTGTGTGTCAGGGGTAGAGATAGGAAGAATATTATTGAAAACAATTATATTTTTTCCATAATTTATCAAAATTTTTCATATAAACAGTCCCTGCAGTGAATTGTCACATCTGTGCTGCAATAGCATCTGTGTGTCATGCCCATATTTTGGGAAAAATATTAGTGACAACAAATATAATTTTTCCATAATTTATCCATAATTTTCCTATAAACGGTCCCTGCAGTGAATTGTCACATCTGTGCTGCAATAGCGTGTGTGTGTGTCAAGACAAGAGATAGTAAAAATATAAGTGAAATCTATTTTCCTTTTTCCATACTTTTACGTACTTTTTCCATATACTGTGCTTGCTGTGAACTGTGACATCCGTGCCACATCTTGTGTGTCAAGCGTGCATATAACATTTAATATGAAGAAGGCGAGCATTAAAGAGGACCTTTCATCAGAATTAAACTTCTAAAGTAACTATACAGGCGTGTAGAGCGGCGCCCAGGGACCCCCCTGCACTTACTGGTATACCTGGGCGCCGCTCCGTTCTCCGGCAATTGCCTCCGGTATCTTTACAGTTAGGCTCCACCCCAATGCTGCAGCGCTGGCCAATCACAGCGCTCAGCTCATAGTCTGAGAGAGAGCTGAGCGCTGTGATTGGCCAGCGCTGCAGCATGGGAGAAGGAGGCGCCGGCAGGTTCCCCTGGATGGAGCCTAACTGTAAAGATACCGGAGGCAATTACCGGAGAACGGAGCGGCGCCCAGGTATACCAGTAAGTGCAGGGGGGTCCCTGGGCTCCGCTCTACATGCCTGTATAGTTACTTTAGAAGTTTAATGCTGATGAAAGGTCCTTTTTAAGGGACGGGGAAGTGGCCATGATGCTGATGGTGCACGCAGAGGCCGTGGCCCTTGGCGCATTGAAACTGTGCCTGCTGCCTTAGCACAAGAAAAACAATCATCCATGATACCTAGCTTCATGTCCTAGTTTGCAGGACGGCGCAGGACACCATTCTTGAAGTTAGCCCAGTGCGAGCAGGTGGTTGGTTGGATTGCAGCAGATAGTGCTTCCAGTCAGTTAGGCACCACCCTGTCTTCCACCAAGTCCAGTCTTAGTAGCCAGGAGTCTGGTCCACACAATCCTCACCCTGATCCTCCTTCATCCCACCATTTACAGTCTGGCCAAACAAGTGATCCCACACTCGGATATTCTGAGGACCTCTTTACATCGCCATTAATTGATTTGGCCCTCTTGAAGAGGGACCTGAGATCTTGTGTCCCGATTCCCAACCTCTGGAACATCCAGAGTAACAAGAACATGATGCTGGGGAACGGTAATTTGTGTTTAATGAAGTGGGTGATGATGAGACACAGTTGCCAATGACTCAACCACAATTACTGTCTCAAGAGGTTGAGGAAGAGGATGACACACAGTTGTCAATCACTGAGGTTGTGGTTAGGTCAACAAATCAGGAGGATGATCAGAGTGAGGAAGTGGAATAAGAGGTGCTAGACGACGAGGTCACTGACCCAACCTGGGAAGGTGGCAACAAGCCGAGTGAGGAGAGCAGTACAGAGGGGGAGGGATCTGCAGCACTGCAACAGGCTGGAAGAGGCAGTGGGGTGGCAAAAGGTAGAAGGCGGGCACCACCGAAGGTCCGCAACTTTTCCACGGAGCACCCCCTTGTGTAAATCTCCCTTGCCAGCATTTTGTCTGAGCGTGTATTTAGTGCTGCTGGTGGCATTATAACAGATAAGGGTATCCACTGACAGGTTGACTCATATAAAAATTAATAAGGCCTGGATTGACCATGACTTCTTGACTCCACCAGAGGAATGCTGATGGACATAAAGGCACTTTACATGTGTTGTTTTTAATGTAGTTAATAGACTGTATTCCCATGCACCCCTTCCTCCACAAACAAGGGTATATGGTTGAATCTTCTTTTTCTCATCCTCCTCCTCTTCTGTCATATCAAAATGCATTGCTTATTCATCACCTATAATGCCCTCGTATATATGGACTTCGAATAAAATTTTTTACAGGGTCTGCTTACCAGCAGGCCCTCACATCAAATTTATTACAATGTCCGCTCACCAACAGGCCCTCACATATAATTTTTTAGAGGGTCCGCTTACCAGCAGGTCTTCAAATATAATTTTTTACAGGGTCCGCTCACCAGCAGGCCCTCACATATAATTTTTTAGATGGTCCGCTCACCAGCAGGCCCTCACATATAATTTTTTAGAGGGTTGCGGGCCTGTAGGTGATCTCAAATCTTTTACAGGGTCAGCTCACCTGCAGGCCCAAACCTAAAATCTTTTATAGGGTCAGCTCACCTGCAGGCCTATAACTCAAATCTTTTACAAGGTCTGCTCACCTGCAGGCCCAAACCTAAAATCTTTTACAGGGTCAGCTTACCTTTAGCCACGCAACTCAAATCTTTTACAGGGTCAGCTCACCTACAGGCCCACAAATCAAATCTTTTACAGGGACTGCTCACCTACAGGCCTGCAACTCAAATCTTTTACATGGTCAGCTCACCAGCAGGCCCAAACCTAAAATCTTTTACAGGGTCAGCTAACCTACTGGCCCGCAACTCAAATCTTTTACAGGGTCAGCTCACCTACAGGCCCGCAACTCAAATATTTTACAGGGTCAGCTCACCTGACAAGGATATATGATTGAATCTTCCTTTTCTCATCCTCCTCCTCTTCTTCTGTCATATCAAAATGCATTGCTTATTCGTCACTTATAATGCCCTCGCATATATGGACTTCGAATATAATTTTTTTACAGGGTCCGCTCACCAGCAGGCCCTCACATCAAATTTTTACAGTGTCCGCTCACCAGCAAGCCCTCACATATTATTCTTTAGAGGGTCCACTCATCAGCAGGTACTCAAATATAATTTTGTACAGGGTCCGCTCACCAGCAGGCCCTCACATATAATTTTTTAGATTGTCCGCTCACCAGCAGGCCCTCACATATAATTTTTTACAGGGTCAGCTCACCTGCAGGCACAAACCTAAAATCTTTTACAGGGTCAGCTCACCTGCAGGCCCGCAACTCAAATCTTTTACAAGGTCAGCCCACCTACATGCCCGCAAATCAAATCTTTTACAGGGTCGGCTCACCTGCCGGCCCGCAACTCAATGTGAATGAGGTCCTCTTTTATATGATATACAGGCTGTATCGGAGTAAATATACATGAAAGAATGTTTTCAATACATTTTTCCTATAAAATTGATTTTTTTACTTTGGTTTTGTGCGTAAAACCTAATTAGATTGTGGGCCTCATGATCAGTTTAAGGCCTTTTAAGCAGAATCAGCAGCAGCATGGTGATAAAATGAGTGGCAAGGTGACATACTGTGGAGATGGCAGCATGAGGAGGCCACATATTGGCACAATGACTAGACTAGATAAAAGACTCAGGCCACAGATTGTTTAGAAAGATGCAGATGGAAATTATCAGTGGAGCTGTATGACTTTCACCTGCAGATTAATGCAGACTAGGAGTGTAGCTATAGGGGAAGCAGGGGAAGCTGCAGCTTTGGGGCCCTGACTTAGAAGGGGCCCATCCAGGAGGAGGAGGACTAAAGGATTTGGTCAGGGCCCCTTCAACAGTATTGCACAATGAAATTACATACAGTGACAGTATAGACAGTGCATAAAACGGATGGAACAGCTGCCGGCCCTGGTCTGAGAGAGCGATCTTTACTAGCCACAGGAATAGGGGCGGCATGAAAGGAAGGGGTTGTTAAAAAATTACTGTGGGATGGAGCCCCATTCAAAAATTTGCTGTGGGGCCCATTAATTTCTAGCTACGCCACTGATGCAGCCCACAAAAGCAAGTTGGGTTTATCGATTCCAAAATCTTAATTAAATTGTGGGCCTGGTGATCAGTTTAAGTCTTTTTAAGCAGCATGGTGATAAAAATGAGTGGCAAGGTTATATGGTGTGGAGATGGCAGCATGAGGAGGCCACATAGTGGGACAATGACAGAGTCTGGATAAAAGACGGAGGCCACAGATTATTGAGAAAGATGCAGATGGAAACAAATCTGTTTGATGGTCACCTGTAGTTTAATGCAGCCATCAAAATCAAGTTGGGTTTGTCGGTTCCACCCCAGCTCACCAGCAGGCCTGCAAATCAAATCTTTTAAAGGGTCAGCTCACCTGCAGGCCCTCAGCTAATTATACCTAATAGGTAATTTGCGCGCATGCTGCCTTACTTGAATGTGGTAGCCGTAGCCGTTTCTCAGGCTCCCTCTCCGGAATCAAACACTGATTCTTCGTTACCCGTAGTTACAATGGTTTAAAACTTTTGAGCTGACTGTTATATCAAAAGTTGATATGGAAGATATCCAAATGGATCGTGGACGTCATGGGGACATGCGATCAGACAGAAGTTATCTAGAGTCAACAAAGCGGCAGCAGGACCTCTCCTGTATAACGTTTCCTCATCCAAATTACCGCAGCCACATTCCCTGTAATTTTTTATTACTCATTCCAATAACAAGGCATATTAATAGTCCTGTATTGTTATTTATCGTCACTACTTCCACGAGTAGGGAGTGTGTGATTTGCGCTCCACCCGCTTGCCTTCCTTGGATGTGGTAGCCGTTTTTCAGGCTCCCTCTCCGGAATTAAACACTGATTCCCCATTACCCGTAGTTTTACAATGGTTTTGAGATGACAATTACTTCGAAAGTTCATAGGCCAGACATCCGAATGAATTGTCGCCATCACGGGGACGTGCCATCGACCCCAGGTTAGCTAGAGTCACTAAAGCGGCAGCAAGCCACCGACCATAATGTTTTAGATGGTCAGATCAGCAGGCCCTTACTCCTAATGTTTTTGAGGGTCACCAGCAGGCCTTCAATCATAATTTTTTAAGGGTGTGTATGATGCCCTCCTTTATGTGTAACTAAGGTTCTTTCAGAGTGCTTCTTCCTTGTAATTTTTGGCAGCACTTGCACTTTATATACATGTAAATATTCTGGAAAGAATGTTTTCTATACATTTTTCCTATAAAATAGTTTTTTTTTTCTCTCTTGGTTTTATTCATATTATTGTCATTATGTAAAAGTGACGTCCTATTCAGACAACATAGTCCAAGATGCATCCATACTTCTTCCCCATTTTCTTATGAACCAGGCTCGGATTCTCCCATTGACTTCCATTATACTCAGTCGAGAACCCGAATATCATGATGGTTCAGCCCGAGCACTATGGTGCTCGATCAACACTAAAAACTATAGGACATGACCTGTAGTGGGGTAGTCGGTAATGTAGTTCTGATAATGCATATTTATAGGTGCCTGTTGTGTGGCCAAGGCTGGGAAGAGAAGATCTATGTCTGACACTGTTAAGCGTATACTATGACTGGCTGTAATGGGGCATTGTGGTGCATGGCCTGTGTGCAATATATTTAAATTATAATATTTAATAATAATAATGTTATAGTGCAAATAGAATGAATGGAAACAGTAAAAATGTGGTGTAGAAGTTGCAGTGGCTTCTGGACTCCAGTGTTTGTGGGGGGGGGGGCCTTAAACACATAGGAGTACAATTCTTCTATAAATAGTGAGGTAGAGATATAGCACACATTTATATACATAACACCATGGTCAACTTGAGTAAGCTTTTTTTTTTTGTTATCTGTTCTCTTTAAAGCAGATATTGATCCCTTTTCACTTTCTATATACATATAAGTGATTATTAACCATTATCGGCTTCCATCTCAAATTTAACATCTTTGTAACTGATGACCTATTCTCTGTATAGGTGTCACCGCCAGTTCTGTGAGAAGGTCTGGCAGACGTTCTTCTCTACCTCTTGTATGATGTTCTTTGTTTTGGTTCCACTTTCTCATCTCCTTTCCTTCTGCCAGGTGTCACTTATTTAGACTAATCGTCTTCCTTTATATTCCCTCCCATACTGCCTTACTTTGCGGTTTATACTACTTCCTGGATGAAGTGTTCACTGCTGGAGGCTGCTTCTGCTGTTTGCTCAGATAAGTCCTTTACTTTATTGTGTTTCCTTGCTGGCTTGATTCTAGGTGGCCCTGAATCCGTCCGTATTAAGTGCAGGGAGCCGGTGGTCGTGTCCCCTCACTATTATAGGGTTTTCAGGTGTCACACAGACTTAGGTACGTGGGCATGCAATAGTCTACCATCGAGACCCTTGCATGTGCATAGCAGTCAGGGAGAGCTCTTAGGGTTTTATAGGGCTCACCTATAAGCTCCTTAGTTTGGGGTCAAGCCAGTTGCTCGTTTATTCATAAGTTCCAGCTATCTGCAAACTTCACCCGTGACAATAGGTCATGAGCATCTGATCGGTGGGGGGTCTAAAACTGGGACTGTCACAGATTAGCTGTTTAAAAAGGCCCTGGTGTGGCCTTCACACAGCTTACCTTAGTACCTGAAGGGCAAAGGTAACTCTAAACCCCTGCTACCAGTAAGAAGATGGCCTTCACTACAATTTACATTATTTACCTTTCTCAAGTCTTGTTTATGTCTGGCTATCTGGCTCAGTTCCCCTCTGGCGTGAGACAGAAAAAGCCTGAGGGGAACTGAGCCACAACTGATCCCATTGTTTTCTATGGAATTGTGCACATACATCCGGCACATCAGTTGTGATGCTGGTTGATAAATGGCGCCAGACAAAAAAGCTCTACATGCTTAGTTTTTCTGTCTGGAGCTATGAGTCTACAGACGGCAGATCTGTGCACTGAAGTACAGTCCATGTATAGCAGCTGTGTCCGGGTCTAGCATAAAACAACTGGTCAGGCACAACTGATAAATGTGAAGATAGCCTAATGGGCCAGAGAATAAAAATGCTTATTTTATAGTCAATTTTCTTAATAGCATAAGAATTTACAAACAACTGAGTTATATGAAAAAAGAATATGGTGGGACTGTTGCCAACGAAGCTCATTCTTCAAACGTGAAGTAGTTTTCCTGGTTATCCATCGTGTAACCTAATCTAAGTTCAGCCTAAAACACCAACAGAGAAGAAGGCAAATACCTCTACTTCTCCATCTATCTTTCATGGATATCCTACACCATTCCTAAAAGATAAAAACCCACAAAAATTGATTGTTTCCTTTCATTACCCTCTGCCACCTTTATGGAATCTCTGGAGACAAAATGAGAGGTAGAATGACATTTCAAGCAATTTTTATGCATCCAAGTTTGCCTACTGAGCGTAAAAGAAATTCACAAGCCAATAGATTTAAAAAGTAACCGTGAATTTATATATACAGACGTATGAGATTGTTCCTGAAAACTGCAGAATAAAGAAAAATATCACCTTGGGAAATGTTGAAGTAAACAAATGGAAAGCAGTTGATATAATTCTATAGCTTTACCCCTCTAATGAGAAAACCCTGTTTTTATTGACGAAGCCACATAGGTTAAGCGCTGTCTTTCAAAAGAATAACCTGGAGGTACTGTATGTAAACCATCCTATCTGTGTTTTTCTCTGAAACACTTCCCAAGTTAAAGTTAACAGTCCGATTAGCATTTTAATAGAAAAATTCCCTGCTCTTATTTAGCAGAAAGTTACAATCTGCATTTAAATGGAAAATTGTGCACATGTAACATGAAAGTAGCTCCTTTCTTGTGTTTGAAAAATCTACTTTGCAGCGTTAGGGTTTCTTTTACAAAGCGGAATAGATCAGGGGCCTACAGTACTTTACTGTATTTTAGAAGATGAATAAGATAACCTTCTATGAAGAAAACAATGGTCTAATGAGGCATAGACTGTAATAACACTCCAGGATTTAATGGAAAATATTTTTCTACCTTCCTGTTTTAAATGAAGCTTTTACCATTACTCCACGCAACAACAAAAAAAACTTTTCGTCTGCTACTGGGCAAAACCCATTTGTCCTATACTAAATTGAGTGTGTGGATTACAAATCCGAAGTCAGAATTGTTGTAACACGTCACCAAATTTTGCTATGGATAAGTATTAGTGTTGATCGAGCACGCTTGGCCGAATGCTCGGCACATGGCGGTATTTGGCCGAGTACCGCATATACTCGAGCGCAATGCTCGAGTCTCCTCCCCAGACATTTGTTGGCTGCTACGCAGCCAATAAACGTACAGTTAAGTACTGCCCTTCACTGTAATGCCGTAGCCATGTTGGTTACTGGCATTACAGTGATTTTCTGGCCAGAACGCGTCATCGGGTGTCAGTGTTCGGCTCAGTGTTAGTCAGGGAGAGCTGTGCTGAGGAAGGGAAAGATAGTGTAGGGAGTAAAATTTATTTTTTGTAAGTTTAAAAACTTGTCAGAGACCCAGAAGTTCTTTTAAGGACTATTGTTGTGTGTAGCAACAGCAATATATATTTTTTGTGCAACCTGCACTAAATTGCTAAAACTTTACAGGCCTAAAAGTCCTTTTAAGGACTATTGTGTGTGGCAGCAATATCTATTTTTAATGCATCCTGCGCTACATAGCGTGCAATAGTTAGGCCACTGCAGACAGCGACATTATCTGCGCTACATCTCCTGTGTAGCGTGTGCGCATCCCAAAAATATCTGTGACATCCAGTGTACTTTTTCCATAGACGATGTCCGCTGTGGACAGTGACATTAGCTGCGCTACATCTCCTTTGTAACGTGTGCACATCTAACAAATATCAGTGACATCCAGTGTACTTTTTCCGTAGACGGTGTCCGCTGTGGACAGTGACATTACCTGGGGTACATCTCCTGTGTAACGTTTCCACATCCAAAATACCTGTGACATTCCCTGTAATTTATTATTAGCCGCTTTCTAACATCAGCAATAGTTAGGCTGCTGCAGTCAGCGACATTATCTGCTCTACATCTCCTGTGTAATGTGTGCGCATCCCAAAAATATCTGTGACATTCAGTGTACTTTTTCCGTAGACTGTGTCCGCTGTGGACAGTAACATTAGCTGCACTACATCTCCAGTGTAACGTGTGCACATGCAAAAAATATCAGTGACATCCAGTGTACTTTTTCCATAGATGGTGTCTGCTGCGGACAGTGACATTACCTGGGGTACATCTCCTGTGTAACGTTTCCACATCCAAAATACCTGTGACATTCCCTGTAATTTATTATTAGCCGCTGCTGACATCAGCGACATTATCTGCGGTATATCTCCTGTGTGACGTTTCCACATCCCAAATACCTATATAACATTTAATATGAAGAAGGCGAGCAGTAAGGGATAGGGAAGTGTCCATGATGCTGATGGTACACGCAGAGGCTGTGGCCCTGGGAGGGTTGAAACTGTGCCTGCTGCCAGAGCACAAGAAAAACAATCATCCACAATACCTAGCTTCATGTCCTAGTTTACAGGGCGGCGCAGGACAACACTCTCGAAGTCAGACCAATGCGACCAGGTGGTCGGTTGGATTGCAGCAGATAATGCTTCCAGTCCGTTTAGCACCACTCTGTCTTCCACCAAGTCCAGTCTCAGTATCCAAGAGTCTGGTCAACACAATCCTCACCCTGATCCTCCCACCATGGAGAGTCTTGCCAAACAAGTGATCCCACACTCGGAAATTCCGAGGAGCTCTTTCCAGCGCCATTTCTTCATTTGGGCCTCTTGACATCTTGTGCCCTGATTCCCAAACTCTTGAGTATTCACAGTCACAAGAAGATGATGGTGGGGAATGGCAATTAGTGTTTCACGTGGTGGATGGTGATGATGAGACACAGTTGCCAATAAGTCAATGGCAATTAGTGTCTCACGAGGTTGATGATGAGGATGAGACACAGTTGTCAATAACTGAGGTTGTTGTTAGGTCAACAAGTCAGGAGGATGAGCAGAGTGAGGAAGTGGAAGAGGAGGTGGTAGACGATGAAGCCACTGACCCAACCTGGGAAGATGGCAAGCCGAGCACGGACAGCAGTACAGAGGGGAAGGGATCAGCAACACTGCAACAATGTGGAAGAGGCAGTGGGGTGGAAAAAGGGAGAAGGTGGGCCACACCAAACAGGCCCGCAACTGTTCCCCGGAGCACACCCTTGCGAAAATCTCCCTTGCCAAGGGGTAGGTGTTCCGTAGTCTGGCTCTTTATTGAGGAAAGACAAAAGAATTGTAATTTGCAACCTGTGCCATACAAAAATGAGCAGGGGTGTGAACAATAGCAACCTCACCACCACCAGCATGATCCGCCACATGGCATCAAAGAACCGTAATAGGTGGGCCGAACGCCTGGGTCCACAATCTGTGTCTGCGGGTCACACCACTGCCTCCTCTTCCCCTGTGTTACATGCTGGCCAATACCTTGTCGAAGGCGCAGGCCTCGATGCCTCCCGCCCTGCACCTGGACCTTTGCAAGCACCATCAGCGACCACATCCACTTCCCTGTCCCAGTGCAGTGTCCAAATGTCATTACCCCAGGCATTTGAACGCAAGCGCAAATACCCAGCCACTCACCCACAGGCCATAGCACTAAATGCGCAGCTTTCCAAATTACTGGCCCTGTTGCCATTTAGGCTTGTGGACACTGAGGCTTTCCGCAGCCTGATAGCGGCAGCCATCACTCGTTATGCAGTTCCCAGCCGCCACTATTTTTCATGGTGTTCCATGCCTACCTTACACCAGCATGTGTCCTGTAACATCACCAGTGCCCTGACCAACGCAGTTACTGGGAAGGTCCACTTAACCACTGACACATGGACAAGTGCTTTAGGCCAGGGACGCTACATTTCCCTGACGGCATACTGGGTGTACGTTGTGGAGGCCGGGAGGGAGTCGTACCCTGGGATGGCACAGGTACTACCAACGCCAAGGATTGCGGGCCCTAATTCCATCAGGGTTTCCGCCACCACCTACGTTCCAACCCCAATACTCCTCATCCGGCTCCTCCTCCACTTCTACCTCAGAATTATCATCTTGCAGCACCAGTCAACCATCAGTCGGTAGCTGAAAGCAGTGTAGCACTGCAGTGGGAAAGCGTCAACAGGCCGTCTTAAGCTGATCTGCTTAGGTGACAAACAGCACACCGCCGCAGAACTGTGGCAAGGGATAAGAGACCAGACTGAGCTGTGGCTCTCGCCATTCAACCTAGAACTAGGCATGGGTTTGTCTGATAATGGCTGTAACTTGGTGGCGGCTTTGGAGCTTGCTAAGCTCACACACATCCCATGCCTAGCCCACATCTTCAACTTAGTGGTTCAGCGGTTTATCAAAACCTACCCCAATTTGCCTGGGCCTACTGGTGAATGTGCGCCTCATGTGTGCCCATTTCCACAAGTCATCGACAGCTTCCGCCGGTCTGTCAACGCTGCAGCAGCGCTTACAATTGCCAGCTAACCGACTGTTGTGTGATGGGAGCACGCGCTGGAACTTGATGTTCCACATGTTGGCCAGGCTTTATGAGCAGCAGAGGACAGTAGTGGAATACCAGCTGCAACATGGTCGTTGCCTTTCCAGTCAGCTTCCGCTCTTCACAAGCGAGGAGTGGGCATGGATGTCTGACCTCTGTGAGGTTTTAGCAAACTTTGAGGAATCAACACAGATGTTGAGCGGCGATAACGCTATTATCAGCGTAACCATCCCACTTCTGTGTCTACTCAAACGCACCCCTTCAACCACAAAAAAGGCTATATGGTTCAATCTTTCTATTCTCATCCTTCTCCTCTTCCATCATATCAGCATTCTTATTAGTCAGCCCTATTTCCTAATGTTGTAGAGGGTCAGCTCACCTTCAGGCCCTTGCATATAATGTTTTAGAGGGTCAGCTCACCAGCAGGCCCTACCCTATAATCTTTTAGAGGGTCAGCTCACCTGCAGGCCCTCACATATAATGTTTTTGAGGGTCAGCTTACCAGCAGGCCCTCAACCATAATGTTTTACAGGGTCAACTCACCAGCAGGCCCTCACCTACAATCTTTTAGAGGGCCAGCTCATCTGCAGGCCCTCGCATGTAAAGTTTTAGAGGGTTAGCTCACCAGCAGGCCCTCAACCATAATGTTTTACAGAGTCAGTTCATCTGCAGGCTCTTGTATATAATGTTTTTGAGGGTCATCTCACAAGCAGGCCCCCGCATATAATGTTTTTAAGGGTCAGCTCACCAGCAGGCCCTCAACCATAATGTTTTACAGGGTCAGCTTACCAGAAGGCCCTCACCTACAATCTTTTAGAGGGTCAGCTCACCTGCAGGCCCTCGCATATAATGTTTTTGAGGGTCAGCTCACCAGCAGGCCCTCAGCCATAATGTTTTATAGGCTCATCTCACCTGCAGGCCCTCATCTACAATCTTTTAAAAGGTCAGCTCACCAGCAGGCCCTCACCTACAATCTTTTAGAGGGTCAGCTCACCTGCAGGCCCTTGCAAATAATGTTTTAGAGGGTCATCTCACCAGCAGGCCCTCACCTACAATCTTTTAGAGGGTCAGCTCACCTGCAGGACCTCAACCATAATGTTTTACAGGGTCATTTCACCAGCAGGCCCTGACCTACAATCTTTTAGAGGGCCAGCTCACCTGCAGGTCATCATTTGCATGTAATGTTTTAGAGCAGGCATGCTCAACCTGCGGCCCTCCAGCTGTTCTAAAACTTCAACTCCCACAATGCCCTGCTGTAGGTTGATAGCACTAGGCTGTTCGGGCATGCTGGAAGTTGTAGTTTTGTAACAGCTGGAGGGCCGCAGGTTGAGCATGCCTGTTTTAGAGGGTTAGCTCACCAGCAGGCCCTCAACCATAATGTTTTACAGAGTCAGTTCACCTGCAGGCCCTTGTATATAATGTTTTTGAGGGTCAGCTCACCTGCAGGCCCTCGCATATAATGTTTTTGATGGTCATCTCACCAGCAGGCCCTCAACCATAATGTTTTACAGGCTCATCTCACCAGCAGGCCCTCATCTACAATATTTTAGAAGGTCAGCTCACCTGCAGGCCCTCGCATGTAATGTTTTAGAGGGTCAGCTCACCAGCAGGCCCTCACCTACAATCTTTTAGAGGGTCAGCTTACCTGCAGGCCCTCAGATATAATGTTTTTGAGGGTCAGCTCACGAGCAGGCACTCGCTCCTTATTTTTTAGAGGGTCAGCTCAGCAGCAGACCCTCACCCCTCATGTTTTAGAGGGTCACCAGCAGGCCCTTGCTTATAATGTTTTTGAGGGTCACCAGCAGCCCATCAATCATAATTTTTGATGGGTGTATGATGCCCTCCTTTATGTGTAATAAAGGGTGTATTGGAGTGCTGGTTCCTTGTAATTTTTGGAAGCCCTTTCACAATTTTTCCTCTAAAATCGATTTTATCTTCGGTTTTGTGCGTATTACTATCAGTCTGTAAAAGTGGCATCTTTCCCAGCAGCGACCTGGGAGTCAAAGATGCATCCAGACATCCTCCCCATGCTGTTCCCGAACCATTTTGGTGGTGTTTCCATCAATTTCTGATCTATTTCTATGAACCAGACACCCTCCCCTCTTCAGAGAAAGGGGTGCCTGGTTTAATGCTCGGGTTCTCTTATTGACTCTCATTTTGGTCGGGTGCTCGGTAGAGCACCTGAGCATCCCCAGGTGTTTGACCCAAACACCCGAGCACTTTGGTGCTCGATCAACACTAATAAGTGTGCCTAAATTAATTAAACACTTGGAAAGGATTGAAGAATTTTGAACAGAATGAGTTTTACTCCAACAGTTTCCTGATCTACATCAAAGTTTGCGTATTAAACAGTGTATGAAAATGTAATGGAATTTAAAAAAGCCTCTTTTTTTCAGTTTTTTTAAGTCTCACCTGAGCAAGGCCCAGTACTGTTAAAAGTGCTTCAGGCATCTGCTTTTGCATTTGTAAACTGTCATATTTTCCTGTTGCAAAAACCAGCAGTAGTACCCCATCATGTTGGGATTCCAGCGGCCTTGATACCTGTTCTCCATTGTAGAAATATCTTTATGAAACCACTCTCCATGTTCATCACTTATGTGTCCCAAATTGGGTGGGTAAAAATCATGATGGGAATGTAAAAAATGCACTTTCAATGATATTTGGCAGCCAAGTTGTTCATAAGCTGTAAGCATGTTGTCTACTAATTCAGCATAGTTTGCAGCTCGTCTGTTCCCAAGAGAGTTCTGCACTACTAGCACAAATGCATCCCAAGCTGCTAGTTCCAGAGGGTTGAGTTTTGTTCTAAATACAGTATGTCATCATGCATTAGTTTGTTGATTTCAGGACCACTAAAAATTCTGGTCTTTATTTTAGCATTAGTTTTCAGTGTGCTAAACTTCTCCTTCAAATACTAGAAACTAGTATTTACTGTAGGCCAAGCAGCAGTGCTACCACTTTCAGGTCAGCACACATTTTCTATTTATGTTTTGAGTATTTGATCATTTTCAAAATTAACTCCATAGAAGCATGGGTCTCTTTCATTTTAACCAAATGAACCAATGGAACAGATGGTTTTTCGTTGCCATTTTCCAACAAGACAGCTTTCAAACTTGTTTTGCTAGAATCTATGAATAGCCTTCATTCATTGAGAACATGTGTACCATCTAACTCCATCATAAGACCATTTACATCAGTACAGAAACAGACATCGCTTTCCATTGCATAGTATGCAGATAACTTGTCTGGATCGTTAACACATTTGCGTTTATCCATCTTACGTTTCAAAACTGATAGAACTATAACAGATTACTTTATCAAAATCTATCCAGCTTGCCTTATATAATGACTGCTGACATCAGCCTGAGTGCGTCCGAACAGGTCTGGACATGTCCATTGGGATATCTCCAATACAATGCATTAGTATTATAACTGAATAGGCTTTGCATGTATAACTTAAAATCTAGACACGTCAGGCAAATTCTGAGTTCATATTTGGAATCAGCGCACTCATTTTAGTATAAATCACGTTTTTCTCTAAGTAACAAAATCATTGTTGCGCGGTGTTATCAATGAATTGATGGCATTCTCCTCTGTATTATTTCCTAGCTAAATGAAAAACTAATATACTATTTTTTATATTGTATTTCCTTTTGGGATTCGCATCCCCACCTATACCTTGGTTGAACTTGATAGACGTATGTCTTTTTTATAACCGTATTAACTATGTAACTATTAGGGACATTTCTTTATTTGTCTTATTTATCTATTACCGTTAACATTTATCAAAAGATTTATAAAACAGCTAAGCACAATTTATTTAGACCATTTTTAGAAGTTGGGCAGCATATAAATAATAATACCCCTATAATGTTGCTTTTACCAAGTTCATGTCATACATATGTGAAGGGAACCTGTCGTCAGATTTCAGGCCCCAGTACTAAGTCCCCTACTCTTCTCCCTCTATACAGCCCCCATCGGACAGAAGTAGATTTGGCTTTCGATACCTTCTCTATGCTGACGACACCCAACTATACACTTAATCCCCTGACATCACCCCTGCTTTAGGCTTATTGCACACGAACGGGCGCGCTCCGTGGCCGTATTGCTGACCGCATTTGTGGATCCGCAATACACGGGCACCTTTCGGTGTGCATTCCGCATCACAGATGCGGACCCAATCACTTCCCTGGGTCTGCAAATACAGAGATGCGGAATGGAAGCATGGAACTGAACCCTATGGAAGCACGAAGGAGTGCTTCCGTGGGGTTTCGTCCCGTACTTCCTTTCCGCAAAAAGATAGAACATGTCCTATCTTCTCGCGGAACGGCCGGATCGCGGACCCATTAAAGTGAATGGGTCCGCGTTCCGCTTCGGATGCCCCACAGTGGGTGTTCGTGCATTGTGGCGTTCATGTGCAAGAGGCCGTACTACAAAACACCAGTAATTGTCTGGCAGCTGTCTCTAGCATCATGTCCTCTCTGTATCTAAAACTGAACCTCTCAAAAACTGAACTTCTTGTCTTTCCCCCATCTTCTAACCCACCTAAACTTGATATTTCAATTTCATAACTCCTGTGCAACATACCTGATCTCTTGGGGCCACATTTGACTCTGATATTTCCTTTGTTCCCCATATTCAATCACTTACACGCTCTTGTCGCCTGCACCTCAAGAATATCGCCAGAATCCGCCTTTTTCTTACGGTGGAAACGGCAAAAACTTGTTGCCTTGATTCATTCTCGTCTTGACACATTACTAATCGGTCTCCCTCTCACTAAACGCTTCCCCTTTTCAGTGTGTCCTAAATGCTGCAGCCAGGCTCATCTATCCATCCAACCGATACGCTGATGCTACTAGTCTGTGCCAGTCACTTCATTGGTTGCCCACCCACCACAGAATGCAGTACAAACTTCTCACCAACAAATCTCTCCACAGTGCAGTGCTGCACCTCCATATATCTCCTCCCTTATCTCCATCTACCACCCTACTCATTCTGTTAGCGACCTAAGATTAATAACCTCCATAATTCATACCTCTCACTCCTGTTTTTTCAAGAATTTTCTTGAGCTGCACCTACTCTCTGGAATATTAGGTCAATTCACAACTTCTCCACCTTCAAACGTGCCTTAGAAAACACATCTTAGGCAGGCTTATCAAGCTACCTAAAATTACTTTTGCCCCGACATCTCTCACACCATCTCCTCTGGCCTAAACTTGATCCTCTAGCAGTACCCTTACCCGAAGCAGATCAGCCGGCACCACTCCTGTCAGTTCAATAATGGCTCGAATCCTACTTATAACAATCAACTACCTAATGTGCCACCCCCAATTCCTCATAGATTGTAAGCTCTTGTGAGCAAGGCCCTGACTCCTAGTGTTTCATTTGTATATTAGCCAGTTACTTTTGTTTTGTACATGAACCCTATGAATTTGTAAAGTGCTGCTGAATATGGTGGCACTATATATATAAATAAATTATTATTATGATTTAGTCATCCATAAGGCCTCTATTACATGGTCCATATTTTGCATCAGGATTTGATGATGATTTGGAAGCCAAGAGCAGGAGTGAGTCCAAAACACAGAAGACATGCAAATATTTCCATCTCTGTTTTGGACCCACTCCTGTTTTTGCCTTACTAATACTGATCAAATACTGAATGAAAAAAAACGGACAAAATACTGACCATGTGATGGAGACCATTAAAGTCCTGCATAAATTTCAGATGCAAATGGCCAAAACTCATGCAAATTATTAAGAGGCCTCTATCACACGGTCAGTATTTTACATCAGGATTTGATCATGAATTGGAAGCCAAAAGCAGAAGTGGGTCCAAAACTCAGAACAGATGCAAATATTTCCATCACATGTTATTGCCTTCCAAATGCTGATCAAATGCTGACCAAATACTAACGGTTTGAAGGCAGATGCTCAAAATACAGGATTCTCTTTTTTTGGGCTGTTCTTCTGATGGATCAGAAGAACGGAAAAAAAATAGTGATGGGAACACAGTCTTACTGCTGACACCCTCCTCACTGTCATGGGGCCATTACTTGAATCTTGTGCCACTGCACGGTTAAATCCATTGCCGATAAATTAGACCTGATGCTAACATTGAACTGTAAGGCTGAGTTCACATTTCTGTTATTTGGTCAGTTATTTCTGTCACTTATTGTGTGCCAAATTAGAAGCCAAGCCTACTCTCGGATTAGGTATCTATGAATACAGGGTAGATCTACACCTGTTCTGTGGTTTTCACCTGCATCTGCTTTGGGCCTAAAATAACTGATGAGAATAACTGACCAAATAAGTGAATTAGTGTTTACACTGCCACAACATGGATTAAAATAACCTTTTTTCCTCCACTACTTTATTGGTGCTGCCTCCATTCCCTTATTTTGTTCCACAGGGGCACGCAGCATTTTTTATTCATTTATTGAAGGCTGCTGTATGCTTTTATTTTGGTTTAGCTAGGAATGTTGGTGGCCTGCACAATGATGCGCACGTCCATACATGTGACTTGCCTGTTTTTCTGATGCACAGTAACTTTTTCGCTAAGAGAAAGGACTAGCTATGCATGTTACCGCAATGTTATGTACACCGAGATACATTCTCACTGCAGTTTAAATGCAGGCCAGGATAGATCTGATTTAACGTCGTTTGTGATAAATTAATTAGTAACAAAGGCAATTTTTGGGAGAAATTCAGCAAAGCGACTGATTTGAATTTCTGAAAACTTTGCTCATCTCTAGTTCTAATGTGTATTGCAGTCTGTAATGTGTTTTGCTAGTCCTTGGATTGAAGTCTGGAAATATATAATTTTTCCCTGATGCTCGCAGCTTGCCCCCGCTAGGCAAAGAATAATACCTGCTCTCCACTGCTCCAGTCCTGTATGCTGGCTCCTGCGTCTCCATCTTCCAGTTCGTGGCTTGTTAACATCCTACCCAGCATAGTCTTGGTCACCTGCCCTCGGTATTCAACCACAAGAGTCATGGCACCACTGAAGACAGTCATTGGTGACCATGCTCACTGTGGGGAGGAAGTAACAAGCTACAGACTTAAAGATGGACATTGGGTCCGAGAGCAACAGGGAACAGGTACGTTTCTTATTTTTTCTCTAGCAGAGACAAGCTGCAGGCATCAGGGAAAATGTTTTATTCCTGGACAACCCCTTTAAGGTAAGGATAGACACATCTGTATGTAAAGAGCATACCACAGTCATAGCTCTTATCACACCGATTCCTCATTGATCGACATCCCCCTCTGGATGTGTGAAGTCAGCATTAGCTTGATAGAGAAATGTCAACCAAGGATTAATGGGGGAACCAAGAGATATGACTTACACGTATTAAATGTATTTTTCTGGGACAATGACAGGTGGATGAATGGAAAAAGGACTACTATTGGAATACTATTTACAAATGCTATAGCATCATGTGGTCCATTTAGTCACTAAACATCTGATGACAGTTTTTTATTTTTTTATTTTAAAAGTCATAGACGTGTAGCTGGGACTTCGTTTATATGGGCCAAAGATTTAGTTTAGTTTCAGTTGCTGCATGTATGTTGACACTTGGCAGATTATGTTACTGGTTGGAGGTTTGAATAAAATCCACGCTCATGCTGCAAAATCCCCTCCGTACAGATATGTGGAATTGATATTATTACAGTGGATATAATGACATATGTGTTACCGTGAAGTCTAAGATCCCGGAATAAATAGACTTGACATGACTTAGGTGCATAAAAAGTTTACTAAACTACAGGGTGGGCCATTTATATGGATACACCTTAATAAAATGGGAATGGTTGGTGATATTAACTTCCTGTTTGTGGCACATTAGTATATGTTAGGGGGAAAATTTTCAAGATGGGTGGTGACCATGGTGGCCATTTTGAAGTCGGACATTTTGAATCCAACTTTTGTTTTTTTCAATAGGAAGAGGGTCATGTGACACATCAAACTTATTGGGAATTTCACTAGAAAAACAATGGTGTGCTTGGTTTTAATGTAACTTTATTCTTTCATGAGTTATTTACAAGTTTCTGTCCACTTATAAAATGTGTTCAATGTGCTGCCCATTGTGTTGGATTGTCAAGGCAACCCTCTTCTCCCACTCTTCACACATTGATGATGTGTTTCCCTCTTTATGCACTGAAGCTGGCACGTTCCCTGAGTTTTTCCAGCAAGATGGTGCACCACCACATTATGGGTGTCAGGTCTGAGCATTCCTAGATGAACAGTTTCCTGGAAAGTGGATTGGTCGTTGTGGGCCAGTTGAATGGCCCCCAAGGTCTCCCGATCTGACCCCCTTAGACTTTTATCTTTGGGGTCATCTGAAGGCAATTTTCTATGCTGTGAAGATACGAGATGTGCAGCACCTGAAACTACGGATACTGGAAGCCTGTGCTAGCATTTCTCCTGCGGTGTTGCTATCAGTGTGTGAAGAGTGGGAGAAGAGGGTTGCATTGACAATCCAGAACAATGGGCAGCACATTGAACACATTTTATAAGTGGTCATAAACTTGTAAATAACTCATGAAAGAATAAAGTTACGTTAAAACCAAGCACACCATTATTTTTCTTGTGAAATTCCCAATAAGTTTGATGTGTCACATGACCCTCTTCCTATTGAAAAAACAAAAGTTGGATTCAAAATGGCCACCATGGTCACCACCCATCTTGAAAAGTTCCCCCCTCACATATACTAATGGGCCACAAACAGGAAGTTAATATCACCAACCATTCCCATTTTATTAAGGTGTATCCATATAAATGGCCCACCCTGTATAACAAAATGCATAAAATACATATATACAAAAGAGAGCATATGGATAAAAGTAAGTGATGGTTACCTTGGCCATGAACCAATGAGTGAGCTCCCCATCAACCAGTTTCCAACATGGCTTCTGGCCAACATCCATATGTCCCCTCCTAAAGGTCTTCAATTTCCAGTATCCATGTGCAGCTACTTCAGACCTTAGAAATGCTGCCTGACACTCCTGGTACCATTAATCAACTACGGGAATTAAAGGGAAAGAACCAACTGAAATAAACCTTGCTACACCACATATTATATGAATACATCATGTATTCATATTTAGAAATACTTGGATTGTATGAATCTGATGCCATTATTACTACAGAATTTTTTTATTGGGCAAAAAGAAGGCGTTCAAAGTGAGTTAGTAGAACAGTAGTCTCCCATAGCTGAGAGAGGGAATAATGGAATATTTTATTTTTCCAAAATAGATTGGCTTAAGGGGTTATGCACATAACTATATGTATTTTGCGGTCCGCAAAACACAGTTCCGCAAAAAATATGGACGACGTCCGTGTGCTTTCCGTATTTTGCGGAATGGAACAGCTGCCCCCTAATAGAACAGTCCTATCCTTGTCCATAATGCGGACAATAATAGCACTTGTTCTGTTTTTTTGTTTTTTTCGTAGAACGGACATACGGAAGCGGAATGAACATGGGGTAACTTCCATTATTTTGGGTGGACCCATTTAAATGAATGGTTCCACATACAGTCTGCGAAAAAAAAATGGACGGATGCGGATAGAAAATACGTTAGTGTGCATTAGCCAGTTATTTTCTTGTAGATTTTTTTAATTCTGTTTCTTTAACTTCATTACGGGGGTGGCCATCTTGCCTGTACTGTTGTCAGCAGCATTTTGAGATATGCCTTACAGCAGCCACCATGGACCATAGACACAATGAACAGAAAGGGACCTCATTGACTTCAATGGGAATTTTTCTTTCTGCATGCGCTCTGTGAACTCTGCAGAGGTCAGGAAAGAGTAGATATCACATTTTATGCATAGAGAATCTTGTGTTATCTGTATATATATATATATATATATATATATATATATATATAATCTGTCATTCTAATACTGTCTTTAATTATAAGGAGATGACAGCTATAAAGTGATCTGAACAGACCAAGAGGCGGTGTCTATTAATAGGTTAAAGTTACGTCCACATCTGCTTAATTCCGATATTCTGCTATGGCATAGGAACAGAATACTAGAATTTCCATATCCAGCATATGCCAAAAAAATTGCTATACCTCAATAGATTTAAATGGGGTCCACTGGTCCCGGTGTCCAGCATACCTTAGATATGGAAATTGTTGTATTTGGTTCTGGTAATTTTCTGATGACATATTCCCTTTAAATTGCTTAGGTATAAAATCTTAACAGGGTGCTTTATAAGTCACAATTTAACTTGTATGGATTTGAAGTAGAAAGGTGTGCTTTATCACCAAGTATGTTAAATGTCTGAACAGCACACCTATATGACCTGGTTGTATATCCCATACAAGTCCAAGTAAGAGGATGTATGCCACTGATGAGATTGTGCGCTGAGGAGACCATGCTGTAAGATGCTGAAGACCTATGCCCAGTATAGAAGAGCGGTGTCGATCAGCCCCAGTAGATGGTAACAGACATGACCAGAAAAGGCCAAAAATCCAGTGAGCTGCCAGGGTCTAGTGATAGGGAATTTGACGACACCAAGTTAGTACCACCGGGTCATAAGTAGGTGTACACTGTTGTCTTGTGTGTCAACCCTGGTGGGTCTAGTTGGAGCTGTGGTAGAGAATATCCCAAAGTTGAGGCACCTGAGGATGGGAAAAGTCTTTATTGGTCAGGACTGTATATAGTTAGCAGGGCAGAAATATATTAAAGATGTTTGCCTTGTATTGTTGTTAGATTGTGAAACTGTTATACAATGTTCAAGAATGTGTGCACTTCTTTGGAGTGATTTCCTGTAAATAAAGTTGTTTGATCGCTGTAATTCGAACTTTGCCTCCACCTGCCTTTATTTAATGTGCCATGAAAACAATCTTCATTTGCGATCTTTACATTTGAATGCAGCTACCTGATAAATCTTCTGAACAGAAAAATAACACTAAAATATACATGAATGCAATGACTGATATAGCTGCATTATATAGTAAATATGACAATCTATTTATAATAGTTAAAAGTTAAAATCGGCCCTGTACCTCACATGGATCCAAAGATCTCCTCATTCATTGCTCCAATTTCTGGGTCAGATTTTCCTCAGGCTGGCAGCTCGGGAGGGTATGCCCTTTCTTAGAGGGCATGTTCTTTTTCAGACGATGTGTGTCCTTTCTCAGGGGATGTATCTTTTGTGCTGCAGCTCTCTCTGTGTAACTGTTATAGCTTCTAACAGAAAAGACGGCTGGTGGCAGTTGAATGATGGAACTAAGCATGTGCGTCCACCACAGTAGGTGGACGTGCACATTAGTATGCAGATTAAAGATCAGGGGACACCATTATAATGAAGTAAGGGGAATATCTCACAACTGGAGCATTTTTGTAACAATGTAAATTGGTAACTAGTTTTCTATGTTGAATTATATTGAAATACAATGTAATGTTGGCAACCCCTTTAAGTCATATTCACTCACACCTAATGCAAAACGGTGTCCTCCTCTGTAATGGGTGTAATATGGTCTCTTTCAAAGTTATGTGTTTATATGCATATAACTATGTATGGGCTTTTTTTTATATACAGTGGATATAAAAAGTCTACACACCCCTGTTAAAATGTCAGGTTTCTGTGATGTAAAAAAATGAGACAAAGATAAATCATTTCAGAACTTTTTCCACCTTTAATGTGACCTATAAACTGTACAACTCAATTGAAAAACAAACTGAAATCTTTAAGGTAGAGGGAAGAAAAAATATAAAAATAAAATAATATGGTTGCATACGTGTGCACACCCTTAAACTAATACTTTTTGGGTATGAGTCTATCAGCATGGCACATTTTGACTTGGCAAGATTTGCCCACATTTCTTTGTAAAAACACTCCAAATCTGTCAGATTGCGAGGGCATCTCCTGTGCACAGCCCTCTTCAGATCACCCCACAGATTTTCTTTCTTTCAAATTTCTGTTTATTAAGCATAATAAATCGAAATATACACTCATAAATAATAAAGGGGCAACATGCCCCAGGATCATAAAGCAGAGAGCATGGCAAAAAAATCATATCATTACAAAGACCTTAATTAAAAAATCTGACGATGAATCACAGATGAATCAAGACATTAGATGAGAAGGAAGAAAAGAAGGGTGACCAAACCTTCTGATTGCAGAGAAATAAAGTGAGTAAGGGGGGGGGGGGGCATAGGAACCACCCTAACTCCTTAAGATTTTTCAAGCTATTTGGCTCACGTTAACAAGTATTTATCATGAGACAGCGACTCCCAACTAGACATTTCCTCAAATCTGCAAATCTCATGCACTTTATCCTTCCACATCTGCACAGTTGGGGCCTGCTCAGAGAGCCAATTTAGTGGAATGAGTAATTTGGCAGCCGCTATAAGGTGAGATAGCAAGGAGTGCTTGCTGAGGGGGCAATGGAGATCTGGCAGATTCAGAAGAACAGCAGTGGGTGTTAGGGTCGTGCTGGCTGGACAAATTCTCCTTATTTCACTAGCCACTCCATCCCAAAATGGGCGGATACCAGGGAAAGACCACCAAACATGCAAAGCTGTGCCCTTTTCTGCAGAGCACCTCCAACAATCCGCAGATACCTCAGGGAACATCTTATTTAACCCCTTAAGGACCGGGCTCATTTTCACCTTAAGGACCGGGCCATTTTTTGCAAATCTGACCAGTGTCACTTTAAGTGCTCATAACTTTCAAACGCTTTGACTTACCCAGGCCGTTCTGAGATAGTTTTTTCGTCACATATTGTACTTCATGACACTGCTAAAATTGGGTCAAAAAAGTTATTTTTTTTGCATAAAAAAATACATTTTTTACCCAAAATTTTGAAAAATTAGCAAATTTCAAAGTTTCAGTTTCTCTACTTCTGTAATACATAGTAATACCCCCAAAAATTGTGATGACTTTACATTCCCCATATGTCTACTTCATGTTTGTAGCATTTTGGGAATGATATTTTATTTTTTGGGGATGTTACAAGGCTTAGAAGTTTAGAAGCAAATTTTGAAATTTTTGAGAAATCTTCAAAATCCCACTTTTTATGGACCAGTTCAGGTTTGAAGTCATATTGTGAGGCTTAGATAATAGAAACCTCCCAAAAATGACCCCATTCTAGAAACTACACCCCTCAAGGTATTCAAAACTGTTTTTTCAAACTTTATTAACCCTTTAGGTGTTCCACAAGAGTTAATGGCAGATGGAGAAACAATTTTGAAATTTCTATTTTTTGGAAAATTTTCCAATATAATAAATTTTTTCCAGGAGTAAAATAAGGGTTAACTGCCAAACAACACTCAAAATGGGTTGCCCTGATTCTGTAGTTTGCAAAAACACCCCATATGTGGTCGTAAACTACTGTTTGGCCGAACGGTAGCACATAGAAGGAGGGGAACACCATATGGGTTTTGGAAGGCAGATTTTGCAGGACTGGTTTTGTTTATACCATGTCCCATTTGAAGCCCCCTGTTGCACCCCTAGAATAGAAATTTCAAAAAAGTGACTCCATCTAAGAAAGTACACCCCTCAAGGTATTCAAAACTGGGTTTACAAACTTTGTTAACCCTTTAGGTGTTCCACAAGAGTTAATGGCAGATGGAGAAACAATTATGAAATTTCAATTTTTTGGAAAATTTTCCAATATAATCAATTTTTTCTAGGAGTAAAACAAGGGTTAACTGCCAAACAACACTCAAAATGGGTTGCCCTGATTCTGTAGTTTGCAAAAACACCCCATATGTGGTCGTAAACTACTGTTTGGCCGAACGGTAGCACATAGAAGGAGGGGAACACCATATGGGTTTTGGAAGGCAGATTTTGCAGGACTGGTTTTGTTTATACCATGTCCCATTTGAAGCCCCCTGTTGCACCCCTAGAATAGAAATTTCAAAAAAGTGACTCCATCTAAGAAAGTACACCCCTCAAGGTATTCAAAACTGGGTTTACAAACTTTGTTAACCCTTTAGGTGTTCCACAAGAGTTAATGGCAGATGGAGAAACAATTATGAAATTTCAATTTTTTGGAAAATTTTCCAATATAATCAATTTTTTCTAGGAGTAAAACAAGGGTTAACTGCCAAACAACACTCAAAATGGGTTGCCCTGATTCTGTAGTTTGCAAAAACACCCCATATGTGGTCGTAAACTACTGTTTGGCCGAACGGTAGCACATAGAAGGAGGGGAACACCATATGGGTTTTGGAAGGCAGATTTTGCAGGACTGGTTTTGTTTATACCATGTCCCATTTGAAGCCCCCTGTTGCACCCCTAGAATAGAAATTTCAAAAAAGTGACTCCATCTAAGAAAGTACACCCCTCAAGGTATTCAAAACTGGGTTTACAAACTTTGTTAACCCTTTAGGTGTTCCACAAGAGTTAATGGCAGATGGAGAAACAATTATGAAATTTCAATTTTTTGGAAAATTTTCCAATATAATCAATTTTTTCTACGAGTAAAACAAGGGTTAACTGCCAAACAACACTCAAAATGGGTTGCCCTGATTCTGTAGTTTGCAAAAACACCCCATATGTGGTCGTAAACTACTGTTTGGCCGAACGGTAGCACATAGAAGGAGGGGAACACCATATGGGTTTTGGAAGGCAGATTTTGCAGGACTGGTTTTGTTTATACCATGTCCCATTTGAAGCCCCCTGTTGCACCCCTAGAATAGAAATTTCAAAAAAGTGACTCCATCTAAGAAAGTACACCCCTCAAGGTATTCAAAACTGGGTTTACAAACTTTGTTAACCCTTTAGGTGTTCCACAAGAGTTAATGGCAGATGGAGAAACAATTATGAAATTTCAATTTTTTGGAAAATTTTCCAATATAATCAATTTTTTCTAGGAGTAAAACAAGGGTTAACTGCCAAACAACACTCAAAATGGGTTGCCCTGATTCTGTAGTTTGCAGAAACACCCCATATGTGGTGGTAAACTACTATTTGGCTAAACGGCAGGACATAGAAGAAGGGGAACGCCATATGGTTTTTGGAAGGCAGATTTTGCTGGACTGGTTTATTTACACCATGTACCCTTTCAAGCCCCCTGATGCACCCCTAGAGTAGAAACTCCATAAAAGTGACCCCATCTAGGAAACTACGGGATAAGGTGGTTGTTGTTTTGGGACTATTTTTGGGGTAAATTTGATATTTGGTTGCTCTATATTACTCTTTTTTGAGGCAATGTAACAAAAAAATTAAAATCTAAAATTGTTTCTACATTCGCTATTTAGTTTTGTGGAACACCTAAAGGGTTAACATAGTTTGTAAAGTAACTTTTGAATACCTTGAGGGGTGTAGTTTCTTAGATGGGGTCACTTTTTTGGAGTTTCTAGTCTGGGCTACATCAGGGGGGGCTTCTAATGGGACATGGTGTCAAAAAAAAAAACTGTCCATCAAAATCTGCCTTCCAGAAACCGTATGGCGTTCCCTTCGTTCTATGCCCTGCCGTGCGGCTATATAGCCATTTACGACCACATATGGGGTGTTTCTGCAAACGACAGAATCGGGGCAATAAATATTTAGTTTTGTTTGGCTGTTAACCCTTGCTTTATTACCGGCAAAATGGATTTAAATTGAAATTTTGCCCAAAAATAGGTGTTTTGGCACCGTTTTTATTTTATATTTTTAACACCGTTCATCCGAGGCGTTTGGTCAAAAGTTATTTTTATAGCGACGACTTTTACGCACGCGACGATGCCCAATATGTATGGCTCTCAGACTTTGGAGACACTAAGCAGGCATCCTAAAACTGCGGCCCTCCAGATGTTGTAAAACTACAATTCCCACCATGCCCTGCTGATGGCTGTAGGTTGTCTGGGCATGCTGGGAGTTATAGTTTTACAACATCTGGAGGGCCGCAGTTTGAGGATGCCTGCACTAAAACTAATATTTTTGGGGAAAGAAAAATAGTTTTCGTGTCTCCAAAGTCTGAGAGCCATAGTGTTTTATGTTCTCTAGTGAACTGTTGGGGATTATAAAAATTTAGTACTCCATGGAAGTGTGATACTCCCTGAAGCAATCGATAACGCAGAGGCCCGGATGATCGGGGCACGTGTCGCACTGAGTGGTGGTGTCCTTCCGTATCCCCCTCCTGCGACACACTCTGCACTTTTTTTGGGTTCGTCCCTTCTTTCCAGTATGGGGGACCACACCTGGAAAGTGTTGGCCAGGGACGATCCGGGCGCCTCCAGTTCCCGAGGTACTCCGGCCTGCTCTTTCCCGGTCCGAAAAGATCAGGTCCTTGAGGACTGCCTCATAGAATTGGAGGAATGTCCCTGTGCTGCCAGCGCTTCGGGATAGTACAAAAGAGTTGTACATGGCAACCTGCACCAAGTAGACCGCAACTTTTTTGTACCATGCCCGGGTTTTGCGCATGGCGTTATATGGCGTGAGGACTTGATCCGAGAGATCAACTCCTCCCATATACCGATTGTAGTCGACGATACAATCGGGCTTGAGGACCGTTGCCGCGGTACCTCGCACAGGGACTGGGGTGGTGCCGTTACCGTGGATTGTGGACAGCATAAGGACATCCCTCTTGTCCTTATACCTGACCAGCAACAGGTTTCCACTGGTAAGTGCACGGGTCTCACCCCTGGGGATAGGTACCTGGAGGGGGTAGGCAGGGAGGCCGCGCTGATTTTTCCGCACGGTCCCACAAGCGAACGTAGATCTGGCGGCAAGGGACCTGAACAAGGGAATGCTGGTATAAAAGTTATCCACGTACAAGTGGTAACCATTATCCAGCAGTGGGTACATAAGGTCCCACACGAGTTTCCCGCTAACACCCAGAGTGGGGGGACATTCTGGGGGTTGAATACGGGAATCTCGCCCCTCGTACACACAAAATTTGTAAGTGTACCCTGAGGTACTCTCACAAATTTTGTATAGCTTCACGCCATACCTCGCTCGCTTTGTGGGAATATATTGGCGGAAACTGAGTCTCCCCTTGAACGCAATGAGCGACTCATCAACCGCGACCTCCCTTCCAGGTACGTAGGCCTGCTGAAATGTGGCCCCAAAGTGATCGATGACAGGCCGTATCTTATACAGCCGGTCATAGGCAGGATCACCTCGGGGTGGACATGCTGCATTATCGGAATAATGCAGACATTTCCGGATGGCCTCAAACCGGGAGCGTGTCATGACCATACTGTACAGTGGGGTCTGGTACAGGACGTCCCCACTCCAGTATTGCCTGACACTGGGTTTTTGGACTAGACCCATATGCAGCACGAGGCCCCAAAATGTCCTCATTTCGGCTGCACTGACCGGCGTCCAGCCACCGGGTCTAGCCAAAACTGAGCCTGGGTTTTGAGCGACGAACTGTTGGGCGTACAGATTCGTCTGCTCCACCATCAAATTCACCAGTGGGTTACTGAAAAAAAAACTAAAATAGTCAATTTCAGTAAACCCCACTGTGGGAATCTGGATTCCAGGATTGCCAGCGAAATCCGGAATCTCAGGCTCAAAGTCCACTGGGGGACACCAGCTAAGTTCATCGGCAGGGGTCTCCGGTGAACTTATTTGGTGGGCCGGGAAACCAGTACGAACCCCAGGGCGGCTCGTACTAGGGTGGGCCACAGGATCCCTAGCATGTGCGGCCCCTGGCTCCGCCTGGCGGCGTCTCCGCCGCCTTGGTGGCTCATCGTCATCCGATGATGATGAGGAGGATGCTGATGATAAGAGGAATGTGGGGTCATCCTCATCCTCACTGGGGCTCTCGGAGTCGGAGGCAATCTGGGCATATGCCTCCTCGGCCGAGAACACCCGGCGGGCCATGGGTGTGTGTGCGTGTAGGTGTGCGTGTGTGTAAAACTTTATTATATGTGCGTGTGTGTGGGGGCAACGGGTGTTCGCGTACTAAAAAAAGGAAAAAAGGGCAAGTGTTAGGAAAAAAAAAAAGTTGCTGATTAGCGGTACAACGCTGATCAGCGGTGGGGCAGGCGATGCGCTAACAGTGGACGGACGCTAAAAAGTGCCGACCAGTCAGCGAACGCAGAAAAAAAAGTGGTGGTGAGGGGGCTAGTGGTGGGGGGGGGGGGGTTGGGGGGAGTGGTGGGGGGATGGGTGGAGGGGGTGGGGGGGCTGGTGGTGGTGGGGGGCTGGTAGGGGGGGGCAAGTGGCAGGGGGGGGTCTGGGGTCTGATAGATGGATCAAAAAAAGTTTTGTGTAAAAGTTAAAAGTTTTTTTTTTTTTTTTCCTAACTAACTTTTCCCTTCTTTCCCTGCCTAACGATGCCTCTCCCTCACTGACCCTAACCTACCTGGGTGGCGATGGGTGCAGGAGGGTGATGGATGGCGATTAGGGGGACACAGGAGCTGGTGCTGGACGATGCTGCCGGGTGCTCGTGCAGAACAGGAAGAGGAGGGGAGAGAGGAGCGCAGGAAGTTTGAATCTCGCGCCTCTCTCCCCTGCACCAATCAGCACCCTGGACAGCAGTGTTCAGCACCAGGGCCAGCACTGCCTCCTCAAATCCTCGGACTGCGATTGGTGGTGTATAATTACGCCACCGATCGCAGTCTTTTTCCGGTTCATCGGGTCACCGGACACCCGAATGGACCGGAAACGCAGAAAACCGCAGGTCTGAATTGACCTGCGGTTTTCTGCGATCGCCGATACGGGGGGGTCAAATGACCCCCCCCTGCGTTGTTACGGGATGCCGGCTGAATGATTTCAGCCGAAATCCCATTCCGATTAACCCCCGCGGCGCCGGAATGCCGATTTTAAGTCAGGACGTACGGGTACGCCCTTGGTCCTTAAGGACTCGGGAAATAGGGCGTACCGGTACGCCCTGTGTCCTTAAGGGGTTAATAGGTCTGGCGTGCGGTACCATTTAGTTACAATCTTAAAAGCATTTTCTTGTATGGATATGCAATGGGGAAAACCATGTGAGTGGCTAAGGATCCTGTCTACATCAGCATCTGAGAAATGCGTGTTGAGGTCGGATTCCCACTGGGTGATATAGAGAGGTCTTTTATCATCCTTTGGTTCCAGAGTTTTGTTATATATGCATGAGAGTAGTTTGCTTCTAGGGTTAGGGAATAGTGTCATACCAACAGGGAATATACCCCCGAAAAGCTTTGTTTAGATATTCTGTGCAAATTTTACTGAAATGGAGGTAATGCAAGTGAGACCATTTGTGCGTCTTATAAGACATCTTCAATGTCTCTGCGTCTGGGACCTCGTTACCCTTCAGCACGTCCCCCACAGTGACATTACCAAACCCAGACCACAAGTTAAGAACGTCATTATACCCCAAATGTTGGTGATATGGAACTAGGCGAATTGGCGTGAAAGGGGAGAGGCCCATTGGAAGTGACAATTGAGAAGCTAATTTTCTCCACGCCCCATAAACCCCAACAAATGTGGGGTTAGTTGAGTTATCTTCCACAACGGTTGAAGGCGAGGTCTCCCACAATCTGGCCAATTCCGAGGGGTCCCATGAAATGTTGGCTATTTGACAGCCTAGCTTGGGAGAGTAAGGGTTAAGAATTTCCGAATGTAGTCTAATCAGATTGGCCAAGTAGTAGCTTTTAACGTCTGGGAGGCAGAAACCCCCTCTGACAATAGGTTGGGACAGACGACCATAAGATAGCCTAGGTCTAGATTTCTTCCATATAAAAGCTGAAAAGAGTTTTTGAACCTGAGAAAGGTAAGTAGTAGGAAGGGAGATCAGCAGGGTCTGGAAGAGGTATAACAGTCTAGGGAGGACATAAGTCCTCAAAAGGTTTTTCCTACCGATCCAGGACAAAAAGGGGATCTTGAGGTTTTCAAATTGTGCCTTAATGTCGGACAACAGAGGGGAGTAATTTAAGCGAAATAGCTGGTTGGGGGAAGGCGTTAAATTGACACCAAGGTATTTGATGTGGGATGCGGACCATTGAAAGGGAAAGGAGTTGGATAGACTGGCCATGGTGATCCGAGGTAAATTAATACCCATGGCTGAGCATTTAGATAGATTGATTTTAAAATTAGATATATGACCAAATTTATCTAACAATTTCAATACCTCAGGGAAAGCAGTGACCGGGTCTGACATAATTGGCAACATGTCATCTGCAAAGGCCGCCACGGTATGATAAGTGGAGCCAACTTTAAACCCTTTGATGTCGCTCTGTCTAATTTTCTGAATAAGGGTCTCCAGGCAAAGTATGAAAAGGGAAGGGGACAATGGGCACCCCTGGCGAATACCGTTGGAAATGGCGAAATAAGGGGATAAAATACCATTGACCCTCACTCGGGCATGGGGGCCGAGTACAAGGACTTCACTGCACCCACAAATTTAGGATGGAAACCAAACCTGGAAAGAGTGGCTTCCATAAATCTCCAGTCCACTCTATCAAACGCCTTCTCGGCATCCGTGCTCAATAGAGTCAGGCTATTCTTGGATCGCAGAGCATGTTGAATTAGCATCTGAACTCTAAATTTGCTGTCCCTGCACTCACGTCCCCCAACAAAGCCAGACTGGTCAGGAGAAATAAGGGTTTTTAAAAAAAGGGGCAATTCTGTAGGCCAACAATTTGGCCCAGAGTTTTATATCGGCGTTTAAAAGGGATATAGGCCTGTAACTAGATGGGATTTCTGGGTCTTTGTTAGGTTTTGGGAGGACCACAATGTGAACCTCTAGTGCCTGCTTTGCTGGAGAAGAACCATCTAGCAAGGAGTTAAAATAAGACACCAGGTGGGGGCCAATTACATGGAAAAATTTATTGTAGTACGCAATTGGTAGACCATCAGGGCCGGGCTTTTACCCGAGGGAGTGAAGCTGAAGATTTTTTGAACCTCTGAAAGGGAGGCGGGGGAGGTCAGGGATTCGCTGTCGGCTAGGGATAATGTTGGTAAGTTAAGTGAAGATAAGAAAGTATTGGTGAGGGTATTCCTGTCCTGGATGGCATTAGGGGACTCTTTCCCACGCAAATTGTATAGGGCAGAGTAGTATGAGTTAAAATTTTGGGCTATGCTTGGGGTGTCTGATACTGACGTATTCTTATTACCACGCATTTTAGTAATATAGGATTGATCACTTCTCTTTTTGATTTGGGCCGACATTAATCTATTCCTTCTATTCCCATGTGTGTACTGCCGGTGTCGTAGCCTTAACTTTCAGAAGATCCTTTAGCTCTTTCCTTAGAACTAACAGAGACTCTAAATCAGCTTCTGACATAGACCTTTTATGTGCCTGTTCAAGAGATGAGATCTCGGAAAGGAGGAAATTTAGGCGACTATCGCGTTTCTTTTTTAGGAAGGAACCCAATGCTATGAACTCCCAGAGAGAAGCTGGAGAAGTCCCAAACAGATCATTAAGAGTGAAATAATCTGCCAGCTTTTTCCCAAATGAGTCAGTGTCAGCCTGAGTGTTCAGAAGTGTAGGATTTAGGGACCAAACCCACTCCCTGCCAGAAGCCCCAGACCGGAGAGTGGTCCGAGATCGTGATATTGTGTATTTTAGCTCCACTAACCCGAGGCAGCAACCTGTCAGAGATGAATAAATAATCAAGGCGTTGATAAGATTTATGGGGGTGTAAGTAGTAGGAGTACTCTTTTTTTGTCAGCATGCATGGATCTCCACACATCACACAGGCCCATATTCCTAAGATTACTGAGTATCCCCTTCAGCACCCCAGCGGAGACCGCGGACCTGCGAGTGGAGGCATCCAAAAGGGGGTTCAATGTTAAGTTAAAATTCCCGCCTATGATTAACATACCTGAGGTGAAAATGGAAATCTTACGTAAAATCCTGGTTAGCCATTTAGAAGTATTGTTATTAGGAGCATATAGGTTACACAAGGTGACCTCCACACTGCCCAAAGTGCCCTTTAAGAGTAGAAGCCAGCAGAAATTAGGCCGGAATGAACGAGTCACGGACGGACAAATTCAACAGGCAGGATTAGAATGAAAAACGGGCACGATACAGTGCCACATTCAGAAAAGGATGACTACTCAGAACCAAATCAATCATTAGTGTCCATCCTTGAAGGGCCGCCGTTTCTTCTATTCTTCTGCTTTTTAACCGTGGACCATTTCGACGGGGCCTGCAACGGGGGTAAGTCCTCCTTCAGTGGAACCGGCATCCAAGAAGACAGGGCCATAGGCTCCAGGTTAAGTGGCTCCCAAATCTGCCCTAGGTCCTCTGGCGTGCGAATAGTGAAGCGCTTATTCCCATGGGTGATGAGGAGGCCAAAGGGAAATAGCCAACGGTATGCAATTTCAGAGGAGCGCAAGATATCTGTGAGGGGTTTCAATAGCCGCCTTTTCTGCAAAGTAGAGGAGGCAGTGTCCTGATAGATCTGAACTTTAGAGCCCATAAGCTGAATTTCTCCCATAGATCTGGCTCGTTTTAGGACAGCTTCGGTGTCTCTGAAGCTTAACAGCCCGCATATAACGTCTCTGGGGTTATCAGAAGGCGAAGGTTTTGACCGCAGGGCCCTATGCACTCTCTCCACCACCACTTTGCTAGCCCTATCAGGGCCGAGTAAAAGCTTAAAAAGGGACTCCGTGTCTGCAGCTTCAGAAAGGTTCCTGATTCTCAGGTTTTTCCTTCGGCTCCTATTCTCCCGATCTTCCAGGAGCAGAAGGGAGCTATTTATTGCCATGCGGTGGGAGTCTAGAGTGACCCTAACTGCAGCATTAAAAGTTTACAATGCATCCTGATTTTGTTCCAGGGTCTCCACTCTTTCTCCAATATGGCGGACCTCCGTCTTAATGACCGTTAGGTCAGCAGCTATAGGGGCCAGAGCCCTTGACAGAGCCTTGTCCAGGTAGCTCCTGGTGAGGGTGGCAGGATCGCTCACCTCTGGTTGCGAGGAGGAGAATTCCGCTGCAACGTCGGCGTCTGGCATCGGAGAGTCAGGTTGAGGGAGCGCTGTATCCTTCAGCCGAGGCGCCATCTTAGAAGCGCGCCCGGCCTGCTGCAGAGGTTGGCGGCTGACAAACTTTTCCATATTCTGCTAAGGTTGAGAGCCCTCCAAGGTAGATGCCGTGTTGCCCAGTGAGTTCTTCGGCTGGATTTTCACCATTCCAGAGGGTTAGTGTGCTGAAAAAGAGGCTTAATAGAGGCTTGGTGGCGGGAGCTTTACTCTCTAGCTTCCACCATCCAGCGCGATCAGGCTCCGCCCCCACCCCACAGATTTTCAATCGGATTCAGGTCTGGGTTCTGGCTGGGCCATTCCAAAACTTTAATCTTCTTCTGGTGAAGCCATTCCTTTGTTGATTTGGATGTATGCTGTGGGTCGTTGTCATGCTGAAAGATGAAGTTCCTCTTCATGTTCAGCTTTCTAGCCGAAGCCTGAAGGTTTTGTGCCAATATTGACTGGTATTTGGAGCTGTTCATAATTCCCTCTAGCTTAACTAAGGTCCCAGTTCCCGCTGAAGAAAAACAGCCCCAAAGCATTATGCTGCCACCACCATGCTTCACTATGGGTATGGTGTTCTTTTGGTGATGTGCAGTGTTGTTTTTGCGCCAAACATATCTTTTGGAATTATGGCCAAAAAGTTCAACCTTGGTTTCATCAGACCATAACACCTTTTCCCACATGCTTTTAGGAGACTTCAGATGTGTTTTTGTAAAATGTAGCCTGGCTTGGATGTTTTTCTTTGTAAGAAAAAGCTTTAGTTTTGCCACTCCACCCCATAGCCCAGACATATGAAGAATACGTGAGATTGTTGTCACATGTACCACACAGCCAGTACTTGCCAGATATTCCTGCAGCTCCTTTAATGTTGCTGTAGGCCTCTTGGTAGCCTCCCAGACCAGTTTTCTTCTCGTCTTTTCATCAATTTTGGAGGGACGTCCAGTTCTTGGTAATATCACTGTTGTGCCAGATTTTCTCCACTTGATGACGACTGTCTTCACTGTTCCATGGTATATCTAATGCCTTGGAAATTCTTTTGCACCGTTCTCCTGACTGATACCTTTTAATAATGAGATCCCTCTGATGTTTTGGAAGCTCTCTGTGGATCATGGCTTTTGCTGTGGGATGCAACTAAGAAAATTTCAGGAAAGACCAACTAGAGCAGCTGAACTTTATTTGGGGTTAATCAGAGGCACTTTAAATGATGGCAGGTGTATGTTGACTCCTATTTAACATGATTTTTAATGCGATTGCTTAATTCTGAACACAGCTACATCCCCAGTTATAAGATTTCAGTTTGTTTTTCAATTGAGTGGTACAGTTTATAGGTCACATTAAAGTTGGAAAAAGTTCTGAAATGATTTATCTTTGTCTCTTTTTTTTTTACATCACAGAAACCTGACATTTTAACAGGGGTGTGTAGACTTTTTATATCTACTGTATGTGTTTGTATATATATGTATGTGTAGACTTTTTATATCCAGTGTATGCCAGTGATATATGTTCCTCGAAATTTACTTTGCAAAAACAGAAAAAAATCTTGGAAGATCTATTTTTGGGGAATTTTTTGTTTCTTTGAAAGTTATTTATGTATGCGTGTATGCTTGACTTGGCCCTGGCAGAATATGATGTACTGCCTTTTGGTATAGTCATGGGGCACATTTTAGGCAGGCACAATACATCTGGCCTACGCGCCGAGGACCCGATATACACATACATGTACTCTTAGTACATGGAAGATTTTGTGTGCATGTTAGTATATGTGTGAATGTATATATAACATACTATACTATTTCATTAAAAGCACCAGAACACTATATATATTACGCACATGTAAATCTGGTTCAGACAGTGTTTAGAAAACTGATGGACTTGGATTTGCTCTACAAATAAAATCAAATAAGAATGCTAAAAAAAGGCATCCAGCCAGTCATTTACAAGGCCTCTGCTCAGAAGAGCTTACCAAGGTCATAAATCATACACTATACAAATAAGATTAGAGAAATAAAACCATTTAGAAAAATGAGTAACACTAAGAACAAGTCTATAAATGCATTATAGTCTGCATGCATAATGACATCTTCTGTGGGATCGCTGTTTACACACATCAGATTATTACTTTCCTGCCTCTTAGGCAGACAAATGCTTGATATCGGTATAACAGGTTATTTAGTATGGACTGTAATTTCTTTCACAATATCTTGCAGAGAATTGCACTTGCCTGTTAAGTGTTTACCTAGAATAAATGCTTTTGAGGTCCCTTTTGTTTTTCCAGTGCTTTTTACAATCCATTTCCGAATTATTGGTCCATGGGTTCATATGAAGTGTATGTTATTAAATGTTATATCTATGCGTGGACCAGAATGTAGCTAGTTATGGGACATTATCACAAATAAATGGTATTTTCCCTAATGGCAGATGCTTAACACTGTTCTTACAACCCCCCCCCCCCCCCTTTCCCAGGCACACAGGGGAGAAATTTATCATGCCATGCACTCCAGAACTTTGGCTTTAAAGAGTCACAAAATAGGACTTTGCAACTTTTTGGAGTCACTTGCGCTCAGCTTTTAAAAGAGGCTCAGTGGGTGCCGCAGTCTCTTCCTAGGCCATGTGACGTCACCATACATCGGTCACATGGCCTAGTTGAAGTAAGTGGGGCTGAACTGCAATACCAAACACAACTATACAATGTACCCTGTGTAGCTCTGTGCTAGAGCTCCGGGGAGCGTGGCGGCTCCCTAAAACAGCTGATTGGTGGTGATGCCGGCCACGACCTAGGTCGTCATTATCTGTCACTAGATAACCTCTTTAAACCAACTATACTGCATAGTAGGGTTGACCCTGCTGATTCAAATGATACCTTATTTATCTTGCAGCATTGCCCCATTTCCGAGAAAATTCACTTTTTCTTGATATACAAATGATGTTGTTGGAGCACCAGGGGGCTGTCTCGAGCTCTTGGATCACACTTTTGCCAGCACCTAATAGCTCCATGCACTCCTCCTTCCCCCTTCATTGACAGATCAGACATCTCACCTGGTCCTTTTTTCCTGTGCTTGGGCTGCTGGTCCAGGTATAGGTACATGTGCAGAGGTGCATGCTTCCTAAGCAGCAGAAATACCTACTGTGCATGCATCAGTGGTGACAGCATACTCCTGGAAGTTGAAGTAGCCACTTGGAGGCTCTGCTCGACCTTTACTTCCAGGTGTACACTGACGTCATTGACGCATGCACAGTAGGTATCTGTGCGGTTTAAGAAGCAGCAGCAGATCCTATGTACATGTGCTGATCCCTGGATCAATGGCTCAAGCACAGAAACCCAGGGCCAGGCAAGATGTCTGGCACTTTCAATCAAGGTAGAGTGAGGGTTGGTGATGAATTGGTGCTCCAAGTGCATGAGTCAGCTACTCGGTGCTCCAAGAACCTGGAAACCTGACACTTGCAATCTCAATCCCACACTTGGTCTTTTGAGATGCACTTATATTCTGTAGTTTTTTTGCTATTTATGCAGTTAACAGTGTACAGTACATGATATGATACATCATTAGGTAGAAGGGACGTCAATAGAAGGTACTGCACATCGCACCATATATTCCTAGGCAAGCCCTGCCAATAGGTTATGATATTTGGTCACCAAGTTCCTCAAAATAATGTTATATTCTCATAGGCACTATATTTATGAAGATACATTAGTTATATTAATGCTTCATTTGTATTTCAAACAACAAATATAGTAGACAAGATGTTACTAGATAACAGAGCTGGCACCAAGCTATATTGTTATGGTAAAGGAGAGGCTGATGTGCTGGAAATAGCACATGAAGCTAATAATAAGCATTATCAAACCATCGGCTCCATTAGCAGCCCCCATTTACTTACACTGGGGATGGACTGCGCTAATTCCCCTGCCCATCACTAGTGTATGTAAATGGAGGCCACTGATGGGACTAAAAACTGAAATTTTTGGAGCACAGCCCTGGAAAGCAGGTGAGCAGACTTGCAAGTGAACAGAAATTAGGGATATTAAACCATCAAACATCAACACCAATTGTTTAATAATGTCTATTACTAGCTGCACATATGCGCTGTTCCTACTGGCCGTCCTCTTCAAATTCTAATATTATTTGGGGCAATGGTTGCAGGGAGCACATTGTTTATGTTTGCTCCTTTGGAAAATCCCTAATCGTTAGAAAGGTCCATTGACAAGACATGATCACCAAATGTCTTCCTGCAGGAACCCACAATGACTGACTGTAATCTTAGAGGGAACCTGGCAGCAAGTGTCCACTTTCTCTGCAGCACCTCCACAGGGGAAATTAAGCCTTCCAGAAATTCCCAATCAAATCAGTAGCTGTCTGTGTAATGCAGGGTGAGTTATGCTCTTTGTGACC
Organism: Bufo gargarizans; assembly: GCF_014858855.1. Taxonomy (NCBI): domain Eukaryota; kingdom Metazoa; phylum Chordata; class Amphibia; order Anura; family Bufonidae; genus Bufo; species Bufo gargarizans. The sequence continues at coordinate 79,565,581 of NC_058088.1, read as the reverse complement.
CTTCCCCTCTGGTCAAGAGAAGGACTCCCTTTTATTATCTTCAGGTCCCCATAACGTGGATATCAGCTGTTTGCAAGCCGCATCACGGTATGGAACCATTGACTTCAATGAGTCCATAGTCCGCATGTTGCCAAAAAATATAAGACATGTCCAATCTTTTGCGGCGTTGCAACCTGGATGCGGAAGCACAAACCTGAAGGTTTTGATGCTCTATTCAACCCTATGAGGCTTCCAGAATTAGCCAAGTGCTTTTATTTGGCTGTCTCTGTCAGTCCCATAGAGTTGAATGCATGCGTGTGCAATGCTCTATTCCCCCTTCTAGTTTTCGGAGGGAACCCCAGCGGTCAGACCACTGTCGATCAGACACTTATCTCCGATCTTGTGGATGAGACAACCCCTTTAATCTTTGTGAACATAAGGCAGCATTGTTCCCTTTTTCCTAAAGCCCTGATCCCTAAAATCTGTCTGTAGGACTAAATAAATATGTAATGTTACAAAGCTAAAAGGTGTTACAGGTGCTGAACTTGCAGAAATCTAGTGTAGAACCCCGATGTAAAGCCCCTTTAAGGTCTGCGTAAAATCCTCTTGGAAAATGTCCTGTCCGCCTGCACTGTAAAAGTGAAAGTGTTCAATATTATATAGTTACATAGTTAATACGGTTGAAAAAAGACATACGTCCATCAAGTTCAACCAAGGGATAGGTGGGGACGCGAATCCCAGAAGGAAGTGAGACTCAGATTTCTACACGTTTTCATAAGCATTAATGTTTTTTACTTTTAAGAATTCTTCTAAACCCTTTTTAAAACTGTCCACTGTTCCTGCTGTGACCACGTCCTGAGGAAGTCTATTCCACAGATTCACAGTTCTTACAGTAAAGAAGCTTTGACGCTTCCGGAGACTGAACTTTTTCCTCTCCAATTGGAGGCAGTGCCCCCTTGTCTTTTGAGCACATTTTACATGGAACAGCTTTTCGCTGTATTTTTTGTATGGCCCATTTATATATTTGTACAGGTTAATCATGTCCCCCCTCAGAAGTCTCTTCTCAAGACTAAATAAATTAAATTTTTAACTAAGACCCTCCATGCCCCTTATCAGTTTAGTCGCTCTCCTCTGTACTTTTTCCAGCTGTAGTGCGTCCTTTCTATGTACTGGTGCCCAGAACTGGACTGCGTATTCCAGATGAGGCCGCACCAGCACTTTGTAAAGTGGTAGTATTACATCCCTGCCCCGTGAGTCCATGCCTCGTTTAATGCATGACAATATCCTGGTGGCCTTAGAAGCAGCTGATTGACAGTGTATGCTGTAATTTAATCTACCATCTACAAGGACACCCAAATCCTTCTCTATAAGTGACTCTCCCAGTGTCACATCACCTAGGACATATGGAGCACAGAGATTATTACTAGTGTTGAGCGCGAATATTCGAAAAGCAAATTTTTTCCGCGAATATTTCGAATATAGTGCTATATATTCGTAAAAACGAATATTCGTTTGTTTTTGTTTTTTTCACAAAATTACAGTACACATATAATTGATTGTTTCCCAAAGGTCCAAAAGCTCAGATCTTACTCACATTGCCTAGAAAGTGATTGAGGCGCGAATCTTCGTAAGGCGATTTTATTAGCGCACATGCGAATATCGGCACTTGTCCCAGAACAGAGGCAAAGGGCTTTGCATTCATACATTAGTGAATAGTGTTGATCACGAATATTCGAATTTCGAATTTTTATCGCGAATATAGCCACTTCGAAAATTCGCGAATATTTCGAATATAGTTATATATATTCGTAATTTCGAATATTTGTTTTTTCCGATTTTTTTTTTTTTTTTTTATCAGTACACATGATCCCTTCCTGCTTCTAGCTTGTGGGCCAATAAGAAGGCTGCAATATACTTGACTTTAGGAGTAGTGATGAGCGGCAGGGGTCATATTCGAAAATGCACGATTTTTTTTTCTTGAAAAAATCGGCAAGGTAATTATTGTGTAATATGCGAATTTTCGTAATTTGAATTTTCGGATTAGATTTTTTATTGCGAATTTTTCAACTTTAAGACAAAGAAGATTATAGCACTATGTTAGCTAAATTGCTCTATATTAGTTTTTTTCGAATATTCGCTATATTGCTATATATTCTTGTTTTAGAATATTACAAATATTCGAAAAAACGAAGTTATAGCAATATAGCGAAAAATTCGAAAAAAACGAATATAGAGCAATTTAGCTAATATAGTGCTATAATCTTCTTTGTCTAATAGTTGTAATTTTTTTCTCATCTGAAGTTCAGATTGGAAAAAAATTACAACTATAAAAAAAAAGATTATAGCACTATATTAGCTAAATTGCTCTATATTCGTTTTTTTCGAATATTCGCTATATTGCTATATATTACGAATATTCGAAAAAACTGTTATAGCAATATAGCGAATATTCAAAAAATCGAAAATAGAGCAATTTAGCTAATATAGTGCTATAATCTTTTGGTTTTTTTTCTTGAAAAAATCGGCAAGGTAATGATTGTATAATATGCGAATTTTTGGATTCGAATTTTTATTGCGAATTTTTTAACTTACAACTATTAGACAAAGAAGATTATAGCACTATATTAGCTTAATTGCTCTATATTCGTTTTTTTCGAATTTTCGCTATATTGCTATAACTTTGTTTTTTCGAATATTTGTAATTATAGCAATATAGCGAATATTCGAAAAAAACGAATATAGAGCAATTTAGCTAATATAGTGCTATAATCTTCTTTTTATAGTTGTAATTTTTTTCCAATCTGAACTTCAGATGAGAAAAAAATTACAACTATTAGACAAAGAAGATTATAGCACTATATTAGCTAAATTGCTCTATATTCGTTTTTTCGAATTTTCGCTATATTGCTATAACTTTGTTTTTTCGAATATTTGTAATATTCTAAATCAAGAATATATAGCAATATAGCGAATATTCGAAAAAAACGAATATAGAGCAATTTAGCTAACATAGTGCTATAATCTTCTTTGTCTTAAAGTTGAAAAATTCGCAATAAAAATTCGAATCCGAAAATTCGAATTACGAAAATTCGCATATTACACAATAATTACCTTGCCGATTTTTTGCAAGAAAAAAATTTGCGAATTTTCGAATTTTCGAATATTCGACGAATATTCTAAAAAATATTCGCGAAATATCGCGAATTCGAATATGACCCCTGCCGCTCATCACTAATAGTGAATTGAGTTGCGAATCTTCGTAAGGCGATTTTATTAGCGCACATGCAAATATTTACACTTGTCCCCAGAACAGAGAAGGCAAAGGCCTGTGCATTCATATAGTATAGCACCATATTCGCGAATACTTAGAGCTTCGCAAAATTCGATTTACGAATATTCATATTTTTTATTTTACTTTCCACCTTACAGATTACATTGATCTGTACTCTGTCAACTACTGTCATCACCCCCCACTGTTTCTCGATTGATTCCCAAAAGTCTCACATTGCCTAGAAAGTGATTGAGGTGCGAATCTTCGTAAGGCGATTATATTAGCGCACAGGCGAATATCGGCACTTGTCCCAGAACAGAGGCAAAGGGCTTTGCATTCATACATTAGTGATTGAATTGAGTTGCGAATCTTCGTAAGGCGATTTTATTAACGCACATGCGAATATCTACACTTGTCCCCAGAACAGAGAGGCAAAGGCCTGTGCATTCATATAGTATAGCACCATATTCGCGAATATTTTGAACTTCGTAAAATTCGATTTACGAATATTCGTATTTTTTATTTTAGTTTCCACCTTACAGATTACATTGATCTGTACTCTGTCAACTACTGTCATCACCCCCCACTGTATCTCGATTGATTCCCAAAAGTCCAAAAGCTCAGATCTTACTCACATTGCCTAGAAAGTGATTGAGGCGATTTCATTAGCGCACATGCGAATTTTGCATAGCATAATATGTATTATGCGATGCGAAAATTCGAATTATCGCATATGCGAAATAATAACGAATTCGAATATTCGCGAATATTTTACAAATATTCTTTTGAATATTCGCGAAATTTCGCGAATTCGAATATGGGACATGCCGCTCAACACTAATTATTACTACCAAGATGCAGAACTTTACATTTGTCCACATTGAACCTCATTTGCCAAGTTGATGCCCAATCACTCAGAGTGTTCAAGTCAGCTTGTAGTGTGTGGACATCTTCCATAGACCGTACAGTTCTACATAACTTAGTATCATCTGCAAAAATAGATATGGTGCTATTAATCCCATCCTCAATATCATTAATAAATAAATTAAATAATAAAGGGCCCAAAATGTAGGGTGGATGAAGCTGGGTTGTTGCATATGATCTGGAGCTGTAGCGCGCTACATAAATATTGGTCGAAGATACTGTCTTTGATTAATAAAATATATAATGCTACATACATGCTAGATTCTAGGATGTGTATACTTGGGTTATTCGACTCTGACTCCTTACAGCCTCCCATTAAGATAGGCAAAAATAGGATCTTATATCAGGCCAGGAAAACCATTGATGCTAAATGGATTCAGCCGTCTCCTCCTAGTTTTGCGGAATTTGTGGCCAGAATGAATGTGATCATACGGCTGGAGAGGGGGATATACTTGAAACGAGGTTGTCTTTTGAAATTTGAATCCATTTGGGGACCCTGGATAGACAGATCTGGAGTGAATAGTAAGTGGCTATCCCTACATTCTAGCTGCTGGAATATTGCAGGCCGGTCTTAGAATGGGTAGGGCATTTGCGCGTTCATAATTGGAATGTATGCATTTTGGCTTCTGGAGTATGTATCATGGATCTGCCGCTGCCACCCTCCTTTCTGTCACTGGGGTTTTATCTATCACCTACACTTGCTGGACAGGGATACTTATGCAGCGGACTTTCCGCTGATTACCTTGTTTTTTGTTAATAAGGTCACCGCTGTAACATACATGTCGCACATTCTATTTAATATCATACTATACCTATATGATATGTCATGCTTGCTGCTCATCTCAATTAATGTTATGGGGGATATTGTTGTTAGGCCTTACAACTAACTGGTATTCTGAGATATCAGTATGAGGTACCCTAAAATTACGTCACAAAAACTAGAGAGAAGTGGGTTACCTTTAAAATATAACTTTTAATAATATATTTGTAAAATAAATGCCCATAAGTGATAAAGTGCAATTAAATGAGCGGGATATAATGTACCCCGATGTAAAGTAGGTGGGTGGTGTTTCTAGGGAGGGGTAAGGAAGGGGGGGGAGGGGCTGCTGGGTCTCTGCCCCTTCTACACACCCTAGTTATAGAGCCCTTATCCTGGTCAGGCAGTCAGTGCACTGTCTAGGGAAGGATTTAGGGATGGTTTGGGAGGTGTGTGGCTGACCAGGATAAGGGCTCTTTAACTAGGGTGTGTAGTAGGGGCAGAGACCCAGCAACCCCTCCCCCCCCTTCCTTACCCCTCCCTAGAAACACCACCCACCTACTTTACATCGGGGTACATTATATCCCGTTCATTTAATTGCACTTTTATCACTTATGGGCATTTATTTTACAAATATATCATTAAAAGTTATATTTTAAAGGTAACCCACTTTTCTCTCTAGTTTTTGGGATATTGTTGTTACATTTTTTTCTATTGTACTTTTCTACTGGAAAATTGGGCGATGGCGCTATGTTTGTACTGTGTGCCCTGTTCATGTACAATGTATAACTCTTTACGATAAAAAATATCTGATTAAAAAAATAATAATAAAGGGCTCAGCACTGAACCTTGGGGTACACCACTTATAACCTGGGATCATTCTGAATAGGAATCATTGACCACAACTCTCTGGACACGGTCCTTGAGCCAGTTTTCAGTCCAATTACAAACTATACTTTCCAAGCCTATAGACGTTACTTTACTTATTAAGCGTCTATGAGGGACAGTATCAAAAGCCTTTACAAAATTTAAAAACACTACATCCACATATATTTGCAGAAACACCACATCCACATATATTTGCAGAAACACTACATCCACATATTTGCAGTCATTTTCTGCTGTGTGAAAATGGTTTGAGCAGGATCACCCGCAGCGCCCTGATTCAGATAGGATAATTTAACCAGCTGACAAACCTTGGATTGAATTTGGTCACACTCTCTGGACTCCTCTAGTGCTTTTAATTTGAAGCTATTCCATGTGCGTGACAGTTCTATAAATCTCCATTCTGAAGCAGCAATTACTTTTCGTTGAGTCGGGGCCGCTCGTGGTGCTGAAATTGTCATTTCTAAATTAGATTTGTTTACACAAAACATTGAGGTTGCACCCCCTTAATCTAGTAACCTCTCCTTAAATTTGCTATGTGATTCTATTTAATTCATCAGATGTCAGTGTTTCTAATACTTTAAATGCATCGCTGTACAGTAGTAAGTGGTGTAAGAGCAGTTGCTCATGTTACAGTCTGTTTTTCACTTTTTTTTTTTCTAAAAAAATAGCTTTTGCTTGTCCCGGGTCACTGACACCCAAATCCTCACATGCCTAATGTCTAGCAATGATGAAATTGTATGCATTGCATTGTTAAACTGATGAATCCTCAGCATAGGTAATCAGTGTATGATCGGTGGGGGACCGACACCTGGGTCCGCTGCTGATCAGCTGTTTGAAGCGGCCACAGCACTCCGATGAGCACCACAGCCTCTTCTTAGGTCAGTAATGTCACATTCGTCAGTTACAAGGCTGAATTGTGATACGGCGCAGTGCTTGGTAAGCTGCCAGGAGTCTGCAGTGCTCACTGGAATGCTGTGGTCTCTTCACACAGCTGATCGCGGGAGCCAGAAGTCAGACCCCAATGGATAATATACTCATGACCTATCCTGCAGATAGCCACCTTGACGCTAGGTAGGTGGGCCCGACACGTATGTGCGCTAAGAGCTTCAATTACTCATTTATAGTTGGTATTGTACCACTTTTATCTAGAATGACCCCCATTTCTTAGCTCTATTGTTTGCATATATAATGGTGTGCAGCCATTTTGTTTTTTGTAACTATCCTGCAGATAGGTCATCAGTATAAACACCTGGAAAACCACTTTAAGGTCACATTCACATTTCTGGGAGCAGATTTGGCAGCCTGACAGATTATTACCAGTATAAGGCTCCATTCACACGTCCGCAACGTGTTTTGCGGATACACGGAGCCACTGATCCGCAAAACACGGAAAGCGGCAATGTGCATTCTGCATTTAGCGGACCGCACATCGCCGGCACTAATAGAATATGCCTGTTCTTGTCCGCAATTGTGGACAAGAATAGGACATGTTCTATTTTTTTGCGGAAACGGAAACACGGATGCGGAAGTGCGGATCCGCAAATGTGGATGCGGACAGCACATTCTGGCCCCATGTAAAATGAATGGGTCTGCACCTGTTTTTGCGGACGTGTGAATGGACCCTAAGTCATTGTATAGTTCACTGCCAGATCCCCTATTGACTGTAATAAGGTCCAGCAGTGTAATGAGGTCTGGCATAAATGCTGGGTTTCAGTTGGCAGCCAGCATTTGTGCTGGATCAGGCAGCCGGAACATCTTGCCGTAGATGTGAAGGCAGCCTAAGCTGTAACGGCTCTTGCTGACCGCTTATGTTCCCCTACACCCCGCCACATGTTCATGCAAGCACTGTCATACCTGGCTGTCTCCATCTTTGTCCTCGTACGGCTGCATTATGGGACAGGTAGCTGCGGTGATCTGCTGCCGGTGTCTTCCCATTCACCCCCGCAGTCCTGGGCTTTGTACTTGCAGGCAATGTTTTTTTTGTAATCTGCTCCATGGTTTCCTTCCAGCCCTGTACACTGCATGCCTTCCAGCCTGTTTTCTGTAGCACTTTATTAAGGGCAGGGTCACTTCCTGAGATTTAAAGGTTTTGCACATGTAACCTGTGTGACCTATCCCACCCATCCTGCACCTATATAAGTGGTCCAGCCCCTGCGCCTTCCCAGGTGCCTGAGCATCAAAGGCCCTTGTCTCCTGCAAAGGTTGCTGTTATTTGTGCCTGTGTTCCTGCATTCCTGACCCGTGCTTGGATTCTGGACTTCGCTTCCTGTTTGATCCTTATCTGCCCTGTCTCGTCTCTCCTGTTGACGACCCGGATTGCCTGACCTGTACCTGAGCTGCCTGCCCTGGCCCATTGTTTGTTCGACTTCATACTGCCTCATCCTTCAGTCCTGCACTGTTTCTCCTGGTTACGACTCAGCCTGCTGACTACCACTGCACCACTGGTACCTTGTTCTGCTACCCCCTGGTCCACCAGGTCCAGCTGCTTTGTGTGCCAATCCATCTCAAGAGGTAGCAACCTGGTGTTTCCCTCTGGAAAACCTTTCCCCACCATCAGGAGTACTGTGAAGAACTGGGGTTTCACTTAGACAGCACCCTTAGAGGAGGTTGGTCACATGGCACAGTGGGTTCACACCCACTGGTTCGTGACACTGGTCATATACATTGCATTATCAACCAGACCCTCTGATATCAGACAGACCATTGAATGTAATAACATAAAATTAGAGTAAATGAACTAGGGCCGCACCGCTCAGTGCATATCCCGCAGGTAGTGTGTCCTCCTGTATCCCGTCCCTGTGTAGTGATCGTGGTGCTCAGCCCAAATGATAGATGTCAAATGATTTGATTGTAGATAAAAAGGAAAGAAGGCTGCACTCACCACTAAAGTAGTAAATGTTCTCTATTTTTCCATGTAGATACAGATAAAATTGGGCTGGGGCGGACTTGCTATCTCACAGAACACCAAGTAGCAACGGCTGTTTCGCGCTTCCTTGGACCACTTACCAGATTTTATCTGTATCTACATGGAAACATAAAGAAGACCCATTGAATCTGTAGGGAGGTTTCCTAATGGCAGATGTCATAGAAAAGAAGGATCAAGCTGTTGGATTTCAGCAAGCCCAATCCTTTTGTTCTTAGCAGAGATAAGCCAGAGGTGTCTGACAGCAGCTTTCTTCCCTCTCCCTATCCAGAACATATTCATGTTCCATTAAAAAAACGGACAGCTATATAAAGTGTATAGCTAGCCTCAGATATTTCACTTTTACTCTTTTTACGTTGAATTAGCATGTTATCTGTGAAATAGTGAACCAGCAGGGGTTAATGGGGGATGTGAAGTCAGAGCTGTGAGAAAACCTTTTAAATTCTGAATATGTCTTTGTATTTGAAAAGACTAGAACACTTGCTTTTACTGTAGGTCAACTATATATATGTCTAGCTGTAGACTATAAAATGCTTATAGGTATATCTACACGTCAAACTGAGAAAATCAAGGAAATGGGATTAGTTTCACATCTCTGTTTTCCTGATCCGGCAGACTGTTGTTGCAGAGGAACGACAGGCTTCTGGAGTTCACTGTATCTAGCATAATGGGATACTGCCGTTTACCTTAAACCCCATTGATTATAAAGGGATCTGGCTGGTTTCTGGCATGAGTGTAGGGTTTTGGTTGAACAAAAACCAGTGCATCCAACATGTTTTATCCGTCCGAAACCCGGTACTCGTGCTGGATCTCATTATAGTCCAAGGGTTCTGGCAGTGAACTTTGAAAGGCAGTTCTTTTGCTGGAACAAACTGCCAGATCAGGTCAACGGAGATGTGAAACTAGCCTTAAAGGGAGTCTGTCACCACATTTTAGCATGTTAGACCGTTAAAATAGGGTTATGTGATCCAGCCAGAACATAAAAATGGTACCTTTGTGGTAGAAAACGGACTTTTCTTTTTGCCGAAAATGAAGTTATAAGATTATGTTCTGAGCCCTCTCAAGTGCCCAGGGCGGTCTCTCAATCCTCGGAGCCCCAGGCAGGCACCTCCTAAACTGCTGATAACTCCGCCCTCCGTGCGCCTCTGCCCGCCCGTTTACTCCCCTCCCCTGTCCCTTTCCACTGCGGCTGTGCGGTCCAAATCGTAGCGGGCGCATGCGCAATGCGATGCCCGCTCCTGGCAGGGCATCGCAATACCTACTGCGCATGCGCCCGCTACGATTTGGACCGCACAGCCGCAGTGGAAAAGGACAGGGGAGGGGAGTAAACAGGCGGGCAGAGGCGCACGGAGGGCGGGGTTACGAGCCGTTTAGGAGGTGCCTACCTGGGGCTCCGAGGATTGAGAGACCGCCCTGGGCACTTGAGAGGGCTCAGAACATAATCTTATAACTTCATTTTCGGCAAAAAGAAAAGTCAGTTTTCTACCACAAAGGTACAGTTTTTATGTTCTGGCTGGATCACATAACCCTATTTTAACGGTCTAACATGCTAAAATGTGGTGACAGACTCCCTTTAAAAATAAGTACAACTGTTTTAATTGCCTACACCCTAATTGTATGACGTGTGAAAAGGATGATAATGCCTTTACTGTAATGGTGTCAAAATGACAAAATAAATGATTCCATATAATGTGTTTGCATCTGTGGCGAAACCAACCTCGCCACTGGGTGCTGGAGAAGCCTGGTTGCCAGCCTCTTGCCCCAGGATTATGGGCCCTCTCATCAGCCCATGCTAAACTTAAACCCCATGGTGATTTGACTGTGTTTGTGGCATCTGTGCGCTGTTTGGATATATCGAGCGCGCAGATCCATAAATATCTATGTTTACTGCAATGGTTGTGACATTGTATATTTGAATTAGTGATGTCTGTCCTATTGTCTCCACGTGTGTATTGGCGATTTCCCTTTGTCCTGAGAGATAATTGAATTACTCCTCGGTTGTCTCGAGGACAGAAGACATTGTGTATACCATTGTGTATTCCCCTGCCTGTGATAATTACATCAACCCATTGTGTAAGGTAATCACAGGCAGAGGGGAGGATTTTGTATGGGAGTGTTTTACTGTATTGTACGTGTCTATTGGTTGTTTTTACAAAACCCTGTGGGTGGTACTAATGTTATATAAGAACAATAAACACACAACTCTGGATGTCCACTGCTTTACCCTCAACACGGAGCTTGGTCTCGTTCTTGGGGGGATTCACTGTATGCTGTTAGAGACTAGAGACTGATTGCTAGGAGTGTAAGCCGCTTGGGTGTGTTTCCTATTCGTCTGCTAGCAGCTATTCGTGAGGTTCCGTTCGGAGTTTGGAGCATTCCCTTGTATACCGTTACAGCATTCTGCGCAATAGTGTGATGCAGTACTCAGATATAGTAAATTGCACAAGTAGTCTACACAGTAGATTGCTTACACAATGCCAGATAATGGTCAGATATATAAGTAGATCTAGCAGGCTCCAACATGTGTTATTCCGACAGTGTAAGTCAATGCAAACTTGCAGATTGTTAAACTAAGTTAGCCCAATAAGCTTGTGTTAACGTGCCAGGAGTTACTTTAACACCTGCTACATCTGTAGCGCGGATTCATTATATAAACTGCATGATCGAGTAGATAGTGCAGAGTTACAGAGTCAGCCAGGATTTGCCAGTTCTGCATTCTAGTCTACATGGTCACGAACTTTGGAACTCTGATGTGAGTGTCGTTTTAGGCTTTCTGTTGGCCGAATCCTGTACAGTTAGTAACGACCTCTTAGCTTCCAGGATGATTTGCAGCTCAGCGGCAGGGGTAAACACATGCTGGTGTCCAGAATCCAAGATATTTAGGGGGATATTTAATTTGCTGCCAATTGCCGCCGTTCTGGGGTGTGATCACATGACCGTGTCCAAGCAGCTCTTTTTACTGTGATGTTGTGTTGATGGACATGTCAAAGCAACAATAGGGGCTGTTTTATAGGAAACCCAAGCTGTTACCTTTAAAGGTAGCCCAGTAATTGGCTGAGAGGACATTTTTTAGCATTTCTAGCATGTTGAATCCAGAGAAGAAGTGCAGAGCAGCAGCTGGAACCAGAGCAGCTTTGGAATGGCAGCAGCATTGGGGAATCAATGGAGGCAAGCAGGGTTGAGCGAACCGAAGTATCCAAAGTGATCTTCGATCCAAATTTCATGGTAAATTCAATTTGCCTCCTTATTCATTCGATCACGAAGAGTCTGCCGTGGCCTTTTTGATTTATAATCCCGCAAAAAAAATTGTGCGCTGTGACGTCATGTCGGCCAGCATGATGACATCATCACGCACCATACAAGGTTTTGCATGCGATCTTAAATCAAGATGCCCACAGAGGCCTCTTTACGCTCAAATGGATAAGGCCGAATGCACACGGCCGTGTCCCGCGGCCGAGAGCGGTCCGTGGTATGCTGTGCTGGATTCCTGCTGACAGCAGGAGCGCACGGCATCATTGGTTGCTATGACGCCGTGCGCTTCATGCCGCCGCTGCTGTACAGTAATACTCTATACTAGTGTATTACTGTACAGAAGCGGCGGCATGAAGCACACGGCGTCATAGCAACCAATGACGCCGTGAGCTCCTGCTGTCAGCAGGAATCCAGCCCGGCATACCACGGACCGCTCTCGGGCGCAGAACACGGCCGTGTGCATTCGGCCTAAGGTGACTATTAATAATTTTAGTTTTTTAACCGATTAACCCCTGAAAGCCCTAATTTTTCCTCTTAGATGCTGAGGTCAGTGATGAACTCGGCATCTGACGGGTTCAATGACAGGGGAAAGCACATTTTATGCGCCTGCTACTTACAAAGAAATGCACTTCAGGACACATCAGCTGAATCGAATTTTTGTAGACGTCGCTCATCACTAGAGGCAAGTAAAGCTTCATATTTTTAACAAGTTCTTAAAAAGATCTTTGAAGGATACCAGTTTAGGCCACTAATGATACATTAGGGAACTGCTGATAATGCAGTTCTCTAGTCTTTCAGCAAATTTCTCCAAACAGGACGTTCATTCTCTGAAACAGTCGATTTCAACCCTAAGATTCTGATCTTGAGCCTGAACTTTATTTGCTACATTTCACATGTGCATGCTTACTGTTGTGTTTATACAGTTTGTATATTCTCCTCAGAATTCATGTTGACTGCTATTTCTCATGAAACAGCAGACAGTGCAGGGTTATCCCCATGGAAAAGAAAAAAACCTATCATGAATCATCTATGGCTCAGCCACGGGCCTTGAGAGTCCTGAATTATGGCATCTCCTGAAAAATTGAGATGCCCGACGTTGTGACAGATGATGCAGAGATTTTTTTTTCTTTTCCACTGCTATTTAAATTGTATATTTAGTGAGTTTGCTTTGATGACTATTTTAGACACTTGCTAGTTCTTCCAAAGAAAAGATGACATGTATTAACTGTAACAATGCTTTCAAACATAAATACAGTTGTTATACATTTGCGGAATCCTTCGCTAGGTAGTCTACAATTTACACAAATGTGTCTGCTATTTTGTTGGGCTCCAGTAAATCTGACAAAATGCCATTTAAATAAATGTGGCTCATCATTCATAGAGGCAAAGGCGGAGTTGTGTTCTTGCTCACCAGGGATTATTGTTTTAATTAATTGCAAGGAAATATTTAAAGGGAACCAGTCACGCTGAAAATGCAGTACATTCTGCAGGCAATTACAGAGCAGAAGGAACTGAGCAGACTGATATATAGATTTATGGGTAAAGAATAAGATCCAGTATAACTTATGTAATTTATTCATTTAAACCACAGCCCTTTGTATATGGATAGCTTTCAGCAATCCGTAAGTAGAATTGCCCACGTGTCACCAAAGCATAGAAAGAGCAGTGATTTAAATGAATAAATTACAAGTTATAATAAATCACTTTCTCTAAAACTATATATCAATCTGTTCAGCCTTATTAATGTTGTGACGTTTCCTGGAGACAGGTTCTCTTTAAAAGAATTTTCCAGGACTAACTTACTGATAACCTATTCTTAGGATAGGTCATTAATATCAGATTGGCTGGAGTCCAGCTCCATGGCACTTCCACCGATTAGCATTTTAGTGCCAGAACCATACACTGGAAATACACTGTCCACTGTGTATAGTTACTGCAATGCTGCACCCATTTAAGTGAGGGCTCATGCACTCGGCTGTAAGTGTTTTTGTGGTCCACAAAACACGGATTCCCCCCAAGGGCATGCCACCATTTATTTTTAGCTCCTGCAGAAATGTCCCATTCATTTGCATTTTTTTCAGGCCCTATTGTTCCGCATACGGGAGCAAAAAAAATAAAAACGGAACGGACACTGACAAAAATTACGTTTGTGTACATGAGCCCTGAATAAGAGCAGCGCTCCATTAAAGGGGTTATCCGAGACTAAAAAATGCCGGCCCCTCACACTGAATCTATTTACCTGGCTCTGAGCTCCCTGTGCCGCTCCTGGTCCCCACACTGCCACTGCTGCTTCTACCAGTGCGCAGATGAAAACATCCGGTGTATGGGGGGAAGCAGCCAATGGCAGGCAGTGACGGGACGAGCCTCCCTAGTATCGTCGGTGACGCTAGGGAGGCTCGTCCCCGTCACCGCTTGCCATTGGCTGGTCCCACCGACTCTGCATGTTTTCATCTGCAGCGTCAGTGGTGCAGGGACCAGGAGTGGCACAGAAAGCCAGGTAAGTAGATTCAGTGTGAGGGGCCTGGCATATAGGGGACATTTTTTTTGTCTCGGATACCCCCTTTAACCATGCAGAGCCACTATACAGTACATAGACCTAAGGAGTCCTCCTGGCACCTTGCTGATATAATATTGATGGCTTATCCTAGGAATACCTTATCAAGTTAGTCCTGTAAACCCCTGGAAATGGTAATTTAGTCCTTTTTTTTTTCTTTTTTTTTAAATATTTATTATGGTTTATACTTCAGGATAGACGCCTAATCCTTGTCAACATATGCTCCATCTATGACACTGTCAAAAACTGTGGCTTCAGTTAGATCTCCTCCTATCTTTTTGAAAGGACAATCATTGGTCCCCACCCCCAGTTAATCTCTCATCCAGGCTCTTGTTCTTTTGGTATACCACAAGGCTTAGAACCCCATCCTCTTCTTGTCAATTAGCCTTGAGCAAGTCATCAATTCTGAGCTAGTCCTCTTTCCACCATCACAACTGTGTCTGAAGATATCTAAAAAACTACCCACTTCACTGTGCATTTCACAAATACCACCCTACACCTAACCTCTACTCTACTACCTCCTCTTTATCAAATACAATGCCTTCAGAAGCTTGAGAAAAATACCAGTGTGTGGACTAAAGTGTTACTAGTATTTTTATGGGTGCCTAAAATTGCTACCTGGGAGTGCTAAAAAAAAATTATGGACTATTTATCCTTTGCACCTATGTATGAGCAAATACAGGACCCTACTAGACCTCTACTAGATATTACTATGTGATGCATATACATTGGTTACAGCTATTGCTTCAATTTGCCATTGCACTAATTTTGATGAATCTTTTAGGTTCACATTGTTGTGGCACCTTTTCTATCTCCTTTATGATTATATACTACAAGATATATTAGTACAGTTTCTGCTATTGGCAAAGTAGTGATGAGCAAAGTTATAAAAAATTAGATTTGACTGTTTCGCCGAAGTTTACAAAGAAATTTGATTGGTTACAAATAACTTTGTCATGAATCGCATTCCCTTGTATGTAGTGGGTGTGATGATGGGGAACGGCGATCGCGCCAGCCCCGCATCATTTAACCCCTCAGATGCTGCGTTCAACACTAATCGTGGCATCTGACAGTTCCATTGAGGCCTTTCAGGGGTTAATCTGGAATTTTAGAGGTAGTAGCGGCGATCTTGATTGATGAAAATGTGCCAAATTTACGTACTGATGGTCATGGGGCAGACACAGTGACGTCATTACTGATTATGTCACCCCACCCACCCAGCGTTGTGATGTCACACATCACCACGCAAGAGATTTGGTGTGTTTCCTTCAATCAAGATGGCAGTAACAGCCTCTTCATGAGCAGATAGATAAGGTATGTGTGTTTTGAGGAATTTCAGGAAAATTTTATTTTTAGTTTCTCATGTGATTGTCACTGGAAGGTGTACAGGAAACAAGACAATGCAAAATGAATATATGACTCACTGGATCCAAAACTAAGGAACAAAAAGGGAGACCCCTGCATCAGACCTGGCTTTCTCCCTTACTGCTCAGCCTATGCAATAATCCCAATGGTGGATGATCGCATATCCTCGTACCTCGACTATTTAACACCTGAACACCCTACAATAGTGAAGGGACACGACCACCGGCTCCCTACACTAGACACAGAGGGAGTCAGGGTCACCTGGGATCCAGCAAACAGAATATGAATGTAGAACACTTAACTTGTAGAAGGCTGGAAGATAGGATCAGCATGCACACACACTCCAGGAAGCTGTATAAACCGCACACTAATGCATTATGGGGAGGAATTTAAAGGGATGCAATCAGTCTAACTACATGACAGCTGAGAGAGGCTAACGAGATGAGGAACTGAAAACCAAAACAAAGAAAACTCAAGGAGGAGGTTGTGAAAGGCTCCTGTCAGAGCTTCTCAGCTGTCTGGTTGTGACAGTGATAAACTTTTATATTTTTTTGTTTTCCCCTACAATTTTACAATATTAATTACATGAAAAATTTGAAATGTATGCAAATTCTGTATTAGGCTATTTTCACATTATATATTGATTGTCCAAGGTTCCTATTAGGAGAACTTCCAACAGAAATGTCAGGCACATGTATCCACCATCATTTTTTTCACCAGTTAGTTCTGCATAGTATAGCACAGTCTGCTACACTATTCAATTCAGTAAAACAATAAAAAAAAAAAAGAAAATCCCCATGTATACTGCTGACTGGAGGCCATTTTCAAAGCATGTGCCAGGAGGCCAAAATAACACTTTGTTATTATATTTGGTGACAAAGAGCCCCTTTAATGTATGTATGAGGAGCTTTGCCAATGCATATGGTACATATACACTCCAGATGCCATATGAACAGGGCTGCACCACCAATGAGGCGAGGCAATTGCCTGAGGCAACACTAGGTAGGGGCAAGAGGGGGGCAGCAGAAGGAAGATTATCTGTTTCTGCAGTACAGTATTGAGAAGCACAATGTCACGGTGTAGTGGGAGAGAAGGAATACAAGAATGACAACAGAAGGAAAATGACCAGGAGCTAGGCCTTAAGGCTAGGGAAAGGGAAATGGTGACCACCTACGGAAAACTCTAAACCTATCCCTGACTCCTGTCAGTATGAATAAACCCTGAAGGTGGGAATATTCATACACCGTAAACCCTAGAAACGGTGAAAATTCTAGGATAGTGACAGGGTCTGAGACAACTGGTTCCTTCCCAGATGAACAAACCAGCAACTTATCTTTAATAGAAAATGGATGAGCAGGAACTCAGATGAGAACAACACACCAGCTCTTCCAACTCCAGGCAGAGAATATCAACCGCATGGTTAAGTGTGAGTCAGTAATGACCACCAGCTGCACCTGAAATAAGAGGTGTGGTCATTACTACAACAACACTGCAATAAGTAAAAACGGAGAGACTGTCAGATAACATGCCACCAGTCTCTCAGATCTTCAAGCGTCTGACATGGGAGGGACCGTGACAGTACTTCATCCTCCTACGGGTGACCTCCGGACACCCAGACCTTATCCGGATGAGCCCTGTGAAAGGTTTTAGCAAGGTGACTAGCATTAACGTCGGCCGTTGGAACACACATTCTCTCCTCTGGACCATAATCCTTCCAGTGAACGAGATACTGAAGGGATCTACGGAGAATTTGTGATTCCACTATCCTGGCGACCTGAAATTCAAGATTACAGTCCACCATGACAGGAGCAGGAGGCAAGGAGGGCGGTTCAGCAGGTTCGACATATCTTTTCAGCAATGATTTGCGGAAAAAATTATGAATTTTTAAAGCCTGCTGAAGTTCAAGACGAAAGGCTACTGGATTAAAAATTGGCAGAGATCTTATATGGAGCAATAAACCTTGGCCCCAGCTTCCAAGAAGGTACCTTTAACTTAATGTTTCTTGTGGACAGCCACACAGAATCCCCCACTCTCATGTCCGGACTACTCACACGTCTCTTGTCTGCCATACGTTTATACTTTTTGCCCATTTTTTTTTATTATTTGGAATTTTCCGCCAAATAGAGGACAAAGAAGAGGAAAATCATTCCTCTTCAGGTATACTAAAAGTCTCAGTACCGTAAAATGTGTCAAACTGCTTATGGAACCCATATGCCCCCAAAGATGGCGACTTGTCTACGGTTATTTATGGAAAACTCGGCCATGGACAAAAATGAAGACCACTCCTCCTGATTCTCCAAGACAAAACATAGCTCAAATAAGTCTCCAGATTCTGGTTAGTGCGCTCAGTTTGTCCGTTCGAATAAGAATGAAAGGCTGAAGAGAAGAACAATTGTACCCCCAGGCGAGTACAGAATCTGTACAGACAATTGTACCCCCAGGCGAGTCCCCCTATCAGACACCACATCAGAGGGGGGATACCAAGTAGCTTCATGATGTTATCGACAAACACTTGTGCGAGAGTTTTAGCATTAGGTAGACCTGGCAATGCTATAAAGTGTGACATCTTGCTGAAGCGATCAACAACCACCAGAACCACAGTTTTAACTGAGGAATTTGGCAAATCTGTGATAAGGTCTATGGATAAATGAGTCCAAGTCAGGACGGGATAGACAATGGAAGTAGAGATCCTGAAGGCCCGAGTATGTGTCACCTTGGCACGTGCACAAGTCTCACAAGCTGACACATGACCCTCAACACATTTACGCAAACCCGGCTACCAGAATCTATGAGAAATGAGATCGACCGTGGATCTGCTCCCAGGGGGTCCCGTAATAACTGTGCGGTGAAGTTCCTCGAACACCTTGTGCCTTGGGTTCAGACGTTTAGCCGACTCCTGCCCCTACCTTGGATGTGTCAACTTCCATAATAAATGGCTGTGACACATCAGGTTCTGCCAGTATAGGAGCAGATGCAAAACACTCCTTCACTGCTGAAAAGGCTTGTAATGCCTCATCAGACCAGACTGAGATATCTGAACCTTTCCTAGTCATGTCTGTTAACGGTTTAACAGTTGAGTAGTTCAAAATATATTTACGGAAGTAGTTGGCAAATCCCAAAAATCGCATAAGCGCTTTCAGGTTTTCGGGACAATCCCAGTCCAACACAGCACAGACTTTTTTCAGGATCCATACGAAAACCTGAAGATGAGAGTAGGTAACACAGGAATTGCACTTCCGGAACTGCAAATACACACTTCTCCATCTTGGCATACAGTTTATTCTCTCTTAGGATCTGTAACACTTGTCTCACGTGATCCTGATGCATTTCCATGTCAGGAGAATTAGAATATCATCCAGATACACCACAACAAACCTGCCCACCAGATGATGAAAGATGTAATTGATGAAAACCACAGGGGCATTGTTCAACCCAAAAGGCATGACCAAATTCTCAAAATGACCTTCAGGGGTATTAAAGGCCGTCTTACATTTGTCCCCCTCTTTGATCCTTACCAGATTATATGCCCCCCCTCAAAACTAACTAAGAAAACACCTTGGCATGACAATCTGATTGAACAAATCCGGGATCAATGGAAGGGGCTAAGGATCACGGACAGTAATGCGATTAAGCTCACAGAAGTCCAAACATGGCCTAAGAGTTTTGTCCTTTTTGTTAACAAAGAAAAACCCTGCATCCACTGGGAATTTGGATGGTCTAATATGACTTTTAGCCCAAATCTCGGTGATATATTCTCGCATGGCTACTCTTTCAGGTTCAGAAAGATTATACAACCGAGACTTGGGCAACCTAGCTCCGGGAATAAGGTTGACGGGGCAATCATACTCATGATGTGGAGGTAACTCCTGGTCTCCAATTTCAGAGAATACATCAGAAAAATCTGAAATAAACAAAGGTACAACTTTAGTGGTTACAGCAGAAAGCGACATGCTAAGACAGTTGTCTATGCAATAATCACTCCAATCAAGAATCTGTCTCGCTTGCAAATCGATGGTAGGATTATGTTTGCTTAACCATGGTAAACCTAGCACCAAGGGAGCAGGCAGACCCTCCAGCACAAAACACGAAATGGATTCTTGATGAAAATCACCCACCTTTAAATGAATGTCCTGCACCATTTGTGACAAACATTTTTGTGTGAGTGGAGTGGAATCAATTGCAAACACCAAAATATTTTTGTCTAATGCACTTGTTGTCATCCCATGCATATGAACGAACTGACCATCAACTAGGTTAACCCCTGCCACACTGTCAATAAATACTTCAATTCCCACAGTTTTGGAGTCTAGCGCCACCTTGAAGGCAGGAGAAATCGGGTACTACCGGAAAATGACAAAAGTAATTTCTCTGATTTCCGACCCACACCACCAAGAGTGAGATGAGGACTAAACACATTTTTTTTTCTTTTTCACCTTGACGCTTAACATAAGGACATACGTTAACAAAATGTCCCCCTTTTCCACAAAAAAGCAGAGTCTCTTCTTAAGCCTAAAGTTCTGATCACCAGGTCCAGGGGTAGCTCCCCCCAGCTACATTGGCTCATCACCAGACATGTGCTCAAATGTCTCTCTACACAAAGTGTAAAATATAATTTGCACGACAACCTGAACCGAATAAAGTTGTCATTTCCCCCTGAAAATCTATCTGGGAGAGAGAATCTAGCCCTGACTCCTGTCAGTATGAATAGACCCTGAAGGGGGGTCTGGAAACCTAGGCCCTAGAAACTCTTAAAAGCCCTAGGATAGTGACAGGATCTGAGACAACTGGTTCCTTCCCAGATGAATGTCTCCCTGAGGCCTAGTAACAACGAGCAAATGGAACAACAAAATACCAAGAGAAGTACATTTATCTTCAATAGAAAATGGATGAGCAGAAACTCAGATGAGAACAACACACCAGCTCTTCCAACTCCAGGCAGAGAATATCAACTGTCTGTGAGTTCAGACTAAATAGAGAGCAGTAATGGCCACCAGCTGCACCTGGGATAAGATGTGTGGTCATTACTAAAAACAACACTGCAATAAGTGAAAACAGAGAGACTGTCAGATAACCTCACATGCCGCCAGTCTCTCAGATCTTCTAACCTCTGTCATGGGAGGGACCGTGACACACAATAGGCACAGCATGTGGTGCTGTACTACCCTGTATGTTTTGTAGAGCTGTATGCAATGTTTTCCAAGTATGTCTTTAACAGTAGGGCTGAGGGGAAGAGGTCAGGTTAAAGGGGTTGTCCGGGTTCAGAGCCCTTATTTTCACCCAGGCAGCCCCCCGTTTTACTGGCTAGGGCAGCGCTAAAGCCCACCCATCAGTACCGGTGACATCACCAGGGTTCCTGGCAGTCCCATGGAGAGCCCTGGTAACTCCTAAAAATGCCTTTGCAAAGGAGAGCATCGGAGCATGAACTGCTCTGATGCTCAAGTCAGGGGGGCTGCCTGGGTGAAAATGGAGGTATATCCGGGTTCAGCTCTGAACCCGGATAACCCCTTTAAGAAATTAGCATGGGGGGGTTGGGGCACTGTTTCAGTTTTTGTCTCCGGCGGCAGAAAGGCTAGGTGCACCCCTGCATTAACGACTAGATTGCTTATATGCATCTTATGAGATAAGAATGCACTTTTTTTTTCATAAACACAATAAAAAGTACTATGAAGGACTTTAAACAAATTCCAAGAAAAGGTTACTCAGGGACATAAAAAGTGTGCAATGTCTTTTGTATCCCTTGAGCACTGTCAGGTTCATCATAAAGAAATGGGGAGATGGTGCCTAGAGTAGAGAAGATTATCTTAAAAAAAATAAGCACCTGTGTAAAAAGATCACATATAGGCTTTTGGCAAATAGAGAACATGAAGGAAAATTCCCATGAAAAATGTATTGTAAGCCCCTGTACCTTCTAAAAAGATGTAGGAACCAAATACTGATATAACAGATGATTGCTACTGTCTCTGCCGAGAGCCCGCTGATGTCATTTTATTAGAGGTGGCGTGAAATTATTTTCAAACACCTACTAGCCTGATGTAGAAAGAAATGGAGAAATAAAAAAATGTATTTTGTGTAATAGCCATTATCTATATAAATAATGCATTGCCAGATCTATACATTAGGTCAGTTATTTAATAAAAACTTATCTTGAGAGATGCATTGCCTCATAAAAAAAATAAAAATAAATAAAAAATCCACTCACATGAACCTTTCGCCTGAGACAACCCTTCATAACAATAGGATGTACTCAGCAGAATGATGCATCGCTTCGACAGGCTCACTGAGGGTTATTCAATCAAATGTTGAAGTGTCAAATTGACACTTTCTTCCAGAAACTCCCACTGACTGAGATGGCAGTGTCTGTTGATTGTGTTGAATCAGCACCATGGAAAGTCTGCAGCATGGGATGTAGTATGACACGTCGGCCATCATCCGCTTAAAGGTGAACACAAGACAGCTTAGCTATGGGGAGAACCAGCTATATATGGCTATTGCTGAATGTAATTAGTAATCAACATATTGTGTAACTAATCGATTGCTAGCGATTAGATAACAAGAATACAGGCCCAGTACAGAGGATCATTGAGCTTTCCCATCCATCACGTCGGTATACAAAAAAAAAGGAGTATTGTTCAGTCTTAAATATAAAATATAGACTCAGACAAGACCCCAAAATAATTACAGTCCCCAGACTCTTTAAACTCTTTCTAACATGTATTTTACATGTAATGCCATATGTCGTAGGAGAGTATATGGAGTGGGCAAAGGAGGTAAGCATGATCCATACATTGCAAGCAGGGACGGTTTTAGACAAAATGTGTCCCTGGGCAAAATCAAAAGTGGGGCCCCGAATCTTGTAATAATGTACTAACAACACAGTTGCATTCTGGCACTCCCTCACAGATTTACACCCCGTAAAGCTCCTCACACAGTTATTCACCCACAAGGCCGCAGAATACGCCACATGCCCCCTCCCCTCACAGCAATTAGTTCCCCTCACTCACGGGATCTGAGAGTGTTAAAAACCGTAAGCGCAGCCTGTACTAGGCTTTTAGGCTCATTGTTAGTATATTTCAGTTGAGGCCACTAGATGAATTGTGATATAGTGATTTATATACAGACTAATGGAGCAATTTACATCTTATGATTGTAAGTTGTGGTCCACTTGGGGGACATAACAAAAAGTAAAAAAAAAAAAAAAAAAGATTTTTGAAAATATAAAAAAAATCACCCCATTCACTAAAATAAAAAGAAACAAAAAAAAGGAACATGGGCATCGCCGCATGCGAAAACGGCAATACTATTAAATTATTTTAAAAAGTTAGCCCATATGGTGAATGGCGTAAAAGATTTTTTTTCAAAAGGGCCGATTCGTGTTTCACTTTATCTCCAAAGAAAATTGAATAAAAAGTGATCAAGTCACACACACCCTAAAATGGTATTGTCAAAAACGACAGATCGCCCGGTAAAAAAATTAGCCGCCACAGATCTCTGTAGACATCACTATAAAAAAGTTATGAGGGTCAGAATATTGCGATAAAATAAAAATTATAAACATTTTTTACAAAGTGAGTCCTGATAAGGCACGGCTTGCTGAAGTGAGCGGGCCTATAGACATCCTGCGCTGGGGTGCTGTTAGGGTTGCCAACTATCCCAACAAAAAATACTGGTAACACAAGTTAAAAAGGTTGGTGTGGATTAATACGGGTGTTATTTGATCATATCTTACGTTTTGCGCCATTTTTTCCCCCTCAATAAAATAAAACTTTTCACTGTTAGGGACACCCTGTGTATTTAAGTTTTATTTAGAATCTATTTTTAAAATGTTTCTGTGGGGATTCAAACTCACAACCATCTATATTAAAGGCATGAACCTTAACCACTGGGCTATAGAGTTCAATGCTAAGTCAATGCTGAAAACCTTATAGAAGATTCTCTTGTTGTTTTTCTACTATTATACAAGCAAATATTCTATGAGGTTTTTCACAAATGACTTAGCATTGAGATCTATAGCCCAGTGGTTAAGGTTCTTGCCTTTAATGTAGATGGTTGTGAGTTCAAATCCTCACAGAAACAGTTAAAAAATAGAGTCTAAGTTAGACTTATGTACACAGGGTGTCCCCAAGCATAGTGACCATGTTTGGGAATACCCCTTTCCTGTTCATAACATTGACTCCGTATATGGACACATCTATAAATGGAGTCAGAGCAGGGACTCCTAAGCCGGGAAATTCCCCACTCAGGAGTCCCAACTATTCAACCATCTGCGATCTCTCCGGGACTGAAGCAGGGGGTCCCTTAGAGGAAAGGGGCCCTAGGCAATTGCCAGTCCCCCCTCCTCCCCAACTCCGGCCCTTTAAAGTGTTAAAAGGTTAAGAACATTTATGAAATTATAAAAAAGAAAATATTAAAAGCTTAAAAACCCATTTATCATGTAAAAAAAAAGGCATTACAGCATCTCTAAATTACCCAACTACTACAGTATTAAGTTTTTTTCCCGCACATGTGAATGCCATAAAAAAGCAATGCATAGCTTTTTTAAAAACACACAAAAGCATTTAGCACTTATCCCAATTGATCACAAGTCCCCTGTGTGAATGGAGAAGTGGTGCTCATGAGTGACTGGCCCTTTAAAGGGAACCTGTCATCAACTTTATGCTGTTCATATTAACGGCAGCATAAAGTAGGGACGGGTGAGTTGATTTCAGCGGTCTGTCATTTATAAGTTAAAAATAAGTGGTTGCCGAGAACCAACATCACAATCATTGCAGAACTGCCAACCATCAGCAGATGAGATGATGAATAACCATGACTCTTCTCAGGTAGATTTGACTCTTTTCCAGGCCTGGGCTGCAATGATTATGATGCTGGTTCTCGTCAACCACTTACTTTTAGCTCATAAGTGACACATCGCTGAAATAATCATTTCTGTCACTATGTTATGCTGCCCTCAGTGAGGTCAGGATAAAGTTGATGGCTGGTTCCCTTTAATGAAATGTGTGTTTATCTGTTTTTATTTTCTGATTGCATACTATGTTATTCCATTTCCTGAACATTATTATGGGGGCGGCCATCTTGCCTGAGCAGTTCTTAACAGTATTTAGAAAGCATTAGTAAGATTGCTTTACGCCATAGACACAATGGTCAGGAAGGGACCTCATTGGGGAGATATATCAAGACTGGCACATCCATTCGACAGTCTTGATCTCCCTGCACTTGTGTGAGAGGCGCCTAATTTATTAGGAGGCAGATGTCTCTTAACACTTCAGGCGCATCTCTGCCCTGCCATGCTCCAGAAACTGAAGTCTACGCCAGTAACAGGCTGCCATAGACTTCAGCTGTAACTTCTGCCACTTTCTGGTAAAAGTTATAGTAAATGCAGCAGATGGCACCAAACCCCGCCCACTTCTAAAGTCCCACCCCTTTGAAAAAGTGTTGAGAAGCCTAAAAAGTCGCAAATTATGGCACACACATGGCGTGCTCCATAATGCGCGTCTTTTTTACGCCACAATAGTGGCGTAATTAGCTTAATAAATGTCCCTCATTGACTATAGAAGAGTTTTCTAGGCATGCTCTGTGACCTGTGCAGAGGTCCTTGTACAAGGGAAGAATAGATAAGCTCTGACAATCGCCTATTGTGAATTGTGGATCCTGTCTTATCTATATGCAGAGGTGATATCATAACAGGCAGGATTAGAATGACAGATAAGCAGGTAACTACAGTAAAGTGATCTGTACAGACCAAGAAGTGGCACCAATTATTAGACATAGTGTTCAGTGCAAAAACTGCAGGATTTTATGTTTTTTGTTTCAATATAAATATTCACCTAGAAAATGTAAAATAAAAATTCTTGTTAAACATAAAAATAAAAAGATGTTAAATATAAAAACATTTTGGGGCATTTATCAAACTGGCGTAAAGTAAAACTGGCATAGTTGCCAATAGCAATCAATCAGATTCTACATTTCATTTTTGACAGCTCCTTTGAAAAATGGAAGGTGGAATCCAATTGGTTGCTGTGTTGCAGAACTTTCCCCGACTGAAAATCAGTTCATTTGAATGGGGCAGCAATCGCATGGATTTCTGCAAGCCCCATTCAGGTGAATGGAACTGATTTTCAGTGGCAGAAATTTCTGCACCAAAATCCACAGGGTGTGAAAAAGACTTACAGCATTGGAGACTGCAGGTTAGCAGGGTTGTCTGCCGTTCTGTCCTGCCCCATTTCTTACACTGCAGCTCTGCTTATTCTGATAGGCTGCTGTCTACAAGCATACACCCAGCACGAGTTCACCAGTCTGTTCATGTTCAGATGATTTCCATCACAGCGAGTACAGAATTGATATACATTACAGGTAACTAAATCTCTAGTGAGAAAGAAATCACAGAGTTGGGCAACTTTTGCAGTGCACCATCAAGCCAGGTCATCCTGAGGGAGAGGCCTAATAAGGCATATAGATGGGGTTGTCTAAACCAGTGTTTTCATCCTTTCTAAGCTAAGTAGCTTCTAGTCAAATACATTTTGCGTAAGTATCCCAAAATCTATGTTCTGTTTTGATCGTAAGCAGAATAACTCAGTTCATAGCATATTGCACTATAAGGCGGCCATTCGTACAAATTCATGCATAAATCAATCACAAATGAAAAATTACAAAGGTGTACAAAGCATAAAAGAGAACGTTGATGTCTTTCATCAGTCTAGGTGGAAATTCACAGTTTTCCCCTATTAATGTCACCATACAATGCCACTCACAAACATTATTATTAATGCCCCCACAAACCCACTATATGAATAATGTCCTTGTCCACAGTACAATAGGCTGTGCCACCCACACATAGTACAATTAATGTCAAAACCTGTACAGTAAGTTCCACTTATATTTAGTGCAATTAATGCCACCACTCCCCGAGCAGAGTTAATACTACTACCTCCCCCCATCCGCTCAGCTCCTTCTGCTCTAAAATATGATGTTTCCGCCGCCCGGCAGTGTGTTATGATAAACAAAAGAGCCCTCCGATGCTAGCCTCAGCGGGGCTGCCTGGGGTAAAATAAAGGTATGTCCGGTATCAGCTCTGAACCCGGACAACCCATTTAAATATTTTTGCCAGGTACAGTATACCTTAGTGCCTTATGAGAAAAAAAATTGTGTTAGACCTTATTTACACGCTGCAGTTTTGTTGTGTTTTTTTAAGCCGTTTAAAAAAAACTGCAATGTTTAAATAAGCAAAAACACCAGTTTTATATGAGGCATCTCCAGATGTACAGGCATGTACACATACACTTGAGTACAGATGTATACACATACTGTACACATCTAAATTTACACATACAGGTATAGGCACACCTTTACAGACACACATACATACACACACACACCTAAGTACATATGTATGATATATACACACCCATATATAATATGCACGTACAGATTCACAGTAATTACGTGCTCACTTTACAAGCTCCTTCCTCTGCGGTTTAGGAATATCTTTATGTAACCCCCTTTTAGAACCAGAATACCTACAAATAACCCCTATCCATCCTTCTGTAGAGATGACTTGCTGCCATATAACAACCACTTGCAAAACAGGAATGTCTCAGTATAACTTCCCCCTCTGTTGGGCAGGAATACGTTCATATGACACACTGTCATAAAGATGGAATACTTCCATAAACCAAAGCCCTGTGAGACCATCTTTCTCCATCTTGAGACATTTCATGTACAAATCTCCAGTAACTGGTTCCTAGCCAGGAAGAAATCACAACTGTTGACCGTATCTTCTATAGGGAATCATTCCTCGATTACCCACAGTCTGACACAAGGTACAGGGAATGTCTTATGTCCCACAAAGTTTAGACATCACTGTAGTTAATGACTGCTAAGGTCATATGACCAAGGAACCTTTACAGCCACTGTAAGGACACTGTCATCATCCACGGCAAGGCGGAACTATGCTAACTATTCATACGTTATACACTAGTATGCAAATTTTTGGAAGAACATAGCAAAACCATGGCATGTGGAAATTATTTACTATAACACTGGTTACCTGCAACATACCCCCTGCACCTAGGGCACATAGTCCTTAGGGTGTAGGTAATGCAGGTTGAGGAACACTGGTCTAAACCAAACAATCCCTCTATGTGGCATATTTGAAGGATGGATATGTATTCCTTGAAACTTTCACAACTTTTTGAAAGCTTCTTCTCAGGAGCATTATTTTTGTCTCCTTCTGGATCAACACCAAGTGGGGTTGAACATGTAGTTATCCTATGGCAGAAATATGGCGAAACTGTAACAATATTGTTTAAAAGCTATTTCTGTTAAGCTATACCATCCAGGGTATGTGCGTGTATTTATCTGTTTCACACGTTGACCCCAACTTAGCAAGCCATTACGTTAGACAATACCAGTTAGTGAACCTAAGAACGGTCATGGCCCCTCTGGATTTTGGGTTAGTTGTGGGAATGAGTAGTATGATTTCACATTTAAAAGTCTAAAGTCCAAATGTCTTCTCAGTCTCCTTAACGAATCCCATTACCATGGTCACAGAAGAAGTCAAGACTCTTTTCCAAAGATGAGAAACTCAAAATGTAATTTAATTAAGATGAAAATTCAAGGACAGTTTATAATGAGATGAATAACGTGACCTTAAGGTTATAATCATTTCTTTTCTCTTGGCATCTCATGTGCTGATAATATGTAATGCTCCTTTTTTTTTGCAAATATTAATTTCATAATCTTCCCGAGTCATAATTCATTGGGAAGCTAGTTTGGAAACATAATAATCTCATGCTGCAGTTCCAGTTTTGTCAACTACATTTAATAATAATGAGTAATGTGCTACATTTTCACTTGTAAATAACAACGCGGTGATGAGTTTACTGCGCATGAACTTTTAGTCTAGACTTTTTTTTTCGGGTAAATTATTTATGTGTGCCTCCCGCTGTTATAAAAACATTCTAATTTGTAGTGTTTTATCATCAGCTAAAAGCCATTAGGAAGCTGGAGAAGGTCAGGTTATACTCTGCGACAAGACCATGAATTTCCTTTACAGTTAGGCAGTTCTTTAAAAGGAAGCCTCGGGCAGCGAGGGTTGTTTAATCGCTGATAGCCAAAGCAGTTGCTACCAATTTCCACTAAAGGTCACACGGTGAACGCATTGTTGGGAAGATTTTTGTTGTTGACATAATAGACCAAATAATGTTCTGATTCTGGGACTTAAAAAAACTATAGATATTTAGTATATTTGTTTAGGTAAAGGCAAAAATAACTTTTTTGTAACAATTTTAAAGATATGTTATCACTAGAGATGAGCGAATTTTATATTTAGAAATTTCGTTCACGCTTTGCTTGGTGGTAAAAGCAGAATTGTGTTATGGATTCCGTTACCACAGACCGTAATGCAATTCTATGACTGAATGCATAACGGACGGCCTTTATGCAGGAGAGGACTCCCCTGCATAATGCAAACGGGACGGATCCGTTTTGCAGCCCATAGACTTCCATTATGACGGAATGAATAACGGAATGCCTCTGAAGGCATTCCGTTATGCATTCCGTCATAGAATTGCAATATAGTCCATGGTAACGGAATCCATAACGCAATTCTGATTTTACCACCAAACGAAGCATAAACGAATTTCAAAATATGAAATTCGCTCATCTCTAGTTATCACTTTTCACATTTTATTTCTAAATCTCTACTGTTGGGTCTAGTCATGGTTTAGTTGCTGATATGTTCAGATGACCGTGCATTGACATGGTGGGGGTCATAAACCCTCACTATAACCATGACCACCTTGTACTCAGGCCACAACGCTGTAAATATGAGCACAGGGCCTGCCTGATGGCACAGAATTCCTTATACTCCATTCTAATGTATATACCCACAAGCAGTCTGTGTGTTGCAGAGTGGTGCCTCCATACAGTAGCATACAGGATTATACTACCATAGAAGCAATTTCTCTACCGGATAATGTATCTGAGTAATATAGCATATGACGGCGTACAACTTTTGCTTTTTGCATCAGAATCCCTATGTAGAGGTACAGTGGGTCCCTATAGAGTTATGTGGGTGCCATATTAAAGCTCCATAGAACATTTAACAATCACCCATAAAACAATAATATCTCCGTATAATTTCCTCCTCTGTTGGAATATGTCTATATTCAGGTACAGTGGGGCTCTATAGACTTCTGTGGGTGCCATAATAGAAATTCCATAGAACATGGAGCTTTACAGATCTATAATATGGTGAATTACATGCTCTCTATACTTGACAAACTAAATTATTTTTGTCTTTTCTAAATGTTTGTTTCAAAGTAGGGGTTTTTGGCCATAGCTTGCTAGGTTCAATTTAAAGCATCACGCACACGGCCGTTGTGCGGCTGTTCTGTACATTGGGGACCGCAATTGGTGGTCCCCAATGCACAGGCAACATCCGCGCGGTGGCCGGTATGAATCAAGACCCATTCAACTTGAATGGGTCAGTGATCCGTCTGCACCATAAAAAAAAATAACATGTTCTATTTTTTGCAGTGCGGAGGCACGTACAAAATGGGTGATGCTGGTGGCAGACGGCCGGTGCCCGTGTATTGTGGACCCGCTGTATACGGGCCGCAATACAGCAACGGCCGGGCAACGGCCGTATGCATGAGGCCTAAAGCAGATTAAGGCTACATGCACACGACCGTATGTATTTTGTGGTCTGCAAAATGCGAATCCGCAAAACATACGAATGACATCAGTGTGACATCCGTGTTGCATCTGTTTTTTTGCGGATCCATTCTAACAATGCCTACCCTTGTCCACAAAACGGACAAGAATAGGACATGCTCTATATTTTTTGCAGGGCTACGGAACGTACATACGGATGTAGAGAGTACACTGTGTGCTGTCCGCATTTTTTGCAGGCCCATTGAAATTAATGTCCACATCCTATCGGGAAAAATAAATGGAATGAACATGGAAATAAAATACGTTTGTGTTCATGAGTAGGGATGAGCGAACTCGAACTGTATAGTTCGGGTTCGTACCGAATTTTGGGTTGTCCGTGACACGGACCCGAACCCGGACATTTTCGTAAAAGTCCGGGTTCGGGTTCGGTGTTCGTCGCTTTCTTCGCGCTTTTGTGACGCTTTCTTGGCGCTTTTTGAAAGGCTGCAAAGCAGCCAATCAACAAGCGTCATACTACTTGCCCCAAGAGGCCATCACAGCCATGCCTACTATTGGCATGGCTGTGATTGGCCAGAGCACCATGTGACCCAGCCTCTATTTAAGCTGGAGTCACATAGCGCCGCCCGTCACTCTGCTCTGATTAGCGTAGGGAGAGGTTGCGGCTGCGACAGTAGGGCGAGATTAGGCAGATTAACTCCTCCAAAGGACTTGATTAACTGATCGATCTGCAGCTGTGGATCATTGAGCTGCTGATCCTCAATTGCTCACTGTTTTTAGGCTGCCCAGACCGTTTGTCAGTCACATTTTTCTGGGGTGATCGGCGGCCATTTTGTGTCTTGTGGTGCGCCAGCACAAGCTGCGACCAAGTGCATTTAACCCTCAATGGTGTGGTTGTTTTTTGGCTAAAGCCTACATCAGGGTGAAGCTGTCACACCAAGTGCATTTAACCAGCAATAGTCTGTTTATTTTTTGGCCATATACTACATCAGGGGCAAGCTGCGCCTGTCACCAAGTGCATTTAACCCTCAATGGTGCGTTTGTTTTTTGGCTAAAGCCTACATCAGGGTGAAGCTGTCACACCAAGTGCATTTAACCAGCAATAGTCTGTTTATTTTTTGGCATATACTACATCAGGGGCAAGCTGCGCCCGTCACCAAGTGCATTTAACCCTCAGTAGTGTGGTTGGTCAAGCTATCACACCAAGTGCATTTAACCAGCAATAGTCTGTTCATTTTTTGGCCATATACTAAATCAGGGGCAAGCTGCGCCCGTCACCAAGTGCATTTAACCAGCAATAGTCTGTTCATTTTTTGGCCATATACTACATCAGGGGCAAGCTGCGCCCGTCACCAAGTGCATTTAACCCTCAGTAGTGTGGTTGGTCAAGCTGTGACACCAAGTGCATTTAACCAGCAATAGTCTGTTCATTTTTTGGCCATATACTACATCAGGGGCAAGCTGCGCCCATCACCAAGTGCATTTAACCAGCAATAGTGTGGTTATTTTTTGGCCATATCCCAGTCTAATTCTGTCACTAAATCCATACCGGTCACCCAGCGCCTAAATACTAGGCCTCAAATTTATATCCCGCTAAATCTCTCGTTACCGCTGTCCTGTTGTGGCTGGGAAAGTTATTTAGTGTCCGTCAAAGCACATTTTTTGTTCTGGGTTGAAATACAATTCCCAATTTAGCAATTTAAAAATTTAGTGGTTTCTGCTGTATCAGAGCTATTTGAAATCTATCCCTAAAAGGGTATATAATATTCAAGGTGCACATAGGGTCATTCAGAATAACTTCACACACCCGCTACTGTGCATTTCCAAGTCTAATTCTGTCACTAAACCCATACCTGTCACCCAGCGCCTAAATACTAGGCCTCAAATTCATATCCAGCTAAATCTGTCGTTAGTGCTGTAGCTGGGCGAGTTATTTAGTGTCCGTTCAAGCACATTTCTTGTTCTGGGTTGAAATACAATTCCCAATTTAGCAATTTCATAATTTAGTGGTTTCTGCTATATCAGAGCTATTTGAAATCTATCCCTAAAAGGGTAGATCATATTGAAGGTGCACATAGGGACATTCAGAATAACTTCACACACCCGCTACTGTGCATTTCCAAGTCTAATTCTGTCACTAAACCCATACCTGTCACCCAGCGCCTAAATACTAGGCCTCAAATTTATATCCAGCTAAATCTGTCCTTAGTGCTGTAGCTGGGCGAGTTATTTAGTGTCCGTTCAAGCACATTTCTTGTTCTGGGTTGAAATACAATTCCCAATTTAGCAATTTCATAATTTAGTGGTTTCTGCTATATCAGAGCTATTTGAAATCTATCCCTAAAAGGGTAGATCATATTGAAGGTGCACATAGGGACATTCAGAATAACTTCACACACCCGCTACTGTGCATTTCCAAGTCTAATTCTGTCACTAAACCCATACCTGTCACCCAGCGCCTAAATACTAGGCCTCAAATTTATATCCAGCTAAATCTGTCCTTAGTGCTGTAGCTGGGCGAGTTATTTAGTGTCCGTTCAAGCACATTTCTTGTTCTGGGTTGAAATACAATTCCCAATTTAGCAATTTCATAATTTAGTGGTTTCTGCTATATCAGAGCTATTTGAAATCTATCCCTAAAAGGGTATATAATATTCAAGGTGCACATTGGGTCATTCAGAATAACTTCACACACACCCGCTACTGTGTATTTCCAAGTCTAATTCTGTCACTAAACCCATACCTGTCACCCAGCGCCTAAATACTAGGCCTCAAATTTATATCCAGCTAAATCTGTCCTTAGTGCTGTAGCTGGGCGAGTTATTTAGTGTCCGTTCAAGCACATTTCTTGTTCTGGGTTGAAATACAATTCCCAATTTAGCAATTTCATAATTTAGTGGTTTCTGCTATATCAGAGCTATTTGAAATCTATCCCTAAAAGGGTAGATCATATTGAAGGTGCACATAGGGACATTCAGAATAACTTCACACACCCGCTACTGTGCATTTCCAAGTCTAATTCTGTCACTAAACCCATACCTGTCACCCAGCGCCTAAATACTAGGCCTCAAATTTATATCCTGCTAAATCTCTCGTTAACGCTGTCCTGTTGTGGCTGGGAAAGTTATTTAGTGTCCGTCAAAGCACATTTTTTGTTCTGGGTTGAAATACAATTCCCAATTTAGCAATTTCATAATTTAGTGGTTTCTGCTATATCAGAGCTATTTGAAATCTATCCCTAAAAGGGTATATAATATTCAAGGTGCACATTGGGTCATTCAGAATAACTTCACACACACCCGCTACTGTGTATTTCCAAGTCTAATTCTGTCACTAAACCCATACCTGTCACCCAGCGCCTAAATACTAGGCCTCAAATTTATATCCTGCTAAATCTCTCGTTAACGCTGTCCTGTTGTGGCTGGGAAAGTTATTTAGTGTCCGTCAAAGCACATTTTTTGTTCTGGGTTGAAATACAATTCCCAATTTAGCAATTTCATAATTTAGTGGTTTCTGCTATATCAGAGCTATTTGAAATCTATCCCTAAAAGGGTATATAATATTCAAGGTGCACATTGGGTCATTCAGAATAACTTCACACACACACGCTTCTGTGCATTTCCAAGTCTAATTCTGTCACTAAATCCATACCGGTCACCCAGCGCCTAAATACTAGGCCTCAAATTTATATCCTGCTAAATCTCTCGTTAACGCTGTCCTGTTGTGGCTGGGAAAGTTATTTAGTGTCCGTCAAAGCACATTTTTTGTTCTGGGTTGAAATACAATTCCCAATTTAGCAATTTCATAATTTAGTGGTTTCTGCTATATCAGAGCTATTTGAAATCTATCCCTAAAAGGGTATATAATATTCAAGGTGCACATTGGGTCATTCAGAATAACTTCACACACACCCGCTACTGTGTATTTCTAAGTCTAATTCTGTCACTAAACCCATACCTGTCACCCAGCGCCTAAATACTAGGCCTCAAATTTATATCCTGCTAAATCTCTCGT
Organism: Bufo gargarizans; assembly: GCF_014858855.1. Classification (NCBI taxonomy): domain Eukaryota; kingdom Metazoa; phylum Chordata; class Amphibia; order Anura; family Bufonidae; genus Bufo; species Bufo gargarizans. Next base: position 79,530,984 of record NC_058088.1, on the reverse strand, counting down.
TAACGCTGTCCTGTTGTGTCTGGGAAAGTTATTTAGTGTCCGTCAAAGCACATTTTTTGTTCTGGGTTGAAATACAATTCCCAATTTAGCAATTTCATAATTTAGTGGTTTCTGCTATATCAGAGCTATTTGAAATCTATCCCTAAAAGGGTATATAATATTCAAGGTGCACATTGGGTCATTCAGAATAACTTCACACACACACGCTTCTGTGCATTTCCAAGTCTAATTCTGTCACTAAATCCATACCGGTCACCCAGCGCCTAAATACTAGGCCTCAAATTTATATCCTGCTAAATCTCTCGTTAACGCTGTCCTGTTGTGGCTGGGAAAGTTATTTAGTGTCCGTCAAAGCACATTTTTTGTTCTGGGTTGAAATACATTTCCCAATTTAGCAATTTCATAATTTAGTGGTTTCTGCTATATCAGAGCTATTTGAAATCTATCCCTAAAAGGGTATATAATATTCAAGGTGCACATTGGGTCATTCAGAATAACTTCACACACACCCGCTACTGTGTATTTCTAAGTCTAATTCTGTCACTAAACCCATACCTGTCACCCAGCGCCTAAATACTAGGCCTCAAATTTATATCCCGCTAAATCTCTCGTTACCGCTGTCCTGTTGTGGCTGGGAAAGTTATTTAGTGTCCGTCAAAGCACATTTTTTGTTCTGGGTTGAAATACAATTCCCAATTTAGCAATTTCATAATTTAGTGGTTTCTGCTATATCAGAGCTATTTGAAATCTATCCCTAAAAGGGTATATAATATTCAAGGTGCACATTGGGTCATTCAGAATAACTTCACACACACACGCTTCTGTGCATTTCCAAGTCTAATTCTGTCACTAAATCCATACCGGTCACCCAGCGCCTAAATACTAGGCCTCAAATTTATATCCTGCTAAATCTCTCGTTAACGCTGTCCTGTTGTGGCTGGGAAAGTTATTTAGTGTCCGTCAAAGCACATTTTTGTTCTGGGTTGAAATACAATTCCCAATTTAGCAATTTCATAATTTAGTGGTTTCTGCTATATCAGAGCTATTTGAAATCTATCCCTAAAAGGGTATATAATATTCAAGGTGCACATTGGGTCATTCAGAATAACTTCACACACACACGCTTCTGTGCATTTCCAAGTCTAATTCTGTCACTAAATCCATACCGGTCACCCAGCGCCTAAATACTAAACCTCAAATTTATATCCTGCTAAATCTCTCGTTAACGCTGTCCTGTTGTGGCTGGGAAAGTTATTTAGTGTCCGTCAAAGCACATTTTTTGTTCTGGGTTGAAATACAATTCCCAATTTAGCAATTTCATAATTTAGTGGTTTCTGCTATATCAGAGCTATTTGAAATCTATCCCTAAAAGGGTATATAATATTCAAGGTGCACATTGGGTCATTCAGAATAACTTCACACACACACGCTTCTGTGCATTTCCAAGTCTAATTCTGTCACTAAATCCATACCGGTCACCCAGCGCCTAAATACTAGGCCTCAAATTTATATCCTGCTAAATCTCTCGTTAACGCTGTCCTGTTGTGGCTGGGAAAGTTATTTAGTGTCCGTCAAAGCACATTTTTTGTTCTGGGTTGAAATACAATTCCCAATTTAGCAATTTCATAATTTAGTGGTTTCTGCTATATCAGAGCTATTTGAAATCTATCCCTAAAAGGGTATATAATATTCAAGGTGCACATTAGGTCATTCAGAATAACTTCACACACACACGCTTCTGTGCATTTCCAAGTCTAATTCTGTCACTAAATCCATACCGGTCACCCAGCGCCTAAATACTAGGCCTCAAATTTATATCCCGCTGAATTTGAATACAATACATTGGGCCAAATAATATATTTGTTGTTGTGGTGAACCATAACAATGAGAAAAACATCTAGTAAGGGACGCGGACGTGGACATGGTCGTGGTGGTGTTAGTGGACCCTCTGGTGCTGGGAGAGGACGTGGCCGTTCTGCCACATCCACACGTCCTAGTGTACCAACTACCTCAGGTCCCAGTAGCCGCCAGAATTTACAGCGATATATGGTGGGGCCCAATGCCATTCTAAGGATGGTAAGGCCTGAGCAGGTACAGGCATTAGTCAATTGGGTGGCCGACAGTGGATCCAGCACGTTCACATTATCTCCCACCCAGTCTTCTGCAGAAAGCGCACAGATGGCGCCTGAAAACCAACCCCATCAGTCTGTCACATCACCCCCATGCATACCAGGGAAACTGTCTCAGCCTCAAGTTATGCAGCAGTCTCTTATGCTGTTTGAAGACTCCGCTGGCAGGGTTTCCCAAGGGCATCCACCTAGCCCTTCCCCAGCGGTGAAAGACATAGAATGCACTGACGCACAACCACTTATGTTTCCTGATGATGAGGACATGGGAATACCACCTCAGCATGTCTCTGATGATGACGAAACACAGGTGCCAACTGCTGCGTCTTTCTGCAGTGTGCAGACTGAACAGGAGGTCAGGGATCAAGACTGGGTGGAAGACGATGCAGGGGACGATGAGGTCCTAGACCCCACATGGAATGAAGGTCGTGCCACTGACTTTCACAGTTCGGAGGAAGAGGCAGTGGTGAGACCGAGCCAACAGCGTAGCAAAAGAGGGAGCAGTGGGCAAAAGCAGAACACCCGCCGCCAAGAGACTCCGCCTGCTACTGACCGCCGCCATCTGGGACCGAGCACCCCAAAGGCAGCTTCAAGGAGTTCCCTGGCATGGCACTTCTTCAAACAATGTGCTGACGACAAGACCCGAGTGGTTTGCACGCTGTGCCATCAGAGCCTGAAGCGAGGCATTAACGTTCTGAACCTGAGCACAACCTGCATGACCAGGCACCTGCATGCAAAGCATGAACTGCAGTGGAGTAAACACCTTAAAACCAAGGAAGTCACTCAGGCTCCCCCTGCTACCTCTTCTGCTGCTGCCGCCTCGGCCTATTCTGCTGCTGCCGCCTCGGCCTCTTCCTCCGCCTCTGGAGGAACGTTGGCACCTGCCGCCCAGCAAACAGGGGATGTACCACCAACACCACCACCACCACCTCCGTCACCAAGCGTCTCAACCATGTCACACGCCAGCGTTCAGCTCTCCATCTCACAAACATTTGATAGAAAGCGTAAATTCCCACCTAGCCACCCTCGATCCCTGGCCCTGAATGCCAGCATTTCTAAACTACTGGCCTATGAAATGCTGTCATTTAGGCTGGTGGACACAGACAGCTTCAAACAGCTCATGTCGCTTGCTGTCCCACAGTATGTTGTTCCCAGCCGGCACTACTTCTCCAAGAGAGCCGTGCCTTCCCTGCACAACCAAGTATCCTATAAAATCAAGTGTGCACTGCGCAACGCCATCTGTAGCAAGGTCCACCTAACCACAGATACGTGGACCAGTAAGCACGGCCAGGGACGCTATATCTCCCTAACTGCACACTGGGTAAATGTAGTGGCAGCTGGGCCCCAGGCGGAGAGCTGTTTGGCGCACGTCCTTCCGCCGCCAAGGATCGCAGGGCAACATTCTTTGCCTCCTGTTGCCACCTCCTCCTTCTCGGCTTCCTCCTCCTCTTCTTCCACCTGCTCATCCAGTCAGCCACACACCTTCACCACCAACTTCAGCACAGCCCGGGGTAAACGTCAGCAGGCCATTCTGAAACTCATATGTTTGGGGGACAGGCCCCACACCGCACAGGAGTTGTGGCGGGGTATTGAACAACAGACCGATGAGTGGTTGCTGCCGGTGAGCCTCAAGCCCGGCCTGGTGGTGTGTGATAATGGGCGAAATCTCGTTGCAGCTCTGGGACTAGCCAATTTGACGCACATCCCTTGCTTGGCGCATGTGCTGAATTTGGTGGTGCAGAAGTTCATTCACAACTACCCCGACATGTCAGAGCTGCTGCATAAAGTGCGGGCCGTCTGTTCGCGCTTCCGGCGTTCACATCCTGCTGCTGCTCGCCTGTCTGCGCTACAGCGTAACTTCGGCCTTCCCGCTCACCGCCTCATATGCGACGTGCCCACCAGGTGGAACTCCACCTTGCACATGCTGGACAGACTGTGCGAGCAGCAGCAGGCCATAGTGGAGTTTCAGCTGCAGCACGCACGGGTCAGTCGCACTACAGAACAGCACCACTTCACCACCAATGACTGGGCCTCCATGCGAGACCTGTGTGCCCTGTTGCGCTGTTTCGAGTACTCCACCAACATGGCCAGTGGCGATGACACCGTTATCAGCGTTACAATACCACTTCTATGTCTCCTTGAGAAAACACTTAGGGCGATGATGGAAGAGGAGGTGGCCCAGGAGGAGGAGGAGGAAGAGGGGTCATTTTTAGCACTTTCAGGCCAGTCTCTTCGAAGTGACTCAGAGGGAGGTTTTTGGCAACAGCAGAGGCCAGGTACAAATGTGGCCAGCCAGGGCCCACTACTGGAGGACGAGGAGGACGAGGATGAGGAGGAGGTGGAGGAGGATGAGGATGAAGCATGGTCACAGCGGGGTGGCACCCAACGCAGCTCGGGTCCATCACTGGTGCGTGGCTGGGGGGAAAGGCAGGACGATGACGATACGCCTCCCACAGAGGACAGCTTGTCCTTACCCCTGGGCAGCCTGGCACACATGAGCGACTACATGCTGCAGTGCCTGCGCAACGACAGCAGAGTTGCCCACATTTTAACCTGTGCGGACTACTGGGTTGCCACCCTGCTGGATCCACGCTACAAAGACAATGTGCCCACCTTACTTCCTGCACTGGAGCGTGATAGGAAGATGCGCGAGTACAAGCGCACGTTGGTAGACGCGCTACTGAGAGCATTCCCAAATGTCACAGGGGAACAAGTGGAAGCCCAAGGCCAAGGCAGAGGAGGAGCAAGAGGTCGCCAAGGCAGCTGTGTCACGGCCAGCTCCTCTGAGGGCAGGGTTAGCATGGCAGAGATGTGGAAAACTTTTGTCAACACGCCACAGCTAACTGCACCACCACCTGATACGCAACGTGTTAGCAGGAGGCAACATTTCACTAACATGGTGGAACAGTACGTGTGCACACCCCTCCACGTACTGACTGATGGTTCGGCCCCATTCAACTTCTGGGTCTCTAAATTGTCCACGTGGCCAGAGCTAGCCTTTTATGCCTTGGAGGTGCTGGCCTGCCCGGCAGCCAGCGTTTTGTCTGAACGTGTATTCAGAACGGCAGGGGGCGTCATTACAGACAAACGCAGCCGCCTGTCTACAGCCAATGTGGACAAGCTGACGTTCATAAAAATGAACCAGGCATGGATCCCACAGGACCTGTCCGTCCCTTGTCCAGATTAGACATTAACTACCTCCCCATAACCATATATTATTGGACTCCAGGGCACTTCCTCATTCAATCCTATTTTTATTTTCATTTTACCATTATATTGCGAGGCTACCCAAAGTTGAATGAACCTCTCCTCTGCCTGTGTGCTAGGCCTAAATATATGCCAATGGACTGTTGCAGTGGTGGCTGACATGAAGCCTGATTCTCTGCTATGACATGCAGACTAATTCTCTGCTGACATGAAGCCAGATTGTCTGTTACGGGACCTCTCTCCTCTGCCTGGGTGCTGGGCCTAAATTTATGACAATGGACTGTTGCAGTGGTGGCTGACGTGAAGCCTGATTCTCTGCTATGACATGCAGACTGATTCTCTGCTGACATGAAGCCAGATTGCCTGTTACGGGACCTCTCTCCTCTGCCTGTGTGCTAGGCCTAAATATATGCCAATGGACTGTTGCAGTGGTGGCTGACGTGAAGCCTCATTCTCTGCTATGACATGCAGACTGATTCTCTGCTGACATGAAGCCAGATCGTCTGTTACGGGACCTCTCTGCTCTGCCTGTGTGCTAGGCCTAAATATATGCCAATGGACTGTTGCAGTGGTGGGTGACGTGAAGCCTCATTCTCTGCTATGACATGCAGACTGATTCTCTGCTGACATGAAGCCAGATCGTCTGTTACGGGACCTCTCTGCTCTGCCTGTGTGCTAGGCCTAAATATATGCCAATGGACTGTTGCAGTGGTGGGTGACGTGAAGCCTCATTCTCTGCTATGACATGCAGACTGATTCTCTGCTGTACATGAAGCCAGATTGTCTGTTACGGGACCTCTCTGCTCTGCCTGTGTGCTAGGCCTAAATATATGCCAATGGACTGTTGCAGTGGTGGGTGACGTGAAGCCTCATTCTCTGCTATGACATGCAGACTGATTCTCTGCTGACATGAAGCCAGATTGCTCTGTTACGGGACCTCTCTCCTCTGCCTGTGTGCTAGGCCTAAATATATGCCAATGGACTGTTGCAGTGGTGGCTGACGTGAAGCCTCATTCTCTGCTATGACATGCAGACTGATTCTCTGCTGACATGAAGCCAGATTCGTCTGTTACGGGACCTCTCTGCTCTGCCTGTGTGCTAGGCCTAAATATATGCCAATGGACTGTTGCAGTGGTGGGTGACGTGAAGCCTCATTCTCTGCTATGACATGCAGACTGATTCTCTGCTGACATGAAGCCAGATTGTCTGTTACGGGACCTCTCTCCTCTGCCTGGTGTGCTAGGCCTAAATATATGCCAATGGACTGTTGCAGTGGTGGGTGACGTGAAGCCTCATTCTCTGCTATGACATGCAGACTGATTCTCTGCTGACATGAAGCCAGATTGTCTGTTACGGGACCTCTCTCCTCTGCCTGTGTGCTAGGGCCTAAATTATGCCAATGGACTGTTGCAGTGGTGGCTGACGTGAAGCCTCATTCTCTGCTATGACATGCAGACTAATTCTCTGCTGACATGAAGCCAGATTGTCTGTTACGGGACCTCTCTCCTCTGCCTGGGTGCTGGGCCTAAATATATGACAATGGACTGTTGCAGTGGTGGCTGACGTGAAGCCTCATTCTCTGCTATGACATGCAGACTGATTCTCTGCTGACATGAAGCCAGATTCTCTGTTACGGGACCTCTCTCCTCTGCCTGTGTGTGTGCTGGGCCTAAATATATGCCAATGGACTGTTGCAGTGGTGGCTGACGTGAAGCCTCATTCTCTGCTATGACATGCAGACTGATTCTCTGCTGACATGAAGCCAGATTCTCTGTTACGGGACCTCTCTCCTCTGCCTGTGTGTGTGCTGGGCCTAAATATATGCCAATGGACTGTTGCAGTGGTGGCTGACGTGAAGCCTCATTCTCTGCTATGACATGCAGACTAATTCTCTGCTGACATGAAGACAGATTCTCTGTTACGGGACCTCCCTCCTCTGCCTGGGTGCTGGGCCTAAATATATGCCAATGGACTGTTGCAGTGGTGGCTGACGTGAAGCCTCATTCTCTGCTATGACATGCAGACTAATTCTCTGCTGACATGAAGCCAGATTTCTGTTACGGGACCTCTCTCCTCTGCCTGTGTGTGTGCTGGGCCTAAATATATGCCAATGGACTGTTGCAGTGGTGGCTGACGTGAAGCCTCATTCTCTGCTATGACATGCAGACTGATTCTCTGCTGACATGAAGCCAGATTCTCTGTTACGGGACCTCTCTCCTCTGCCTGTGTGTGTGCTGGGCCTAAATATATGCCAATGGACTGTTGCAGTGGTGGCTGACGTGAAGCCTCATTCTCTGCTATGACATGCAGACTGATTCTCTGCTGACATGAAGCCAGATTCTCTGTTACGGGACCTCTCTCCTCTGCCTGTGTGTGCTGGGCCTAAATATATGCCAATGGACTGTTGCAGTGGTGGCTGACGTGAAGCCTCATTCTCTGCTATGACATGCAGACTGATTCTCTGCTGACATGAAGACAGATTCTCTGTTACGGGACCTCTCTCCTCTGCCTGTGGTGCTGGGCCTAAATATATGCCAATGGACTGTTGCAGTGGTGGCTGACGTGAAGCCTCATTCTCTGCTATGACATGCAGACTAATTCTCTGCTGACATGAAGACAGATTCTCTGTTACGGGACCTCCCTCCTCTGCCTGGGTGCTGGGCCTAAATATATGCCAATGGACTGTTGCAGTGGTGGCTGACGTGAAGCCTCATTCTCTGCTATGACATGCAGACTGATTCTCTGCTGACATGAAGACAGATTCTCTGTTACGGGACCTCTCTCCTCTGCCTGTGTGTGCTGGGCCTAAATATATGCCAATGGACTGTTGCAGTGGTGGCTGACGTGAAGCCTCATTCTCTGCTATGACATGCAGACTGATTCTCTGCTGACATGAAGCCAGATTCTCTGTTACGGGACCTCTCTCCTCTGCCTGTGTGTGTGCTGGGCCTAAATATATGCCAATGGACTGTTGCAGTGGTGGCTGACGTGAAGCCTCATTCTCTGCTATGACATGCAGACTGATTCTCTGCTGACATGAAGCCAGATTCGTCTGTTACGGGACCTCTCTGCTCTGCCTGTGTGCTAGGCCTAAATATATGCCAATGGACTGTTGCAGTGGTGGGTGACGTGAAGCCTCATTCTCTGCTATGACATGCAGACTGATTCTCTGCTGACATGAAGCCAGATTGTCTGTTACGGGACCTCTCTCCTCTGCCTGTGTGCTAGGCCTAAATATATGCCAATGGACTGTTGCAGTGGTGGCTGACGTGAAGCCTCATTCTCTGCTATGACATGCAGACTAATTCTCTGCTGACATGAAGCCAGATTGTCTGTTACGGGACCTCTCTCCTCTGCCTGGGTGCTGGGCCTAAATTATGACAATGGACTGTTGCAGTGGTGGCTGACGTGAAGCCTGATTCTCTGCTATGACATGCAGACTGATTCTCTGCTGACATGAAGCCAGATCCTCTGTTACGGGACCTCTCTCCTCTGCCTGTGTGTGTGCTGGGCCTAAATATATGCCAATGGACTGTTGCAGTGGTGGCTGACGTGAAGCCTCATTCTCTGCTATGACATGCAGACTGATTCTCTGCTGACATGAAGCCAGATTCTCTGTTACGGGACCTCTCTCCTCTGCCTGTGTGTGTGCTGGGCCTAAATATATGCCAATGGACTGTTGCAGTGGTGGCTGACGTGAAGCCTCATTCTCTGCTATGACATGCAGACTAATTCTCTGCTGACATGAAGACAGATTCTCTGTTACGGGACCTCCCTCCTCTGCCTGGGTGCTGGGCCTAAATATATGCCAATGGACTGTTGCAGTGGTGGCTGACGTGAAGCCTCATTCTCTGCTATGACATGCAGACTAATTCTCTGCTGACATGAAGCCAGATTTCTGTTACGGGACCTCTCTCCTCTGCCTGTGTGTGTGCTGGGCCTAAATATATGCCAATGGACTGTTGCAGTGGTGGCTGACGTGAAGCCTCATTCTCTGCTATGACATGCAGACTGATTCTCTGCTGACATGAAGCCAGATTCTCTGTTACGGGACCTCTCTCCTCTGCCTGTGTGTGTGCTGGGCCTAAATATATGCCAATGGACTGTTGCAGTGGTGGCTGACGTGAAGCCTCATTCTCTGCTATGACATGCAGACTGATTCTCTGCTGACATGAAGCCAGATTCTCTGTTACGGGACCTCTCTCCTCTGCCTGTGTGTGTGCTGGGCCTAAATATATGCCAATGGACTGTTGCAGTGGTGGCTGACGTGAAGCCTCATTCTCTGCTATGACATGCAGACTAATTCTCTGCTGACATGAAGACAGATTCTCTGTTACGGGACCTCCCTCCTCTGCCTGGGTGCTGGGCCTAAATATATGCCAATGGACTGTTGCAGTGGTGGCTGACGTGAAGCCTCATTCTCTGCTATGACATGCAGACTAATTCTCTGCTGACATGAAGACAGATTCTCTGTTACGGGACCTCCCTCCTCTGCCTGGGTGCTGGGCCTAAATATATGCCAATGGACTGTTGCAGTGGTGGCTGACGTGAAGCCTCATTCTCTGCTATGACATGCAGACTGATTCTCTGCTGACATGAAGACAGATTCTCTGTTACGGGACCTCTCTCCTCTGCCTGTGTGTGTGCTGGGCCTAAATATATGCCAATGGACTGTTGCAGTGGTGGCTGACGTGAAGCCTCATTCTCTGCTATGACATGCAGACTGATTCTCTGCTGACATGAAGCCAGATTCTCTGTTACGGGACCTCTCTCCTCTGCCTGTGTGTGTGCTGGGCCTAAATATATGCCAATGGACTGTTGCAGTGGTGGCTGACGTGAAGCCTCATTCTCTGCTATGACATGCAGACTGATTCTCTGCTGACATGAAGACAGATTCTCTGTTACGGGACCTCTCTCCTCTGCCTGTGTGTGTGCTGGGCCTAAATATATGCCAATGGACTGTTGCAGTGGTGGCTGACGTGAAGCCTCATTCTCTGCTATGACATGCAGACTGATTCTCTGCTGACATGAAGCCAGATTCTCTGTTACGGGACCTCTCTCCTCTGCCTGTGTGTGTGCTGGGCCTAAATATATGCCAATGGACTGTTGCAGTGGTGGCTGACGTGAAGCCTCATTCTCTGCTATGACATGCAGACTGATTCTCTGCTGACATGAAGCCAGATTCTCTGTTACGGGACCTCTCTCCTCTGCCTGTGTGTGTGCTGGGCCTAAATATATGCCAATGGACTGTTGCAGTGGTGGCTGACGTGAAGCCTCATTCTCTGCTATGACATGCAGACTGATTCTCTGCTGACATGAAGCCAGATTCTCTGTTACGGGACCTCTCTCCTCTGCCTGTGTGTGTGCTGGGCCTAAATATATGCCAATGGACTGTTGCAGTGGTGGCTGACGTGAAGCCTCATTCTCTGCTATGACATGCAGACTAATTCTCTGCTGACATGAAGACAGATTCTCTGTTACGGGACCTCCCTCCTCTGCCTGGGTGCTGGGCCTAAATATATGCCAATGGACTGTTGCAGTGGTGGCTGACGTGAAGCCTCATTCTCTGCTATGACATGCAGACTGATTCTCTGCTGACATGAAGACAGATTCTCTGTTACGGGACCTCTCTCCTCTGCCTGTGTGTGTGCTGGGCCTAAATATATGCCAATGGACTGTTGCAGTGGTGGCTGACGTGAAGCCTCATTCTCTGCTATGACATGCAGACTGATTCTCTGCTGACATGAAGCCAGATTCTCTGTTACGGGACCTCTCTCCTCTGCCTGTGTGTGTGCTGGGCCTAAATATATGCCAATGGACTGTTGCAGTGGTGGCTGACGTGAAGCCTCATTCTCTGCTATGACATGCAGACTGATTCTCTGCTGACATGAAGCCAGATTCTCTGTTACGGGACCTCTCTCCTCTGCCTGTGTGTGTGCTGGGCCTAAATATATGCCAATGGACTGTTGCAGTGGTGGCTGACGTGAAGCCTCATTCTCTGCTATGACATGCAGACTAATTCTCTGCTGACATGAAGACAGATTCTCTGTTACGGGACCTCTCTCCTCTGCCTGGGTGCTGGGCCTAAATATATGCCAATGGACTGTTGCAGTGGTGGCTGACGTGAAGCCTCATTCTCTGCTATGACATGCAGACTAATTCTCTGCTGACATGAAGACAGATTCTCTGTTACGGGACCTCCCTCCTCTGCCTGGGTGCTGGGCCTAAATATATGCCAATGGACTGTTGCAGTGGTGGCTGACGTGAAGCCTCATTCTCTGCTATGACATGCAGACTGATTCTCTGCTGACATGAAGACAGATTCTCTGTTACGGGACCTCTCTCCTCTGCCTGTGTGTGTGCTGGGCCTAAATATATGCCAATGGACTGTTGCAGTGGTGGCTGACGTGAAGCCTCATTCTCTGCTATGACATGCAGACTGATTCTCTGCTGACATGAAGCCAGATTCTCTGTTACGGGACCTCTCTCCTCTGCCTGTGTGTGTGCTGGGCCTAAATATATGCCAATGGACTGTTGCAGTGGTGGCTGACGTGAAGCCTCATTCTCTGCTATGACATGCAGACTGATTCTCTGCTGACATGAAGACAGATTCTCTGTTACGGGACCTCTCTCCTCTGCCTGTGTGTGCTGGGCCTAAATATATGCCAATGGACTGTTGCAGTGGTGGCTGACGTGAAGCCTCATTCTCTGCTATGACATGCAGACTGATTCTCTGCTGACATGAAGCCAGATTCTCTGTTACGGGACCTCTCTCCTCTGCCTGTGTGTGTGCTGGGCCTAAATATATGCCAATGGACTGTTGCAGTGGTGGCTGACGTGAAGCCTCATTCTCTGCTATGACATGCAGACTGATTCTCTGCTGACATGAAGCCAGATTCTCTGTTACGGGACCTCTCTCCTCTGCCTGTGTGTGTGCTGGGCCTAAATATATGCCAATGGACTGTTGCAGTGGTGGCTGACGTGAAGCCTCATTCTCTGCTATGACATGCAGACTGATTCTCTGCTGACATGAAGCCAGATTCTCTGTTACGGGACCTCTCTCCTCTGCCTGTGTGTGTGCTGGGCCTAAATATATGCCAATGGACTGTTGCAGTGGTGGCTGACGTGAAGCCTCATTCTCTGCTATGACATGCAGACTAATTCTCTGCTGACATGAAGACAGATTCTCTGTTACGGGACCTCCCTCCTCTGCCTGGGTGCTGGGCCTAAATATATGCCAATGGACTGTTGCAGTGGTGGCTGACGTGAAGCCTCATTCTCTGCTATGACATGCAGACTGATTCTCTGCTGACATGAAGACAGATTCTCTGTTACGGGACCTCTCTCCTCTGCCTGTGTGTGTGCTGGGCCTAAATATATGCCAATGGACTGTTGCAGTGGTGGCTGACGTGAAGCCTCATTCTCTGCTATGACATGCAGACTGATTCTCTGCTGACATGAAGCCAGATTCTCTGTTACGGGACCTCTCTCCTCTGCCTGTGTGTGTGCTGGGCCTAAATATATGCCAATGGACTGTTGCAGTGGTGGCTGACGTGAAGCCTCATTCTCTGCTATGACATGCAGACTGATTCTCTGCTGACATGAAGCCAGATTCTCTGTTACGGGACCTCTCTCCTCTGCCTGTGTGTGTGCTGGGCCTAAATATATGCCAATGGACTGTTGCAGTGGTGGCTGACGTGAAGCCTCATTCTCTGCTATGACATGCAGACTAATTCTCTGCTGACATGAAGACAGATTCTCTGTTACGGGACCTCCCTCCTCTGCCTGGGTGCTGGGCCTAAATATATGCCAATGGACTGTTGCAGTGGTGGCTGACGTGAAGCCTCATTCTCTGCTATGACATGCAGACTAATTCTCTGCTGACATGAAGACAGATTCTCTGTTACGGGACCTCCCTCCTCTGCCTGGGTGCTGGGCCTAAATATATGCCAATGGACTGTTGCAGTGGTGGCTGACGTGAAGCCTCATTCTCTGCTATGACATGCAGACTGATTCTCTGCTGACATGAAGACAGATTCTCTGTTACGGGACCTCTCTCCTCTGCCTGTGTGTGTGCTGGGCCTAAATATATGCCAATGGACTGTTGCAGTGGTGGCTGACGTGAAGCCTCATTCTCTGCTATGACATGCAGACTGATTCTCTGCTGACATGAAGCCAGATTCTCTGTTACGGGACCTCTCTCCTCTGCCTGTGTGTGTGCTGGGCCTAAATATATGCCAATGGACTGTTGCAGTGGTGGCTGACGTGAAGCCTCATTCTCTGCTATGACATGCAGACTGATTCTCTGCTGACATGAAGACAGATTCTCTGTTACGGGACCTCTCTCCTCTGCCTGTGTGTGTGCTGGGCCTAAATATATGCCAATGGACTGTTGCAGTGGTGGCTGACGTGAAGCCTCATTCTCTGCTATGACATGCAGACTGATTCTCTGCTGACATGAAGCCAGATTCTCTGTTACGGGACCTCTCTCCTCTGCCTGTGTGTGTGCTGGGCCTAAATATATGCCAATGGACTGTTGCAGTGGTGGCTGACGTGAAGCCTCATTCTCTGCTATGACATGCAGACTGATTCTCTGCTGACATGAAGCCAGATTCTCTGTTACGGGACCTCTCTCCTCTGCCTGTGTGTGTGCTGGGCCTAAATATATGCCAATGGACTGTTGCAGTGGTGGCTGACGTGAAGCCTCATTCTCTGCTATGACATGCAGACTGATTCTCTGCTGACATGAAGCCAGATTCTCTGTTACGGGACCTCTCTCCTCTGCCTGTGTGTGTGCTGGGCCTAAATATATGCCAATGGACTGTTGCAGTGGTGGCTGACGTGAAGCCTCATTCTCTGCTATGACATGCAGACTAATTCTCTGCTGACATGAAGACAGATTCTCTGTTACGGGACCTCCCTCCTCTGCCTGGGTGCTAGGCCTAAATATATGCCAATGGACTGTTGCAGTGGTGGCTGACGTGAAGCCTCATTCTCTGCTATGACATGCAGACTAATTCTCTGCTGACATGAAGACAGATTCTCTGTTACGGGACCTCTCTCCTCTGCCTGGGTGCCGGGGCCTAAATATCTGAGAATGGACTGTTCCAGTGGTGGGTGACGGGAAGCCAGATTCTCTGCTATGGAACCTCTCTCCAATTGATTTTGGTTAATTTTTATTTATTTAATTTTTATTTTAATTCATTTCCCTATCCACATTTGTTTGCAGGGGATTTACCTACATGTTGCTGCCTTTTGCAGCCCTCTAGCTCTTTCCTGGGCTGTTTTACAGCCTTTTTAGTGCCGAAAAGTTCGGGTCCCCATTGACTTCAATGGGGTTCGGGTTCGGGACGAAGTTCGGATCGGGTTCGGATCCCGAACCCGAACATTTCCGGGATGTTCGGCCGAACTTCTCGAACCCGAACATCCAGGTGTTCGCTCAACTCTATTCATGAGCCCTAAATGGACAGGTGCAAAGTGCATTTTATTGTGGTACAATTGTGTATTATGTAAATTGAAAATCCAGAGATTACTTGTTTTTGTTAGGAGACAAGATAAGGCCTCGTTCACATTTCCGTTTTTTAAGGACGTGTGCTATCTACTATATGGCTTTCTCTTGTGTACCTATATGGCTTTCTCTTGTGTTACTATATGGCTTTCTCTTGTGTTACTATATGGCTTTCTCTTGTGTACCTATATGGCTTTCTCTTGTGTACCTATATGGCTTTCTCTTGTGTACCTATATGGCTTTCTCTTGTGTTACTATATGGCTTTCTCTTGTGTTACTATATGGCTTTCTCTTGTGTTACTATATGGCTTTCTCTTGTGTTACTATATGGCTTTCTCTTGTGTTACTATATGGCTTTCTCTTGTGTACCTATATGCCTCTCTCTTGTGTTACTATATGGCTTTCTCTTGTGTTACTATATGGCTTTCTCTTGTGTTACTATATGGCTTTCTCTTGTGTTACTATATGGCTTTCTCTTGTGTTACTATATGCCTCTCTCTTGTGTTACTATATGGCTTTCTCTTGTGTTACTATATGGCTTTCTCTTGTGTTACTATATGCCTCTCTCTTGTGTTACTATATGGCTTTCTCTTGTGTTACTATATGGCTTTCTCTTGTGTTACTATATAGCTTTCTCTTGGGTTACTATATGGCTTTCTCTTGTGTTACTATATGGCTTTCTCTTGTGTTACTATATAGCTTTCTCTTGTGTTACTATATAGCTCTCTCTTGTGTTACTATATAGCTTTCTCTTGTGTTACTATATGGCTCTCTCTTGTGTTACTACAGGTCCTTCTAAAAAAATTAGCGTATTGTGATAAAGTTCATTATTTTCTGTAATGTACTGATAAACATTAGACTTTTATATATTTTAGATTCATTACACACCAACTGAAGTAGTTCAAGCCTTTTATTGTTTTAATATTGATGATTTTGGCATACAGCTCATGAAAACCCAAATTTCCTATCTCAAAAAATTAGCATATTTCATCTGACCAATAAAAGAAAAGTGTTTTTAATACAAAAAAAGTCAACCTTCAAATAATAATGTTCAGTTATGCACTCAATACTTGGTCGGGAATCCTTTTGCAGAAATGACTGCTTCAATGCGGCGTGGCATGGAGGCAATCAGCCTGTGGCACTGCTGAGGTGTTATGGAGGCCCAGGATGCTTCAATGCGGCGTGGCATGGAGGCAATCAGCCTGTGGCACTGCTGAGGTGTTATGGAGGCCCAGGATGCTTCGATAGCGGCCTTAAGCTCATCCAGAGTGTTGGGTCTTGCGTCTCTCAACTTTCTCTTCCCAATATCCCACAGATTCTCTATGGGGTTCAGGTCAGGAGAGTTGGCAGGCCAGTTGAGCACAGTAATACCATGGTCAGTAAACCATTTACCAGTGGTTTTGGCACTGTGAGCAGGTGCCAGGTCGTGCTGAAAAAAGAAATCTTCATCTCCATAAAGCTTTTCAGCAGATGGAAGCATGAAGTGCTCCACAATCTCCTGATAGCGGCTGCATTGCCCCTGCCCTTGATAAAACACAGTGGACCAACACCAGCAGCTGACATGGCACCCCAGACCATCACTGACTGTGGGTACTTGACACTGGACTTCAGGCATTTTGGCATTTCCCTCTCCCCAGTCTTCCTCCAGACTCTGGCACCTTGATTTCCGAATGACATGCAAAATTTGCTTTCATCCGAAAAAAGTACTTTGGACCACTGAGCAACAGTCCAGTGCTGCTTCTGCTGCTGTTTCTGGGGAATGCTGCACCTGTAGCCCATTTCCTGCACACGCCTGTACACGGTGGCTCTGGATGTTTCTACTCCAGACTCAGTCCACTGCTTCCGCAGGTCCCCCAAGGTCTGGAATCGGTCCTTCTCCACAATCTTCCTCAGGGTCCGGTCACCTCTTCTCGTTGTGCAGCGTTTTCTGCCACACTTTTTCCTTCCCACAGACTTCCCACTGAGGTGCCTTGATACTGCACTCTGGGAACAGCCTATTTGTTCAGAAATTTCTTTCTGTGTCTTACCCTCTTGCTTGAGGGTGTCAATGATGGCCTTCTGGACAGCAGTCAGGTCGGCAGTCTTACCCATGATTGCGGTTTTGAGGATTGAACCAGGCTGGGAGTTTTTAAAAGCCTCAGGAATCTTTTGCAGATGTTTAGAGTTAATTAGTTGATTCAGATGATTAGGTTAATATCTCGTTTAGAGAACCTTTTCATTATATGCTAATTTTTTTAGATAGGAATTTGGGGTTTTCATGAGCTGTATGCCAAAATCATCAATATTAAAACAATAAAAGGCTTGAACTACTTCAGTTGGTGTGTAATGAATCTAAAATATATGAAAGTCTAATGTTTATCAGTACATTAAAGAAAATAATGAACTTTATCACAATATGCTAATTTTTTTAGAATGACCTGTATATGGCTCTCTCTTGTGTTACTATATGGTTTTCTGTTGTGTTACTATATGGCTTTCTCTTGTGTTACTATAAGGCTTTCTCTTGTGTTACTATATGGCTTTCTCTTGTGTTACTATATGGCTTTCTCTTGTGTTACTATATGACTTTATATTGTGTTACTATATGGCTTTCTGTTGTGTACCTATAAGGCTTTCTCTTGTGTTACTATATGGCTTTCTCTTGTGTTACTATATGGCTTTATCTTGTGTTAATATATGGCTTTATCTTGTGTTACTATATGGCTTTCTCTTGTGTTACTATATGACTTTATATTGTGTTACTATATGGCTTTCTGTTGTGTACCTATAAGGCTTTCTTTTGTGTTACTATAAGGCGTTATCTTGTGTTACTATATGAATTTCTGTTGTGCTTTTTATATGTGCTTATTATTTGTTGAGCTGTTAATGAATATTAGCGACTACTGATTCATCGGTGATAAAAAACAGCCCCTTAGACCAATGAGGATGTAGTGCAGCCGAAAAGTGCTTCTATGCTGCCCCTCCTCCCCTCTCTCAGCATGCATGCAGCCACTCAGACACAGAGAGTAAAAGAAAGTAATTGCAGCTCCATCCCCCTTTTTCATGTCTTTTTTCTTAGTATCTAGTGTATAGCACTATTTGTGCCCTGTATGGCACTATTCTATTGTCACTATAACATTACCATTTGGCCACTGTATAGGCTGAATGGCACTAATAATATATGTAAACAATAATATATGTAAATGAACATGGTTTAAAAGGATTTTCCCTCGTCATTCTGATATTGATGATCTATCCTGAGTAGGGATGAGCGAACTCGAACTGTATAGTTCGGGTTCGTACCGAATTTTGGGGTGTCCGTGACACGGACCCGAACCCGGACATTTTCGTAAAAGTCCGGGTTCGGGTTCGGTGTTCGTCGCTTTCTTCGCGCTTTTGTGACGCTTTCTTGGCGCTTTTTGAAAGGCTGCAAAGCAGCCAATCAACAAGCGTCATACTACTTGCCCCAAGAGGCCATCACAGCCATGCCTACTATTGGCATGGCTGTGATTGGCCAGAGCACCATGTGACCCAGCCTCTATTTAAGCTGGAGTCACATAGCGCCGCCCGTCACTCTGCTCTGATTAGCGTAGGGAGAGGTTGCGGCTGCGACAGTAGGGCGAGATTAGGCAGATTAACTCCTCCAAAGGACTTGATTAACTGATCGATCTGCAGCTGTGGATCATTGAGCTGCTGATCCTCAATTGCTCACTGTTTTTAGGCTGCCCAGACCGTTTGTCAGTCACATTTTTCTGGGGTGATCGGCGGCCATTTTGTGTCTTGTGGTGCGCCAGCACAAGCTGCGACCAAGTGCATTTAACCCTCAATGGTGTGGTTGTTTTTTGGCTAAAGCCTACATCAGGGTGAAGCTGTCACACCAAGTGCATTTAACCAGCAATAGTCTGTTCATTTTTTGGCCATATACAAAATCAGGGGCAAGCTGCGCCTGTCACCAAGTGCATTTAACCCTCAATGGTGTGGTTGTTTTTTGGCTAAAGCCTACATCAGGGTGAAGCTGTCACACCAAGTGCATTTAACCAGCAATAGTCTGTTCATTTTTTGGCCATATACTAAATCAGGGGCAAGCTGCGCCTGTCACCAAGTGCATTTAACCCTCAATGGTGTGGTTGTTTTTTGGCTAAAGCCTACATCAGGGTGAAGCTGTCACACCAAGTGCATTTAACCAGCAATAGTCTGTTTATTTTTTGGCCATATCCCAGTCTAATTCTGTCACTAAATCCATACCGGTCACCCAGCGCCTAAATACTAGGCCTCAAATTTATATCCCGCTAAATCTGTCCTTAGTGCTGTAGCTGGGCGAGTTATTTAGTGTCCGTTCAAGCACATTTCTTGTTCTGGGTTGAAATACAATTCCCAATTTAGCAATTTCATAATTTAGTGGTTTCTGCTATATCAGAGCTATTTGAAATCTATCCCTAAAAGGGTATATAATATTCAAGGTGCACATTGGGTCATTCAGAATAACTTCACACACACCCGCTACTGTGTATTTCCAAGTCTAATTCTGGCACTAAACCCATACCTGTCACCCAGCGCCTAAATACTAGGCCTCAAATTTATATCCAGCTAAATCTGTCCCTAGTGCTGTAGCTGGGCGAGTTATTTAGTGTCCGTTCAAGCACATTTCTTGTTCTGGGTTGAAATACAATTCCCAATTTAGCAATTTCATAATTTAGTGGTTTCTGCTATATCAGAGCTATTTGAAATCTATCCCTAAAAGGGTATATAATATTCAAGGTGCACATTGGGTCATTCAGAATAACTTCACACACACCCGCTACTGTGTATTTCCAAGTCTAATTCTGTCACTAAACCCATACCTGTCACCCAGCGCCTAAATACTAGGCCTCAAATTTATATCCCGCTAAATCTGTCCCTAGTGCTGTAGCTGGGCGAGTTATTTAGTGTCCGTTCAAGCACATTTCTTGTTCTGGGTTGAAATACAATTCCCAATTTAGCAATTTCATAATTTAGTGGTTTCTGCTATATCAGAGCTATTTGAAATCTATCCCTAAAAGGGTATATAATATTCAAGGTGCACATTGGGTCATTCAGAATAACTTCACACACACCCGCTACTGTGTATTTCCAAGTCTAATTCTGGCACTAAACCCATACCTGTCACCCAGCGCCTAAATACTAGGCCTCAAATTTATATCCCGCTAAATCTGTCCTTAGTGCTGTAGCTGGGCGAGTTATTTAGTGTCCGTTCAAGCACATTTCTTGTTCTGGGTTGAAATACAATTCCCAATTTAGCAATTTCATAATTTAGTGGTTTCTGCTATATCAGAGCTATTTGAAATCTATCCCTAAAAGGGTATATAATATTCAAGGTGCACATTGGGTCATTCAGAATAACTTCACAAACACCCGCTACTGTGTATTTCCAAGTCTAATTCTGGCACTAAACCCATACCTGTCACCCAGCGCCTAAATACTAGGCCTCAAATTTATATCCCGCTAAATCTGTCCCTAGTGCTGTAGCTGGGCGAGTTATTTAGTGTCCGTTCAAGCACATTTCTTGTTCTGGGTTGAAATACAATTCCCAATTTAGCAATTTCATAATTTAGTGGTTTCTGCTATATCAGAGCTATTTGAAATCTATCCCTAAAAGGGTATATAATATTCAAGGTGCACATTGGGTCATTCAGAATAACTTCACACACACCCGCTACTGTGTATTTCCAAGTCTAATTCTGGCACTAAACCCATACCTGTCACCCAGCGCCTAAATACTAGGCCTCAAATTTATATCCAGCTAAATCTGTCCCTAGTGCTGTAGCTGGGCGAGTTATTTAGTGTCCGTTCAAGCACATTTCTTGTTCTGGGTTGAAATACAATTCCCAATTTAGCAATTTCATAATTTAGTGGTTTCTGCTATATCAGAGCTATTTGAAATCTATCCCTAAAAGGGTATATAATATTCAAGGTGCACATTGGGTCATTCAGAATAACTTCACACACACCCGCTACTGTGTATTTCCAAGTCTAATTCTGGCACTAAACCCATACCTGTCACCCAGCGCCTAAATACTAGGCCTCAAATTTATATCCCGCTAAATCTGTCCTTAGTGCTGTAGCTGGGCGAGTTATTTAGTGTCCGTTCAAGCACATTTCTTGTTCTGGGTTGAAATACAATTCCCAATTTAGCAATTTCATAATTTAGTGGTTTCTGCTATATCAGAGCTATTTGAAATCTATCCCTAAAAGGGTATATAATATTCAAGGTGCACATTGGGTCATTCAGAATAACTTCACACACACCCGCTACTGTGTATTTCCAAGTCTAATTCTGTCACTAAACCCATACCTGTCACCCAGCGCCTAAATACTAGGCCTCAAATTTATATCCCGCTAAATCTGTCCCTAGTGCTGTAGCTGGGCGAGTTATTTAGTGTCCGTTCAAGCACATTTCTTGTTCTGGGTTGAAATACAATTCCCAATTTAGCAATTTCATAATTTAGTGGTTTCTGCTATATCAGAGCTATTTGAAATCTATCCCTAAAAGGGTATATAATATTCAAGGTGCACATAGGGTCATTCAGAATAACTTCACACACCCGCTACTGTGCATTTCCAAATCTAATTCTGTCACTAAACCCATACCTGTCACCCAGCGCCTAAATACTAGGCCTCAAATTTATATCCCGCTAAATCTCTCGTTACCGCTGTCCTGTTGTGGCTGGGAAAGTTATTTAGTGTCCGTCAAAGCACATTTTTTGTTCTGGGTTGAAATACAATTCCCAATTTAGCAATTTCATAATTTAGTCGTTTCTGCTATATCAGAGCTATTTGAAATCTATCCCTAAAAGGGTAGATCATATTGAAGGTGCACATAGGGTCATTCAGAATAACTTCACACACACGCTTCTGTGCATTTCCAAGTCTAATTCTGTCACTAAATCCATACCGGTCACCCAGCGCCTAAATACTAGGCCTCAAATTTATATCCCGCTGAATTTGAATACAATACATTGGGCCAAATAATATATTTGTTGTTGTGGTGAACCATAACAATGAGAAAAACATCTAGTAAGGGACGCGGACGTGGACATGGTCGTGGTGGTGTTAGTGGACCCTCTGGTGCTGGGAGAGGACGTGGCCGTTCTGCCACATCCACACGTCCTAGTGTACCAACTACCTCAGGTCCCAGTAGCCGCCAGAATTTACAGCGATATATGGTGGGGCCCAATGCCGTTCTAAGGATGGTAAGGCCTGAGCAGGTACAGGCATTAGTCAATTGGGTGGCCGACAGTGGATCCAGCACGTTCACATTATCTCCCACCCAGTCTTCTGCAGAAAGCGCACAGATGGCGCCTGAAAACCAACCCCATCAGTCTGTCACATCACCCCCATGCATACCAGGGAAACTGTCTCAGCCTCAAGTTATGCAGCAGTCTCTTATGCTGTTTGAAGACTCCGCTGGCAGGGTTTCCCAAGGGCATCCACCTAGCCCTTCCCCAGCGGTGAAAGACATAGAATGCACTGACGCACAACCACTTATGTTTCCTGATGATGAGGACATGGGAATACCACCTCAGCATGTCTCTGATGATGACGAAACACAGGTGCCAACTGCTGCGTCTTTCTGCAGTGTGCAGACTGAACAGGAGGTCAGGGATCAAGACTGGGTGGAAGACGATGCAGGGGACGATGAGGTCCTAGACCCCACATGGAATGAAGGTCGTGCCACTGACTTTCACAGTTCGGAGGAAGAGGCAGTGGTGAGACCGAGCCAACAGCGTAGCAAAAGAGGGAGCAGTGGGCAAAAGCAGAACACCCGCCGCCAAGAGACTCCGCCTGCTACTGACCGCCGCCATCTGGGACCGAGCACCCCAAAGGCAGCTTCAAGGAGTTCCCTGGCATGGCACTTCTTCAAACAATGTGCTGACGACAAGACCCGAGTGGTTTGCACGCTGTGCCATCAGAGCCTGAAGCGAGGCATTAACGTTCTGAACCTGAGCACAACCTGCATGACCAGGCACCTGCATGCAAAGCATGAACTGCAGTGGAGTAAACACCTTAAAACCAAGGAAGTCACTCAGGCTCCCCCTGCTACCTCTTCTGCTGCTGCCGCCTCGGCCTATTCTGCTGCTGCCGCCTCGGCCTCTTCCTCCGCCTCTGGAGGAACGTTGGCACCTGCCGCCCAGCAAACAGGGGATGTACCACCAACACCACCACCACCACCTCCGTCACCAAGCGTCTCAACCATGTCACACGCCAGCGTTCAGCTCTCCATCTCACAAACATTTGATAGAAAGCGTAAATTCCCACCTAGCCACCCTCGATCCCTGGCCCTGAATGCCAGCATTTCTAAACTACTGGCCTATGAAATGCTGTCATTTAGGCTGGTGGACACAGACAGCTTCAAACAGCTCATGTCGCTTGCTGTCCCTCAGTATGTTGTTCCCAGCCGGCACTACTTCTCCAAGAGAGCCGTGCCTTCCCTGCACAACCAAGTATCCGATAAAATCAAGTGTGCACTGCGCAACGCCATCTGTGGCAAGGTCCACCTAACCACAGATACGTGGACCAGTAAGCACGGCCAGGGACGCTATATCTCCCTAACTGCACACTGGGTAAATGTAGTGGCAGCTGGGCCCCAGGCGGAGAGCTGTTTGGCGCACGTCCTTCCGCCGCCAAGGATCGCAGGGCAACATTCTTTGCCTCCTGTTGCCACCTCCTCCTTCTCGGCTTCCTCCTCCTCTTCTTCCACCTGCTCATCCAGTCAGCCACACACCTTCACCACCAACTTCAGCACAGCCCGGGGTAAACGTCAGCAGGCCATTCTGAAACTCATATGTTTGGGGGACAGGCCCCACACCGCACAGGAGTTGTGGCGGGGTATAGAACAACAGACCGACGAGTGGTTGCTGCCGGTGAGCCTCAAGCCCGGCCTGGTGGTGTGTGATAATGGGCGAAATCTCGTTGCAGCTCTGGGACTAGCCAATTTGACGCACATCCCTTGCTTGGCGCATGTGCTGAATTTGGTGGTGCAGAAGTTCATTCACAACTACCCCGACATGTCAGAGCTGCTGCATAAAGTGCGGGCCGTCTGTTCGCGCTTCCGGCGTTCACATCCTGCTGCTGCTCGCCTGTCTGCGCTACAGCGTAACTTCGGCCTTCCCGCTCACCGCCTCATATGCGACGTGCCCACCAGGTGGAACTCCACCTTGCACATGCTGGACAGACTGTGCGAGCAGCAGCAGGCCATAGTGGAGTTTCAGCTGCAGCACGCACGGGTCAGTCGCACTACAGAACAGCACCACTTCACCACCAATGACTGGGCCTCCATGCGAGACCTGTGTGCCCTGTTGCGCTGTTTCGAGTACTCCACCAACATGGCCAGTGGCGATGACACCGTTATCAGCGTTACAATACCACTTCTATGTCTCCTTGAGAAAACACTTAGGGCGATGATGGAAGAGGAGGTGGCCCAGGAGGAGGAGGAGGAGGAGGAGGAAGAGGGGTCATTTTTAGCACTTTCAGGCCAGTCTCTTCGAAGTGACTCAGAGGGAGGTTTTTGGCAACAGCAGAGGCCAGGTACAAATGTGGCCAGCCAGGGCCCACTACTGGAGGACGAGGAGGACGAGGATGAGGAGGAGGTGGAGGAGGATGAGGATGAAGCATGGTCACAGCGGGGTGGCACCCAACGCAGCTCGGGTCCATCACTGGTGCGTGGCTGGGGGGAAAGGCAGGACGATGACGATACGCCTCCCACAGAGGACAGCTTGTCCTTACCCCTGGGCAGCCTGGCACACATGAGCGACTACATGCTGCAGTGCCTGCGCAACGACAGCAGAGTTGCCCACATTTTAACCTGTGCGGACTACTGGGTTGCCACCCTGCTGGATCCACGCTACAAAGACAATGTGCCCACCTTACTTCCTGCACTGGAGCGTGATAGGAAGATGCGCGAGTACAAGCGCACGTTGGTAGATGCGCTACTGAGAGCATTCCCAAATGTCACAGGGGAACAAGTGGAAGCCCAAGGCCAAGGCAGAGGAGGAGCAAGAGGTCGCCAAGGCAGCTGTGTCACGGCCAGCTCCTCTGAGGGCAGGGTTAGCATGGCAGAGATGTGGAAAACTTTTGTCAACACGCCACAGCTAACTGCACCACCACCTGATACGCAACGTGTTAGCAGGAGGCAACATTTCACTAACATGGTGGAACAGTACGTGTGCACACCCCTCCACGTACTGACTGATGGTTCGGCCCCATTCAACTTCTGGGTCTCTAAATTGTCCACGTGGCCAGAGCTAGCCTTTTATGCCTTGGAGGTGCTGGCCTGCCCGGCAGCCAGCGTTTTGTCTGAACGTGTATTCAGCACGGCAGGGGGCGTCATTACAGACAAACGCAGCCGCCTGTCTACAGCCAATGTGGACAAGCTGACGTTCATAAAAATGAACCAGGCATGGATCCCACAGGACCTGTCCGTCCCTTGTCCAGATTAGACATTAACTACCTCCACATAACCATATATTATTGGACTCCAGGGCACTTCCTCATTCAATCCTATTTTTATTTTCATTTTACCATTATATTGCGAGGCTACCCAAAGTTGAATGAACCTCTCCTCTGCCTGTGTGCTAGGCCTAAATATATGCCAATGGACTGTTGCAGTGGTGGCTGACGTGAAGCCTCATTCTCTGCTATGACATGCAGACTGATTCTCTGCTGACATGAAGACAGATTCTCTGTTACGGGACCTCCCTCCTCTGCCTGGGTGCTGGGCCTAAATATATGCCAATGGACTGTTGCAGTGGTGGCTGACATGAAGCCTGATTCTCTGCTATGACATGCAGACTAATTCTCTGCTGACATGAAGCCAGATTGTCTGTTACGGGACCTCTCTCCTCTGCCTGGGTGCTGGGCCTAAATTTATGACAATGGACTGTTGCAGTGGTGGCTGACGTGAAGCCTGATTCTCTGCTATGACATGCAGACTGATTCTCTGCTGACATGAAGCCAGATTGTCTGTTACGGGACCTCTCTGCTCTGCCTGTGTGCTAGGCCTAAATATATGCCAATGGACTGTTGCAGTGGTGGCTGACGTGAAGCCTGATTCTCTGCTATGACATGCAGACTGATTCTCTGCTGACATGAAGCCAGATTGTCTGTTACGGGACCTCTCTGCTCTGCCTGTGTGCTAGGCCTAAATATATGCCAATGGACTGTTGCAGTGGTGGGTGACGTGAAGCCTCATTCTCTGCTATGACATGCAGACTGATTCTCTGCTGACATGAAGACAGATTCTCTGTTACGGGACCTCCCTCCTCTGCCTGGGTGCTGGGCCTAAATATATGCCAATGGACTGTTGCAGTGGTGGCTGACATGAAGCCTGATTCTCTGCTATGACATGCAGACTAATTCTCTGCTGACATGAAGCCAGATTGTCTGTTACGGGACCTCTCTCCTCTGCCTGGGTGCTGGGCCTAAATTTATGACAATGGACTGTTGCAGTGGTGGCTGACGTGAAGCCTGATTCTCTGCTATGACATGCAGACTGATTCTCTGCTGACATGAAGCCAGATTGTCTGTTACGGGACCTCTCTGCTCAGCCTGTGTGCTAGGCCTAAATATATGCCAATGGACTGTTGCAGTGGTGGCTGACGTGAAGCCTCATTCTCTGCTATGACATGCAGACTGATTCTCTGCTGACATGAAGCCAGATTGTCTGTTACGGGACCTCTCTGCTCTGCCTGTGTGCTAGGCCTAAATATATGCCAATGGACTGTTGCAGTGGTGGGTGACGTGAAGCCTGATTCTCTGCTATGACATGCAGACTGATTCTCTGCTGACATGAAGCCAGATTGTCTGTTACGGGACCTCTCTGCTCTGCCTGTGTGCTAGGCCTAAATATATGCCAATGGACTGTTGCAGTGGTGGGTGACGTGAAGCCTCATTCTCTGCTATGACATGCAGACTGATTCTCTGCTGACATGAAGCCAGATTCTCTGTTACTGGACCTCTCTCCTCTGCCTGTGTGTGTGCTGGGCCTAAATATATGCCAATGGACTGTTGCAGTGGTGGCTGACGTGAAGCCTCATTCTCTGCTATGACATGCAGACTGATTCTCTGCTGACATGAAGCCAGATTGTCTGTTACGGGACCTCTCTCCTCTGCCTGTGTGTGTGCTGGGCCTAAATATATGCCAATGGACTGTTGCAGTGGTGGCTGACGTGAAGCCTCATTCTCTGCTATGACATGCAGACTAATTCTCTGCTGACATGAAGACAGATTCTCTGTTACGGGACCTCTCTCCTCTGCCTGGGTGCCGGGGCCTAAATATCTGAGAATGGACTGTTCCAGTGGTGGGTGACGGGAAGCCAGATTCTCTGCTATGGAACCTCTCTCCAATTGATTTTGGTTAATTTTTATTTATTTAATTTTTATTTTAATTCATTTCCCTATCCACATTTGTTTGCAGGGGATTTACCTACATGTTGCTGCCTTTTGCAGCCCTCTAGCTCTTTCCTGGGCTGTTTTACAGCCTTTTTAGTGCCGAAAAGTTCGGGTCCCCATTGACTTCAATGGGGTTCGGGTTCGGGACGAAGTTCGGATCGGGTTCGGATCCCGAACCCGAACATTTCCGGGATGTTCGGCCGAACTTCTCGAACCCGAACATCCAGGTGTTCGCTCAACTCTAATCCTGAGGATACGTCATCCATATTACACCACTGCACAACCCCTTTAAACCAGTCATTCCATAGTATTATTTTAACGCAATACTTTCCAAAGATTGGACATTTTAGGAAGATATATTTAGGACTATATCATAAATTTACATTTTTATTGTGTTTTTTTTTTATGTGATTTTTAAGCAAGCAAAAACTGGTGGATGATTTTTAGATAAGTTAATATACAATGAAGCGGGTAGACTTTCTAATATTCAAAGCAGACAATATCTACAATTTTATTAGATCGCATTATTGCAAGATTGTTCAGAAATGTATGAGCAGAGAAGTAAAGTTCAGGAAACTTCACAATGTAGTTTGTCTTATTACGATGATACAGTATCTGCTGTGACAATGGCAGGGCCGAGTGCCAGAGGGAATAACTGGTGATCAGAACTTTTTTTTGTTGTTATGTAACAGAAGTGAAATATTCATGCAGTTTAAATTGTTAATCTGGACAGCTGTGAATAGGAATCTGAAATAACTGATTTTAAGCTTCTAAAAGCGTCAACCTGATTTTACATGAGGTTAAAGGGGTTGTGTCATTTATCATGTAGAGAAAATGAATACAAGCCACTTAGTAATGTATTGTGATTGTCCATATTGTCTCCTTCCCTGGTATTTTTCCATCACATTATACACTTCTCATTTCCATGGTTATGACCACCCTGCAAGCCATCAGCGGTGGTCATGCTTGCACCCTCTAAACTCTGGCCTATGTGCTCTCTCACATTCCCAGGCAACAGAGAGGCCTGCTCTTTTTCCTATAGCGTGCAACCACGGCCACCGCTGCTGGATTGCAGGGTGGTCGTAATCGCAGAAACGAGCAATACATAAAGTGATGGAAAAATTATTCCAGCCAGGGAAAGAGGCAATATGAACAATCACAATATGTTACTAAGTGGCTTGTATTAACTTTCTCCACATGATAAATGCCATTTGCTGAAGTGAGACGACCAATTTAATACTTTGACCTGTGTTCCTGCTTGGGATTTTTAAAATGACAAGCAAATTTGTAGATGTAAAGCAAAAGTGAGTGATGGCAGTAGAGAGATCCATAAGGACACAGGCATTGAGTACCAGGTAAGTATTCTCAGCATGAGGGGCCTGAGCATTGTAGGTGGGTTTTCCAAGTTTGGATAACCCCTTTAAACAAACAGCAAAGTGTATTTTTGTGCCACTAAAAATGGCCCCATGTTTTAGGTGGGTCCAAATTGACAGAATATGGGTCAAAACAAGTAGGAAGGACCAACACAAATGGCTGATAAGGACATATACGTTTCCTCATAGTGTATAGTAAAGCTTGGTTTCAATAGAATTTGCTGAATTCCCAATGGAGCTTTTGAGAAGCCACCTATGAACCTCTCCTGTTTCATGTTGGCTACATGCAACTACTTACATAGTAAAGAAAGTTATTTTAAGATATCCAGCTGGTTCTATATTCCCATGAGCTCTCCAGGTGGCTCTTGAGATTATTGAATAAAATGTTAAGGTGTGAAAAGTTACAGATCTTAGAAGTTTACACTTTTCTTTACCAGCCATATGTGCAAGTTTTATATTTGGCATGTGTTGTCCGTTCATCCATGGTATAAATTCATGATGATGTGTCACTAATTACTTGACACCAAATCATCAATGTCAAGTTCTGTAGGCTTCTGCAGATCTTAATAATATTGTAGGATTGTCCAGAATATGTAGTGGACAACATAAACTCAACATATTTTCACACATTATACCATATTATGGCATTATGCAACACATACATACCACTCAACTTTGGCTGGTTAATAAGGGACGCCTATGGTTTATTGTGCAAAATATCTTAATTTTCATGGTATGCTTTAATAATTTTTAATGTACACAAAAATCTTCTGAACACTGAAATTCTGAAGATCCAAACTGTACCAAGTCATGCAATGATATACAAGTTGGGGAATATTATACTGTCTCTTGGGCAATGTACAAAGTATTTTGTGCATTTCGAAGTCCAAAAAGCGGGGCATCTGGGGACAAAGCGGGACAAAGGGATCAGTAGGGACTGTGGGGGATGTTTGTCAAGTCTGCTATGCCATTTGTATAATGTAAAAATGTGGCAAGTTATGCCCATACATGACATTTGGTGCATATTTTTGCAACATTTGGTCAAATTTTGCAACATTTAGCAAGCCATGACACTTTTAGAAGTGGAATGAAAAGTAGGTCAAGATTTCAGGTTAGAACAGCTGTTAGTCCCATTTATGGTGTGAGACTTTTTAAATTGCATAAAAGTTGCATCTCCAGTCCACAACAGCTTTTAAGTCATTTGAATATTAAATAGATTATTGGAATGTATAGATGTGTCCTTTCTTACCTTTGCTCTTGGTACAACATATCCCTTGATGTGTGGTGTAAGATGACCAGCTGTTTTAAACAAATATGGTTTGATGATATCCTGCAACGAGATGTCTATCCTTTATGTTTACATGTGGCTATGCAGTTGTGGTGTTGGGAGTTGTGGTTTGTCCAACATTTTGTCAGGTAATTGTATTGAATTTATTTTGTAAGAAATTGGGTTCCTCAACAAAATTCAAGAAAAAGGTGAAACACATCTTTAAGTATTTTCTAACATACAGTGCTGCCCATATTTATTCATACCCCAGGCAAATTTTGACTTAAAGTTACTTTTATTCAACCAGCAAGTAATTTTTTGACCGGAAATGACATAGGTGTCTCCCAAAAGATAATAAGACGATGTACATGAGGCATTATTGTGGGGGAAAAAAACATTTCTCAGCTTTTATTTACATTTGAGCAAAAAGTGTCCAGTCCAAAATTATTCATACCCTTCTCAATAATCAATAGAAAAGCCTTTATTGGCTATTACAGCAATCAAACGCTTCCTATAATTTCAGACCAGCTTTTTGCATGTCTCCACAGGTATTTTTGCCCATTCATCTTTATCAATGAGCTCCAAATCTTTCAGGTTGGAGGGTCTTCTTGCCATCACCCTGATCTTTAGCTCCCTCCACAGATTCTCAATTGGATTCAAGTCTGGACTCTGGCTGGGCCACTCCAAAACGTTAATGTTGTTGTCTGCTAACCATTTCTTCACCACTTTTGCTGTATGTTTTGGGTCATTGTCATGCTGTAATGTCCACTGGTGCCCAAGGCCAAGTTTTTCTGCAGACTGCCTGATGTCGTTGAGAATCCTCATGTATTGCTCTTTTTTTCATGGTGCCGTTTACTGTGATTAGGTTCCCTGGTCCATTGTTCTTTGGGTTGAAGGTTTCTCCTTTTTTACGCCAAATGAAGGAAACATCATTGTGACCAAACAATTCAATTTTTGTTTCATCTGACCATAACACAGAAGACCAGAAATGTTCTTCTTTGTCCAGAGGAGCTTTTGCAAAGGCCAAGCGAGCTTTTGTGTGCCTTATTACTTACTGGTTGAATAAAAGTAACTTTAAGTCAAAATTTTCTAGGGGTATAAACAATTATGGGCAGCACTGTATATAGTATTAGGCTACTTTCTGCCGGGTGCTCCGGCTGGTTGTTCTGGCAGAGAAAGATGGGATTAAAAAAATGCCGGGCACAAAAAAATGCTGCATGCTGCAATCTTTCTCCAGCCGATTATCTACCGGGTAGCAGCCAGATCTCTGCCGGACCCCATTATAGTCAATGGGGTCCGGTGGGCAGGCAGCAGGATCCAGAGAACTCCAACATGCAGTTCTATGCCGGAATAGCTTGCCAGAGAAGCTGCAGCAGCAGGTATGAAACGAGCCATAATAAACACAGACTAAGGCCTCATGCACAAGACCGTGCCGTTTTTTGCAGTCCGCAAACCGTGGATCCACAAAGAACAGAAGCCGTCGGTGTGCCTTCCGCAATTTGCAGAATGGAACGGGCGGACCATTGTAGAAATGCCTATTCTTGTCTGCAAAACAGACAAGAATAGGACATGTTCTATATTTTTTTGCGGGGCCACGGACCAGAGAAACGGATGTTCCATCTTTTGCGGCCCTATTGAAGTGAATGGGTCCGCATCCGAGCCGCCAAAACGGCGGTTCGGATGCGGACCCAAACAACGGCCGTGTGCATAAGGCCTAAGAATAAAATCCACTGTCACTTAGAATATACATTTTATTAAATCCATCACATTAAAATGAAGCATGTCATAATAAACATACCAGACACATCAACCACATAACATAATCAGTGTTGAGCAGATCGAAGCCAAACAAATTGACTTTGATCCGAATTTCAGGAAAAATTTAATTTGCCGCGAAACCAAATATACTTGCGTTTGTGGTAACACTTCTATTTTTCCTGAAATAGTGGCAAAATAGAAAAAAATGCATACTCCCCTCATCCATTTGCTCACAGAGAGGCTGATGCCGTCTCAGTGATGACACCCCTGTGCCTGGGCAGCGCAATGACATCATCACGTCACCACACAGAATTTTGCACGGTGGTTTCAAACAAGATGGCCGCAATGGCCTCTCAGCGAGCAAATGGATAAGGTGAGTATATATATATACAGTACAGACCAAAAGTTTGGACACACCTTCTCATTCAAAGAGTTTTCTTTATTTTCATGACTATGCAAATTGTAGATTCACACTGAAGGCATCAAAACTATGAATTAACACATGTGGAATTATATACATAACAAAAAAGTGTGAAACAACTGAAAATATGTCATATTCTAGGTTCTTCAAAGTAGCCACCTTTTGCTTTGATTACTGCTTTGCACACTCTTGGCATTCTCTTGATGAGCTTCAAGAGGTAGTCACCTGAAATGGTTTTCACTTCACAGGTGTGCCCTGTCAGGTTTAATAAGTGGGATTTCTTGCCTTATAAATGGGGTTGGGACCATCAGTTGCGTTGTGGAGAAGTCAGGTGGATACACAGCTGATAGTCCTACTGAATAGACTGTTAGAATTTATATTATGGCAAGAAAAAAGCAGCTAAGTAAAGAAAAACGAGTGGCCATCATTACTTTAAGAAATGAAGGTCAGTCAGTCCGAAAAATTGGGAGAACTTTGAAAGTGTCCCCAAGTGCAGTCACAAAAACCATCAAGCGCTACAAAGAAACTGGCTCACATGCAGACCGCCCCAGGGAAGGAGGACCAAGAGTCACCTCTGCTGCGGAGGATAAGTTCATCCGAGTCACCAGCCTCAGAAATCGCAGGTTAACAGCAGCTCAGATTAGAGACCAGGTCAATGCCACACAGAGTTCTAGCAGCAGACACATCTCTAGAACAACTGTTAAGAGGAGACTGTGTGAATCAGGCCCTTCATGGTAGAATATCTGCTAGGAAACCACTGCTAAGGACAGGCAACAAGCAGAAGAGACTTGTTTGGGCTAAAGAACACAAGGAATGGACATTAGACCAGTGGAAATCTGTGCTTTAGTCTGATGAGTTCAAATTTTGAGATCTTTGGTTCCAACCACCGTGTCTTTGTGCGACGCAGAAAAGGTGAATGGATGGACTCTACATGCCTGGTTCCCACCGTGAAGCATGGAGGAGGAGGTGTGATGGTGTGGGGGTGCTTTGCTGGTGACACTGTTGGGGATTTATTCAAAATTGGAGGCATACTGAACCAGCATGGCTACCACAGCATCTTGCAGCGGCATGCTATTCCATCCGGTTTGCGTTTAGTTGAACCATAATTTATTTTCAACAGGACAATGACCCCAAACACACCTCCAGGCTGTGTAAGGGCTATTTGAGCATGAAGGAGAGTGATGGGGTGCTGCGCCCGATGACCTGGCCTCCACAGTCACCGGACTTGAACCCAATCGAGATGGTTTGGGGTGAGCTGGACCGCAGAGTGAAGGCAAAAGGGCCAAGTGCTAAGCATCTCTGGGAGCTCCTTCAAGACTGTTGGAAGACCATTTCAGGTGACTACCTCTTGAAACTCATCAAGAGAATGCCAAGAGTGTGCAAAGCAGTTATCAAAGCAAAAGGTGGCTACTTTGAAGAACCTAGAATATGACATATTTTCAGTTGTTTCACACTTTTTTGTTATGTATATAATTCCACATGTGTTAATTCATAGTATTGATGCCTTCAGTGTGAATCTAAAATTTTCATAGTCATGAAAATAAAGAAAACTCTTTGAATGAGAAGGTGTGTCCAAACTTTATGTATGTACTGTATATATATATATATATATATAGAAAAAGAAAAACCACAGGCGGCACCACCTAACGTACAAGGTGGGTGCAAAGTCCAAGTATGGCAGCAGGTGCTTACCCGATCGTACAAATGAAAAAATTGGACTGCACTCCAGGCGTATCTTCAAACAATGTGTGTTTATTCACCCATATGTGGCATAGCGACGTTTCGGCTCCAACTGAGCCTTTCTCAGTTGGAGCCGAAACGTCGCTATGCCACATATGGGTGAATAAACACACATTGTTTGAAGATACGCCTGGAGTGCAGTCCAATTTTTTCATTTATATATATATATATATATATATGTAATATATATATTCTTTTTTTACCAGCTTTACCCTTCATTTTAATCTGAGATGCCACGATCCGTGATAAATGTGGTATCTGAAGGGTTCAATGACGGGGCTGGTGTGATTATCGTTCCTCATCATTGTGCTAGCTACATACAAAGGATTGCACTTTGTGACAAAGTAATATGTAATGTGTATTTTTTTTTTTTCAATTTAACCCCACAAAGAATTTGTTTCCCATTTTCCAATAACGTACATGGTAAATTGAATGGTACTTTAAAATAGTACAACCTATCCCTCAAAAAATAAACCCTCATATGGCTATATGAATTGAAAGTTTAAAAAGTTAGGCTATTGGAACGTTGGGAGGAATAAAGGAAAATGCAAAAACAAAAATGGAGAACTTTAAAAAAGCGGACTGAGAATAGATATAAAAATTTAATTGCTCCCTTCTGTCAAATGAAAAACTACTGAAAGAACAGAAAATATTTTAACACTGTACACGTGAATCCCTTTTTTAAAAAAAAGAATGATTTCTATATTTCAAGTGTAAAATCAAAAACTATACAAAAGTACTATGAATCGGAGAGTACCATATTTATTGCTTTATAAGACGCACTCCCCTCCCCCCCCCAAAAAAAAAAAAGTAGGGAGAAAATGTGCATGCATCTTATAAAGCGAATACTAGTGAGCGCTTCCATTATGGAAGTGCTCACTAATATGCATTAGGTGCCGGGAGTGGGGAAGAAGCGATGCAAGCGCTTTTGATACTCACCCTCCCTGTACTTTTTGATAGGACCCGTGCTCCACTGTCCAGACCCCGTACAGCATTAGGACATAGTGTGCACACTATGACCTGACGATGCACACAGTCAGGTGACAGTGCAGCGCGAGCCAGGAGAATATAGGGGAGCACGACGCAGAATCCAGAGCAGAGAAGATAGGAGAAGTTTTTTATTTTAGTCTGATGGGGGCCTAAAAGAAAAGAGCTAATCTGAGGACTGATGGGGGGTCTGAAAGAAAAGGGGTGATGGGGTTCTAAAAGAAAAGGGCTGATCGGAGTTCAGTTGGTGTTCTTACATAGAGGACTGATTGTGTTCTGACATAGAGGGCTGATATGGGGTCTGATGTAAGGATCTCATTTGAGTTCTGATGAAAAATATTTTTCTCTTATTTTCCTCCTCTAAAATCTGTGGTTCGTCATATCATCAGGTGCGTCTTATAAAGCGAAAAATATGGTATTTCACTTTAAACATGCATTACGGTTAATACCAGATGGGCCGAACATGGTGGATGGATCAAACATGGCTGCAGGGTTATTACCATAAGGGACAGGAGTCTGAGAAGTAGTAGCTGCCATATAATATGTTACGTTACTGCCAAACAGGGGCTGTTGCTGGTATGGGGTTTGGTTGGTTAGATGCTTGGCACAGTATGCCAATTATTGCTGTTGTGGCCTGCAATCTCCTGAAAACAACCCTTTGCATGAGAATTACATATTGAAGCCACATGGGGTCAATAGTTGGCCACTAAATACTGTACATGTAAGGGTGGATTTACATCAGCATTATGGATTCTGTTATTGCTTTACCATTATAAAATGGTTATAACAGAGAGTAACGGAATCCAAAAGACAGAAGTCAAAACGGAAGCCTTTACGAGGCATTCCGTTTTGATCTGTCATAACACAAGTCTATGGGCATCATAATGGATCCGTCTGGTTCCCATTATGCAAGACAGAAAACAAAGTACTGTCAACAGGACTTTTTTGTCCATTCTCCATAAAGGAAACGCGACGGATCCGTTATGATTCCCATAGACTTCTATTATGACGGAAAGCAAAACTGAAAGCCTTTTAAAGGCTTTCGTTTTGCATTCCGTCATAAATACTATGGACAGCAGAATGGATCTGTCCTGGTTTCTGTTATGCAGAACCGGACACCTGCATAATGGAAACCAGGATGGATCCGTTCTGCTGTCCATAAACTTGTATTATGAAGGATCAAAACTAAATTCCTCTTAAAGATTCCGTCTTGTGGATTCCGTTACTTTCCGTTATAAGCATGTTATAACGGAAAGCCATAACGGAATCCATAACGCTGATGTGAACCCACCTAACCTAATAAAGTTATACTTACCTTTAACCCTTGCATCCTAAAACTGCATATGAAGAGTACCTTGCAGTTGGATCCAATGATCTGTTAAGAGGAGAGAATTCCTGGAGTGACACAAGAAGAAATGTGCGAATATGTCAGCAGTTCAATAGGATGCAGATAGCAATATATTAGATCGTCCTTTAATACTAAGGCCCAGTAATTCTATATATAATATAAGAGATTAACTTCAAATGTGTCAGCAGTTAAACAAGATGCAGACGGCAATATATTAAACCACCCTATAATACTGAGGCACAGTAATTCTATATATCAACTAAAAGATCAACGGGGATTGTGTCAGCAGCAGTTGAACAAGATGCACGCGGTGATTTATTACACCACCCTTTAATACTGAGGCACAGTAGTTCCATATATAAAATAAGAGATTGCCTTCAAATGTGTCAGCAGTTCAACAAGAGGCAGATGGCGATATATTATAGCGCCCTTTAATACTGTGGCACTGTAATCCTATATATAAAAGATTGACGGAGATTATGTTAGCAGTTCAACAAAATGCAGAATGGAAATATATTAGACCGCCTTTTAAAGGGTTTCTACCACTTCGTTTGCCCCTATTTAGCTTTCAGACACTAGTGATCCGCTAGTGTCTGCTGTACCGAACAATCCTAATCTAACAGTTTTTTGTCCAGCCGTTTTGCTAAAAAAAGAACTTTTATGGATATGCTAATGAGCCTCTAGGTGCTATGCGGTCGTCTTTCAGCACCTAGAGGCTCCGTCTACCTTCACATAATGCCGCCCTAGCGCGTCCCTCCAGCACGCCCATCTCTGATGGAATCCGATCCTCCCTCTGTTCCAGCCGTACGAAATCTCGCGCCTGCGCCGTGCGCATCTGTAATCGGCGCAGGCGCAGTGAATGTCTGACCGCTGCCTGCTCAGACATCTCCGGTAAAATGAAAAATGTTTTTCTACAAAACCTTTAATTTTTTATATCTATATTTAGTTCCAATATGACTAAGAGTTGCAATCATTCTGTAGATGTCCCATTGGTTACTATGCTCCTCTTGCTATAGACTTGCTATTTGTTGATTTCTGTTTGGTTGTAAAGACACATTTATTTACAGGATATATTATACCTTCCATGGGGCATATTAAAACATAGACCCAGTACGCTAATAATTCTTGTCAGCGAGATTGCACTGTACTGTGGAGAACCCCGTGCATGAGTGGACTGATTGGTCATGGAGTATTAATTGGCTCCGGACTGCAGACTTTGGTGCTTATGGCTTTAGGTTGACAAGAATGATAGGTTTCATTTGCATGCTAAAGCTCCAGCTGTCCATTCAAGATGGATGATGGGTCTCTGCCTCATCCGTCACCACTTCTTTACTTTTCCTGAAGATGAAAAGAAAAAAATTAAGAAGGCAGGAAGATAAAATGTCATAAAATGCACACTGCAGATATCCTTGAACTGAAGGGTGATGTGAAGCATCATTCCTTTAAAAAATATATATTTAAGTTTTATGTGAAGTTATAATATGTATCAAACTTATTTGTATATGTTATTAATGCACTGATATATGTTCTTCCTTTGTTTTGCATCTAGCTCATTAAAATAATATTAGCTATGATATTAATAATAGTAATTAATAGGAAGTAATAATTGTGGAGGCCTGTGCATCCTACTGGCTTTCTCCTGTTTTAGGCTTGGTCTTCTGCTTACTTATGCTGCAACCCTGTTAATCTCCTCATTTAACATGCAAAAATTGTAGTGGAGGGGATATAAAACTGACTAGGGAAACATTTTAGAGATGCAATTTCAAATCTTTGATGAAAGTTTCTGACCCTGGAAGATTTCAACTAGGTCTAGACACCATCTTCAACTTTTTCAAAGTGCTTGCTTTGGGGTGATTGTTTTAACCACTTCTGTTGTGTTGCCACTATTTCAGGCTTCATCGGCTGTTATGGGGACACTATTGCTATCTGGCTCTGTTTTCTGGGTCATTTTTGCAGACTGGCTATGTTATGTGGGCCATTAGTGTAGATTTGTTATGTGGCTAAGGTGGTTGATTCTTTTATTGTACTATGAAGGCTGAATATAGGTAGTCAAACGATATGCCCACACTTTTAAAAACCATGTCATGTAAGAAAACACCCAACGCTAATAACTCCAGATGTCAGTCATGAACCAAAAGAATGGCATACGTTACTATAATATAAGATGGCTTGCACCAATTGTCATAACTAGTGCTGAGCGAATTGAAGTGAAACTAATTGAATTCAATCCGAATTTCAGGAAAATGTTGATTCACCACAAATCCGAATTTCCTATCACTTGGTTGCAACAAATCATTTTTTTCCCCCTAAAATGGCAGCTACACGTGTTACAAAGTGAAAGTAAGAAGCCCTGGAAGGGCATATGACCCATAACGCCATGCAGCCAGCCAATCAGCAGATAGCCAGCCCCTGTGATGTCACAGCCCTAAAAAAAAAAAAAGCCTAATCCCGCCCCATCTCCACCATTTTACTGTGAACTGAGCACAGAAAGGTACATGGCAAGTGCTAGGGATAGTGTTTTAGCAATCTTTTAATTGTAAAATTTTGTTTAACCCCTTACCGACCCATGATGTACTACTACGTCATGAAAACCACAAGTTCCCGCAATTTGACGTAATAGTACGTCATGGTAATCGGGCAGGCACCGGAGTAGTGCGCGCAAGATCACTGCAGGGGTCCGGCAGTCCCTGGTAGCCAGGCCCCTGCTGTATCCGCCGGCATCGTTGTAAAAGCCGATGATGGCGGATTAACTCCTTGTAATGCCGCGGTCCGCGCTGACCACAACATAGAAGTGGTTTGCGGCGGGGAAAGGAGCCCATCGAGTCCCTGCGCTGCTGTGGCAGGGACCCGATGGGTGAGAAGGCAACCCAATGCCGTGCAGAGGCTGCTCAATGCCTTGCACGGCATCAGGACCTGCCTTCTACGGGTGCCGAGGGTCTCCTAGGCAACCTGTTTGTGTACTACTCACTGTAGTACACGAACAGGCAATGCATTACAATACAGATGTATTGTAAGGCATTGCAGAAGGGATCAGACCCCCAAAATCAGAATATCAGAACATCAGAAATAAAGTAAAGAAAAAAATAAACTGCCCCTTTCCCCTTATTTTATAATTAAAAAAAAGGAAAAAAAAACACACATATTTGGTATCGCCGCATCCATAATGACCGGCTCTATAAATATATTGCATGATCCACCCTTTCTGATAAATAGTGATGTCTGTAACATAAAATTTTCCGTTCGCAAACGGCGAACGCGAATTTCCACAAATGTTCGCGAATGGGCGAACCGCCATAGACTTCAATAGGCAGGCGAATTTTAAAACCCACAGGGACTCTTTCTGGCCACAATAGTGATGGAAAAGTTGTTTCAAGGGGACTAACACCTGGACTGTGGCATGCCCGAGGGGGATCCATGGCAAAACTCCCATGGAAAATTACGTAGTTGATGCAGAGTGTGGTAAGTTGAATTCGCAAAGCGATTAATATAATCTGCATTAATCGCATTGCGATTACAACTTAGGTCTGAGTTCATAATGGTTGTATTGGTCGCACCGTCACGTGGTAAAGGGGGGCGGGGGTGTGACTCACTGCAGCCTGGTGTGCTGTGGAGGAGTCTCTGGTGCCGGGAGGAGGAGGTAGGTAGAGCGGCTCTGACTTTATAGACCAAATTATTTTAATAATACCCCAATAATAATAAGTTAATAACCTAACCCCATTCATAAATTACTGTGGATTATTATAGAGACGGCCCCAGGCCAGGAGACATAAGGGGTTGGGTTGAACTGTGGGCTGGGGCCACCCGGCCAGATTTAATAATCTTTACTCAGGGGGGCCCTCATAAATATAGACCCACATGGTGTGGGCTGGTCATTTTTACTAAGGAATATAGTTTAAACGTTTATGTGCAAAAGAGAGAATAAAAAGTCAGCTCCAATCAGATATCTGCACATAGACCAAGACTCTGGGTCTATGCAGATATCTAATTGGAGCTGACTTAGTGACTTCTTTTTTTTTCTCTTTATATCTTTATTATGGCTTCAGGAGGGGGGGGGGGCAGGGGTGACACCACGCCACTATAACTATAACAGCATGCCACAATGCAATTAATATAACCTGCATTAATCGCATTGTGATTACAACTTAGTCAAATTTGTGACACTGCAGCTTCAGAATGAATCTAAGATTGATGCTGTCCCTAAGATCGATGCTGTCCTTGCTATTTGATAGGAGGTGGGAGGGTCTAGGAGGGAGGGTATGCTGATTGGCTGGAATGTGTCTGCTGACTGTGAGGTACAGGGTCAAAGTTTTCTCAATGATGACGTATAGGGGGCGGACCGAACATCGCATATGTTCGCCCACCACGGCGAACGCGAACAAGCTATGTTCGCCGGGAACTATTCGCCGGCGAATAGTTCGGGACATCTCTACTGATAAACACCCCAAAAAAAAACGGTGTACAAAAAGTGCAACACTAAGCAATCAAAAAGGTGTATGTCCCACAAAATGGTATCAATAAAACAGTCACCTCATCCTGCAAAAAATGAGCCCCTACCTAAGACAATCGCCCAAAAATTAAATAAACTATAGCTCTCAGAACATGGAGGCACAAAAACATAATTTTTTGGTTTCAAAACTGCTATTATTGTACTTAAGTGAAATACATTAAAAAAAATATATACATATTAGGTATTACCACGTCCATAACAACCAGATCTATAAAAATATCACATAACCTAACCCCTCAGGTGAACACCGTAAAAAAAAATGCAATTTTTGTCACATTACATCCCAAAAACTGCAACAGCAAGTGATCAAAAAGGCGTATGACCCCAAAATAGTACCAATCAGACCATTACCTCATCCCGCAAAAAATGAGTCCCTACCTAAGAGAATTGGTCAAGAAATAAAAACGGATACACTAAAATATCATTATTTCGGTTTCAAAAATGCTATTATTGTGTAAAACTTAAATAAATAAGAAAAAGTAGACATATTAGGTATTGCCACGTCCGTAACGATATGCTCTATAAAAAAGTCACATGTACCCAAAAATTGTACCACTAAAAACGTCAACTCTTCCTGCAAAAAACAAGCCTTTGCACAAGACGATCGGCAGAAAAAAAAAAAAAATAGGGCGTTCAGAAAATGGAGATGCAAAAACCTAATTTTTGTTTTCAAAAATGCTTTATTATTAGTGATGAGCGAACTTCTGTTTTAAGTTCGGCGTCTAAAGTTCGGCTTCCGGTTAGTGGAGAATGCAGATATGGATTCCGAATTCCGTTGTGGTCCGTGGTAGCGGAATCAATAATGGCCGATTATTGATTCCGCTACCACGGACCACAACGGAATTCGGAATCCATATCGGCATTCTCCGCTAACCGGAAGCCGAACTTTAGACGCCGAACTTAAAACAGAAGTTCGCTCATCACTATTTATTATGTAAATGAGACAGCAGCAGGGTGGCAGCATGCTGATGAGCCAGCATGGTGGAAACAATGGGAAATATAGAGCCAAACGAGCCTAGGGTATACTGTCTGCTACTCAGGAGCCTACCTGTCAGGAAACAACTAGTGGTGCACAAGTTCATAATGGCAAGGGCAGACAGACAGCACAAAGTGTTGGGGATAAAATTCCATACTCGTCAGTGTGAGAATTTTTTATCAAGTCACTTGAGCATGGTGGTATGCATG
This sequence comes from Bufo gargarizans, assembly GCF_014858855.1. NCBI lineage: Eukaryota > Metazoa > Chordata > Amphibia > Anura > Bufonidae > Bufo > Bufo gargarizans. The sequence goes on along the minus strand of NC_058088.1, from coordinate 79,489,152 downwards.
ATATGTGGGCAGAGACTAAAGCGCAGCCAGGGTAGTAATGTTGGCACTATGGCCCTGCATCACTATAAAGTGTTCTGGGAAAACCGTGTCAAAAATGTAGTGGTACAGCCTGAGGCAGCAACCGCTGAATCTCCCAGCGGCCCGCACGCCTTCTGCAGCAGTCAGGGCTCCTCAACCTCAGCACAAGGAAGCTATTTCTTCCCTTCATCTATTGCTCCTGATGCTCCTCCTCTTTCTATTTCTTATCACGTGTTTTGCCAGGAATCGATCATCGAGGCGATTTCAAAGAAGCAACAGTATGCATGCACTCATCCAACGGCACAAAAGCTGAATGTGCACCTGGCCAAGTTGCTGGTACTCCCTTTCCATATCGTTGACTCTGCACCTTTCAGAGAACTGGTGCCTTGTGCTCACCCAAGGTGGAGAGTCCCAAGCCCTCATTACTTCTCTATAAAAACTATACCAACCCTGCATACGAATGTTGTGCACGTTTTCAATCTAGTTGTCACTCAGTTCCTGAAGTATTCCACCCAACTGCAAGATGTCTTGAAAATGTCAAGGAAACTATGCATACACATGCACCTCTATGTGGAAAAACATGCCCTCCTTGAGCTGCAGAGGCAGAATGGTGTTCCCCTACATTACCTCCAAGTGTTGGACCGACTGTATGAGCAGAGGAAATGTGTGAACGATTTATTGATGATGCAGATGGACAGGACTTCTCTCCAGTTTAAATTTGACGTTAGACAGTGGCAACTCATGCATGACATTCGACATTCGCTCAGGCATTTTGAGGAGGCCACTTTATTTGTCAGTCACCAGGACTAGGAGATGAATGATGTTATTCCACTCCTTCATGTTCTGGAGGGGAATGCTGATAAATTTGACTGTTGAAGGGACAGAAGATGTGGCGCCTACATCTCACGGCCACCTAAGCCCTGTGGAGGCTGAACTGGCACAGGAGGAGGATAAGAAGGAGGACATAAATGTCCAGGAATTCTATACAGAAATAGGTGGTTTATCTGCCCAAGCAACAGGAGAGGAGCAGGTGGAGCTAGAGGGTGGTGACAAAGATGACACAGATGACCCAGACAGACCATGGCAGTATGCAGTTGAGATGGAGCCAGGGAGTCCTTCAGAGTCCCTTGCATAAAAGGCCAGATACATAATGAGTTGCTTGCATAGTGACAGCCACATTATCGCCATTCGGCAGAGGGATGACTACTGGCTCTTCACAATGTTAGACCCTCGCTTTTGGTCCAAAATAGGGGCCTTTTTTACACCTTCTGAGAGTGATGAAAAAGTCAACCACTATCAAAACATCCTTTGTAGACAGGTGGTTGCGGCCCATTGCCCAGTCTCATGAAGGTCTAACTGAAGGACCCTCTGAGCTCATACCCCACTGCCATTACTGATGGAGCGAGGATATGTGCAGGAGCAGCATCAACAGCTCCATCATCAGCAACTTAAGTCTTCACTTGAGTCTCTGCACTTTTCTTCACCTGCCTACTGAAGAAACCACCCAGCAGCAGCAGGACATGGAGCAGAATGTGAACCAGCCAGTGGTGGCATACTTGGAGTGCACCCTGTCACCCTAGATCCAAAATCCCTTGGACTACTGGGCAGTAGGGATGAGCGAACTCGAACTGTATAGTTCGGGTTCGTACCGAATTTTGGGGTGTCCGTGACACGGACCCGAACCCGGACATTTTCGTAAAAGTCCGGGTTCGGGTTCGGTGTTCGTCGCTTTCTTGGCGCTTTTGTGACGCTTTCTTGGCGCTTTTTGAAAGGCTGCAAAGCAGCCAATCAACAAGCGTCATACTACTTGCCCCAAGAGGCCGTCACAGCCATGCCTACTATTGGCATGGCTGTGATTGGCCAGAGCACCATGTGACCCAGCCTCTATTTAAGCTGGAGTCACATAGCGCCGCCCGTCACTCTGCTCTGATTAGCGTAGGGAGAGGTTGCGGATGCGACAGTAGGGCGAGATTAGGCAGATTAACTCCTCCAAAGGACTTCACTTGATTAATCGATCGATCTGCAGCTGTGCATCATTGAGCTGCTGAAATTCAAATGCTCACTCACTGTTTTTAGGCTGCTCAGACCGTTTGTCAGTCACTTTTTTCTGGGGTGATCGGCGGCCATTTTGTGTCTTGTGCGGTGCTGCGACCAAGTGCATCCAAGCTGCGACCAAGTGCATTTAACCTTCAATGGTGTGGTTGTGTTTTGGCTAAAGCCTACATCAGGGTGAAGCTGTCACACCAAGTGCATTTAACCAGCAATAGTCTGTTCATTTTTTGGCCATATACTAAATCAGGGGCAAGCTGCGCCTGTCACCAAGTGCATTTAACCCTCAATGGTGTGGTTGTTTTTTGGCTAAAGCCTACATCAGGGTGAAGCTGTCACACCAAGTGCATTTAACCAGCAATAGTCTGTTCATTTTTTGGCCATATACTAAATCAGGGGCAAGCTGCGCCTGTCACCAAGTGCATTTAACCCTCAATGGTGTGGTTGTTTTTTGGCTAAAGCCTACATCAGGGTGAAGCTGTCACACCAAGTGCATTTAACCAGCAATAGTCTGTTCATTTTTTGGCCATATACTAAATCAGGGGCAAGCTGCGCCTGTCACCAAGTGCATTTAACCCTCAATGGTGTGGTTGTTTTTTGGCTAAAGCCTACATCAGGGTGAAGCTGTCACACAAAGTGCATTTAACCAGCAATAGTCTGTTTATTTTTTGGCCATATACTACATCAGGGGCAAGCTGCGCCCGTCACCAAGTGCATTTAACCCTCAGTAGTGTGGTTGGTCAAGCTGTGACACCAAGTGCATTTAACCAGCAATAGTCTGTTCATTTTTTGGCCATATACTACATCAGGGGCAAGCTGCGCCCGTCACCAAGTGCATTTAACCAGCAATAGTGTGGTTATTTTTTGGCCATATCCCAGTCTAATTCTGTCACTAAATCCATACCGGTCACCCAGCGCCTAAATACTAGGCCTCAAATTTATATCCCGCTAAATCTCTCGTTACCGCTGTCCTGTTGTGGCTGGGAAAGTTATTTAGTGTCCGTCAAAGCACATTTTTTGTTCTGGGTTGAAGTACAATTCCCAATTTAGCAATTTCATAATTTAGTGGTTCCTGCTATATCAGAGCTATTTGAAATCTATCCCTAAAAGGGTATATAATATTCAAGGTGCACATAGGGTCATTCAGAATAACTTCACACACACCCGCTACTGTGCATTTCCAAGTCTAATTCTGTCACTAAACCCATACCTGTCACCCAGCGCCTAAATACTAGGCCTCAAATTTATATCCCGCTAAATCTCTCGTTACCGCTGTCCTGTTGTGGCTGGGCAAGTTATTTAGTGTCCGTCAAAGCACATTTTTTGTTCTGGGTTGAAATACAATTCCCAATTTAGCAATTTCATAATTTAGTGGTTTCTGCTATATCAGAGCTATTTGAAATCTATCCCTAAAAGGGTATATAATATTCAAGGTGCACATTGGGTCATTCAGAATAACTTCACACACACCCGCTACTGTGTATTTCCAAGTCTAATTCTGTCACTAAACCCATACCTGTCACCCAGCGCCTAAATACTAGGCCTCAAATTTATATCCTGCTAAATCTCTCGTTACCGCTGTCCTGTTGTGGCTGGGAAAGTTATTTAGTGTCCGTCAAAGCACATTTTTTGTTCTGGGTTGAAATACAATTCCCAATTTAGCAATTTCATAATTTAGTGGTTTCTGCTATATCAGAGCTATTTGAAATCTATCCCTAAAAGGGTAGATCATATTGAAGGTGCACATAGGGTCATTCAGAATAACTTCACACACACCCGCTACTGTGCATTTCCAAGTCTAATTCTGTCACTAAACCCATACCTGTCACCCAGCGCCTAAATACTAGGCCTCAAATTTATATCCCGCTAAATCTCTCGTTACCGCTGTCCTGTTGTGGCTGGGAAAGTTATTTAGTGTCCGTCAAAGCACATTTTTTGTTCTGGGTTGAAATACAATTCCCAATTTAGCAATTTAAAAATTTAGTGGTTTCTGCTGTATCAGAGCTATTTGAAATCTATCCCTAAAAGGGTATATAATATTCAGGGTCATTCAGAATAACTTCACACACACGCTACTGTGCATTTCCAAGTCTAATTCTGTTAGTAAATCCATACCGGTCACCCAGCGCCTAAATACTAGGCCTCAAATTTATATCCCGCTGAATTTGAATACAATACATTGGGCCAAATAATATTTTTGTTGTTGTGGTGAACCATAACAATGAGAAAAACATCTAGTAAGGGACGCGGACGTGGACATGGTCGTGGTGGTGTTAGTGGACCCTCTGGTGCTGGGAGAGGATGTGGCCGTTCTGCCACATCCACACGTCCTAGTGTACCAACTACCTCAGGTCCCAGTAGCCGCCAGAATTTACAGCGATATATGGTGGGGCCCAATGCCGTTCTAAGGATGGTAAGGCCTGAGCAGGTACAGGCATTAGTCAATTGGGTGGCCGACAGTGGATCCAGCACGTTCACATTATCTCCCACCCAGTCTTCTGCAGAAAGCGCACAGATGGCGCCTTAAAACCAACCCCATCAGTCTGTCACATCACCCCCATGCATACCAGGGAAACTGTCTCAGCCTCAAGTTATGCAGCAGTCTCTTATGCTGTTTGAAGACTCCGCTGGCAGGGTTTCCCAAGGGCATCCACCTAGCCCTTCCCCAGCGGTGAAAGATATAGAATGCACTGACGCACAACCACTTATGTTTCCTGATGATGAGGACATGGGAATACCACCTCAGCATGTCTCTGATGATGACGAAACGCAGGTGCCAACTGCTGCGTCTTTCTGCAGTGTGCAGACTGAACAGGAGGTCAGGGATCAAGACTGGGTGGAAGACGATGCAGGGGATGATGAGGTCCTAGACCCCACATGGAATGAAGGTCGTGCCACTGACTTTCACAGTTCGGAGGAAGAGGCAGTGGTGAGACCGAGCCAACAGCGTAGCAAAAGAGGGAGCAGTGGGCAAAAGCAGAACACCCGCCGCCAAGAGACTCCGCCTGCTACTGCCCGCCGCCATCTGGGACCGAGCTCCCCAAAGGCAGCTTCAAGGAGTTCCCTGGCATGGCACTTCTTCAAACAATGTGCTGACGACAAGACCCGAGTGGTTTGCACGCTGTGCCATCAGAGCCTGAAGCGAGGCATTAACGTTCTGAACCTGAGCACAACCTGCATGACCAGGCACCTGCATGCAAAGCATGAACTGCAGTGGAGTAAACACCTTAAAACCAAGGAAGTCACTCAGGCTCCCCCTGCTACCTCTTCTGCTGCTGCCGCCTCGGCCTCTTCTGCTGCTGCCGCCTCGGCCTCTTCCTCCGCCTCTGGAGGAACGTTGGCACCTGCCGCCCAGCAAACAGGGGATGTACCACCAACACCACCACCACCACCTCCGTCACCAAGCGTTCAGCTCTCCATCTCACAAACATTTGAGAGAAAGCGTAAATTCCCACCTAGCCACCCTCGATCCCTGGCCCTGAATGCCAGCATTTCTAAACTACTGGCCTATGAAATGCTGTCATTTAGGCTGGTGGACACAGACAGCTTCAAACAGCTCATGTCGCTTGCTGTCCCACAGTATGTTGTTCCCAGCCGCCACTACTTCTCCAAGAGAGCCGTGCCTTCCCTGCACAACCAAGTATCCGATAAAATCAAGTGTGCACTGCGCAACGCCATCTGTGGCAAGGTCCACCTAACCACAGATACGTGGACCAGTAAGCACGGCCAGGGACGCTATATCTCCCTAACTGCACACTGGGTAAATGTAGTGGCAGCTGGGCCCCAGGCGGAGAGCTGTTTGGCGCACGTCCTTCCGCCGCCAAGGATCGCAGGGCAACATTCTTTGCCTCCTGTTGCCACCTCCTCCTTCTCGGCTTCCTCCTCCTCTTCTTCCACCTGCTCATCCAGTCAGCCACACACCTTCACCACCAACTTCAGCACAGCCCGGAGTAAACGTCAGCAGGCCATTCTGAAACTCATATGTTTGGGGGACAGGCCCCACACCGCACAGGAGTTGTGGCGGGGTATAGAACAACACACCGACGAGTGGTTGCTGCCGGTGAGCCTCAAGCCCGGCCTGGTGGTGTGCGATAATGGGCGAAATCTCGTTGCAGCTCTGGGACTAGCCAATTTGACGCACATCCCTTGCTTGGCGCATGTGCTGAATTTGGTGGTGCAGAAGTTCATTCACAACTACCCCGACATGTCAGAGCTGCTGCATAAAGTGCGGGCCGTCTGTTCGCGCTTCCGGCGTTCACATCCTGCTGCTGCTCGCCTGTCTGCGCTACAGCGTAACTTCGGCCTTCCCGCTCACCGCCTCATATGCGACGTGCCCACCAGGTGGAACTCCACCTTGCACATGCTGGACAGACTGTGCGAGCAGCAGCAGGCCATAGTGGAGTTTCAGCTGCAGCACGCACGGGTCAGTCGCACTACAGAACAGCACCACTTCACCACCAATGACTGGGCCTCCATGCGAGACCTGTGTGCCCTGTTGCGCTGTTTCGAGTACTCCACCAACATGGCCAGTGGCGATGACGCCGTTATCAGCGTTACAATACCACTTCTATGTCTCCTTGAGAAAACACTTAGGGCGATGATGCAAGAGGAGGTGGCCCAGGAGGAGGAGGAGGGGTCATTTTTAGCACTTTCAGGCCAGTCTCTTCGAAGTGACTCAGAGGGAGGTTTTTGGCAACAGCAGAGGCCAGGTACAAATGTGGCCAGACAGGGCCCACTACTGGAGGACGAGGAGGACGAGGATGAGGAGGAGGTGGAGGAGGATGAGGATGAAGCATGGTCACAGCGGGGTGGCACCCAACGCAGCTCGGGTCCATCACTGGTGCGTGGCTGGGGGGAAAGGCAGGACGATGACGATACGCCTCCCACAGAGGACAGCTTGTCCTTACCCCTGGGCAGCCTGGCACACATGAGCGACTACATGCTGCAGTGCCTGCGCAACGACAGCAGAGTTGCCCACATTTTAACCTGTGCGGACTACTGGGTTGCCACCCTGCTGGATCCACGCTACAAAGACAATGTGCCCACCTTACTTCCTGCACTGGAGCGTGATAGGAAGATGCGCGAGTACAAGCGCACGTTGGTAGACGCGCTACTGAGAGCATTCCCAAATGTCACAGGGGAACAAGTGGAAGCCCAAGGCCAAGGCAGAGGAGGAGCAAGAGGTCGCCAAGGCAGCTGTGTCAATGCCAGCTCCTTTGAGGGCAGGGTTAGCATGGCAGAGATGTGGAAAACTTTTGTCAACACGCCACAGCTAACTGCACCACCACCTGATACGCAACGTGTTAGCAGGAGGCAACATTTCACTAACATGGTGGAACAGTACGTGTGCACACCCCTCCACGTACTGACTGATGGTTCGGCCCCATTCAACTTCTGGGTCTCTAAATTGTCCACGTGGCCAGAGCTAGCCTTTTATGCCTTGGAGGTGCTGGCCTGCCCGGCGGCCAGCGTTTTGTCTGAACGTGTATTCAGCACGGCAGGGGGCGTCATTACAGACAAACGCAGCCGCCTGTCTACAGCCAATGTGGACAAGCTGACGTTCATAAAAATGAACCAGGCATGGATCCCACAGGCCCTGTCCGTCCCTTGTCCAGATTAGACATTAACTACCTCCCCTTAACCATATATTATTGGACTCCAGGGCACTTCCTCATTCAATCCTATTTTTATTTTCATTTTACCATTATATTGCGAGGCTACCCAAAGTTGAATGAACCTCTCCTGTGTCTGGGTGCCGGGGCCTAAATATATGCCAATGGACTGTTCCAATGTTGGGTGACGTGAAGCCTGATTCTCTGCTATGACATGCAGAATGATTCTCTGCTGACATGAAGCCAGATTGTCTGTTACGGGACCTCTCTCCTCTGCCTGTGTGCTGGGCCTAAATATATGCCAATGGACTGTTGCAGTGGTGGCTGACGTGAAGCCTGATTCTCTGCTATGACATGCAGACTAATTCTCTGCTGACATGAAGACAGATTCTCTGTTACGAGACCTCCCTCCTCTGCCTGGGTGCTGGGCCTAAATATATGCCAATGGACTGTTGCAGTGGTGGCTGACGTGAAGCCTCATTCTCTGCTATGACATGCAGACTGATTCTCTGCTGACATGAAGCCAGATTCTCTGTTACGAGACCTCCCTCCTCTGCCTGGGTGCTGGGCCTAAATATATGCCAATGGACTGTTGCAGTGGTGGCTGACGTGAAGCCTCATTCTCTGCTATGACATGCAGACTGATTCTCTGCTGACATGAAGCCAGATTCTCTGTTACGGGACCTCCCTCCTCTGCCTGGGTGCTGGGCCTAAATATATGCCAATGGACTGTTGCAGTGGTGGCTGACGTGAAGCCTCATTCTCTGCTATGACATGCAGACTAATTCTCTGCTGACATGAAGCCAGATTCTCTGTTACGGGACCTCTCTCCTCTGCCTGGGTGCTGGGCCTAAATTTATGAAAATGGACTCTTACAGTGGTGGGTGACGTGAAGCCAGATTCTCTGCTATGGGACCTCTCTCCAATTGATTTTGGTTAATTTTTATTTATTTAATTTTTATTTTAATTCATTTCCCTATCCACATTTGTTTGCAGGGGATTTACCTACATGTTGCTGCCTTTTGCAGCCCTCTAGCTCTTTCCTGGGCTGTTTTACAGCCTTTTTAGTGCCGAAAAGTTCGGGTCCCCATTGACTTCAATGGGGTTCGGGTTCGGGACGAAGTTCGGATCGGGTTCGGATCCCGAACCCGAACATTTCCGGGATGTTCGGCCGAACTTCTCGAACCCGAACATCCAGGTGTTCGCTCAACTCTACTGGGCAGCCAAAATAGAATTGTGGCCACAACTGGCAGAGTTTGCCTTGGGCGAATTTTCCTGCCCGGCCAGTAGTGTAGTATCAGAGCAGGTGTTTAGTGCAGCAGGTGGTATGGTCACCCCAAAGAGAACTTGCCTTTTAACACAAAATATTGGAAAAACTAACCTTTATGAAGATGAATCAAGCCTGTATCAACCAGGATTTCCAGACATTGGTGCCTGATACAACAGACTAGATCATTCTGGCAGTAATAATCTGACTGTAATGTGCTGCCACACCAGAACATTGTGAAAAATGGCCCGTTACTTCTGCCCATGTCCTGCTGCCACTATTCTGATGCTGTCACCCGCCTGATGCCATACGCCTTCTGCCTCTACTGTAATCTGTTATCCTGTGCTTTTACTGCCACTGCTGTCGCCCCCCCCCCCACTCTGTATCGGGGCCACTATTGTGACTCTTCATGCTGTTGCCACCCTACCCACTCTGTTATGGGGCCACTAGAAAGTACTATGCATGTTGCTGCACTGCACAATAATGTACACAGAGATACATTCCCCCTAAAGTTTAACTGCAGGCCAGGATAGACCTGATTTAAAGTGCTTCATGATTAATTAATTAATTTGGATTATAGCAACTTTTATTGGAAAAATTTGGCAAAGTGACCGAATCGAATTTTTTTAAACTTTGTTTATCCCTATTCATAACACAGTGCCACTGGATGTCAGTTGAGAAGTTCTGCCAAGAGTCATGAATGGTCATATCCTTGGGGATGGTGGTTCTCACATGATTAGAAACATTAAACTTCAATATATACAATATTATATCAATATCATATACAGTGATATATACTCTACAGTATCTATAATTGGGTGAATCATGGAACTTGCAGTCAACAGAATTGAATAAGCTTTCATACCCCATGAAAACTTCTAAATCACTTGTTTTGTTGTGAGATGTATAACTATTATCTTCTCAATGTAACAATGTATTGTGACTGAGGCTTCAAATGGGGGAGCTCCTGTGATTTGCTGAATTGGTTGACTTACTATTATGCAGTATGGCCTTATAATGACTTATGTACCATTTGATTTCCATTAGGCTGTTAAATTAAAGGGCTTGTCTGGCCAATGAAAATCATTTAAAAGAGACTTAGATCAGTGAGGTAATGCTAATCTCACTGATCGCCTAAAGCTCCTGTGCTGATGCTTCCCAGTCCTTCACCTGGACCATCTCAACATGCAGGAGAATGACCTCCCAACCAATCTCTGGCTGAGGTGCGTCACCTCTAAAGCCAATGATTGGCTGAGGAGCTATTTTCTACATTTCAAATAGAGACCTATTAAGAGTTCAGGAAGCCTCAGAACCTTTCCTGCAAGAGGGGAAGGACTACGACTGTTATGCTCACAATGCCATGTACACTAGACATTTTCACAGATATATGTGTCAATTATAAAGCCCATGATTCCAACTGTAAAGAAAAAGTTGTATTCACTGCATCAAAATATGTATTTAATTATGCTTTTAAATACAGTAGGAAAAAGAGTAGGCCAGCAAATAGTCCGGAATGTAAGGGCAGCCTTAGCATACTTTGGGGCTCATTTATCAAACAGTTGTAAAGTGGAACTGGCTTAGTTGCCCATACCTGCCAATCAGATTCCACCTTTCATTTTTCACAGTGCCTTTGGAAAATGAAAGGTGGTATGTGAGTGGTTGCTATGGGCAACTGAGTGTCACGACCATGGTCATGGCCGTGACTCCTGGAGCCGCATGCAGTTGCCTGCGGTCTTGTCTTGTTGTCAATCACAGGTGAGGGCTGTAGTATGTTGCCTCACCTGTGATTGCCGCTGGCAACATAATGTATGTAATATGTAGAACAAATTAGTTCACACCAGGTTTTCTCCGCTGTGCATAGGGTTCCCACCCCAGAATTTAGTATAGTAAAAATCATAGCAGTGAGAGGTATACTTTGGTTGCAATTTTATTTTTTGCAGGTTATATGCGACATACACGTGAACGCGTTTTCGGCTATATTAGCCTTCATCAGACACATTGCCGCTGGAGATGAAAGGGAGATGTGAAGGACACACAGGTAGATCAGGTGCTGTCAGCACCAGTGGTTTGAGGTGCTGACAGCACCTGATCTACCTGTGTGTCCTTCACATCTCCCTTTCATCTCCAGCAGCAATGTGTCTGATGAAGGCTAATATAGCCGAAAATGCGTTCAAGTGTATGTCGCATATAACCTGCAAAAAATAAAATTGCAACCAAAGTATACCTCTCACTGCTGTGATTTTTACTAAACATAATGTATGTGGCAGTATAGCAGCCTGAGCTGTTGCTAGGCAGCTTGCTGTCAAGTGCATGCGGTTGCACCTGGCAGCCTGTCTTTGTACGTGTGCCTTTTATCTCTTTGGTGTGCACAGGGTAACAGGTGAAGTGTGTGCTTCTTTCTGCTTTTCCCCTTTAAGTAGTTTTCATCCCTTGCCTGGTATTTGGAAGGGTTAATTCCCTTCCTCCTGTGTGAACACTGGGTGTGTCTGTGTGTGGGTGTGGCTACTTGGGGCTATTTAGCTCCTGTTGGATGCCAGTATCTGGGGGGTACTTCAGCCATGGTTAGCTGGAGTCATCCTCCTGGTTATATACCATCTGCCAGTGAGGGCCACCCTTGTGGTCATAAGTTTATGTTACATGATGTTATATTATGTTTATGTGGTGTTGGTTATTATTGCAGCTATGGATCTGGGTTCCTGTGTGTTTATGTGTGTGTGCTGTGTCCTTTTATGTTGGGTGTGGACATCAGCAGTTGAGCACGGGATCCAGTCAGTGTGTCTGTGGCAGGTAGGGGTGGAAGTCTTTCACTCTCCTGCCATATCCATAGGCTGTTGATGTTTCTCTTCCCTTGCAGCTTGGCCAGTTTAGACTCCTGTTCCTCTGTATCCAGGAAGAACAGGTTGTCTTATCCAGCTCCTAGCTCAGGGACCTGTCCAGGGCTAGTTGGGAAGCAAGGTTCCTGAGTATGAGCCCTCCTACCATCAGGGTCGGCTAATACAGCTAGGAGTTAGGGTCAGATTAGGGATGCGCTAGGAGGTGACCTGCTCCCTAATTCTGTTGTCCTGGTCAAGCCGCTTCCATTTATGTTAACATCAGATTAGGGTTACCCCCACTCTAATCCGTGACACTAATCCAGTTCTAGTTTAAACCAATTTGATAAATCTCCCCCTTTATGTCTATATTTGGCTCTGGATACATTTTTCGCGTACGTTAGGAGCATATCTGGTGTTTACAGCAAACAGAACCATATTAGAATTAAATTACACATAATATTCTGTTTTATTGTGACCCTTTGCTTTTTTACATATTGTATATTCCAACTTTTAATTTTATTTAGCTTTAAAAGGAACATGCAAATGTAACAGATGCAAAAAACCCTACAAAAAAATACCCATTTAAGGCCTCCACTAGAAAATATACAACAGATGTTCTGTGTCAATCAAAATCACTGGAATCTGCCGTATGCTTCTATCTTTCCAGATTTATGTAGCATTTTACCTCTGGTGCAAAACTTTCTCATATGACGATCTCTGCTTTCCTCTCTTCCTTGAGGACAAAACATTACGGCAAAAATAATCATTCCTCGTTCCACTGCCAGATCTTTCTGTAAGAAAAAGAGAAGACCTGTGATTATTGTGACAAGATGCCCTCTAAAATTAAGCCTGAACTATGACTTTTCCTGGACTATACTTACACATGCTGCCCTAAAACTGTCACCACCTTGTAGCTCATTGCATACATCTGTGCCAAGAGCTGCTCTTGGTTGACTCCTAGTCAGTATTTACCATTTCAATAGAATTACAAAATTCTGTCATCTACCTTGGGGATTGTAGCATCTATAGAGTGTCCACAGTGTTTAAGAAATGCTATCAAGTCTTCCATTACATAAGAGCATTTTTTTGTGTTGATTTTGCTTTGAAACAAGACATTATACAGGAATTTTGAATAATGGATTATGTAGTTCTGCAGTATGACATGATAATATAAAATACTCCTTACTGACTAACATGGTTCTTTTAAAAATCCTTGTCTTCCATTTATCATCAAGAAAATGTGATTATAAACATTAAGTGTTATGTTCAAGTAAATTTGCAGATTCCATACACTGCAGCCATTTATGCTGTGTACAGACTATGAATTGTACAATGTGCGCTTCAGTGAGCACTGTCCTGACAGGAGCATACTTCGCTGCTTCTGCATGTACTCTCCCACTGAAGAACTCTGCGGCAGAACATCAGTGCAGGATATGTTATGGAGAGGTTTCAGTGCACATTGCTCTGCACAGCATATCATGGATCCTGCCTGTCCTCGCTGCCCTCTGCCAAAACCTCTGAACATTGGTGTAGGGTGTTCTATGGAAGAGCTTTCATTGGAGGGTAGGGGCAGGAGCAGCGAGGTATGCTCCTGCAAGGACTGCGCTCGCTGCAGCACGTACAATTCAGAATCCATAAACAGCATGCATGGCTGCAGTGTATGGATTCTGTATGCGTTGTAGGAGGCTTGAACTTCAGGGGCCTCTTTTGGTGTTAAAATTAGAAAATAAATAAAGAAAATTCAGAAAATTATTTTAGGGTATTTGTTAAGTACGGGGGTCTGCGACTTTCCCCCGCTCACACCAGGTCTAAAATTGGGGGCATGTCGAGAGCAGTGAAGGGGACGGCCGGCAAGCCCATCTGATTTACCATTTTCTACACCAGTAAGAATTGCTGACAGCTAGGAAGCTGTCTTACATTTACATTGAAATATTTTTTTTCATAGCGCATGGATGAGAATTTTTTAAATCTCATTCATGTTGCTGGTTCTATAAAACATTGTTGATATGCCACATGCAAATCCACAGCCTTTAGTGTGACCATACTCTAGATAAAATTCACAGAACGGTAAGCGTGATCACAAATGTACAGTATACTGCACATGTTTTGGTTTTGTTGACAAGATATTTATGGATTAGCTATAATTTTGTTTAATAACTTTGATAAAACCAGATTGGAAATAATTATTTATACACTTACTAAAACTGAACCCCCTATTACTTTCCCAAGATATATATTGTAGGAAGGAGCAAGGGACCGCCATTGACGGAAGGTATGTGTCACCGAGGTTCCTGACCTCGGTGGAATAAAAGCCAGTTTTCATGTGTCAGCAGCAGTTGCTGTTTGACACCTTGCTATGTAGTATAGCTGTTATAGCTGATCTGAGACGGCTCTTACTGGGAGTAGTCAAAGTTCTGGGTGGGTGACTACTTCCCACGTTCCAGGCCGGGTCTTGACTGGCCTATATAAAAAAAAACAGCCAGCAGTGTCAGCTGGTGGTTAGGGATGAGCGAACTCGAACTGTATAGTTCGGGTTCGTACCGAATTTTGGGGTGTCCGTGACACGGACCCGAACCCGGACATTTTCGTAAAAGTCCGGGTTCGGGTTCGGTGTTCGTCGCTTTCTTGGCGCGTTTGTGACGCTTTCTTGGCGCTTTTTGAAAGGCTGCAAAGCAGCCAATCAACAAGCGTCATACTACTTGCCCCAAGAGGCCGTCACAGCCATGCCTACTATTGGCATGGCTGTGATTGGCCAGAGCACCATGTGAACCAGCCTCTATTTAAGCTGGAGTCACATAGCGCCGCCTGTTACTCTGCTCTGATTAGCGTAGGGAGAGGTTGCGGCTGCGACAGTAGGGCGAGATTAGGCAGATTAACTTCTCCAAAGGACTTGATTAATCAATCGATCGATCTGCAGCTGTGCATCATTGAGCTGCTGAAATTCAATTGCTCACTGTTTTTAGGCTGCCCAGACCGTTTGTCAGTCACTTTTTTCTGGGGTGATCGGCGGCCATTTTGTGTCTTGTGGTGCGCCAGCACAAGCTGCGACCAAGTGCATTTAACCCTCAATGGTGTGGTTGTTTTTTGGCTAAAGCCTACATCAGGGTGAAGCTGTCACACCAAGTGCATTTAACCAGCAATAGTCTGTTTATTTTTTGGCCATATACTACATCAGGGGCAAGCTGCGCCTGTCACCAAGTGCATTTAACCCTCAATGGTGTGGTTGTTTTTTGGCTAACGCCTGCATCAGGGTGAAGCTGTCACACCAAGTGCATTTAACCAGCAATAGTCTGTTTATTTTTTGGCCATATACTACATCAGGGGCAAGCTGCGCCTGTCACCAAGTGCATTTAACCCTCAATGGTGTGGTTGTTTTTTGGCTAAAGCCTACATCAGGGTGAAGCTGTCACACTAAGTGCATTTAACCAGCAATAGTCTGTTCATTTTTTGGCCATATACTACATCAGGGGCAAGCTGCGCCTGTCACCAGGTGCATTTAACCCTCAGTAGTGTTGTTATTTTTTGGCCATATCCCAGTCTAATTCTGTCACTAAATCCATACCGGTCACCCAGCGCCTAAATACTAGGCCTCAAATTTATATCCCGCTAAATCTGTCGTTACCGCTGTACTGTTGTGGCTGGGCAAGTTATTTAGTGTACGTCAAAGCACATTTTTTGTTCAGGGTTGAAATACAATTCCCAATTTAGCAATTTCATAATTTAGTGGTTTCTGCTATATCAGAGCTATTTGAAATCTATCCCTAAAAGGGTATATAATATTCAAGGTGCACATAGGGTCATTCAGAATAACTTCACACACATGCTACTGTGCATTTCCAAGTCTAATTCTGTCACTAAATCCATACCGGTCACCCAGCGCCTAAATACTAGGCCTCAAATTTATATCCCGCTAAATCTGTCGTTACCGCTGTCCTGTTGTGGATGGGCAAGTTATTTAGTGTCCGTCAAAGCACATTTTTTGTTTAGGGTTGAAATACAATTCCCAATTTAGCAATTTCATAATTTAGTGGTTTCTGCTATATCAGAGCTATTTGAAATCTATCCCTAAAAGGGTATATAATATTCAAGGTGCACATAGGGTCATTCAGAATAACTTCACACACACGCTACTGTGCATTTCCAAGTCTAATTCTGTTAGTAAATCCATACCGGTCACCCAGCGCCTAAATACTAGGCCTCAAATTTATATCCCGCTAAATCTGTCGTTACCGCTGTACTGTTGTGGCTGGGCAAGTTATTTAGTGTCCGTTAAAGCACATTTTTTGTTCAGGGTTGAAATACAATTCCCAATTTAGCAATTTCATAATTTAGTGGTTTCTGCTATATCAGAGCTATTTGAAATCTATCCCTAAAAGGGTATATAATATTCAAGGTGCACATAGGGTCATTCAGAATAACTTCACACACACGCTACTGTGCATTTCCAAGTCTAATTCTGTTAGTAAATCCATACCGGTCACCCAGCGCCTAAATACTAGGCCTCAAATTTATATCCCGCTAAATATGTCATTATCGCTGTACTGTTGTGGCTGGGCAAGTTATTTAGTGTCCGTTAAAGCACATTTTTTGTTCAGGGTTGAAATACAATTCCCAATTTAGCAATTTCATAATTTAGTGGTTTCTGCTATATCAGAGCTATTTGAAATCTATCCCTAAAAGGGTATATAATATTCAAGGTGCACATAGGGTCATTCAGAATAACTTCACACACACGCTACTGTGCATTTCCAAGTCTAATTCTGTTAGTAAATCCATACCGGTCACCCAGCGCCTAAATACTAGGCCTCAAATTTATATCCCGCTAAATCTGTCGTTACCGCTGTACTGTTGTGGCTGGGCAAGTTATTTAGTGTCCGTTAAAGCACATTTTTTGTTCATGGTTGAAATAGAATTCCCAATTTAGCAATTTCATAATTTAGTGGTTTCTGCTATATCAGAGCTATTTGAAATCTATCCCTAAAAGGGTATATAATATTCAAGGTGCACATAGGGTCATTCAGAATAACTTCACACACATGCTACTGTGCATTTCCAAGTCTAATTCTGTCACTAAATCCATACCGGTCACCCAGCGCCTAAATACTAGGCCTCAAATTTATATCCCGCTAAATCTGTCGTTACCGCTGTCCTGTTGTGGATGGGCAAGTTATTTAGTGTCCGCCAAAGCACATTTTTTGTTCAGGGTTGAAATACAATTCCCAATTTAGCAATTTCATAATTTAGTGGTTTCTGCTATATCAGAGCTATTTGAAATCTATCCCTAAAAGGGTATATAATATTCAAGGTGCACATAGGGTCATTCAGAATAACTTCACACACACGCTACTGTGCATTTCCAAGTCTAATTCTGTTAGTAAATCCATACCGGTCACCCAGCGCCTAAATACTAGGCCTCAAATTTATATCCCGCTAAATATGTCATTACCGCTGTACTGTTGTGGCTGGGCAAGTTATTTAGTGTCCGTTAAAGCACATTTTTTGTTCAGGGTTGAAATACAATTCCCAAATTAGTAATTTCATAATTTAGTGGTTTCTGCTATATCAGAGCTATTTGAAATCTATCCCTAAAAGGGTATATAATATTCAAGGTGCACATAGGGTCATTCAGAATAACTTCACACACACGCTACTGTGTATTTCCAAGTCTAATTCTGTCACTAAATCCATACCGGTCACCCAGCGCCTAAATACTAGGCCTCAAATTTATATCCCGCTAAATCTGTCGTTACCGCTGTCCTGTTGTGGATGGGCAAGTTATTTAGTGTCCGCCAAAGCACGTTTTTTGTTCTGGGTTGAAATACAATTCCCAATTTAGCAATTTCATAATTTAGTGGTTTCTGCTATATCAGAGCTATTTGAAATCTATCCCTAAAAGGGTATATAATATTCAAGGTGCACATAGGGTCATTCAGAATAACTTCACACACACGCTACTGTGCATTTCCAAGTCTAATTCTGTCACTAAATACTAGGCCTCAAATTTATATCCCGCTAAATCTGTCGTTACCGCTGTCCTGTTGTGGATGGGCAAGTTATTTAGTGTCCGCCAAAGCATGTTTTTTGTTCTGGGTTGAAATACAATTCCCAATTTAGCAATTTCATAATTTAGTGGTTTCTGCTATATCAGAGCTATTTGAAATCTATCCCTAAAAGGGTATATAATATTCAAGGTGCACATAGGGTCATTCAGAATAACTTCACACACACGCTACTGTGCATTTCCAAGTCTAATTCTGTCACTAAATCCATACCGGTCACCCAGCGCCTAAATACTAGGCCTCAAATTTATATCCCACTGAATTTGAATCCAATACATTGGGCCAAATAATATTTTTGTTGTTGTGGTGAACCATAACAATGAGGAAAACATCTAGTAAGGGACGCGGATGTGGACATGGTCGTGGTGGTGTTAGTGGACCCTCTGGTGCTGGGAGAGGACGTGGCCGTTCTGCCACATCCACACGTCCTAGTGTACCAACTACCTCAGGTCCCAGTAGCCGCCAGAATTTACAGCGATATATGGTGGGGCCCAATGCCGTTCTAAGGATGGTAAGGCCTGAGCAGGTACAGGCATTAGTCAATTGGGTGGCCGACAGTGGATCCAGCACGTTCACATTATCTCCCACCCAGTCTTCTGCAGAAAGCGCACAGATGGCGCCTGAAAACCAACCCCATCAGTCTGTCACATCACCCCCATGCATACCAGGGAAACTGTCTCAGCCTCAAGTTATGCAGCAGTCTCTTATGCTGTTTGAAGACTCCGCTGGCAGGGTTTCCCAAGGGCATCCACCTAGCCCTTCCCCAGCGGTGGAAGACATAGACTGCACTGACGCACAACCACTTATGTTTCCTGATGATGAGGACATGGGAATACCACCTCAGCATGTCTCTGATGACGAAACACAGGTGCCAACTGCTGCGTCTTTCTGCAGTGTGCAGACTGAACAGGAGGTCAGGGATCAAGACTGGGTGGAAGACGATGCAGGGGACGATGAGGTCCTAGACCCCACATGGAATGAAGGTCGTGCCACTGACTTTCACAGTTCGGAGGAAGAGGCAGTGCTGAAACCGAGCCAACAGCGTAGCAAAAGAGGGAGCAGTGGGCAAAAGCAGAACACCCGCCGCCAAGAGACTCCGCCTGCTACTGACCGCCGCCATCTGGGACCGAGCACCCCAAAGGCAGCTTCAAGGAGTTCCCTGGCATGCACTTCTTCAAACAATGTGCTGACGACAAGACCCGAGTGGTTTGCACGCTGTGCCATCAGAGCCTGAAGCGAGGCATTAACGTTCTGAACCTGAGCACAACCTGCATGACCAGGCACCTGCATGCAAAGCATGAACTGCAGTGGAGTAAACACCTTAAAACCAAGGAAGTCACTCAGGCTCCCCCTGCTACCTCTTCTGCTGCTGCCACCTCGGCCTCTTCCTCTGCCTCTGGAGGAACGTTGGCACCTGCCGCCCAGCAAACAGGGGATGTACCACCAACACCACCACCACCTCCGTCACCAAGCGTCTCAACCATGTCACACGGCAGCGTTCAGCTCTCCATCTCACAAACATTTGAGAGAAAGCGTAAATTCCCACCTAGCTACCCTCGATCCTTGGCCCTGAATGCCAGCATTTCTAAACTACTGGCCTATGAAATGCTGTCATTTAGGCTGGTGGACACAGACAGCTTCAAACAGCTCATGTCGCTTGCTGTCCCACAGTATGTTGTTCCCAGCCGCCACTACTTCTCCAAGAGAGCCGTGCCTTCCCTGCACAACCAAGTATCCGATAAAATCAAGTGTGCACTGCGCAACGCCATCTGTAGCAAGGTCCACCTAACCACAGATACGTGGACCAATAAGCACGGCCAGGGACGCTATATCTCCCTAACTGCACACTGGGTAAATGTAGTGGCAGCTGGGCCCCAGGCGGAGAGCTGTTTAGCGCACGTCCTTCCGCCGCCAAGGATAGCAGGGCAACATTCTTTGCCTCCTGTTGCCACCTCCACCTTCTCGGCTTCCTCCTCCTCTTCTTCCACCTGCTCATCCAGTCAGCCACACACCTTCACCAACAACTTCAGCACAGCCCGGGGTAAACGTCAGCAGGCCATTCTGAAACTATTATGTTTGGGGGACAGGCCCCACACCGCACAGGAGTTGTGGCGGGGTATAGAACAACAGACCGACAAGTGGTTGCTGCCGGTGAGCCTCAAGCCCGGCCTGGTGGTGTGTGATAATGGGCGAAATCTCGTTGCAGCTCTGGGACTAGCCAATTTGACGCACATCCCTTGCTTGGCGCATGTGCTGAATTTGGTGGTGCAGAAGTTCATTTACAACTACCCCGACATGTCAGAGCTGCTGCATAAAGTGCGGGCCATCTGTTCGCGCTTCCGGCGTTCACATCCTGCTGCTGCTCGACTGTCTGCGCTACAGCGTAACTTCGGCCTTCCCGCTCACCGCCTCATATGCGACGTGCCCACCAGGTGGAACTCCACCTTGCACATGCTGGACAGACTGTGCGAGCAGCAGCAGGCCATAGTGGAGTTTCAGCTGCAGCACGCACGGGTTAGTCGCACTACAGAACAGCACCACTTCACCACCAATGACTGGGCCTCCATGCGAGACCTGTGTGCCCTGATGCGCTGTTTCGAGTACTCCACCAACATGGCCAGTGGCGATGACGCCGTTATCAGCGTTACAATACCACTTCTATGTCTCCTTGAGAAAACACTTAGGGCGATGATGCAAGAGGAGGTGGCCCAGGAGGAGGAGGAGGAGGAAGAGGGGTCATTTTTAGCACTTTCAGGCCAGTCTCTTCGAAGTGACTCAGAGGGAGATTTTTGGCAACAGCAGAGGCCAGGTACAAATGTGGCCAGCCAGGGCCCACTACTGGAGGACGAGGAGGACGAGGATGAGGAGGAGGTGGAGGAGGATGAGGATGAAGCATGGTCACAGCGGGGTGGCACCCAACGCAGCTCGGGTCCATCACTGGTGCGTGGCTGGGGGGAAAGGCAGGACAATGATGATACGCCTCCCACAGAGGACAGCTTGTCCTTACCCCTGGGCAGCCTGGCACACATGAGCGACTACATGCTGCAGTGCCTGCGCAACGACAGCAGCGTTGCCCACATTTTAACGTGTGCGGACTACTGGGTTGCCACCCTGCTGGATCCACGCTACAAAGACAATGTGCCCACCTTACTTCCTGCACTGGAGCGTGATAGGAAGATGCGCGAGCACAAGCGCACGTTGGTAGACGCGCTACTTAGAGCATTCCCAAATGTCACAGGGGAACAAGTGGAAGCCCAAGGCCAAGGCAGAGGAGGAGCAAGAGGTCGCCAAGGCAGCTGTGTCACGGCCAGCTCCTCTGAGGGCAGGGTTAGCATGGCAGAGATGTGGAAAACTTTTGTCAACACGCCACAGCTAACTGCACCACCACCTGATACGCAACGTGTTAGCAGGAGGCAACATTTCACTAACATGGTGGAACAGTACGTGTGCACACCCCTCCACGTACTGACTGATGGTTCGGCCCCATTCAACTTCTGGGTCTCTAAATTGTCCACGTCGCCAGAGCTAGCCTTTTATGCCTTGGAGGTGCTGGCCTGCCCGGCGGCCAGCGTTTTGTCTGAACGTGTATTCAGCACGGCAGGGGGCGTCATTACAGACAAACGCAGCCGCCTGTCTACAGCCAATGTGGACAAGCTGACGTTCATAAAAATGAACCAGGCATGGATCCCACAGGACCTGTCCGTCCCTTGTCCAGATTAGACATTAACTACCTCCCCTTAACCATATATTATTGTACTCCAGGGCACTTCCTCATTCAATCCTATTTTTATTTTCATTTTACCATTATATTGCGAGGCTACCTAAAGTTGAATGAACCTCTCCTCTGTCTGGGTGCCGGGGCCTAAATATATGCCAATGGACTGTTTCAATGTTGGGTGACGTGAAGCCTGATTCTCTGCTATGACATGAAGACTGATTCTCTGCTGACATGAAGCCAGATCCTCTGTTACGGGACCTCTCTCCTCTGCCTGGGTGCTGGGCCTAAATATCTGACAATGGACTGTTGCATTGGTGGCTGACGTGAAGCCTCATTCTCTGCTATGACATGCAGACTAATTCTCTGCTGACATGAAGCCAGATTGTCTGTTACGGGACCTTTCTCCTCTGCCTGGGTGCTGGGCCTAAATTTATGAAAATGGACTCTTACAGTGCTGGGTGACGTGAAGCCTGATTCTCTGCTATGACATGAAGACTGATTCTCTGCTGACATGAAGCCAGATCCTCTGTTACGGGACCTCTCTCCTCTGCCTATGTGCTGGGCCTAAATATATGCCAATGGACTGTTGCAGTGGTGGCTGACGTGAAGCCTCATTCTCTGCTATGACATGCAGACTAATTCTCTGCTGACATGAAGCCAGATTGTCTGTTATGGGACCTCTCTCCTCTGCCTGGGTGCTGGGCCTAAATTTATGAAAATGGACTCTTACAGTGGTGGGTGACGTGAAGCCTGATTCTCTGCTATGACATGAAGACTGATTCTCTGCTGACATGAAGCCAGATCCTCTGTTACGGGACCTCTCTCCTCTGCCTATGTGCTGGGCCTAAATATATGCCAATGGACTGTTGCAGTGGTGGCTGACGTGAAGCCTCATTCTCTGCTATGACATGCATACTAATTCTCTGCTGACATGAAGCCAGATTGTCTGTCTGTTACGGGACCTCTCTCCTCTGCCTGGGTGCTGGGCCTAAATTTATGAAAATGAACTCTTACAGTGGTGGGTGATGTGAAGCCTGATTCTCTGCTATGACATGAAGACTGATTCTCTTCTGACATGAAGCCAGATCCTCTGTTACGGGACCTCTCTCCTCTGCCTGTGTGCTGGGCCTAAATATATGCCAATGGACTGTTGCAGTGGTGGCTGAGGTGAAGCCTCATTCTCTGCTATGACATGCAGACTAATTCTCTGCTGACATGAAGCCAGATTGTCTGTTACGGGACCTCTCTCCTCTGCCTGGGTGCTGGGCCTAAATTTATGAAAATGGACTGTTGCAGTGGTGGGTGACGTGAAGCCTGATTCTCTGCTATGACATGAAGACTGATTCTCTGCTGACATGAAGCCAGATTGTCTGTTACGGGACCTCTCTCCTCTGCCTGGGTGCCGGGGCCTAAATATCTGAGAATGGACTGTTCCAGTGGTGGGTGACGGGAAGCCAGATTCTCTGCTATGGGACCTCTCTCCAATTGATTTTGGTTAATTTTTATTTATTTAATTTTTATTTTAATTCATTTCCCTATCCACATTTGTTTGCAGGGGATTTACCTACATGTTGCTGCCTTTTGCAGCCCTCTAGCCCTTTCCTGGGCTGTTTTACAGCCGTTTTAGTGCCAAAAAGTTCGGGTCCCCATTGACTTCAATGGGGTTCGGGTTCGGGACGAAGTTCGGATCGGGTTCGGATCCCGAACCCGAACATTTTCGGGAAGTTCGGCCGAACTTCTCGAACCCGAACATCCAGGTGTTCGCTCAACTCTACTGGTGGTAATTACCTGGAAATCGCTAGATTGGGATCTGAGCCATGTGCTTGGCTGGAGACCTGAGTTTGGGAGGTCTGTTCTGTCCTGAGTAATGCCAATTGGGTGTGAACTAACACCTAGGATAACAGGTGACTCTTTTGCTTTATGAACTGTCTAGGTGTGAACAAATGCCAAAACTGCACATGGACTGCCGTACTGTTTTGTTGACATAAGTGTAAATAAAACACTGAAGGTTTTGAGTTACAAACTGGTCTTTGCCTCTATACTGTGTCCGCTTGTCTTGTCTACTAGAGAGAATCACCACAATATATATATATATATATATATATATATATATATATATAGTGAGGATTTGCTCTGGCAGGGTAAGCGGACGTAGTACAGAGGCAAAACAAGTTCGTAAATCAAAATGTCAGTGCTTGTTTATACAAAAGGCAAAAGAAAAACAACTTATAACAGTCTTGGTGTTAATTCACACAATGAAAAGTCCATAGAACAGACACGTCACCTTGCTAGCCGTTTTATCCCCGGCAGTCCACAGCAGGCTTTAGGGGCTTGTGTCCCAGCATAAAGCCCTCATGCTGCTCTGAACCCTCCAGCACAGCACCATGCTTCAGATCCCAAGACAGAGACTCAGCTGCCTATTTAAAGGACAGCCAGGTGCTGCCAAAACCTGGACCGGCATTCAAACGCCGGTCCTGTATTTGATATCACCTGGCTGGAAATCAGCCCCGCCACCCATGTTGGGAGGAAAATACCTACCTATCCAAACAAAATCTCTTGCTATGTCACATACCCCCCCTTTTGTTCAACCCTGGGGGGGTGAACACACGCCAGACAGTGTACCCGGGACAGGGCATCCGCCTTTCCCTGTAACCGGCCTGCCCTGTGTTCTACTGTAAATCTAAAAAGTTTTGCAAGGACAAGAACCATCTGGTGACTCGAGCATTCCTCTCTTTTTCCTGGCTCATCCACTTGAGAGGGGAGTGGTCGGTCACCAGATGGAACTTTCTCCCCAACAGATAATAGCGGAGAGACTTAAAGGCCCACTTGATGGCCAGACACACTGTCTCCACTATACTGTACCGGGTCTCGGCTGGAGTGAGCGTATGGCTGAGGAAGAAAACGGGATGCTCCTCTCCGTTGACTTCCTGAGACAGTACAGCACCGAGGCCTACTTCGGTCACTCCCTTTTGAAGTCAGGCGTCAACAAAACTGGAGACCCACACAGGGCCGACTTCAAATCGGAGAAAGCCTCTTCCACCTGGTTATTCCAACGGACCATCACGGACTTCTGTCATTGCAAGAGCCCTGTCAATGGAGCTGCTAAAGTGACAAAATGGGGAACGAACCTCATATAATAGCCCACAATTTCCAGGAATGACTTTACTTGCCTAGAGGTGACAGGTCGGGGACAATTCCTTATCCCCTCTATTTTGTTTACTTGGGGTTTGATGACTCCACGCCCAGGCATTTGGTCTCCTCTAACCCTATCGCACATTTTTTGGGGTTAGCTGTTAGACCAGCCTTTCTAAGGGAGTCCACTACGGCCTGTACTTTGGGCAGGTGACTTTCTCAGTTGGTACTGTGAATGACCATATCATCCAGCTAAGCCAAGAAGTATTACCGATGTGGACGAAGCACAATGTCCATTAGATGTTGAAAAGTGGCATGGGCACCATGCAGACCGAAGGGTAACACCTTATATAGGTACAGCCCCTCTGGTGTAATGAAAGCAGTTTTATCCTTGGCAGCCTCCATCAAGGGTAACTGTCTGCACCCTTTGGTCAGGTCCAAAACAGAAAAATACCAAGCTTGGCCTAACCTTGCATGGGATATGCATCGAATTTAGATATTTCGTTCAGCTTATGAAAATCATTACAAAACGTCCCATCTGGCTTGGGTATTAAGACTATAGGACTGTCCCACTCTCTTTTAGACTCCTTGATGACATCTAGCTGCAGCATGAGCTGCACTTCCTCCGAGATGGCTTTTCGCTGAGTCTCGGGTACCCGATATGGCTTTAACCAGACTTTTGCCTGAGGCTCAGTGACATTTTCATGCTGGATTGCGGAAGTGTGTCCAGGGAGGTCCGAGAACACCTCCATGTTTTGACTAATGAACTCTCCTGGTCTCCTGAGCCTGTTTAGAGGAGAGGCTGTCAGCAATTTTTACTGTGGCAACCGCTTTCCTTGCTTCAGACATAGGAGCCGGAACCCTAGAAAACCCGGACTTGGGCTATCTTCAGTACAGCTCACCATATCTTTCCAAGGTTTAAGAAAATTAACATGGTAAACCTGCTCAGGCTTTCGCCGCCCT
Source organism: Bufo gargarizans (assembly GCF_014858855.1). NCBI lineage: Eukaryota > Metazoa > Chordata > Amphibia > Anura > Bufonidae > Bufo > Bufo gargarizans. The sequence continues at coordinate 79,463,521 of NC_058088.1, read as the reverse complement.
GGCTGGTGTACCTTGTAAACTTACCTCTCCAACTTTCTTGAGTACCTTGTAGGGCCCCTGCTATCTAGTCAGGAACTTACTGTCCACGGTCGGTACCAGAACAAAAACCCGATCACCTGGGTTAAAATCCCGGACCCGACCCTTCCAATCATAGATCCGACTCTGGGCTTGCTGAGTGGCCTTCGTATGCTCCCTGACCAGAAGCAAAATGGTCTTTATCCGCTGTTGCATCTTGATTACATACTCCAGGACACTTTTATGCGGAGTTGGTTGCTGTTTCCACACCTTTTTGGCCACGTCCAACAGACCACGAGGATGTCTGCCATAAAGCAATTCAAAGGGCGAGAACCCAGTAGAGGCCTGGGTTACCTCTCGCACAGCGAACATGAGATAGGGCAGAAGAAGACCCCAATCCCTCCCATCTTTAAACACCACCCTTTTTAACATAGTTTTTCGAGTTTTGTTAAACCTTTCAACCAGACCGTCCGTTTGCAGATGGTACACGGACGTCCGTAACTGTCTGATATGCAGCAACTTACAGAGTTCCCTCATGACCTTGGACCTAAAAGGGGTCCTTTGGTCAGTCAGAACCTCTTTAGGTAGCCCCACTCAGGAGAACATCTCCATTAGCTCCTTAGCTATAAGCTTTGCCGATGTATGTCGCAGTGGCACCATCTCCGGGTACCGAGTGGCGTAGTCCAGGATGACCAAGATGTGTTGGTGTCCTCTAGTGGACTTTGGTACTGTTCTATGAGGTCCATAGCGATTCCCTCAAACGGTACCTCGATGATCGGGACAGGTAACAAGGGACTGCGGAATAGGTGCTGGGGGCTAGTTGCCTGGCAGGTCGGGCAAGACTTACAGAATTCTTCCACCTCCTTAAACACACTGGGCCAGTAAAACTGTTATAGTATCCAGTCCTGTATCTTCTGCATTCCCAGAAGACACCCGAAAACATGCTGGTGGGCTAACTTTAACACGAGTTTGCGATAAGCCTGGGGCACCACCAACTGTTCAATGGATTCACCTCGCAGCTGGTTTGCCCGGTACAACATACCCTGATGAACCACAAAACGGGGGAACTTCGACTCTGCCCCTGGTTGTTGTCGTTCACTATCTACTATTAATTAGAGTTGAGCGAACACCTGGATGTTCGGGTTCGAGAAGTTCGGCCGAACATCCCGGAAATGTTCGGGTTCGGGATCCGAACCCGATCCGAACTTCGTCCCGAACCCGAACCCCATTGAAGTCAATGGGGACCCGAACTTTTCGGCACTAAAAAGGCTGTAAAACAGCCCAGGAAAGAGCTAGAGGGCTGCAAAAGGCAGCAACATGTAGGTAAATCCCCTGCAAACAAATGTGGATAGGGAAATGAATTAAAATAAAAATTAAATAAATAAAAATTAACCAAAATCAATTGGAGAGAGGTTCCATAGCAGAGAATCTGGCTTCCCGTCACCCACCACTGGAACAGTCCATTCTCAGATATTTAGGCCCCGGCACCCAGGCAGAGGAGAGAGGTCCCGTAACAGAGAATCTGTCTTCATGTCAGCAGAGAATTAGTCTGCATGTCATAGCAGAGAATGAGGCTTCACGTCAGCCACCACTGCAACAGTCCATTGGCATATATTTAGGCCCAGCACCCAGGCAGAGGAGGGAGGTCCCGTAACAGAGAATCTGTCTTCATGTCAGCAGAGAATTAGTCTGCATGTCATAGCAGAGAATGAGGCTTCACGTCAGCCACCACTGCAACAGTCCATTGGCATATATTTAGGCCCAGCACACACACAGGCAGAGGAGAGAGGTCCCATAACAGAGAATCTGGCTTCATGTCAGCAGAGAATCAGTCTGCATGTCATAGCAGAGAATGAGGCTTCACGTCAGCCACCACTGCAACAGTCCATTGGCATATATTTAGGCCCAGCACACACACAGGCAGAGGAGAGAGGTCCCGTAACAGAGAATCTGGCTTCATGTCAGCAGAGAATCAGTCTGCATGTCATAGCAGAGAATGAGGCTTCACGTCACCCACCACTGCAACAGTCCATTGGCATATATTTAGGCCTAGCACACAGGCAGAGCAGAGAGGTCCCGTAACAGACAATCTGGCTTCATGACAGCAGAGAATCAGTCTGCATGTCATAGCAGAGAATCAGGCTTCACGTCAGCCACCACTGCAACAGTCCATTGTCATAAATTTAGGCCCAGCACCCAGGCAGAGGAGAGAGGTCCCGTAACAGAGGATCTGGCTTCATGTCAGCAGAGAATCAGTCTGCATGTCATAGCAGAGAATCAGGCTTCACGTCAGCCACCACTGCAACAGTCCATTGTCATAAATTTAGGCCCAGCACCCAGGCAGAGGAGAGAGGTCCCGTAACAGACAATCTGGCTTCATGTCAGCAGAGAATTAGTCTGCATGTCATAGCAGAGAATGAGGCTTCACGTCAGCCACCACTGCAACAGTCCATTGGCATATATTTAGGCCTAGCACACAGGCAGAGGAGAGAGGTCCCGTAACAGACAATCTGGCTTCATGTCAGCAGAGAATCAGTCTGCATGTCATAGCAGAGAATGAGGCTTCACGTCACCCACCACTGCAACAGTCCATTGGCATATATTTAGGCCTAGCACACAGGCAGAGCAGAGAGGTCCCGTAACAGACGATCTGGCTTCATGTCAGCAGAGAATCAGTCTGCATGTCATAGCAGAGAATGAGGCTTCACGTCACCCACCACTGCAACAGTCCATTGGCATATATTTAGGCCTAGCACACAGGCAGAGCAGAGAGGTCCCGTAACAGACAATCTGGCTTCATGTCAGCAGAGAATCAGTCTGCATGTCATAGCAGAGAATCAGGCTTCACGTCAGCCACCACTGCAACAGTCCATTGTCATAAATTTAGGCCCAGCACCCAGGCAGAGTAGAGAGGTCCCGTAACAGACAATCTGGCTTCATGTCAGCAGAGAATTAGTCTGCATGTCATAGCAGAGAATCAGGCTTCATGTCAGCCACCACTGCAACAGTCCATTGGCATATATTTAGGCCTAGCACACAGGCAGAGGAGAGGTTCATTCAACTTTGGGTAGCCTCGCAATATAATGGTAAAATGAAAATAAAAATAGGATTGAATGAGGAAGTGCCCTGGAGTCCAATAATATATGGTTATGGGGAGGTAGTTAATGTCTAATCTGGACAAGGGACGGACAGGTCCTGTGGGATCCATGCCTGGTTCATTTTTATGAACGTCAGCTTGTCCACATTGGCTGTAGACAGGCGGCTGCGTTTGTCTGTAATGACGCCCCCTGCCGTGCTGAATACACGTTCAGACAAAACGCTGGCTGCCGGGCAGGCCAGCACCTCCAAGGCATAAAAGGCTAGCTCTGGCCACGTGGACAATTTAGAGACCCAGAAGTTGAATGGGGCCGAACCATCAGTCAGTACGTGGAGGGGTGTGCACACGTACTGTTCCACCATGTTAGTGAAATGTTGCCTCCTGCTAACACGTTGCGTATCAGGTGGTGGTGCAGTTAGCTGTGGCGTGTTGACAAAAGTTTTCCACATCTCTGCCATGCTAACCCTGCCCTCAGAGGAGCTGGCCGTGACACAGCTGCCTTGGCGACCTCTTGCTCCTCCTCTGCCTTGGCCTTGGGCTTCCACTTGTTCCCCTGTGACATTTGGGAATGCTCTCAGTAGCGCGTCTACCAACGTGCGCTTGTACTCGCGCATCTTCCTATCACGCTCCAGTGCAGGAAGTAAGGTGGGCAAATTGTCTTTGTAGCGTGGATCCAGCAGGGTGGCAACCCAGTAGTCCGCACAGGTTAAAATGTGGGCAACTCTGCTGTCGTTGCGCAGGCACTGCAGCATGTAGTCGCTCATGTGTGCCAGGCTGCCCAGGGATAAGGACAAGCTGTCCTCTGTGGGAGGCGTATCGTCATCGTCCTGCCTTTCCCCCCAGCCACGCACCAGTGATGGACCCGAGCTGCGTTGGGTGCCACCCCGCTGTGACCATGCTTCATCCTCATCCTCCTCCACCTCCTCCTCATCCTCGTCCTCCTCGTCCTCCAGTAGTGGGCCCTGGCTGGCCACATTTGTACCTGGCCTCTGCTGTTGCCAAAAACCTCCCTCTGAGTCACTTCGAAGAGACTGGCCTGAAAGTGCTAAAAATGACCCCTCTTCCTCCTCCTCCTCCTCCTCCTGGGCCACCTCCTCTTCCATCATCGCCCTAAGTGTTTTCTCAAGGAGACATAGAAGTGGTATTGTAACGCTGATAACGGTGTCATCGCCACTGGCCATGTTGGTGGAGTACTCGAAACAGCGCAACAGGGCACACAGGTCTCGCATGGAGGCCCAGTCATTGGTGGTGAAGTGGTGCTGTTCTGTAGTGCGACTGACCCGTGCGTGCTGCAGCTGAAACTCCACTATGGCCTGCTGCTGCTCGCACAGTCTGTCCAGCATGTGCAAGGTGGAGTTCCACCTGGTGGGCACGTCGCATATGAGGCGGTGAGCGGGAAGGCCGAAGTTACGCTGTAGCGCAGACAGGCGAGCAGCAGCAGGATGTGAACGCCGGAAGCGCGAACAGACGGCCCGCACTTTATGCAGCAGCTCTGACATGTCGGGGTAGTTGTGAATGAACTTCTGCACCACCAAATTCAGCACATGCGCCAAGCAAGGGATGTGCGTCAAATTGGCTAGTCCCAGAGCTGCAACGAGATTTCGCCCATTATCACACACCACCAGGCCGGGCTTGAGGCTCACCGGCAGCAACCACTCGTCGGTCTGTTGTTCAATACCCCGCCACAACTCCTGTGCGGTGTGGGGCCTGTCCCCCAAACATATGAGTTTCAGAATGGCCTGCTGACGTTTACCCCGGGCTGTGCTGAAGTTGGTGGTGAAGGTGTGTGGCTGACTGGATGAGCAGGTGGAAGAAGAGGAGGAGGAAGCCGAGAAGGAGGAGGTGGCAACAGGAGGCAAAGAATGTTGCCCTGCGATCCTTGGCGGCGGAAGGACGTGCGCCAAACAGCTCTCCGCCTGGGGCCCAGCTGCCACTACATTTACCCAGTGTGCAGTTAGGGAGATATAGCGTCCCTGGCCGTGCTTACTGGTCCACGTATCTGTGGTTAGGTGGACCTTGCTACAGATGGCGTTGCGCAGTGCACACTTGATTTTATCGGATACTTGGTTGTGCAGGGAAGGCACGGCTCTCTTGGAGAAGTAGTGCCGGCTGGGAACAACATACTGTGGGACAGCAAGCGACATGAGCTGTTTGAAGCTGTCTGTGTCCACCAGCCTAAATGACAGCATTTCATAGGCCAGTAGTTTAGAAATGCTGGCATTCAGGGCCAGGGATCGAGGGTGGCTAGGTGGGAATTTACGCTTTCTATCAAATGTTTGTGAGATGGAGAGCTGAACGCTGGCGTGTGACATGGTTGAGACGCTTGGTGACGGAGGTGGTGGTGGTGGTGTTGGTGGTACATCCCCTGTTTGCTGGGCGGCAGGTGCCAACGTTCCTCCAGAGGCGGAGGAAGAGGCCGAGGCGGCAGCAGCAGAATAGGCCGAGGCGGCAGCAGCAGAAGAGGTAGCAGGGGGAGCCTGAGTGACTTCCTTGGTTTTAAGGTGTTTACTCCACTGCAGTTCATGCTTTGCATGCAGGTGCCTGGTCATGCAGGTTGTGCTCAGGTTCAGAACGTTAATGCCTCGCTTCAGGCTCTGATGGCACAGCGTGCAAACCACTCGGGTCTTGTCGTCAGCACATTGTTTGAAGAAGTGCCATGCCAGGGAACTCCTTGAAGCTGCCTTTGGGGTGCTCGGTCCCAGATGGCGGCGGTCAGTAGCAGGCGGAGTCTCTTGGCGGCGGGTGTTCTGCTTTTGCCCACTGCTCCCTCTTTTGCTACGCTGTTGGCTCGGTCTCACCACTGCCTCCTCCTCCGAACTGTGAAAGTCAGTGGCACGACCTTCATTCCATGTGGGGTCTAGGACCTCATCGTCCCCTGCATCGTCTTCCACCCAGTCTTGATCCCTGACCTCCTGTTCAGTCTGCACACTGCAGAAAGACGCAGCAGTTGGCACCTGTGTTTCGTCATCATCAGAGACATGCTGAGGTGGTATTCCCATGTCCTCATCATCAGGAAACATAAGTGGTTGTGCGTCAGTGCATTCTATGTCTTTCACCGCTGGGGAAGGGCTAGGTGGATGCCCTTGGGAAACCCTGCCAGCGGAGTCTTCAAACAGCATAAGAGACTGCTGCATAACTTGAGGCTGAGACAGTTTCCCTGGTATGCATGGGGGTGATGTGACAGACTGATGGGGTTGGTTTTCAGGCGCCATCTGTGCGCTTTCTGCAGAAGACTGGGTGGGAGATAATGTGAACGTGCTGGATCCACTGTCGGCCACCCAATTGACTAATGCCTGTACCTGCTCAGGCCTTACCATCCTTAGAATGGCATTGGGCCCCACCATATATCGCTGTAAATTCTGGCGGCTACTGGGACCTGAGGTAGTTGGTACACTAGGACGTGTGGATGTGGCAGAACGGCCACGTCCTCTCCCAGCACCAGAGGGTCCACTAACACCACCACGACCATGTCCACGTCCGCGTCCCTTACTAGATGTTTTTCTCATTGTTATGGTTCACCACAACAACAAATATATTATTTGGCCCAATGTATTGTATTCAAATTCAGCGGGATATAAATTTGAGGCCTAGTATTTAGGCGCTGGGTGACCGGTATGGATTTAGTGACAGAATTAGACTTGGAAATGCACAGAAGCGTGTGTGTGTGAAGTTATTCTGAATGACCCAATGTGCACCTTGAATATTATATACCCTTTTAGGGATAGATTTCAAATAGCTCTGATATAGCAGAAACCACTAAATTATGAAATTGCTAAATTGGGAATTGTATTTCAACCCAGAACAAAAAATGTGCTTTGACGGACACTAAATAACTTTCCCAGCCACAACAGGACAGCGTTAACGAGAGATTTAGCAGGATATAAATTTGAGGCCTAGTATTTAGGCGCTGGGTGACAGGTATGGGTTTAGTGACAGAATTAGACTTGGAAATACACAGTAGCGGGTGTGTGTGAAGTTATTCTGAATGACCCAATGTGCACCTTGAATATTATATACCCTTTTAGGGATAGATTTCAAATAGCTCTGATATAGCAGAAACCACTAAATTATGAAATTGTTAAATTGGGAATTGTATTTCAACCCAGAACAAAAAATGTGCTTTGACGGACACTAAATAACTTTCCCAGCCACAACAGGACAGCGGTAACGAGAGATTTAGCAGGATATAAATTTGAGGCCTAGTATTTAGGCGCTGGGTGACAGGTATGGGTTTAGTGACAGAATTAGACTTGGAAATACACAGTAGCGGGTGTGTGTGAAGTTATTCTGAATGACCCAATGTGCACCTTGAATATTATATACCCTTTTAGGGATAGATTTCAAATAGCTCTGATATAGCAGAAACCACTAAATTATGAAATTGTTAAATTGGGAATTGTATTTAAACCCAGAACAAAAAATGTGCTTTGACGGACACTAAATAACTTTCCCAGCCACAACAGGACAGCGTTAACGAGAGATTTAGCAGGATATAAATTTGAGGCCTAGTATTTAGGCGCTGGGTGACAGGTATGGGTTTAGTGACAGAATTAGACTTAGAAATACACAGTAGCGGGTGTGTGTGAAGTTATTCTGAATGACCCAATGTGCACCTTGAATATTATATACCCTTTTAGGGATAGATTTCAAATAGCTCTGATATAGCAGAAACCACTAAATTATGAAATTGCTAAATTGGGAATTGTATTTCAACCCAGAACAAAAAATGTGCTTTGACGGACACTAAATAACTTTCCCAGCCACAACAGGACAGCGTTAACGAGAGATTTAGCAGGATATAAATTTGAGGCCTAGTATTTAGGCGCTGGGTGACAGGTATGGGTTTAGTGACAGAATTAGACTTAGGAAATACACAGTAGCGGGTGTGTGTGAAGTTATTCTGAATGACCCAATGTGCACCTTGAATATTATATACCCTTTTAGGGATAGATTTCAAATAGCTCTGATATAGCAGAAACCACTAAATTATGAAATTGCTAAATTGGGAATTGTATTTCAACCCAGAACAAGAAATGTGCTTGACGGACACTAAATAACTTCGCCCAGCTACAGCAGCGTAACGGACAGATTTAGCTGGATATAAATTTGAGGCCTAGTATTTAGGCGCTGGGTGACAGGTATAGGGTTTAGTGACAGAATTAGACTTGGAAATGCACAGTAGCGGGTGTGTGTGAAGTTATTCTGAATGTACCCTATGTGCACCTTCAATATGATATACCCTTTTAGGGATAGATTTCAAATAGCTCTGATATAGCAGAAACCACTAAATTATGAAATTGCTAAATTGGGAATTGTATTTCAACCCAGAACAAGAAATGTGCTTGAACGGACACTAAATAACTCGCCCAGCTACAGCACTAAGGACAGATTTAGCTGGATATAAATTTGAGGCCTAGTATTTAGGCGCTGGGTGACAGGTATGGGTTTAGTGACAGAATTAGACTTGGAAATGCACAGTAGCGGGTGTGTGAAGTTATTCTGAATGTCCCTATGTGCACCTTCAATATGATCTACCCTTTTAGGGATAGATTTCAAATAGCTCTGATATAGCAGAAACCACTAAATTATGAAATTGCTAAATTGGGAATTGTATTTCAACCCAGAACAAGAAATGTGCTTGAACGGACACTAAATAACTCGCCCAGCTACAGCACTAACGACAGATTTAGCTGGATATGAATTTGAGGCCTAGTATTTAGGCGCTGGGTGACAGGTATGGGTTTAGTGACAGAATTAGACTTGGAAATACACAGTAGCGGGTGTGTGTGAAGTTATTCTGAATGACCCAATGTGCACCTTGAATATTATATACCCTTTTAGGGATAGATTTCAAATAGCTCTGATATAGCAGAAACCACTAAATTATGAAATTGCTAAATTGGGAATTGTATTTCAACCCAGAACAAGAAATGTGCTTGAACGGACACTAAATAACTCGCCCAGCTACAGCACTAAGGACAGATTTAGCTGGATATAAATTTGAGGCCTAGTATTTAGGCGCTGGGTGACAGGTATGGGTTTAGTGACAGAATTAGACTTGGAAATGCACAGTAGCGGGTGTGTGAAGTTATTCTGAATGTCCCTATGTGCACCTTCAATATGATCTACCCTTTTAGGGATAGATTTCAAATAGCTCTGATATAGCAGAAACCACTAAATTATGAAATTGCTAAATTGGGAATTGTATTTCAACCCAGAACAAGAAATGTGCTTGAACGGACACTAAATAACTCGCCCAGCTACAGCACTAACGACAGATTTAGCTGGATATGAATTTGAGGCCTAGTATTTAGGCGCTGGGTGACAGGTATGGGTTTAGTGACAGAATTAGACTTGGAAATACACAGTAGCGGGTGTGTGTGAAGTTATTCTGAATGACCCAATGTGCACCTTGAATATTATATACCCTTTTAGGGATAGATTTCAAATAGCTCTGATATAGCAGAAACCACTAATTATGAAATTGCTAAATTGGGAATTGTATTTCAACCCAGAACAAGAAATGTGCTTGAACGGACACTAAATAACTCGCCCAGCTACAGCACTAAGGACAGATTTAGCGGGATATAAATTTGAGGCCTAGTATTTAGGCGCTGGGTGACAGGTATGGGTTTAGTGACAGAATTAGACTTGGAAATGCACAGTAGCGGGTGTGTGAAGTTATTCTGAATGTCCCTATGTGCACCTTCAATATGATCTACCCTTTTAGGGATAGATTTCAAATAGCTCTGATATAGCAGAAACCACTAAATTATGAAATTGCTAAATTGGGAATTGTATTTCAACCCAGAACAAGAAATGTGCTTGAACGGACACTAAATAACTCGCCCAGCTACAGCACTAAGGACAGATTTAGCTGGATATAAATTTGAGGCCTAGTATTTAGGCGCTGGGTGACAGGTATGGGTTTAGTGACAGAATTAGACTTGGAAATGCACAGTAGCGGGTGTGTGAAGTTATTCTGAATGTCCCTATGTGCACCTTCAATATGATCTACCCTTTTAGGGATAGATTTCAAATAGCTCTGATATAGCAGAAACCACTAAATTATGAAATTGCTAAATTGGGAATTGTATTTCAACCCAGAACAAGAAATGTGCTTGAACGGACACTAAATAACTCGCCCAGCTACAGCACTAACGACAGATTTAGCTGGATATGAATTTGAGGCCTAGTATTTAGGCGCTGGGTGACAGGTATGGGTTTAGTGACAGAATTAGACTTGGAAATGCACAGTAGCGGGTGTGTGAAGTTATTCTGAATGACCCTATGTGCACCTTGAATATTATATACCCTTTTAGGGATAGATTTCAAATAGCTCTGATACAGCAGAAACCACTAAATTTTTAAATTGCTAAATTGGGAATTGTATTTCAACCCAGAACAAAAAATGTGCTTTGACGGACACTAAATAACTTTCCCAGCCACAACAGGACAGCGGTAACGAGAGATTTAGCGGGATATAAATTTGAGGCCTAGTATTTAGGCGCTGGGTGACCGGTATGGATTTAGTGACAGAATTAGACTGGGATATGGCCAAAAAATAACCACACTATTGCTGGTTAAATGCACTTGGTGATGGGCGCAGCTTGCCCCTGATGTAGTATATGGCCAAAAAATGAACAGACTATTGCTGGTTAAATGCACTTGGTGTCACAGCTTGACCAACCACACTACTGAGGGTTAAATGCACTTGGTGACGGGCGCAGCTTGCCCCTGATGTAGTATATGGCCAAAAAATGAACAGACTATTGCTGGTTAAATGCACTTGGTGACGGGCGCAGCTTGCCCCTGATTTAGTATATGGCCAAAAAATGAACAGACTATTGCTGGTTAAATGCACTTGGTGTGATAGCTTGACCAACCACACTACTGAGGGTTAAATGCACTTGGTGACGGGCGCAGCTTGCCCCTGATGTAGTATATGGCCAAAAAATAAACAGACTATTGCTGGTTAAATGCACTTGGTGTGACAGCTTCACCCTGATGTAGGCTTTAGCCAAAAAACAAACGCACCATTGAGGGTTAAATGCACTTGGTGACAGGCGCAGCTTGCCCCTGATGTAGTATATGGCCAAAAAATAAACAGACTATTGCTGGTTAAATGCACTTGGTGTGACAGCTTCACCCTGATGTAGGCTTTAGCCAAAAAACAACCACACCATTGAGGGTTAAATGCACTTGGTCGCAGCTTGTGCTGGCGCACCACAAGACACAAAATGGCCGCCGATCACCCCAGAAATATGTGACTGACAAACGGTCTGGGCAGCCTAAAAACAGTGAGCAATTGAGGATCAGCAGCTCAATGATCCACAGCTGCAGATCGATCAGTTAATCAAGTCCTTTGGAGGAGTTAATCTGCCTAATCTCGCCCTACTGTCGCAGCCGCAACCTCTCCCTACGCTAATCAGAGCAGAGTGACGGGCGGCGCTATGTGACTCCAGCTTAAATAGAGGCTGGGTCACATGGTGCTCTGGCCAATCACAGCCATGGCAATAGTAGGCATGGCTGTGATGGCCTCTTGGGGCAAGTAGTATGACGCTTGTTGATTGGCTGCTTTGCAGCCTTTCAAAAAGCGCCAAGAAAGCGTCACAAAAGCGCGAAGAAAGCGACGAACACCGAACCCGAACCCGGACTTTTACGAAAATGTCCGGGTTCGGGTCCGTGTCACGGACACCCCAAAATTCGGTACGAACCCGAACTATACAGTTCGAGTTCGCTCATCCCTACTATTAATACATTTTCTCAGGCTCGGGATAGGGTTGGGTCCCGGACCCCGGTCTTGGGCGGTGCCAAAATTATCCCCGAAGACATTGAGATCTGCCAGCTTAGGACCCGGCGGTAAGTCCTCCGTGTCTCCCACCATCACACTTAGCGGGTTGTCTCCCCCTCTTCCACCGCAGTGGCGGTCACCCCTACCGCTGGCCCTTCATACTCAGGTTCCCAGGGTGCTGGTCTCCCCCCTGAGCCAGGCCACTCTGCTAGGGTTACCCCTGTCTCATGGGTATCAGTCACTCTTGTAGCAGGCCACAGTGCCGGGAAGCCCGGGAAGTCTCTTCTTACTATAAGTTCGTAGTGTAGATTGGTGGCGACAGCCACCTCGTGAGTCCACCTGCCGGCAACTGTGGATAGAGACACCATAACAGTGGGGTAGTCTTTTAAGTCTCCATGAATACACATGACCCCAACTTTCTAGCCAGTATACTCAGTGAACCGAACCGGGGGAGCCCTTACCAGGGTCACCAGACTTCCTGAGTCCAACAGAGCCTACGCTGGAGTGTCTCCCACCTCCACCTGGTACAGGTGATTCAGAGTCTCCGGGCCACCCACTGCACACAGCTTCCTAGCATGTAATGACTGACGGAAGCAATAATTTGTGTCCATGGGTTCCACCTGATGTGGACAGTTAGCTCGTACATGGCCAGACTCCCTACACCGCCAGCAGACTATTGGAGCTGGGTCCACAGGGGGTACATCCCGGGCGGGTTTGGTGGGCACAAATCGCCGGGTCTGGGGTGGAGAGTTAGGGGTTTTGACTACCCTCCTCCCAAAAGAACCCCCCCTGTAGATTCTGGGTAGCCTCATAGCGCTCCACCAGGTCGACCATCTTGAGAGCATTACCTGGAGAGACCTGGCCGATCCATTGCTGGAGAGAAGGTAGCAAAGCTCTCCAGAAAAAAACAGCCAACAGACTGTCCAGCATAGCAGTGGGGCTCAGCACGTTAGGCTGCAGTCACTTTTTGCAAGAGGTTAAGTAAGTTATAATACTGGGGTCTCACAGGTTCAGCCAGCTTAAACCCCCTCTTATGCACCCGCTGGGTCCGGACCAACACATTCACCCCTAGTTTGGCTAGAATCTCACCCTTGGCTTTCTGGTAGTCAGCCGCTTGATCGTCCGGCAAGTCGAAATACACCCGCTGTGAATCGGATGTCAGAAACGGAGCGACGATCTCAGCCCACTGATCTCGGGGTAGATTCTTCCTTGTCGCCACCTTCTCGTACATCGCCAGGTAGGTTTCGACGTCACCTGATGGTGTTATCTTCGGGATCGCCGCACGGACTGCTTTCCGGACATCATGGACACTCTGGGACGCTCCTGCCGTCTGTAAAGCCATCACGTGTTGTAACAGCGGCTGGTTTGTTTCTTGCTGGAGTTGATTAGCCTCCACGAGAGCTTTAATTACAGCCTCTATTTTGCCATGTGACACAGGTTTGAATTTAGCGTGTTTAATCCAGGACATCCAGCCGTACCAGAAAACAAAAATATTTTGGCATTTACGCCAGCCTCACTGTGTGTGCCCGCTCTAAGCCACCAATTGTGAGGATTTGCTCTGGTAGGCAGGGTAAGCGAACGTAGTACAGAGGCAAAACAAGTTTGTAAATCAAAATGTCAGTGTTTATTCACACAAAAGGCAAAAGAAAAAAAACTCATAACAGTCTTGGTGTTAATTCACACAATGAAAAGTCCATAGAACAGACATGTCACCTTGCTAGCCGTTTTATCCCTGGCAGTCCACAGCAGGCTTTAGGGGCCTGTTTCCCAGCATTCAGCCCTTATGCGGCTCTGAACCCTCCAGCACAGCACCATGCTTCAGATCCCAAGACAGAGACTCAGATTCTGAGCCCAGCTGCCTATTTAAAGGACAGTCAGGTGCTGCCATAACCCGGACCGGCACTTAAAGTCCGGTCCGGTATTTGATCTCACCTGGCTGGAAATCAGCCTAGCCAGGAATTCAAGCCCAGGGTGATTGGACTACATTCCACAGTTCTTCTCTATTTCTTGGTTTTGCCTCAGAAACTGCATTTTTTATGTCACCCCACAAGTTTTCTATTGGTTTAAGATCCGGGGATTGGGCTGACCACTCCACAACGTCAATCTTGTTGGTCTGGTGTGTTTGGGGTCATTGTCTTGTCGGAACACCCATTTCAAGGACATTTCCTCTTCAGCATAAGGCAGCATGACTTCTTCAAGTATTCTGATGTATTCAAACTGATCCATGATCCATGGTATGCGATAAATAGGCCCAACACTGTAGTATGAGAAACATCCCCATATCACGATGCTTGCGCCACCATGCTTCACTGTCTTCATAGTGTACTGTGGCTTGAATTCAGTGTTTGGGGGTCGTCTGACAAACTGTCTCCGGCCACTAGACCCAAAAAGAACAATCTTACTTTCATCAGTCCACAAAATGTCTCTGTAGGCCAGTTAATGTGCTCTTTGGCAAATTGTAACCTCTTTAGCACGTCTTTTTTTCAACAGTGGGACTTTGCAGGGGCTTTATGCAGATAGCTTGGCTTCACATATGCATCTTCTAATTGTAACAGTACTCACAGCTAACTTTAGACCTTCTTTGATCTTCCTGGTGCTGATTGTTGGCTGAGTCCTTGCCATTTTGGCTATTCTTCTATCCATTTGAATGGTAGTTTTTTACTTTCTTCAACGTCTTTCAGGTTTTGGTTGCCATTTTAAAGCATTTGCAATCATTTTAGCTGAGCAGCCTATCATTTTCTGCACTTCTTTATATGTTTTCCCCTCTCCAATTAACTTTTAAATCAAGGTACGCTGTTCTTCTGAACAATGTCTGGGACTGGAACGACCCATTTCCACTGTAACCAGCATGTACAACATTTGCTGCCTTCCTTCCTAAAATAAGGGCAATAATTGCCACCTGTCTTTCAAAGAATGAATGACCTCACTCATTGAACTCCACACTGCTATTATTTTGAACATGCCCCTTTCAATAAGTGATTGAACTACAGAGAATTAAACAATTAATGTTTCTGTCATTTGGGTTCAAAACATATAAAACACATCTGGAAAAAAAAAATGTAAATGATACTTTGAAGATACCTTTCTAATGCAGGTATGGTGCACAAACCAATAGTCCTGTATAGCAGGAGCACACTGATACTTCTGCTCAGTCAGTGAATGATTGCTACATATTATATAGAAACTCAAGGCATGCAGAAGAAGTAATACTAGCACTTTAGTCCTGCAAGTAAATACGAAAGAAAGCAATGGGTGAGGATTAGGTTACCTACAGTCTTGATGAGTCTCTAATAATCTGATTAAATCAGAGCTAGATACCAATGCTAATCTTTATTTTGTCATGCGACCATTGGTTTCTTTTATTTTTCATTTGTTCTAGTGTGCGAATTTCAGGAGTTTCGCATTATTGACTGCTGCCTAGCGATAGGAATGACTAAATTACTTTTTGCCTCTTTCTGTCACCAGGTCTTGGATAGTGGCCCCTTTACACTGCTCAACTGAGCAGACGATTGTCAGGAAGGAAGCATTCCTTTCTGGCAAGAGCCTGCTTGTCATTGGAGGTAACCACTGCATTTACTTTAATTTACTTCATTGGATGCGCCAGTTTAAACTATTTACATATAACGGGCTGAAATAATCCTTGGACATAAAAGACAGATAGAAGGTTATGTGTTACTATTTGTTGATTTATCATATGTGGATCGACCATATCTAATAAGAGGAATGTTATACCCTGCAATATGATTGCGCTATTGTCCAGATAATTTGGATTGCTCAACTTTAGTTATTATTTTTGCGATCTAAATCGCTGTATTAAGATCAGAATTGCCGGTTCTATTGAGCAATACAAATTATATTACCCATGAGAGTTCACGTGTAGGGGGTGTGTTTTAATAGCTTTTAATAGATTTTTTTTATAGTATTTATTCTGTATGAGTTAGTTTTTTCTTGAGACTACGTTTGTTTTTATGATGACCACAGATGATTGAGTGCCTATCTACTTTTAAAATACATATTATAGAGTGGGAGACTAGGAGCATTGTCACGATAAGAGCACCATATCCGTTTCGATATAAAGTAGAGCCACCTTCTTCTTTATAGACTGCATTTACTTGCAGCCATCTCTTCCACAGTATGGGGGGAGAGATCACAATCCCATGCAGAATCATTGTTTGCCGACAGCAGAGACAGTTTAGACGGCACTATCTGCTGCCGACAAACAATGATTTCGGTAATCAGAGGGCGGGGTGTGCGGCTCTCCTGAGGTGAATCTCCCTATAATGGGTATGTGGGTATTTAAAACTTGTGCGTTACACTATATGAGGGTATAATTTAACTTGATGTTTACATATATTTTTCTATATCACCATTATGCCAGGTACTTTGTACTTAAATTCTATCATATATGAATTCATATGATCTAACTAGTTACAAACCGGATTCCCAAAAAGTTGGGACACTATACAAATCGTGAATAAAAACTGAATGCAATGATGTGGCCAACTTCTAATATTTTATTCAGAATAGAACATAAATCACGGAACAAAAGTTTAAACTGAGAAAATGTACCATTTTAAGGGAAAAATATGTTGAATCAGAATTTCATGGTGTCAACAAATCCCCAAAAAGTTGGGACAAGGCCATTTTCACCACTGTGTGGCATCTCCCCTTCTTCTTACAACACTCAACAGACATCTGGGGACCGAGGAGACCAGTTTCTTAAGTTTAGAAATAGGAATGCTCTCCCATACTTGTCTAATACAGGCCTCTAACAGTTCAATTGTCTTGGGCCTTCTTTGTTGCACCTTCCTCTTTATGATGCGCCAAATGTTCTCTATAGGTGAAATATCTGGACTGCAGACTGGCCATTTCAGTACCCGGATCCTTCTCCTACGCAGCCATGATGTTGTGATTGATGCAGAATGTGGTCTGGCATTATCTTGTTGAAAAATGCAGGGTCTTCCCTGAAAGAGATGACGTCTGGATGGGAGCATATGTTGTTCTAGAACCTGAAAATATTTTTCTGCATTGATGGTGCCTTTCCAGACATGCAAGCTGCCCACACGCACTCATGCAACCCCATACCATCAGAGATGCAGGCTTCTGAACTGAGCGTTGATAACAACTTGGGTTGTCCTTGTCCTCTTTGGTCCAGATGACATGGCGTCCCAGATTTCCAAAAAGTACTTCGAATCGTAACTCGTCTGAACAGAGAACAGTCTTCCATTTTGCCACACTCCATTTTAAATGATCCCTGGCCCAGTGCAAATGCCTGAGCTTGTGGATCTTGCTTGCACTGTAGAGTTTCAGCTGGCAACGGCGGATGGCACGGTGGATTGTGTTCACTGACAATGGTTTCTGGAAGTATTCCTGAGCCCATTCTGTGATTTCCTTTACAGTAGCATTCCTGTTTGTGGTGCAGTGTCGTTTAAGGGCCCGGAGATCACGGGCATCCAGTATGGTTTTACGGCCTTCACCCTTACGCACAGAGATTGTTCCAGATTCTCTGAATCTTCGGATGATGTTATGCACAGTTGATGATGATAGATGCAAAGTCTTTGCAATTTTTCGCTGGGTAACACCTTTCTGATATTGCTCCACTATTTTTCTGCGCAACATTGTGGGAATTGGTGATCCTCTACCCATCTTGGCTTCTGAGAGACACTGCCACTCTGAGAAGCTCTTTTTATACCCAATCATATTGCCAGTTGACCTAATTAGTGTTAATTGGTCTTCCAGCTCTTCGTTATGCTAAAATTTACTTTTTCCAGCCTCTTATTGCTACTTGTCCCAACTTTTTGGGGATTTGTTGACACCGTGAAAATCTGAATCAACGTATTTTTCCTTTAAAATGATACATTTACTTGGATTAAACGTTTGATCTGTCATCTACGTTCTATTACAAATAAAATATTGACATTTGCCATCTCCACATCATTGCATTCATTCATTCGTTTTTATTCACAATTTGTTTAGTGTCCCAACTTTTTTGGAATCCGGTTTGTACTTTGCCAATTTTGGTTCTTACGTAAAAATTCTTTATTAGGACCCCTGCTGTTTCTCTCATGCTTACATTCCCCTTAAATGGGTATGTAACACTTGTTTGTCATTATATATGAGGGAACAACTTGTTTATATATTTGCACTTGCACTTTAATATTTTTATCATGTTTGGGACTTTGCTATGCTTTTCTGATATATGAATAATATGTATTCATTACTTTATCTGTTATGGCCTTTATTGGGATAGAGCATCCTTATGATTCCTGTCATTTCCCCCATATATGCATTTTGATATTATCTCCTCAGGGGTAGACCGCACTTCATATCTGACATTTGATGTATCATGTCTTATCTTATTTATGTCACATTGTGTATTTAATAAAGCATATATTTTGATTTGTAACCTGTGTAGTCTCAGTTGTTTCTTTGTGTAGGTATATCTATTGTTTACTGAGTAGGTTTTGATTAGGGTCTGCTATAATACCTTGTATTTGATCTGGGTTTACATTTGATCTTGATGTTTTGTAACCTGTGTTAATCTTTTTACTTATGATGTAGAATAAAGCAGATTTTTTTTTAGCCATATAGCGTTCGTAGAGTACACTTTTCCTCTTCAGTCTTCTCTCTTCTCTTCTCTGTCTTTCTCCAGAAAGGTCTACATGAATGGGGTTGGTAGGTGTTGTAGATGCTTAAAAATGGGATGTACTTTTGTGGGAAAGGAGCATGGCTTGTTTAACAGAAATTTAGTACATATTCATGGTAAACTAAGCCAGTAAATAGGGGAAGTTAGACTAGACAATCTATATGTGTGCTAGATATATCGGCAGCATTGGACTGGAGATTTTTGGGCCCGTCAGAGGAAATGATTCTGAGGACCTACCCTCTATGTATATAGGACATGGGTACTGTTGCACATGTAGGACATCTGGTTTAGAGTTGAACATAGAATGAAAAGGGCTCATATGCAAGAAAAATAATGAAGTTAACATTAGAAAGCATTGGTGTTTTCTTGATAAGCTGGTGGTGGGCCCCTTTTCCTACAGGGACCTGTGCAGTTGCACAGACTGCATATTTAGTATGTCCACTTGTGATCTGGTTATTGGTTCCAAGGTCAGCTTTAAATTCTGCTAGGCCTTATTGGCCCTATTTTATTAGAGGTCCATTATTGCATCAAACTGGAGGATCCTCTGGTACTCTGATGGGCCAGTCCCACCTTGTTCATCGGCCAGCATCAGCCACTATGATAAATCTGGTATAGAATAGGACTAGGACTGTCTAGTCTTATGTTTATATGCAAAATAATCGTGAAGCCCCAGTTATGGGTCTTCAACGCAGTGATAACAAGATATCCTGCAAAGGAAGGAAAACCAAACAAAGGGTGTCCCTATTACAGAGATCACCAGATCCACCATATTAAGTGGCCCCTATGTCAAGATCCAGCTATTTTACAAGTCTTAAGGATGTAATAGGGCAAGACCTAAGCCAGTTATCCATCCACAGACAGCTGTTTTGGGGTGGGGTAGGATTCTGGCTAAAGGGAGCAATGCCTTGGAGACTACTCAAACAAAACATTAGCTAATCTCAGGGAGAGTTTACACTGTCTTACTTTTAGAAAGTAATAGTATATACTTGCCCCATTTTTCTAAAACCATGGTCATATTTTTTTTTCCAAATCCATTGATGTGCATGAACCATAAAAAGGAAGAGCCGTAGGGAGGGGTAGTAAGGATGAGAAGTTCTGCATACATAAAAGACTATTGTAATAACAGTTTTCCTTGGATCCAGCTACAGAGATTGGTAAGGAGCAAAATGGGCTGACAACATAGGAAAGAAAATAGAATATACAGTGATACCGTAAAGAAGTAGATGTCCCAGTACAGCTACAAATGTGTAAGGTCTTACCTTTTAGACTAAGATGTGCTTTAAGAATAATATCTAAGGAATTACCACCCTGAGAAGACCAAATGACATACATCAGTAAATATGACATATATGTGTTATACTGCAAAGGTATGTGGATAGCTCACCACCCTCCTCAGTAAGGTAGGGGTGCTCTAGCCGAAAGACTGTTCACTCTAACAGTCCAAGAGAATAAGAAAAATAGAACGAAGAGGCGCAATTCGAATTGGAAGCAATGCACCTGAGGGATAAATTCCTAGCGAAACAATACCCAACCAATATATTAGAAGGATCATTGGAAAAGGTTAGGAAATTACCTAGGAGTGCATTATTAACTGTAAAAACAGTAGAGCCAAAAGAAACAGACTCCCAATTCAGGATTATTCTTCCATATACAACACAGAGAAGGAAGGTGGAAGAAATTATTAAACGGCATTGGCACCACCTACTACAAGACAAAATATTAGGTAGGTTAATACCAGCCAGACCACTAATAACATATACAAGAGCAGCCAACTTAGGGATAAAAGTTGCCCCATCGATTAAAACTAGGAAGAGATTAACATCAAATTCCGGGAGATTAACGAATCTAAAAGGTTTTTACAAATGTGGACACTGTATATGCTGCAAAACTACAAAAATCCCTAGAAATACGAAGACAGTATCATCCACACAGAATTCCTTTATATGGGAGATTGAACAATTTCTTACATGCAACTCGGAGAGTGTGATCTATTTGGCTCAATGTCCGTGTACAAGACAATACATTGGACGGACAAAAAGGACCTTGAGAGTGAGGATATCGGAACATATTTCCAATATTAAAAAGGGGTATGAAAAACACTCACTCTCAAGGCACTTTAAAGAAGCCCACGGACAAGATCCAACAGGTCTGTCATTTGTAGCATTAGAAAAAATCGATAGACACTGGAGAGGTGGAAACCATATCGAGCGGATGTCTAGGGCAGAATCCAAACAAATATATAATTTTGGAAGCTTGATACCTGGTGGTTTAAATGCGGAACTGGAAATTTTTGGATTCTTATAGATTAGGTAGTGTGCCCCTTATTCAATTGGAGATCACATGGTTAGCCTTTTATCGGCTCTGTGGTCCCCTCTTGTTTGATGTGCACACCACCAAGTACGTTACTCTCCAACATTGATATGAACATTGATATGAACATTATAAGAAAGTCAAAAAGAAAATCTATAGAGGATGAGGCCCTTGGTGACATATTTGTCATAAATTATTATGTAGTCCTTAACTATTTATGAAATATTGATCTCCCTGACCATATCTTATATTGTATGTGTTTTTATATAAATTTTTATATTATTTTACATATTGACTATTGCTGTTGCGATTTTATATTTGTAAATAACTGTGAATGGATATATTTATACTAACAAATAGGCTGCGGTTTGAATGCCATAAAAAACGCATATGCGATTTTAAAACCGCACCAAAAACGCACCGAAAAAGCGATTCCAGTCCAGATTTTGTGGACTGCTGATGAAGATATAAAAGGAGGGGATTGAACAACAGGGATATAGCTACTGAGGAAGAGGACTGAAGTCCTCGAAACGCGTTTAGTGTTATATCCCTGCCAACAACAAGCTTTTGGATATGATCGACGATATTTGAATTATCTTCGACAAGTGGAGCGCTCCATTTTCTACCTACTCTGCAGCTCTCATCAGATCTTCGGACTGAAAAACTCAAATCCCGCGAGAACTCCGGTACACCACGTGACAAACGCCGGAGAGCGGGGACGCTGAGAGCGAGCAGAAGCAGCACAAACAGACGGCCGGAGATTCGTCTGGGAGGGTAAGCTACAACATTTACCCTAGAAATCGATCATACACTTCAAATTGGAAGTTACAAGAATTATATAAGAACTGTGGAAGAGAAATACAAAGCGAGTGATATTATTCCCCAACAGTATTTCACACAGCTTGTGGACTTGGCTGTATTTTGCATTTAAAGTGACGGCATTTGCATTGAATTGGACACATACTGCCCAAACAGGCAAAGAAATATTTATTCTCCAATAGAGACTCTATCTTTGGTGCGGTTCATGATCCAATATAACAAGATACTTTGCTTTTTATTATTTATTTTTTAGGGGATTTTTTAAGTACCATTTTTATATTATATGTATTTTACTGTTATATTAGCGGTATATTGATTAAAATAAATTGTTGTTTGATGTGAAACCACATAGTGAGTGCCAGCCGCTTTTTTCTATTTTTCATATATGTGTTATACATAAGCATCATATAGGACAAGCAGACCAATAGTAAAATTGGTTCATCGTTGATCACATCTGAGATCAATATTAAAGCATTTTAGTTGTTCATAAAAAAATTATTAAATTGTACTTACCTTATCCATTTGATCACAAAGAGGTCACCACAGCCATCTTGCATGCAAATCCACTTCGATTCGCACCTCAACACTATAAGCTGACTCCATAATATATCATGAAGATGCAACATGGTGACACTAATAGCCTCTGAAGTGTACAGATCCCCCCTTAACAATTCTCTGTATGAGGATGCTACTTGACTATAATGTTAAGTCTTTGCTGAGTTAGATTGTCAAGGGAATGACTTTTGACCCACGGTACTGTTTGCAAGAATTTATAGCGTGTAGAAAATGTAGCTGTCAGAGAAAAGCCATCTATAATAATTCATAGAAACTGAAATTGAAGCGTTAAATATATTCCATATAGATAGGAACACTTTATGATGATGTTTACACTGTATCAAGTGTTGCAAAATTAAATGCCTTGCATGATCGAATGTTTCCTATGCTGTAATTTGTCTCCAACTTCCATTACATTCTCCTGTTCTCTTTTCTAGCTTTACTCACAGCGAAGCCTCCTAAACCATTGTTCCCTGTGGAGAACCAGCCAAGTGTTATAGATGTCCAGCTGGGTAAGTCCCCTTCTGGGAATAATAGCTTCTAAACTTCCACTCCATTAACAGATGGGAAAAATTGCACGTAGCAAGGAAGGTTTATTGCTACTGTTATTACATGCAAATCAATTTTCTACTTCCCATTTATAATGCTCGAGTATATTGTAGCAGTCATTTAAGGAGATGGCTTTGCTTAGTGGCAGAGGCTGTTAATGCTAATTGGTTAAGCTGAATATTAAATACAGTATATGCAATGTTTGCATTTCTGTTTTATGCCGGAAGATTAAAAGGAATATATTAAATAACAGCTGCATTGACTTCTACTCTGCAATGGCTTCCACGATCCTCCCTCCCACATTCTGATGGGGCTGATTGCAAAGAACACAGCTTTATCAGTTTATTTATTGACATTGCATTCTTCATAAAATTCATATCTGCATGTTTCAATAAAATTTAATGTGATAACAGTAAAAAGCAAATACGTTCACTTTTTCATCTACAGAATTTTGGCTTCAAATAGTCACAAACTAGGAATTTGCTAAATGTTTGCAATTATACACGACTCACTCCAGTTTTGAAAAGTGGGCGTGGAAGTGGGAGTGGTTATCTATGTTCATGAGTTCCACTCCAGATTTATCACTGCAAATAAAGAAAGTTGCAAATTCACTCCAGTAGGGGGTGACGTAAAAAACAAACAAACTGGAGTAGTATTTCTAGACAGAAGTGTTAGGTTTAACGATGCACCAAACTTATCAAATACAGTGCGACATTTGATAAATTTGGCACAAAGTAAACCAAAGCAGACTCAAGCAAAAATGACTTCAAATATTACCCTCATGATAAATTCTGCCATGTGATTTTAAGGCCTAGTAATGTGTGCTGGTTCATTTCTGAATATATTTTTATTATGTTCAGACCTTAATTCTTCTGATACAGAGCACTAAACACCTGCATAAATACAGTGGTAAAGGGCAGTGGCGTAGCGTAGCGTGGGTTGCCATCACCTGGGGCAAGCCAAGTATTGGGGCCCTCCCCAACTGTGGCCATGCCCCTATAGTGCCTATAATGAGTAGATGTGACCTGCAGTCCTATGTAACACCACAGATAAAACAGTGATAACTCTGAGTACAGATAATGTAGTAGATGGGTGTGAGGTCCCAAAATTCAGAACACACGCAGTCTGACCAGTGTGACCTGAAGTCTGGGGCCCGTCTGCGGCAGTGTGGGCCAAATTCTCAATCTCCTCCGCCTAACCCTACTGTGAAACAGATATTCGGATAGACATTACATCGCTATTTAATATACAGTAGAATACAGCACCATACCTCTTACATCCAGTGACATCTCCTGGTATGTAAACTCTTTCCTCAACGTCTTCATTCGGAGATAGGACCGTCATGAGAACTTCTTTCTGTCACGTCTCGTCTCGGCAGAGTTTCACATAAAAAATTTAGATTCCTCACTTTTCTATCATCCTCTCCCTCCTGGTGCTTAAACACTGTCACCCTGCTGCTACCTCAATTACTGTGCTAATCCCCCATAATATTATTTCATCTGTATTATTATTAATATATAGACCCCCTCTGTATTATTAGTATAGTGGCCCCCTCTTTGTTATTAGTATAATGGCCCCCTCTGTGTTATTGTGTTATTAGTATAATGGCCTCCTCTTTGTTATAATACTTACCTCTCTTCCGCTCCCGGTCACCACTTGAGGCATCTCCTGTACTGCATCATCACCGTCATCTCGCGAGACCCGTTGCAGGAGGTCACAGTGAGGTAATCGCAATCTCCTGCATCGCTCTACTGCCTCATAGGCTTCAAGCCTAGTAGCCTGAAGCCTATGAGGCATAACGGAGGGGACAGGAACCATAGGCTCCCATGGCCCACATTGAAATGCCTGCTGCCTGGCGCTCCCTGCAATTTGTCTCCTGGGGCAACCGCACCCCCGGCCCCAAACACGCTACGCCAATGGTAAAGGGCATCTGTCAGCAGTTTTGTACCTATGAAGCTGGCTGATCTGATGTATGTGCGCTTGTCAGCTGGAGGCATTTGTGTTGGCCCCATATTTGTATGTGCCTAATTACTGAGAAAAAATTATGTTTTAATGAGCAAATGAGCCTCTAGGAGCAATGTCATTCAAATCTGCTGACAGATGCCCTAATTTAAAAATTTCTAGCTGCCTATAGCTGCCACAAGAAGGAGCTCAAGAGCTGACTGAATACTAATTGTTATTGAATTCAATGTATAAATAGTATTCATTAGGCTTCTTCTAGTGATGGCTACAGTCAGTCAGAATTGTATAATTTAACTCTGTTTATGCTGGAGATTTACAGCTCCATATCAGAAAAAGCTTGGTAACAGCAAAAAAAAAAAAAAAAAAACACCTGCCAATGAGATATCTTAAGAAATTAGCACTGTAACTACTGTATTTAGCTTACACAAAACATTCTGGAGTGGGCATGTATTTAATTCTATTCCTTTAAATGTATGCTTGCTTGTTAACTGCTAAAGGGGTTGTCCGGGTTCACAGCTGGACCCGGAGATACCCACATTTTCACCCATATTACAATAAACTGTATGGATCACATCTAATGTTATAAAATAACATTCCCTTTAAGCAAAAATGTAATAATTATAAAAAATAAAGTCCTGATCTGAATATTTTTTGTAGTCACTTTTGAGGGAATTCTTTGACAATATTGGTTTGTTTGGTTCCTTTTCATCAATGGATCATGTATATTGTTTATTGCATTCTACCCTGTTTTTTTTTGCCCTTTGTCCATTTGTATATCCGTTGAATTTTGCAGTAGCTGTTTTGGATTTTGAAGTATTTGAAATGTTATTGTCATTTCAAGTCTTTGTTCATGTGTTTTTTGGCTCAACAACTTTCTACCCCCAATTTACATTCACTGTTCTATTATCTTCTATAATGGCTGCCTCAGCAATCAGCACAATGACTTGGCTCAGATCTGTAACGTCATATAATGTTACAATGTAATAATACTGCTCTATATCCCATGAAACATAATGTCAGTTGACCTTACCACGTCAATGTGTGCCCTGACACCAGTGTTAACCCTCTGCTTCTCATATTACTCCTATAATCAAATATAAAGTATATATTAAAATTTGTCTCTAATCAGATTGTAGCCTTACTTTAAAGATCATTCCTGAAGTTGGTGTATGACACATTTTGACTATGTTGTATAGCTCCATCCTCACTTCTCTTATTGCTGCCAGGGTCCTGAGCATCTTCTGGATGCACTGGTTTATTCCAATGGTTCAAAAGTATATTGCAGCTATTTACTGTAACCATAATATAAAATTGTTCAATGCTGTTGATTACACGGGTGCTACGTTTAAAAAACGAATTAAGAAAGCAGGGAAATGATGCATTGTTGTGTTTATTCTGCCTAATGAGTATTTGAACCTTTCAGATTCTAAATATATCACTTCTTTCATTAAAATCAGGTCATATTCTGGTTCTAGCGAGGTCTGTGGTGCATAGACCTGGGATTATTTTTGTAGCTTTTTAACAGTAAATGGGTTAGAAGCCATACCGAGCTCTTTCTTCAAGTGACAACTTCCAGCTGACATTTTTCTGAATTTCCATTTAGGACTGGAAGGACTTGTCATTTCTTGTGTCTAGAGAATCTGGTTCACAGCTGAAAAAGTCAGCATTGTATTTGCAAGCCGTAGGCTGTTTTGTACAGGGTCTGCCCTGGCAAATTAGCACTTCTACAGGGAGTCCATAACACAGTTTTGCCTGTGGCACCAGACAAGACATGTGCTGGTCAAGTGTTATTATCTGTGCTCTTGCATCTGTCAGGACAAACCAGCAGGAATAGGAGAATTGTTTAATGATGAAGGCCGAGAACTTTGGGTAATTATGTTGTGCTGAGAAATGATGTCTAACTCTTTTC
Source organism: Bufo gargarizans (assembly GCF_014858855.1). Taxonomy (NCBI): domain Eukaryota; kingdom Metazoa; phylum Chordata; class Amphibia; order Anura; family Bufonidae; genus Bufo; species Bufo gargarizans. Next base: position 79,436,865 of record NC_058088.1, on the reverse strand, counting down.
TTTCCTGGAAACTGTTTCATGTTTTGATCTCTGAAATTAGTTCAATTGTCACCCGATAAACCATATTTAAAGGGGCTTTGGAGGGTCTTGATTTTGATGACTAATCCTCACAATAGGTAATTAATATCCAACCGGTGAAGGTCTGACACCCCGCATCCCTACCTCTGGCGCTGGAGCTAGAACTTTGCATGGAACAGGAAGTACGGCTCCATCCAAATTGTAGTGGCAGTGCTGGGTTACTGCAGCTCATTTCCCAGTGAAGTGGACAGTAGCTGAGTGGTGGCCACTACACTTTGACCAGAGCTGTGTATCATGTCTCATTCAAAGTGCATAAGGTCATCAATATCACAAGCCTGGAAAACCCTTTTAATCCCAGCAGGGCATTTGCACATTCAATAGTATCACAATAAAGGTTTCAGACTAGAGATTAGTGAACCGTTTCTAAACTAATCAAATTTATCTAAAATTTCCCCAAAATTCAGATTCCATGCAAATCCAATATTTTATCGAGCAGAAAACAGAGAAGAAGGCATCTGCCACCAAAAAGGGACAATTTGTGGACCGTGTTTTGATTTTCAATAAAATCTGACAGCGCAGTGTGTTATTGAACAGGATGTTTACCACCGGATACCAACCATTGACCCTCGTAGCCATTTATGTCACTATCACTTTGACAATACTAAAGCTTTTGTCATTAAAAATTTCAAAAGAGGTTGGAAACAGTGCTAGTTGAAATGATATATGTGTAATACACCACTTTTCAGGCACTTTTTGAGCATTGTCGATTCAGGTCAAATTTATTTGTACGCAAAACGAATCTGCAAACTGACTCATTAGAATTGGACCAAAAATACATTTCAAGACATTTGCCCATTTCTAGGTTAGATGTTTCAGTAATGTTCATGCCCAAAGTCTTTATTACAGTCAGAGGTAGACCTTTTAGACTTAGTACTATGTTTTACCGTCGTATGACTCTGATATCAGATTGCTAAGTGATACCTGGGACGAACATAACATCTGTGCAACATGTCTCCCATGGGTGGATGGTGCATACATTGGACATGTCCAGTGCAAAATTTGCATTTGGGCATGCATCCAATGGTGGGTGTGTTGTATATAATATTTTTCCAAGTTATGGCCAATTTCCCACAAGTGCATTCAATCTGGGAAACCCACTCTGTGTGAGGGTGTATTTCCCAGACTGAGCACTGGTCCTCTGATCCGAATTGATAGCATCATAATGATTTATGTTGCTGTTTGTTCCTGTCTGACCAAGGGTCTCACATAATTCCATCAGTTACTGTTCAGTAGACCCTCAGTCAGGATGAATCACACAGCACCATAAATCATTTTGATACTGTGAGTTCATGTCCAAGGGGCAGTGTTTAGTCTGGGAATTACAGCTGTCACCATGGATTGTGTTTCCTGTACTGAATATCCTCTTATGATATTGGCCTAATTGTGAATTTTTCTAAATTCATATAATATTTATTATTATTAGTGTATATAAGAGCACCATACTATTCCTTTGTGTGGTTTTGATAGCATTGAAGGGCAGGGCAAGGACTGTTTGCTGTTAATGTCCACCCCCGAGGCATGCAGAGTTTTTTCCTGCACCATGAGGATCCACATGTCAAGTTATATGCGGATTTGTGAAAGTCTTATCCACTTTGCTGCTACTGTAAATGATGCAAATTTTCAGCATGCAAATTTGATGCAAATTGATCTGCAGCACTTACTCCACGTGTTGCCATACCCTTGTAGAGTAGATGAGTCTACAGAGAATGATGTCATCATAAATAAGGACCTGTAACTTCATTGGTGGTCCAGTAATGCAGCCCTTGCTCCAAGCTATACATCTGTGGATTCAATAGTGAACCTTCAGTAACATTTTTATGGCCTGTGTGGACATGTACCATATGTAATTTATGTAATTAAACAGCACGGCCATGGTGGGAGTTATTTTGAGTTCAAACTCATGTATACTTTGATGAAAGGCAAAATATAGTTGTAGCCTGTGTATAATGTACAGGTCCTTCTAAAAAAATTAGCATATTGTGATAAAGTTCATTATTTTCTGTAATGTACTGATAAACATTAGACTTTCATATATTTTAGATTCATTACACACAACTGAAGTAGTTCAAGCCTTTTATTGTTTTAATATTGATGATTTTGGCATACAGCTCATGAAAACCCAAATTTCCTATCTAAAAAAATTAGCATATTTCATCCGACCAATAAAAGAAAAGTGTTTTTAATACAAAAAAAGTCAACCTTCAAATAATTATATTCAGTTATGCACTCAATACTTGGTCGGGAATCCTTTTGCAGAAATGACTGCTTCAATGCGGCGTGGCATGGAGGCAATCAGCCTGTGGCACTGCTGAGGTGTTATGGAGGCCCAGGATGCTTCGATAGCGGCCTTAAGCTCATCCAGAGTGTTGGGTCTTGCGTCTCTCAACTTTCTCTTCCCAATATCCCACAGATTCTCTATGGGGTTCAGGTCAGGAGAGTTGGCAGGCCAATTGAGCACAGTAATACCATGGTCAGTAAACCATTTACCAGTGGTTTTGGCACTGTGAGCAGGTGCCAGGTCGTGCTGAAAAATGAAATCTTCATCTCCATAAAGCTTTTCAGCAGATGGAAGCATGAAGTGCTCCAAAATCTCCTGATAGCTAGCTGCATTGACCCTGCCCTTGATAAAACACAGTGGACCAACAGCAGCTGACATGGCACCCCAGACCATCACTGACTGTGGGTACTTGACACTGGACTTCAGGCATTTTGGCATTTCCCTCTCCCCAGTCTTCCTCCAGACTCTGGCACCTTGATTTCCGAATGACATGCAAAATTTGCTTTCATCCAAAAAAAGTACTTTGGACCACTGAGCAACAGTCCAGTGCTGCTTCTCTGTAGCCCAGGTCAGGCGCCTTCTGCCGCTGTTTCTGGTTCAAAAGTGGCTTGACCTGGGGAATGCGGCACCTGTAGCCCATTTCCTGCACACGCCTGTACACGGTGGCTCTGGATGTTTCTACTCCAGACTCAGTCCACTGCTTCCGCAGGTCCCCCAAGGTCTGGAATCGGTCCTTCTCCACAATCTTCCTCAGGGTCCGGTCACCTCTTCTCGTTGTGCAGCGTTTTCTGCCACACTTTTTCCTTCCCACAGACTTCCCACTGAGGTGCCTTGATACAGCACTCTGGGAACAGCCTATTCGTTCCGAAATTTCTTTCTGTGTCTTACCCTCTTGCTTGAGGGTGTCAATGATGGCCTTCTGGACAGCAGTCAGGTCGGCAGTCTTACCCATGATTGCGGTTTTGAGTAATGAACCAGGCTGGGAGTTTTTAAAAGCCTCAGGAATCTTTTGCAGGTGTTTAGAGTTAATTAGTTGATTCAGATGATTAGGTTAATAGCTCATTTAGAGAACCTTTTCATGATATGCTAATTTTTTTAGATAGGAATTTGGGGTTTTCATGAGCTGTATGCCAAAATCATCAATATTAAAACAATAAAAGGCTTGAACTACTTCAGTTGTGTGTAATGAATCTAAAATATATGAAAGTCTAATGTTTATCAGTACATTACAGAAAATAATGAACTTTATCACAATATGCTAATTTTTTTAGAAGGACCTGTATAATGGAAAACAACATCTCTAAAGTCTCTAGGCATTTCTTTTTTCCCAGTCACTCAAAGTCCTCTTTTCGATGCCATTAAAAAATAAAATTGCAATTTCACCTGCTCAGTCACTTACGTTAGTTAATATTCTATGTTAGACAGAACCATAGGGAGCTGCAGGTTTACATTTTAATCTCAGCTTTTTTCTTTCTATTCCTGTATGTGTGGAGCTGTAAAACTCTTATGTCCCTCTGGCTCTATGACCACTTGGAATATTATGATTTTGGGGTAGGCAATCACAGATTATAATGCTCTCAATTGGGAAAATGGGAAAATGATCTGCATTTGCCACACTCTCTGCTGTTTTTTATTATAACCCCTTTGGTGTTTGTACAAATTTGTGATATCATCCCCAATGCATATTGGCTTTTTCTGTGTTTGGAATAAATGGAAATGCAGTAATATTGTATTTGAGGGTTTTCTGGGGAGATAATTATTAAGAAAAAAAAAGACATAAAGTCTTAAACGGGTTATCCGACTTTAAGCTTTTTTTTTTCAAACAGACCCTTTCAGAGTGGCCGGACCTGCAGTGGGGTTCATACTTACCTGGTCCCGACCTCTGACTCCATCCCTTCATGGCTGCCTCTGCAGGTCCAAGGTCTCTTGGCAATGTTGGCATCATCATCCTTTTCACAGAACTGCACGTGACCACTGCAGCCTATGAGTGACTGTGACTTATAACCTCTGCGGCACGTGACCAGTGACATATTATATTGGTGACATCACGGCTGCAATGAGTGATTGGCCGCAGCCGTCACGTTTGGTCCCATTAAAGGATGTGGCAATGGAGCCAAAACCCAGTGGCAGGAACTGGGTAAGTATGAATGTCACTGTGGGTCTGGCCACTCTGAGGGGGGTCTGTTAAAAAAAAAAGTTAAGAGTTGGGTTGTCCAATTACAATAACTTATCCCCTATCTACAAGATAAGGGATAAGTATCTGATTTGTGGGGGTCCAGTCACTTGGGCCCCTAATGATTATGAGAACAAGGACCCATGTTCCCCCATTTGAATGGAGCGGTATACACACATGCGTTTCTGACGCTTCATTTAAATGAGGGAATATGGACCCCCTGTCCTCAGCAGTCTAGTGGTTGGACCTCTGGCAATTACTTATTCCATATCCTTATTATTTACCAAACTATTCGTATTTCAGCAAGCGCCTCCTCATCTTCAAACAGATGATTGGCACGGGGGTTGGGAGTCAGACCCCTGCCAATCCATTCCTCTTAATAATTTTGGCACAATCTTGGGAGCTCAGAGTCAGAATCTAGAACTGCAACTTCAGATGCAATTTACGGCAGTTTGTAGGGCTGTTTCCTCCTACCCACACCTTGCCCACTTTTTAGAAAAGTCAAAAATTGGCAAAATGTTGCACTTAATTTTTTTCCAAACAGTGGAATTCGGTGACACTTTTCTGACACAGGGGGCTTCATACATGAAAACTATTTACAGAGAGACATTTCATTGCTTACCAATTCAACGAAATTGAAAGTTAGAATCTAATTGCCTGCTATGGCGCACACAATAGGGAGAATTTATCAAGTCATGCACTTCAGAATTCTGTCTTTAAAAAATAGTGAAATAGGCTTTTGTGACTTTTAGAGGTCACTTGCAGAAAATGTTTGTGACGTTTTACATTTTTAAACACTCACTCGAGTTTTGGAAAGTGGGTAGGAGAGTGGGCATGGTTGGCTATTTTAATGAGTTTCACTCCAGATTTATGGGTGAAACCACCCTCATGCACACGGCTGTTGGTTGGCCGTTCCGTGCATTGGGGACCGCAATTTGCGGTCCCCAACGCACGGCAACGTTCGTGTGGCGGCCAGGACGGATCGAGACCCATTCAACTTGACTGGGTCCGTGATTCATCCGCACTGCAAAAAAATAGAACACCGTAATGGTTCCGTGCGTCTGTTCTGCACCGCAACTCCGCATTGCGGATCCATTCAAGTGAATGGGTCCACATACGTGATGCAGGGTGCGCACGTCCGGTGCCCGCATATTGCGGACCTGCTGTTTGCGGGCCACAATACAGCCATGGCCGGGCAAAGGCTGTGTGCTTGAGGCCTTAATGTTACAATTTTCAAGACGCCAGATATCTTCTTAAATATAGCTATAGTTTTGCCATAGATGTGCACGGTGTGTGCCGGGTGTGCCTGGGCACACCCTAATCACACCTCCGTGCTTAGCCTCCTGCACTGCGCCGCTTAAGCCCCAGGTGTCCCGCACAGCCACAATGACATCTTCAGACTGCTCCGCTCCCGTGCTCCCATGCTGCGTGTCACTCACTCCGATGTCACACACCTGCTCCGCCTGCTTCATTAATAAAGTGGGAGGAGCAGGCGCGTCCGGCGTGACGGAATGAGTGACGTCACGTTACATTGCTGCCGGCCTTGTTTTAATGTTTGAGAGCCTCTATTTTATTCTCTATTTTAGTTTTTTATTCGAATATTCGCTATATTGCTATAACTTAGTTTTTTCGAATATTCATAATATTCTAAAACAAGAATATAGCAATATAGCGAATATTTGAAAAAAACTAATATAGAGCAATTTAGCTAATATAGTGCTATAATCTTTTTTTTTTATAGTTGTAATTTTTTTCCAATCTACACTTCAGATGAGAAAAAAATTACAACTTTTAGACAAAGAAGATTATAGCACTATATTAGCTAAATTGCTCTATATTCGTTTTTTTCGAATATTCGCTATATTGCTATATATTCTTGTTTAAGAATATTACGAATATTCGGAAAAACAAAATAATAGCAATATAGCGAATATTCGATAAAACAAAATCGAATATAGAGCAATTTAGCTAATATAGTGCTATAATCTTCTTTGTCTAATAGTTGTAAGTTGAAAAATTTGCAATAGAAAATTAGCATTACAAAAATTTGCATTACGAAAATTTGCAAACAACACTACTCCTAAAGTCAAATATACTGCAGCCTTCTCATTGGCCCACAAGCTAGAAACAGGGAGGGATCATGTGCACTGATTAAAAAAAAAATAATATTCAAAATTACGAATCTATATCACTATATTCGAAATATTCGCAAATTTTCGAAGTACCTATATTCGCGATAAAAATTTGAAATTCGAATATTTGTGATCAACACTAATAATAGTGTCATCCACAGATTCCCCCATAATAGTGTCATCCACAGATCCCCTATAATAGTGTCATCCACAGATGCCTCCATAACAGTGTCATCCACAGATGCCTCCATAACAGTGTCATCCACAGATGCCCATAACAGTGCGTCATCCACAGATGCCCATAACAGTGCGTCATCCACAGATGCCCATAACAGTGCGTCATCCACAGATGCCCATAACAGTGCGTCATCCACAGATCCCCATAACAGTGCGTCATCCACAGATCCCCATAACAGTGCGTCATCCACAGATCCCCCATAACAGTGCGTCATCCACAGATGCCCATAACAGTGCGTCATCCACAGATCCCCCATAACAGTGCGTCAGTCCACAGATGCCCATAACAGTGCGTCATTCACAGATGCCCCCATAACAGTGCGCCTGCGCACTGAGGAGAGGCAGAAAGGAGGGGAAAGAATCTGCGGAAGCAAGCAGAAGAAGGCACAGCAGACGACTGAATAGCTTCTTTTGTTAGTCTTTTATTATATTCTGGCTTTTGCTTAAAGGGACAGTAAAAAATGTTAGTTTTTTAGCTATGTATGATGCTTTTTGATAAATAAATGTAAATGTAGTGGTGCTGTAATGTGGACCCCAGGCCTCTCTGATGTCCTGCAGGCTGGGCTGGCGCTGTGGCAGCATACAGTCGGTCAGGCAGCAGAAAGGCTCTGGGGCTGTCATTGTGCTCTGGAAATTTTCCCTTCACAGCCACTGCTATCTCTCTCTTGTACAGTGCAGACTCTGCAAGAGGCATTCCGTTTGCTCCTAATAGAAGTCTAAGGGAATCAAAATGGATCCATCTGGTTCCCGTTATGCAAGATAGAAAACAAAGTCCTGTCGATGGGACTTTGTTTTCCGTCTTGCATAAGGGGACTCAGACGGATCCGTTATGCTTTCTCATAAACTTCTATTAGGACAGAGCAAAACGGAATGCCTCCTAAAGGTTTCCGTTTTGCATTCCATCTGGCCATTCCGTTATATTCTGTTTGAAACTGAACCTATAACGAAATGGCATAACGCAGATGTGAACCCACCCTTAGGAATAGATTGTTTCTGAATACTCAAGTGTACCGAGGAAGAAAGGAAAACTCTTGAAAGCTTGTATTTTAAGTATTAGGTTAGTACAATAAAAATTGACACACTGTTATGGAGGATCTGTGGATATAATATATATATATATATATATATATATATATACACACGCGCGCAGCACACCCTAATGCAATAGGCTGCGCACGCCTATGAGTTTTGCCAAACATAAGAGCAACAATAGTCCTTAAAAAGCCTTTTACAAGTCAGTACTGGCAAAAATAAAAGCTGCCTTTTATAAGATATCTTGTGTCTTGTAAATTTTCACTTCTATATACGAGACCCCACCACCATTGAATGCACAAAGTAGAGAGGTCCACTGCCTGTAATGAAGTGTGACAAGGGTTAACATTCCGCGTCTTGCTGAGTATACTAATACATTGACAACTGGGAGTTACTATTCTGTTTTCACCAATAGGGTGTTTCCCTTCATAGTTTCAAGACAGTCAGCACCGAGTGAATCCTATTGACATGAGGGAAAGTAGAGCCAAGCTGTCAGTTTATTCATCCATTTCTAGGAGAAATAACAGAGGAATGACACAAGAAAACCTGCTCCAGAATTACTATTTCATGCACATATTTAATAAAACAGACATGTGAGTGGTAACAGGGCCTCTTTAATGTAGATTAACCTGATAATCTAAAAGGTTTATTTGATCCTATACATGCCCATTGTTTGTATGTATAGTCCTTGATGTTAAATGCCACCCGTACATGTGTTTACAACCCCAGGTTCTTTTAACGCCAGTAAACAAATCACCATGTGCATTTTTCATTTTGCCTGCAGAGATTAATACAGTACTTTAGCTTTTAGATGTTCTATTGTGAATTATGTCTTTTTGTGGAACAGTGATTCACTCAGTTCTCTAAAAGGGAATCTGCGCCTGGCCTAGCATAAGAACACAGTGATGAAAATGTTCTAAACCAGCAGCATTAAATGTGTTAGACGGTGATTGAATTACTCTACGCCTGTTCTTAGATCTTGTTTCCTGACCCAGAATATGCTGCATTATTACAGCAATAATCCCTGAATGCAAGCAAATTGCTCAGGCTCCTGACAAAAAGATTGAATTGCGGTAGTTACGCCGATCGCTTTTGTTTTCAGAGTCATTATTTTGTTAGCATTAATAATCTATAAACTTTAGCAAATTGTATTCGTGAAAATGAACTGTAGCCTGAGTATTATGTGCGGCGTTAGGCTCATTGTACAAGTTTACCTTTTATGTATCTTTTTCGCTCCTGGGGTTCTGTTGGGTATATATGTAATTGAACAGAATATTGAGTTTTCCTACTGATACAAGTAACCTGAAAAAATAAAGCATTATGATAATGTAAAGTTTTCTGTACTCCAGTTTGTTTTCATTTTATAGATTGATTTTTGTTGCTGGAAGCATTTAATCAAGTCGAATAATAGCATGTCAAATCTCCTTATTCACTGTGGATGTAATCGTTTTTGACAGTCTGTAACAAACTACAAAAGACTTTAAATAGACAATATATTATCAAATATCGACAAGTTAAATAGTAACTGACAGTTTTACCTATTTTTTTCCATAAATAAATCGTACAGGCGAACACAAGAAACTTTGTAATTAGAGATGAGCGAATTTCAGCTGAGTCACCGAATTTCACACCAAAAATTTGCTTTGTGACGCATTTTTTTGTAAGTAGCGGGTTTAATGACAGGGAGCTGCAATAGCACTGCCCCCGTCATTGTACCCCCAGATGCCACAATCATACATGATCGCGGCATCTGAGTGTAAAATTAACAATACATTTTTTTTTTATCAAACTTACCGCCTCCGTTTGCTTGCGACGGGCCAGCCGCCGCCATCTTGCTTGAAGATCTCGGCCGAAATCCTGTGCGGCGCGAGATTACGTCATCACGCCGGCTGGCGTGGTGACGTATGACATCATCACGCCGGCCGGCGTGATGATGTAATCTCGTGCCGAACGGGATTTCAGCCGAGATCTTCGAACAAGATGAACGCTGGCGGCCCGTCGCGAGCAAATGGAGGAGGTAAGTTCGATTTTTTTCGTTTTTTATACTATTTCAGGTTAAATTTGCTGACATGAAGCATGAGGAAATTCGGCTTCTAGGCAAATCAAATTTATCCTGAAATTCGGATGGAATTCCACTTCATGGGTTTCGATTCGCTCATCTCTATTTGTAATATATATATTCTCAGAGAAAGAGGATTCCTTTTCTTATCAGGCTTCTTTCCTGCTTCCTCCTCTTTTCCAAGTGTCAGTTCACTGCTTAGAAACATCTTCAGTGAAGACCATTGAAGATGGGCTGTCTGCTCACTGAAGGATCAGATTACATAGAAATCTGTGGATAGGGTGGTACTACTTCACAGGCAAAAGCAGACATGATTTACTGACTTATTTCAGTGCTGGATTCACTTCTAAACTGCTTAGTTCTGCTGTATAATGTCCTCCATTAGGCCTCATTCACATATCCTTGTCCGTGATGACATCTGTGACAAGATGGTCAGTGGTTTATCTGTGATAGACCCAGATAGCAAGGATAACTTGCCACAAACTTGTGGCAGGGTTAAATTATAAGTCTTGTTAACTTGCTGCACACATTCTCTGGCAAGTTGTACACTTGCAGAGCACTTGCACCACAAATTCTAGTTGACACTTTTTCAACTTGCAGCAAATTTGCTTGGAAAGTCTCTAGCAAGAGCATAATAACTTAACGAGAACTTGCATCAAGTTTGCAAAAGCAAGTTAATCTGGAGACTTGCAAAGCAGACTTGCTGCAAGTTTGCAACATACTTGTGAAGCTTGGCAAGTCTGCAATAGCTTAGCAAGTCATTTTCAAAATTGCAGCACAATTACTTGCTATCTGGGAGATGTCCTTGAAGAATTCGTCTTTGGTCCTTGTGTCAATTTTTTTCTCTGTGTCTGTTATCCATATTCCACGTGCACCGCTAGGCTGAAAATTAATTTCCAGAGCATTTCCTACCAATAGTCTGTGAAAACCACAGACCAAACACAGATGCCATCCGTCTGTGGTTTTCATGAACCAATAGATTTTAATGTCTTTGAGGGATCCGTAATCACGGACTAAAATAGGGCATGCTTCCATTGTGTCACTACAGACCCACGGTCCATGGAAAACCACTGATGTGCATATGCACACATTAAAGTCAATGAGTAATTCTGCTGTTCATGGAGACCATGGACAGTGCAAGTCTGTGGAGAGTGTGAAAGAGGCCTTACTGCTGGTGCTTTTGAGGGTGTTATACAGTCACTCAATGAGCAGATATTCCTCTTTTTCCATGTCCTGTGGTTGTGGCATACATGATCCCAGCTAGTCTCCACCCAACAGTTCTGAAAAAGTTGAGAACTGCACACCAATTGCAATCAATGCTAAAAATGTCAGATACAAGTCATACAAAGGCCAGAAATTGTGTTATTCTTCATGTACGCATATATTGTAGCAGCTTATTCAGAAAGATTACCTGAAACAAGAGTTACACTTTAAGACAGTCTGAATTGGTGAAATGCTAGTCCATGGCTCTTATGAGTAAACCGAAATTAACAGAATTATGCAAATGTCATGATTTATTATTAAAATCTAGGCTACTGATGACCCTTAACTTGTTACATTAAACCTGTTGGCACCGGCTGATTTTGGTTTGATCAGCTGGTGGTGTAATGTGTTTTGGAGCAGTCTCATAGCACTCCCAAGAGGAATCTGGCTTGTTGGATTGCAGCATACCCTATCCTTTGTTCCCACAGAAGATAGACAACTACTTGAACTGTCTGGAGGCAGCTTGAGGCACATTTACACTGTGGTGACAAGCAGACAATAATTGGAAAGGAACGGCCTGCTCATCAGTAGCGTTACATGATAAATATGAGGTAGCTTGCTCGGCACTTTTCCTTACACCATGTTTTTGCTGCCATAGTCTACTCCAATATTTTGCACAAAAGAATATGAAGCACACCATTAACTTGTGTTACTTATGATGAGCATTTGTTGCACACTTCAAATGATCTCTATCACTGCCGTCAGCCCTTATGAGGTTGAACGTATCACATCTTCTGTCTATATTGAATGTATCACATCTTCTGTCTATAGGCCTCTTCATGTGGATGTATAATGGACTAATTAGCAGTAAGTTCTCCTAAAATAAAATACACTCTATATATCTCTGATAAAGTTCTGCATTTGCTGGTACACGTATTGCCATCTGGAGAAGGTTTCAGGCATACTCGACACTATTTTGTACTTATGACTTATTCATGAAAAGGTATCAGGTGCATCACGGAACATTGTTGAGCTCAGTCCAGGGAGATTTTTCAGACTCTGGCAATTTTTCAAAAATCTCAAAAGCTGTAGGTTTACTTGTGAGTGTCAAACAAATTTAGACAATGTCTCTTTCTTTTCCAAAGAATAGAGTTCAGTTCAGTCTGAGGGAGAATGACTGTATAAATACAGATTTGAGAATTCAGTAAACCCGGTTGCCATTATGCCTCTTCGTTTAATGTCAAAGTTTTCTACATCAATCATTCCTATTGTGCTCTGTCATTTGACATTTCACCCAAAAGCTGATGTGAGTCATCTCATTGGTAAAGACATGCCGGGCCTTGAAGAAAACTCTCCTGGGAAAAAATGTCCCAAACACATTACTGCTGAGAATTGTTCTGTGTCTGATAATGTCTACAATTTGTCAAAGGTCGAAACAACGATTTCCTTCAATTATATTTTCTGAAGGCGTTTTAGGTATTGTCTTTATTTTTGAAGGCACAAACTTTCTCTCGGAGTGGCATGCAGTAACATCTATATTTTATGTAGTATTTCAGTATAGTTTTCCTACATGATATTATATTTTCCCAGGGATAATACTAGAAGGTGTAAGAGCAGAGTAGTGAAATTAACATTTTATACCATAGAGATATTATAGGGTAATATGAGTATTTTCAAATTCTAATGTTTGATGAAGTGCCATTTCAGTCTTAGTTTTGCAGAAATTCATGTTTATTTGAGTATAGGTCAAAAACTCACTGTCGAGCAGAGCACTTAAATAGTAATTACCATATAGGCAAAAGAGACATGTGCATAGAACACTACAGTTTAGGGCTCATGCACAATGACAGGGATCCTGTATGGATTTTTTTTTACTGCTGTTTATGTGCATATTCTTACAAAGAAGAAATGCAATTTTATTTTTATTTTTTTGCATAATACTCATTTGGAGCTAAAAACTATTTTTTCAATTGGTCTTTATTAAAAATGTTTATCCTGTTTCTCTGTGCACCCTTGAGATTCTCTAGTACCAGCCTCTGTGTTTATACTGTTTCCCTTCAGGCAGCTCAGCTGAAGGCTCCTTATCTCTGATCTCCTATCTCCTGCCTCATAAACACTCATTATAGCTCAATTCTTATCTTCTGATAAGAATATGGCTTAAGTAAGCTTTTATTAGCTGTTAGTAATTCAAAGATAAGGGGTATTCATAGTCATCAGATAATGCCTTAAACTGAAAGTAAGATGCTCGCAGAGTTAACCCTTTATGACAAAAACAGCTGAAATATTTTAAAAAAGACAATTTTTTTGCCCAAAATTAGTAAAATGTAATCATAAAAAAGTGGCCCCCGAAGGTGTTCATAGCCTTTAAAGCATATGGAGTATGCCAAAACTTTTTTTTGTTGGATTTAGACATAATCTGGCAAAAACTGCCTCTAGTTTCTTAACAGCACATACTGATGACAGGTGATTATGACAAGGTTGAATAATAAAAAAAAAAGGATAATATTGTTTAAATTGCTTGAAAATAAATTTATCGCAATTTAAAGGGCTTCTGTCACCCCCCAAAACTCATTTTTCATTTTTGGGCATATTAAAATCCTTATTGGATCATTCTGTGGCTTGGTTTCACCAAAAATCAAGCTTTTAAAATATGCAAATGACTTCACTACCAGCAAGTAGGGCGTCTATATGCTGGTAGCCGCTGCACCCTCCTTAAAACGCCCCCTCCTCCTGTTGATTGACAGGGCCAGCGAGCGCTCTCCTCCTCCGTCTGGCCCTGCCTGCAATTCAAATCTCGCGCCTGCACCTTACGTGTCTTCATTCGGCGCAGGCGCTCTGAGAGAAGGACGCTTGCTTCCTCAGCACTTCCTCAGTGCGCCTGCCCGATGACATCTTATCTTTCAGGTTTAGAGGTGACGTCATTGGCACAGGCGCACTGAGGGAGTGCTGAGGAAGTGAGCGTCCTTCTCTCAGAGTGCCTGCGCTGAATGAGGTGCAGGCGCGGGATCTGAATTGCAGACAGGGCCAGCCGGAGGAGGAGAGCGCCCGCTGGCCCTGTCAATCAACAGGAGGAGGGAGCGTTTTTTTTAAAGGAGGGTGCGGCGGCTACCAGCAAGTAACCGCCCTACTTGCTGGTAGTGAAGTCATTTGCATATTTTAAAAGCTAGATTTTTTGTGAAACCAAGCCACAGAACAAGGTAAGAGCCATATATAGGGAATAGTCGTCCAATAAGGATTTTAATGTGCCCAAAAATGAAAAATGAGTTTGGGGGGGGTGACAGAGGCCCTTTCAAATTTCTTTCTGAGACTGAGGTGGTAAAAATGTCATGGATGTAAATGACTCCCTCTCATTTACTGATGAGGCTTACTATGCAAGATGTACCTACAGTAAATTTTGTGGCAAAGTGCACCAAAAGAGTAGATGGCAATTTATACATGTTTTATGCCTCCTTTGAACCTATGCCTATAGTGCTTAGAAAAAAGGCCCATGGCTAACAGGAGTCATACAAGGTGTCAAATTTACAATGTGCATCATTTTGTGTTGGCCAACACTTGTTATTTTGATTAATGCACCCCATGAGTTAATAGATAAAACTTCCTCACTGTATATTGAAGCTGTGTGTACATATATTGTATGCAGTCTATACATGCACCATGTATATAATGTAGATTCCAGTGTATTTAGGACCTACATGTACATAGATTCCAATGTATATATAGTCTATGTAGCCAGCTTATGCTCTATGTACATAGACTCCATTGTATATAGATATTGATGTGCATTGCACTTAGATTCCCGTGTGTGCTGAGACTATGGATTTGCAATGTACAGTACCTAGGTTCCATTTTATGCAGAGCCTGTCAATGTGCCATGTACACAGACTCCATTCATATTGTATGATACTATAACAACGCTGCTGTACCGCTAAAGACTGCATAAATGTACTCCAAGTATAGCGGTCACCATTCACACATTCTTACAGTGGATCATGGTATTCAGATACCCTCGGGACTTACAGTAGGGCTGAACTGCAAAGCTGGATGGTTACACATAAACATATAAATGAACCATGTATCAATACTAGCCAAAAACAAGAGTCTTAAACTCACCAGTGTATGACAGGAACCTAATGCTGAGGGTCATTGAAGGTGGAGATGATCCAGCAATGGAATGTATGACAGATGTATGAAATACGGGTAGATAGTAGATGAATGACAGTAAACAGAGATTAAGCAATACTGAGATGTACCTATCTGAATTCTAACCAGCAATAGCCAGAACTAGACTTGAGCGAACACCTGGATGTTTGAGTTCGAGAAGTTCGGCCGAACTTCCCGAAAATGTTCGGGTTCGGGATCCGAACCCGATCCGAACTTCGTCCCGAACCCGAACCCCATTGAAGTCAATGGGGACCCGAACTTTTCGGCACTAAAACGACTGTAAAACAGCCCAGGAAAGGGCTAGAGGGCTGCAAAAGGCAGCAACATGTAGGTAAATCCCCTGCAAACAAATGTGGATAGGGAAATGAATTAAAATAAAAATTAAATAAATAAAAATTAACCAAAATCAATTGGAGAGAGGTCCCATAGCAGAGAATCTGGCTTCACGTCACCCACCACTGGAACAGTCCATTCTCAGATATTTAGGCCCCGGCACCCAGGCAGAGGAGAGAGGTCCCGTAACAGACAATCTGGCTTCATGTCAGCAGAGAATCAGTCTTCATGTCATAGCAGAGAATCCGGCTTCACGTCACCCACCACTGTAAGAGTCCATTTTCATAAATTTAGGCCCAGCACCCAGGCAGAGGAGAGAGGTCCCGTAACAGACAATCTGGCTTCATGTCAGCAGAGAATTAGTCTGCATGTCATAGCAGAGAATCAGGCTTCACGTCAGCCACCAATGCAACAGTCCATTGTCAGATATTTAGGCCCAGCACCCAGGCAGAGGAGAGAGGTCCCGTAACAGACAATCTGGCTTCATGTCAGCAGAGAATCAGTCTTCATATCATAGCAGAGAATCAGGCTTCACGTCACCCACCACTGCAACAGTCCATTTTCATAAATTTAGGCCCAGCACCCAGGCAGAGGAGAGAGGTCCCATAACAGAGGATCTGGCTTCATGTCAGCAGAGAATCAGTCTGCATGTCATAGCAGAGAATCAGGCTTCACGTCAGCCACCACTGCAACAGTCAATTTTCATAAATTTAGGCCCAGCACCCAGGCAGAGGAGAGAGGACCCGTAACAGACAATCTGGCTTCATGTCAGCAGAGAATCAGTCTTCATGTCATAGCAGAGAATCAGGCTTCACGTCACCCACCACTGTAAGAGTCCATTTTCATAAATTTAGGCCCAGCACCCAGGCAGAGGAGAGAGGTCCCGTAACAGACAATCTGGCTTCATGTCAGCAGAGAATTAGTCTGCATGTCATAGCAGAGAATGAGGCTTCACGTCAGCCACCACTGCAACAGTCCATTGGCATATATTTAGGCCCAGCACCCAGGCAGAGGAGAGAGGTCCTGTAACAGACAATCTGGCTTCATGTCAGCAGAGAATTAGTCTGCATGTCATAGCAGAGAATCAGGCTTCACGTCAGCCACCAATGCAACAGTCCATTGTCAGATATTTAGGCCCAGCACCCAGGCAGAGGAGAGAGGTCCCGTAACAGAGGATCTGGCTTCATGTCAGCAGAGAATCAGTCTGCATGTCATAGCAGAGAATCAGGCTTCACGTCAGCCACCACTGCAACAGTCCATTGTCATAAATTTAGGCCCAGCACCCAGGCAGAGGAGAGAGGTCCCGTAACAGACAATCTGGCTTCATGTCAGCAGAGAATTAGTCTGCATGTCATAGCAGAGAATCAGGCTTCACGTCAGCCACCAATGCAACAGTCCATTGTCAGATATTTAGGCCCAGCACCCAGGCAGAGGAGAGAGGTCCCGTAACAGAGGATCTGGCTTCATGTCAGCAGAGAATCAGTCTTCATATCATAGCAGAGAATCAGGCTTCACGTCACCCACCACTGCAACAGTCCATTTTCATAAATTTAGGCCCAGCACCCAGGCAGAGGAGAGAGGTCCCGTAACAGAGTATCTGGCTTCATGTCAGCAGAGAATCAATCTGCATGTCATAGCAGAGAATCAGGCTTCATGTCAGCCACCACTGCAACAGTCAATTTTCATAAATTTAGGCCCAGCACCCAGGCAGAGGAGAGAGGTCCCGTAACAGACAATCTGGCTTCATGTCAGCAGAGAATGAGTCTTCATGTCATAGCAGAGAATCAGGCTTCACGTCACCCACCACTGTAAGAGTCCATTTTCATAAATTTAGGCCCAGCACCCAGGCAGAGGAGAGAGGTCCCGTAACAGACAATCTGGCTTCATGTCAGCAGAGAATTAGTCTGCATGTCATAGCAGAGAATGAGGCTTCACGTCAGCCACCACTGCAACAGTCCATTGGCATATATTTAGGCCCAGCACCCAGGCAGAGGAGAGAGGTCCCGTAACAGACAATCTGGCTTCATGTCAGCAGAGAATTAGTCTTCATATCATAGCAGAGAATCAGGCTTCACGTCACCCACCACTGCAACAGTCCATTTTCATAAATTTAGGCCCAGCACCCAGGCAGAGGATAGAGGTCCCGTAACAGAGGATCTGGCTTCATGTCAGCAGAGAATCAGTCTGCATGTCATAGCAGAGAATCAGGCTTCACGTCAGCCACCACTGCAACAGTCCATTGTCATAAATTTAGGCCCAGCACCCAGGCAGAGGAGAGAGGTCCCGTAACAGACAATCTGGCTTCATGTCAGCAGAGAATCAGTCTTCATGTCATAGCAGAGAATCAGTCTTCATGTCATAGCAGAGAATCAGGCTTCACGTCACCCATCACTATAAGAGTCCATTTTCATAAATTTAGGCCCAGCACCCAGGCAGAGGAGAGAGGTCCCGTAACAGACAATCTGGCTTCATGTCAGCAGAGAATTAGTCTGCATGTCATAGCAGAGAATGAGGCTTCACGTCAGCCACCACTGCAACAGTCCATTGGCATATATTTAGGCCCAGCACCCAGGCAGAGGAGAGAGGTCCCGTAACAGACAATCTGGCTTCATGTCAGCAGAGAATCAGTCTTCATGTCATAGCAGAGAATCAGGCTTCACGTTACCCACCACTGTAAGAGTCCATTTTCATAAATTTAGGCCCAGCACCCAGGCAGAGGAGAGAGGTCCCGTAACAGAGGATCTGGCTTCATGTCAGCAGAGAATTAGTCTTCATATCATAGCAGAGAATCAGGCTTCACGTCACCCACCACTGCAACAGTCCATTTTCATAAATTTAGGCCCAGCACCCTTGCAGAGGAGAGAGGTCCCATAACAGAGGATCTGGCTTCATGTCAGCAGAGAATCAGTCTGCATGTCATAGCAGAGAATCAGGCTTCACGTCAGCCACCACTGCAACAGTCCATTGTCATAAATTTAGGCCCAGCACCCAGGCAGAGGAGAGAGGTCCCGTAACAGACAATCTGGCTTCATGTCAGCAGAGAATCAGTCTTCATGTCATAGCAGAGAATCAGTCTTCATGTCATAGCAGAGAATCAGGCATCACGTCACCCACCACTGTAAGAGTCCATTTTCATAAATTTAGGCCCAGCACCCAGGCAGAGGAGAGAGGTCCCGTAACAGACAATCTGGCTTCATGTCAGCAGAGAATCAGTCTTCATGTCATAGCAGAGAATCAGGCTTCACGTCACCCACCACTGTAAGAGTCCATTTTCATAAATTTAGGCCCAGCACCCAGGCAGAGGAGAGAGGTCCCGTAACAGACAATCTGGCTTCATGTCAGCAGAGAATCAGTCTTCATGTCATAGCAGAGAATCAGGCTTCACGTTACCCACCACTGTAAGAGTCCATTTTCATAAATTTAGGCCCAGCACCCAGGCAGAGGAGAGAGGTCCCGTAACAGACAATCTGGCTTCATGTCAGCAGAGAATTAGTCTGCATGTCATAGCAGAGAATCAGTCTTCATGTCATAGCAGAGAATCAGGCATCACGTCACCCACCACTGTAAGAGTCCATTTTCATAAATTTAGGCCCAGCACCCAGGCAGAGGAGAGAGGTCCCGTAACAGTCAATCTGGCTTCATGTCAGCAGAGAATCAGTCTTCATGTCATAGCAGAGAATCAGTCTTCATGTCATAGCAGAGAATCAGGCATCACGTCACCCACCACTGTAAGAGTCCATTTTCATAAATTTAGGCCCAGCACCCAGGCAGAGGAGAGAGGTCCCGTAACAGACAATCTGGCTTCATGTCAGCAGAGAATCAGTCTTCATGTCATAGCAGAGAATCAGGCTTCACGTCACCCACCACTGTAAGAGTCCATTTTCATAAATTTAGGCCCAGCACCCAGGCAGAGGAGAGAGGTCCCGTAACAGACAATCTTGCTTCATGTCAGCAGAGAATTAGTCTGCATGTCATAGCAGAGAATGAGGCTTCACGTCAGCCACCACTGCAACAGTCCATTGGCATATATTTAGGCCCAGCACCCAGGCAGAGGAGAGAGGTCCCGTAACAGACAATCTGGCTTCATGTCAGCAGAGAATTAGTCTGCATGTCATAGCAGAGAATCAGGCTTCACGTCAGCCACCAATGCAACAGTCCATTGTCAGATATTTAGGCCCAGCACCCAGGCAGAGGAGAGAGGTCCCGTAACAGAGAATCTGTCTTCATGTCAGCAGAGAATTAGTCTGCATGTCATAGCAGAGAATCAGGCTTCACGTCACCCACCACTGTAAGAGTCCATTTTCATAAATTTAGGCCCAGCACCCAGGCAGAGGAGAGAGGTCCCATAACAGACAATCTGGCTTCATGTCAGCAGAGAATCAGTCTACCTGTCATAGCAGAGAATCAGTCTTCATGTCATAGCAGAGAATCAGGCTTCACGTCACCCATCACTGTAAGAGTCCATTTTCATAAATTTAGGCCCAGCACCCAGGCAGAGGAGAGAGGTCCCGTAACAGAGAATCTGTCTTCATGTCAGCAGAGAATTAGTCTGCATGTCATAGCAGAGAATCAGGCTTCACATCACCCAACATTGGAACAGTCCATTGGCATATATTTAGGCCCCGGCACCCAGACAGAGGAGAGGTTCATTCAACTTTGGGTAGCCTCGCAATATAATGGTAAAATGAAAATAGGATTGAATGAGGAAGTGCCCTGGAGTCCAATAATATATGGTTAAGGGGAGGTAGTTAATGTCTAATCTGGACAAGGGACGGACAGGTCCTGTGGTATCCATGCCTGGTTCATTTTTATGAACGTCAGCTTGTCCACATTGGCTGTAGACAGGCGGCTGCGTTTGTCTGTAATGACGCCCCCTGCCGTGCTGAATACACGTTCAGACAAAACACTGGCCGCCGGGCAGGCCAGCACCTCCAAGGCATAAAAGGCTAGCTCTGGCCACGTGGACAATTTAGAGACCCAGAAGTTGAATGGGGCCGAACCATCAGTCAGTACATGGAGGGGTGTGCACACGTACTGTTCCACCATGTTAGTGAAATGTTGCCTCCTGCTAACACGTTGCGTATCAGTTGGTGGTGCAGTTAGCTGTGGCGTGTTGACAAAAGTTTTCCACATCTCTGCCATGCTAACCCTGCCCTCAGAGGAGCTGGCCGTGACACAGCTGCCTTGGCGACCTCTTGCTCCTCCTCTGCCTTGGCCTTGGGCTTCCACTTGTTCCCCTGTGACATTTGGGAATGCTCTCAGTAGCGCGTCTACCAACGTGCGCTTGTACTCGCGCATCTTCCTATCACGCTCCAGTGCAGGAAGTAAGGTGGGCACATTGTCTTTGTAGCGTGGATCCAGCAGGGTGGCAACCCAGTAGTCCGCACAGGTTAAAATGTGGGCAACTCTGCTGTCGTTGCGCAGGCACTGCAGCATGTAGTCGCTCATGTGTGCCAGGCTTCCCAGGGGTAAGGACAAGCTGTCCTCTGTGGGAGGCGTATCGTCATTGTCCTGCCTTTACCCCCAAGCCACGCACCAGTGATGGACCCGAGCTGCGTTGGGTGCCACCCCGCTGTGACCATGCTTCATCCTCATCCTCCTCCACCTCCTCCTCATCCTCGTCCTCCTCGTCCTCCAGTAGTGGGCCCTGGCTGGCCACATTTGTACCTGGCCTCTGCTGTTGCCAAAAACCTCCCTCTGAGTCACTTCGAAGAGACTGGCCTGAAAGTGCTAAAAATGACCCCTCTTCCTCCTCCTCCTCCTCCTCCTCCTCCTCCTGGGCCACCTCCTCTTCCATCATCGCCCTAAGTGTTTTCTCAAGGAGACATAGAAGTGGTATTGTAACGCTGATAACGGCGTCATCGCCACTGGCCATGTTGGTGGAGTACTCGAAACAGCGCAACAGGGCACACAGGTCTCGCATGGAGGCCCAGTCATTGGTGGTGAAGTGGTGCTGTTCTGTAGTGCGACTGACCCGTGCGTGCTGCAGCTGAAACTCCACTATGGCCTGCTGCTGCTCGCACAGTCTGTCCAGCATGTGCAAGGTGGAGTTCCACCTGGTGGGCACATCGCATATGAGGCGGTGAGCGGGAAGGCCGAAGTTACGCTGTAGCGCAGACAGGCGAGCAGCGGCAGGATGTGAACGCCGGAAGCGCGAACAGACGGCCCGCACTTTATGCAGCAGCTCTGACATGTCGGGGTAGTTGTGAATGAACTTCTGCACCACCAAATTCAGCACATGCGCCAAGCAAGGGATGTGCGTCAAATTGGCTAGTCCCAGAGCTGCAACGAGATTTCGCCCATTATCACACACCACCAGGCCGGGCTTGAGGCTCACCGGCAGCAACCACTCGTCGGTCTGTTGTTCTATACCACGCCACAACTCCTGTGCGGTGTGGGGCCTGTCCCCCAAACATATGAGTTTCAGAATGGCCTGCTGACGTTTACCCCGGGCTGTGCTGAAGTTGGTGGTGAAGGTGTGTGGCTGACTGGATGAGCAGGTGGAAGAAGAGGAGGAGGAAGCCGAGAAGGAGGAGGTGGCAACAGGAGGCAAAGAATGTTGCCCTGCGATCCTTGGCGGCGGAAGGACGTGCGCTAAACAGCTCTCCGCCTGGGGCCCAGCTGCCACTACATTTACCCAGTGTGCAGTTAGGGAGATATAGCGTCCCTGGCCGTGCTTACTGGTCCACGTATCTGTGGTTAGGTGGACCTTGCTACAGATGGCGTTGCGCAGTGCACACTTGATTTTATCGGATACTTGGTTGTGCAGGGAAGGCACGGCTCTTTTGGAGAAGTATTGCCGGCTGGGAACAACCAGGGCCGTCTTTAATATTGATTGGACCCTGGGCAAAAATTTACTTGGGCCCCCTGGATCCCGCCTTCCCACACCTTAGCAGGCAATCACGCCTCCACCACAACACACACAAAAAATCCACACATCTGGTAGAGTCCAGTGAATGACTGTAAATACTTCCAGTTCTGAAGACTCCAGCGGCTCAGGATCAGTGCTCTGGGCAGCTGGGCTCAGGGCTGGAAGTGGGCACCGCTCTGCAGGAAGGAGACCAGGGCTCGGCTCACCCTAGTGTTACAGTGCACCCCAGCACCCCACAGTATGCAGTATAGCACCCTATAGTATACAGCACCACACAGTATGCAGTATAGCACCCTATAGTATACAGCACCACACAGTATGCAGTTTAGCACCCTATAATTTACAGCACCACACAGTATATAGTAGAGCAGTATAGCAGCCCACAGTATACAGCACCTCACGGTATACAACACCTCACTGTATACAGCACCCCAAACTATACACGATACAGCCCCCCACACTATACAGTACAGCAGTATAGCACTCCCCCCCACTATACAGGCCCCCCCACACTATACAGGCCTCCCACAGTATACAGCCCAACACACAGTATACAGCCCACCACACAGTATACAGGCCCCCACACAGTATACAGCCCACCACACAATATACAGCCCATTACACAATATACAGCCCACCACACAGTATACAGCACCCCACTATACAGTAGTCAGTACAGTAGACAGCCCCTGTCACCTTTTTCTAATGTAATCTTTACACAAAAAAGCTCCACAGTTAACTTCTGCAACACTCAGTAGGACCTGTGATGACCTCATAGCCATGTGACCAGTAATTGCTAGGTTACTGGTCACATGGTAATGATGTCATTAAGGTCCTAGAGCAAAACTCATTAAGGTCCTAGAATTAAGATCATTAACACAGTACGATCATGATGCCTATGTAGCCGACAGCCTGACACCCGGGGCAGTAGCTAGCAGGGCTCAAGAGGCAGCTGCCTTGGGCCCCCCAGGAGCAACTGGGCCCAGGGCAGCTGCCCCTTTTGCCCCTTGGTAAAGACGGCCCTGGGAACAACATACTGTGGGACAGCAAGCGACATGAGCTGTTTGAAGCTGTCTGTGTCCACCAGCCTAAATGACAGCATTTCATAGGCCAGTAGTTTAGAAATGCTGGCATTCAGGGCCAGGGATCGAGGGTGGCTAGGTGGGAATTTACACTTTCTCTCAAATGTTTGTGAGATGGAGAGCTGAACGCTGCCGTGTGACATGGTTGAGACGCTTGGTGACGGAGGTGGTGGTGGTGTTGGTGGTACATCCCCTGTTTTCTGGGCGGCAGGTGCCAACGTTCCTCCAGAGGCGGAGGAAGAGGCCGAGGCGGCAGCAGCAGAAGAGGCCGAGGCGGCAGCAGCAGAAGAGGTAGCAGGGGGAGCCTGAGTGACTTCCTTGGTTTTAAGGTGTTTACTCCACTGCAGTTTATGCTTTGCATGCAGGTGCCTGGTCATGCAGGTTGTGCTCAGGTTCAGAACGTTAATGCCTCGCTTCAGGCTCTGATGGCACAGCGTGCAAACCACTCTGGTCTTGTCGTCAGCACATTGTTTGAAGAAGTGCCATGCCAGGGAACTCCTTGAAGCTGCCTTTGGGGTGCTCGGTCCCAGATGGCGGCGGTCAGTAGCAGGCGGAGTCTCTTGGCGGCGGGTGTTCTGCTTTTGCCCACTGCTCCCTCTTTTGCTACGCTGTTGGCTCGGTCTCACCACTGCCTCTTCCTCCGAACTGTGAAAGTCAGTGGCACGACCTTCATTCCATGTGGGGTCTAGGACCTCATCGTCCCCTGCATCGTCTTCCACCCAGTCTTGATCCCTGACCTCCTGTTCAGTCTGCACACTGCAGAAAGACGCAGCAGTTGGCAACTGTGTTTCGTCATCATCAGAGACATGCTGAGGTGGTATTCCCATGTCCTCATCATCAGGAAACATAAGTGGTTGTGCGTCAGTGCAGTCTATGTCTTCCACCGCTGGGGAAGGGCTAGGTGGATGCCCTTGGGAAACCCTGCCAGCAGAGTCTTCAAACAGCATAAGAGACTGCTGCATAACTTGAGGCTGAGACAGTTTCTCTGATATGCATGGGGGTGATGTGACAGACTGATGGGGTTGGTTTTCAGGCGCCATCTGTGCGCTTTCTGCAGAAGACTGGGTGGGAGATAATGTGAACGTGCTGGATCCACTGTCGGCCACCCAATTGACTAATGCCTGTACCTGCTCAGGCCTTACCATCCTTAGAACGGCATTGGGCCCCACCATATATCGCTGTAAATTCTGGCGGCTACTGGGACCTGAGGTAGTTGGTACACTAGGACGTGTGGATGTGGCAGAACGGCCACGTCCTCTCCCAACACCAGAGGGTCCACTAACACCACCACGACCATGTCCACGTCCGCGTCCCTTACTAGATGTCTTCCTCATTGTTATGGTTCACCACAACAACAAAAATATTATTTGGCCCAATGTATTGTATTCAAATTCAGCGGGATATAAATTTGAGGCCTAGTATTTAGGCGCTGGGTGACCGGTATGGATTTAGTGACAGAATTAGACTTGGAAATGCACAGTAGCGTGTGTGTGAAGTTATTCTGAATGACCCTATGTGCACCTTGAATATTATATACCCTTTTAGGGATAGATTTCAAATAGCTCTGATATAGCAGAAACCACTAAATTATGAAATTGCTAAATTGGGAATTGTATTTCAACCCAGAACAAAAAATGTGCTTTGGCGGACACTAAATAACTTGCCCATCCACAACAGGACAGCGGTAACGACAGATTTAGCGGGATATAAATTTGAGGCCTACTATTTAGGCGCTGGGTGACCGGTATGGATTTAGTGACAGAATTAGACTTGGAAATGCACAGTAGCGTGTGTGTGTGAAGTTATTCTGAATGACCCTATGTGCACCTTGAATATTATATACCCTTTTAGGGATAGATTTCAAATAGCTCTGATATTGCAGAAACCACTAAATTATGAAATTGCTAAATTGTGAATTGTATTTCAACCCTGAACAAAAAATGTGCTTTGACGGACACTAAATAACTTGCCCAGCCACAACAGTACAGCGGTAACGACAGATTTAGCGGGATATAAATTTGAGGCCTAGTATTTAGGCGCTGGGTGACCGGTATGGATTTAGTGACAGAATTAGACTGGGATATGGCCAAAAAATAACCACACTATTGCTGGTTAAATGCACTTGGTGTGACAGCTTGACCAACCACACTACTGAGGGTTAAATGCACTTGGTGACGGGCGCAGCTTGCCCCTGATGTAGTATATGGCCAAAAAATGAACAGACTATTGCTGGTTAAATGCACTTGGTGTGACAGCTTCACCCTGATGTAGGCTTTAGCCAAAAAACAACCACACCATTGAGGGTTAAATGCACTTGGTGACAGGCGCAGCTTGCCCCTGATGTAGTATATGGCCAAAAAATGAACAGACTATTGCTGGTTAAATGCACTTGGTGTGACAGCTTGACCAACCACACTACTGAGGGTTAAATGCACTTGGTGACGGGCGCAGCTTGCCCCTGATGTAGTATATGGCCAAAAAATGAACAGACTATTGCTGGTTAAATGCACTTGGTGTGACAGCTTGACCAACCACACTACTGAGGGTTAAATGCACTTGGTGACGGGCGCAGCTTGCCCCTGATGTAGTATATGGCCAAAAAATGAACAGACTATTGCTGGTTAAATGCACTTGGTGACGGGCGCAGCTTGCCCCTGATTTAGTATATGGCCAAAAAATTAACAGACTATTGCTGGTTAAATGCACTTGGTGTGACAGCTTCACCCTGATGTAGGCTTTAGCCAAAAAACAACCACACCATTGAGGGTTAAATGCACTTGGTGACAGGCGCAGCTTGCCCCTGATTTAGTATATGGCCAAAAAATGAACAGACTATTGCTGGTTAAATGCACTTGGTGTGACAGCTTCACCCTGATGTAGGCTTTAGCCAAAAAACAACCACACCATTGAGGGTTAAATGCACTTGGTCGCAGCTTGGATGCACTTGGTCGCAGCACCGCACAAGACACAAAATGGCCTCCGATCACCCCAGAAAAAAGTGACTGACAAACGGTCTGGGCAGCCTAAAAACAGTGAGCATTTGAATTTCAGCAGCTCAATGATGCACAGCTGCAGATCGATCGATTAATCAAGTCCTTTGGAGGAGTTAATCTGCCTAATCTCGCCCTACTGTCGCAGCCGCAACCTCTCCCTACGCTAATCAGAGCAGAGTGATGGGCGGCGCTAAGTGACTCCAGCTTAAATAGAGGCTGGGTCACATGGTGCTCTGGCCAATCACAGCCATGCCAATAGTAGGCATGGCTGTGACGGCCTCTTGGGGCAAGTAGTATGACGCTTGTTGATTGGCTGCTTTGCAGCCTTTCAAAAAGCGCCAAGAAAGCGTCACAAAAGCGCCAAGAAAGCGACGAACACCGAACCCGAACCCAGACTTTTACGAAAATGTCCGGGTTCGGGTCCGTGTCACGGACACCCCAAAATTCGGTACGAACCCGAACTATACAGTTCGAGTTCGCTCATCCCTAGCCAGAACCATTCAACAGCACAGTAACATAGAAATCCCAATTATAGCAAACAAGCTAAAAGCGGTGCAGCTACAGATTCCAGAGTGCACAAGAAACACTCTGATGGAACTACAACTAGCAGAAAACACAGAATACACAATAAACTAGAAAAAGAGCACAGTACAGAATGAAGTGAAGCTTGGATCTAAATAGGCTCATAAAAGCACTCCACCCTAATCAACCAGACAAGACTAGATGATAACCAAAACCAGATTCAGGTGCACAACGTTACATAGCAATTGCCCAATGTTAGTAACTATGTAAACTGAAAGCAACAGGCAGATTCCTAATGCTCTTACCAGATACACAGAGACTGCCATTAATGCAATCTATGCAAAGTTCAAATTCTTACTGTTGCCATGGACTCTATTTTTACTGATATGCCTTCATAAAAAAAACGTAAAGGTCTAATTTGCAGATCAAATTATTATTGAACATACGATATTTACAATACTTCAACATTTCCAGCTTGTTCATAGGGATAAACCAATCACCATGAGGGGAATGCCCTACACCTCTGTGGGTCATGATAGCGGCTATGTTATGACCTTTCATAGATCCCACTGTCTTTTTAAGGAAAACCACGGGAATTTAAATAGCAAAATAACAGGATTGTAAAGATTATAACTTTCAGAACACATTCTGGGTTGCATATAATAACTTTTCTATATACCGTAATTCCTAATATTCTCTCAACAAGTTGTTTCCATTCCCCACTAGTCCACCCAATATGGAGGTCTACAAAGGAGGACATCTCTTACAGTGTTGTCTGTGGACAAATGCCCTCTCTGTGCACTGCTCACAGTCCAAAATTCTCTTTAGTTCTTCAGACAGATATGCTATCTGCCCATTTTTGTTAGACCAGAAGTCTCTCCTGCCCACCAACTTGTCTCATGTGGGTTTAACCATATTTATAGCTGCTGCAGCACTTGAATCCGGTCCCCCGGTTGCACATGTGGTCAGAGCTACAGTCCCCACTATTTTGTTATCTCCTCTTCTTAGCACCTTCTCCAAGCTCCCTCCATGACAGTAGCATGTTGTAATGATCAGCACTCCAACATTGCTCCTGCATCAGTGCTCATCCCTCCCTGGGCCTGCACACACACCAGGTTCCTACTCATTCAAGAAACCCTATTTTCTGGCAACCTGTGACACTCTACCTGCTTTATGGCAACCCCTCTCACTGCAGACCTTGGAATAGAGAGACAGAGGAAGGACAACTAATAACACCATAAAAGATTTAAAAAACCTAACAGTAAATATAGTAAAGCTTACCCCCTTACAAGAAAAGTTCAAAAAAAAAAAATGATAACCAAATACATTAATCATAAATCTATTCCATATATTCAGCTTTTTAAAATTCTTTTGTAATACTTTGCCATGGAAAGGTATATTCTGTTATAATGAATGTTCAGTGCCGTGTGCTTACTGTGTCACTTAACAAACTTGCTTGTAAATAGTGGATACAAAGATTTCTTAATTATATTGAGTGCACCCTGTTAGTGTTTCCTTGATTATCCTGCACCACGTCAGAGCTAAATCAATTATCTCTTGATTGAATGTATACAGCCAGATTCAGCGTTAATTCAAGGCTGTGTGAATACATAATCGCTGTTCTTTTTTTCCTTTCTGCACACGTTCGCACCTCTGATCCATGTCGCTACCAAACCAAATCTCTTTTTCCTCAAACATGCAGTAGTGTGTAATCTACAGATTTTACAACAAGTTGTGGACTGTGCTCTTAAAATATGTTTGGGGGCGAGGGGGTTATAGTTATAAAATTATTCAATGGGATCTGTTACTAGTACAGAAGTTTTGTTTTATGCTACTGCCACTGAAGTGTCCATAAGAGTGACAGGACAAACCTTGTCATAAAAGCAGATATGGCTCTCATCGCAAGGGCTCAGCCATGCCGGGACAGTGTGTATAACGTTTTGTAAGTTGCTCTTCTTGAAATTAGTTTCATCTCTGATTTGCGTTGGATCTGAATCAATTTTACCTGAATAAGATATGCTCCAATTGCCTTAAAAATTGGTATACATAACACGCCAATGTCTCCTAAAGAGAGGTCCATGCACAATAATTTTCTGAGTAAGACATGCAAGCCAGTTCTCCTTCCAAAAGGACAAGAGTACAGGGCATCTTAGTATTGTGCTGAGATGTGCAAGCCAGTACAGAGTACTGAGTGCCTCAAGAGAAAATTGCCCTGGTTAGCTGAATATCCTTGGGGGTGCTATTTCTCATTAGGAAGACCACCTAGCATGCATGAGAAGTATTGTCATACAGCCAATGTTGCTTTTCATTTCTGGGAAAAATATGTGTAACTTAGCATATCTTACATCAGCTGGTATCAGATAGGCTTAGCGTTAGGAAAACTAATTTGCATACCTGTCTCTCTGTCTGTGAATTGCCCAAAGCAAGAAATGCAGGTTAGTTAGTATACTAATCTCTGGGGAAAAAGAAAGATTAATTCTGAATCAGTAGACTCAATTCGCTCATCCCTGTTTCATATGTTGGCCCTCTCAGTTCTCCTAACTGGCCAATAGCGCTCATTGAAGGCTAGAATATCAGCATGTATGATGGGGTTACTTTGATCTGCAAATGAGCACTTTATAGGTCATTTAGTGGGTGGAATTAGGGCCCTTTACAGATGGTATAGAGCCTAGAGATGACGATAATTGCTTAGTAATATTGAGCAACACTGCTTAGTGTTTGCCAGGCCAGTCCTCAAGGATCCGCAACAGATGCATTTGAATTTAAAAATGTATGAATTTTTCCAAAAATGAATTAAATCACCTATTGGAGATCCTCCAAGACTGAATAAAAAAACACTACCTTAAGAAATAAGGGTACAGATACGGTTGGTAGATACGCTGAGTACCTTCAGCAGCCAGATTGTGTATGAAAGATCTACAGGGTATACAGTATCAGCAATATGGATGAGATTTTCAAACATTTTATCTACATACATCAAAAGGTTTCTTCAACAGAATCTACACCTAGGTTCACAGTTTATGCTACAGATTTCCTTTACAGATTTTACCCTCTGTACCTTTTTGCAATGCAAAGGGTAAAACTGCAGCCAAATCCACATCAAAATCTGCATGTGGTAGCTCGTGTGTATTTTGCAGAAGGTCCACCATAAATTTTCTTCATCAGAATGAAACTATGCCCCATAAGGCCCTTTCCTAAGACAGAGGTATTGGCCAGATTATACTTTTGCAGGTAAAAAAAACAGCCAGATTCAAGCTAAAAATAGGTGAATGGCGTGGTGCACAGTGGAGTACTGTGATAAATTTGTGAAATTCAGAATACATGTGCTAGAATAGAAATGTATGCTTGCCCTTTTAAATAAAATGCATAAAACTGTGAAATGCAAAAGTGGACGTCTGACTAGTTACTAGCGGCAGGGGCAATATTCGATATCGCAATATTTTTTGAATATTTGGTAGAATATTCGTCATATATTCGCAATGTAAAATGTAAATGTAAAAAAATCGGCAATGTAATATTCCCGTAATACGCGTGAAATACCGGCGTGGGTCACTATAGCTAAATTTTTCAAGCTGATAGAAGTTTCCTGAGACTGGAGAAAATGGTTGGCAGAACATTACAATAGCTTTATATGCAGATAGAGTGCTCCAATATATTTGCGATTGCAAAATCGGCACTAATGATGCAAATATTTTGGCGCAATACGTGCAACGTCACATTTTAGCAGGCCTGACTGCATATTACTGATTGGTGCACTAAGTATTGTTGTGAACTTGTGACATCACAGCACTATGTCTGCAGCATGTGTGTATGGAAAGCAGAGCCTATCACACTACCGAACACCCTGCACTGGAACCTACAGCTACACTATATCAGGATCTAACCTACACTGACTATCTCCCACTAACTATCTGTAATATATATATATATATATATATATATATATATATGAGCTAACTAACTATCTATCTATCTATCTGATGTAATGAGTGGAAAGCACAGAGCACAGCAATGACACTGCTGTCTCTCTCAGATCTTCAAAATACTGCATAAAATGGCTGCTGGGGAGGTTCTTATATAGTAAGGGGTAGGCAACTTTTCTATTGGTTGCTAGGGATGTTGCTAAGCTCAGACAAAGACATTGCAGCCTTCTCATTGGCCCACAAGTAAGAAGGGAGGTTACTGATGAAAAAAAAAAATCTAGAATAAACGAAATTACGAATATATATCACTATATTCTAAATAGTCATGAATTCTCGAAGTGCCTATATCCGCGATTAATATTTGCCATTCGAATATTCGCGCCCAACACTATTAGTTACCCTATATAAACCACTGTGAATATGGTGCTACATATAGACTGTATTCATGCATATCAGTCCATGTCACCATTGGAGCTCACAACTAGAGATGAGCGAATTTATTGAAAATTCAATTCGGCTGCTTTGCCGAATTTCACAAAAATAATTTGCTTTGTGACAAATTATTTAGTCATGAAGCGCATTTTTTTGGTGCAATGACAGGGAGCTGTGATAGTGCTTCCCATTCATTGTACCCCTCAGATGTCGCGTTCATACTTGATCGCGGCATCTGAGTGTAAAATAACCAATAAAATGTTTTTTAATCAAACCTACCGCCTCCATTTGCTCGCGACGGGCCGGCCGCCGCCATCTTGCCTGACTAAGTCGGACAAAATCCTGTGCGGCGCGAGATTACGCCATCACGCCAGCCGGCGTGATGATGTAATCTTGTGCCGCATGGGATTTCAGCCGAGATTTTCAAGCAAGATGGAGGCTGGAGGCCCGTCGTGAGCTAATTGAGGAGGAAGGTTTACATTTTTTGGGTTTTATACTATTTCAGGTTAAATCGATTCGCTGACATGAAGCACAAGGAAATTCGGCTTCTAGGCAAATCAAATTTATCCTGAAATTCGGATCAAATTCGATTCGCTCATCTCTACATGCATATCAGTCCATGTCACCAGTGGAGCTCACAACCTTATTTAGTTCAATTTAAACACTCAAATTGCTGAAAACAGTGTAGCAAATGCATAATACACAACAGAAGCCGATGTCAAATTGGCTTCTGAAAGAAACTGCATGCTGGCGCTTCTGCATAATGTAGGTATGCAACAAAATATAGCTAGTAAATTACTGTATTGCTTGTCTTATTTAGCGTTCCAAGACAGGATCTTTATGCATGGGATTGTACATTGACTAGGTACAGTACATCTATTCTTACGTGCTGCTCAGAGTTTGCGATGCTCCCTGCTGAACATACATCATATTACACTCCATTGTATCAGCAGGGCATCAGCTGAAAGTGCTCAGTGGCACAAAATATCATACATTATTTATACAGATTATATAATTTTCAAATTATTACCAACTATTGAAGGAGGGGGACACTTACCCTCCTTGTTTTCTGGAATAAAGACCTAAACTTTGCTCATTACATACCATTAAACTCAGAGGCAGTGAGAGCTGGCAATGTATATAATTGTATGAGAGGGCCCTTGGCATGCAGTCTGCGGGAGGGTCTTGTGGCCACGGCTATATGGAGATTTTGGGTCTGTCATTGTCATGGGTAAACCATAGAATACAGCATAAGGCCTCATTCAAGCGTCCATATTCTGGGCATATTTTAGCATCCATACTATAGCTAATTCCTGGTCAACTGTGGATTTAATGACCCGAACTTACAGCGTCATATATACCTATGATGTTGTAAGTTCAGGTCCTGAGACCCACGGGTCAGGCCTGGAATTACGGCTTTAATATAGACGTTAAAATGCACACACATTGGGGGACATTTATCAATTATGGCGTAATTTGCGCCAACAAATACTAACATTATAAATCGAAAGTGGTGATTTGTTTCAACTCGTATATCAAAAGGCACACGCCACTTTTAAAATATGACTTTTTAAAGTATAAACATGATTATCCTTTATTTCTCTCGATTTGCGACATTTTAATGCCAATAGCACCAAAATTCGAATTTTGAGACCCAAAATGCGCCATTTCAGCCATCCTCGCCAGACCACACTTGCGACTTTTGAAGCATATTTGTCACTTTTGAAGCATATTTGCGACATTTCCAGTGGTAAATTGCAACTTTTGTCTCAGACTCGGGATGTTTTTGTTATTTTGTTTTTGTTGAATGTCAATTTGCTGACAAAACCCTGTTGTTTAGCTCATTTATATTAGATAAAAATAAATGTGTCCATTTTAATACTTACCTGTCACTTGTTCCCACGACGAGTTGGTTTTTCTATTCATAAATATGACTTTTTGACAAAAAGTTGCATCTTTATGCCATAAAGTGACTATTTACACAAAACACCACCACATAAGCTGGCTTAATTCTCCTCAACAATTTGAGCCATTTCTGCTGATAAATGAGGCGTAATATGCGCCACTTTGACATTTATAATTCATTTCTGGCATGATGCATTCTTTATGGTCAACATTCAGGAGAAAATAGTTGATATATTTGGCACAAATCAAAACGCCATTCCTTTTGTTGTATTTTGCGTCATAATTCTGGCGCAACATGCTTAATAAATGTCCCCCATTATGGCTGTTTAAATGAAGCCTATTAAAGCAGCACGTCAACAATTTTTCTTACTGTGTATAGGTATTTCTCACACGTTAACTGAGATGTGCAGTGACAACCTTTACTACATCTTCTACTGTTTTCTTCATCCTGTTTCGGCCCCAAAAATAGTAGTCAGTCACATAACCTCAGTTCCATGGCCAGCTTCATGGGTTCATAGTCAGTTTCACAGTACATGTAGTACTTACGCCAAACTACGAGCTGATGTGACTACATTATATATTTTTTTTATAGATCTTTATTAGTGTATTCATTAGTGTATTAGCTTCACTATATTAACATAAAGGGGTCATTTATTAAGACTGGCAGTGGATGTGCTGAATTTATGTAGAGGCGCCAGCTTCTACATAATTTCAGCGTATCCACCGCCTGTCTAAATCTACGTCAGCTCACTTGCTGGCGTAGATTTAGACCATTTTCTATGCCTACAACAAGCGTAGAAAATAATAAATGAGATGAGCCTGCCGGGTCGTACCCTTCCACGCCCACACCACACCTCCTTTTTTTAGGTCTGGCGTGAGTGGGGAAAAGTCGCAGATTGTGGCACAAATAACCTTTGTACGCCAAAACGTGGTATATATCTGTTAGTAAATGACCCCAAAGTCCTTTTTCCTTGACTTCTACTTCACTCTGAGACTCCCTCCCCCACCAAGAAAAGAGACATCATGGAACATCTAGTAGCAGTCTCATAGCATGACACTGCATTTCCATACTGTCTAATCTGCTTTTGGAGCAGAAGTGGAAAAAAAGAGAAGAAAAAGGAGGAGGTTATCCTAAAGCGACACGGGACTGTGCTTAGTCCCTGAAGAGAAGGATAAAGAAAAGGCGCCAACAGGACTGTATGATGGAGGGATTGGGAAGAAGGGAAACAGTAGGATGGGAAGGCAGCTCTGGTGTAGAAAACAAAACTAGACACCACAAAGAAATCAGGATTAATCAGTGATAGGTGGGGAACAAGGGGTAGTCACCTACCCCCAGTGTCACACCGGTCACAAAAAAAAAAAAAAGGATGCGGTTGAGCGCCAAATTCCCAAATGACAAGGTGTAGGTGGGTGGTGGTACAGGTAGTCCTTATTAGTATCGAAAAAATCACCCAAGTTGAGGTGCTGTGGGCTGATAGGTAGCGCACAGTGGTGGGTAGGTGAATGGTACAGGAATAAGATGACGTTTAACAGTAGTATTAGGTAAACTCTTAAAAACCTGAAAATCAATCACATATACATGCATTATATGTTTTGAACGATTCTAAAGAATTGACTCAATTTTTATGCATGTATATGTGATTGATTTTCAGGTTTTTAAGAGTTTACCTAATACTACTGTTAAACGTCATCTTATTCCTGTACCATTCACCTACCCACCACTGTGCGCTACCTATCAGCCCACAGCACCTCAACTTGGGTGATTTTTTCGATACTAATAAGGACTACCTGTACCACCACCCACCTACACCTTGTCATTTGGGAATTTGGCGCTCAACCGCATCCTTTTTTTTTTTTTGTGACCGGTGTGACACTGGGGGTAGGTGACTACCCCTTGTTCCCCACCTATCACTGATTCATCCTAATCTGCTTTTGCCATGCACATGGTTGCAGGAGAGGCAGGGACATAGCTAAAGGCTCATGGGCCCTGGTGCAAGGGTTCAGCTTGGGTCCCCCTTCCCTCAGTGCTTTGTGGCCAGGGGGCAGGGAAGCACACAGTCTATCTGCTGCCTGAGGCAAAAAATTAAAACGGTACTCCCCGTCCTCTTCATGCTAAATTCTTGACCTAACCCCTTTCCTCCTGCCAGAGGTGCAACTTCACCAGCATGCACTTTCTATAATACTGGTGTCTTCTTATGCTACACAAAGGTCTTTGGGCCCCTTCAGGCCCCTGGGCCCGGTAGTGATGGCTACCTCTGCACCCCCTATAGCTACGCCCATGAAGAGAGGTATCCAATATGGTGGGTAGACTGAGAAGGAATAACTCTTGCAAGATAAATCTCGTGCAGGCACCATGTGCTACGCTTCTGATGCACACACAGAACAATTCTTTGAGAAAATTGCCTACTACGCAAGCGCAGAAAGATTTGCCAAGGCATCTCCCTGATGTCGGGGGAGAGGGGGGGATGCCAGGCACAGCTTACACGAGGTACACAATATGGGGATGGGATGGCAGGCTTGGATATTTTGAAAACTAAAGGCCACCCCCTGGACACTTTAGAGCGATTTTCCATATGATTAAAACTGAACAGAAATGACATAAAGGAACATCTAGCATGCTTGCGCAATGTTCTACTGGCCATTGCAGATAGTTTAATGGGTGAAAATTTGGTGACAGGCTCTCTTTAAGACTTTGTAAGTTCACACTGTCTTATTATTAGACAGTATTAGTAAATCTGCCAATTGCTGCACAGACGACAAAATCTGATTATCTGCTTAGGAATGAACGCTCCTCCATTGTCAAACTTCTGTCAGTCATGAGTAAGTAATTTACACTTAGTTAATTCATGCGTGTTAACATAGGTGGCATAATTACAATGGGAGAGATTTATTAATTGGGTGAATTTTTTTAATCGGTTTTGCAGGAGTCTGCGTTGCTGTAATTTGCACAAAATTCTATGTTGAATGATGTTTGATAAATTTGGGGCATTTTTAAGTCTAATACTGTCTTAAGATGTTACTCCACTTGCTATGCCACCTCTCTACTGGAATAAGAGTGTGACAATTTTAGCGACATTTAAAAAGTCACACTAAATCTTGCTTGAATCACCTTCACAAGCTAACCACACTAGCTTTCTCTTCTACTTTCAAAACTAGAGTGAGTGGTGTAAAAATGCTAAATGTTGCATATATTTTGCACAAATCAGCCTAATAAGTCACAAAGTACAGGGCTAGCTATATGCCCCCCCCCCCATGACTATAATAATATAGTAATAAGAGTTACAGAACCATAATTATACAATACTATCGAAGGTAGAATTAGTGCTCAAAGGGATCCTGCAATGCCACAGAAAATGTGCCCCCAAAATGTCTGTAGTTAAATTTTTTAAAATTCGATTCAGGACAGTATAAATTTGACTCACTCGAAAGTTCACCCAATTGTCTAGAAAGTCTCTCTCAAGATTCTCTATTCTTTATTCTTCTGAATCGAATCAGACAATCTTCAGGTTCATTAGAACGTGAAATTTTCAGAACATTCAGGTAGAATTTTTAAATTTTTGAATTCATTTGCTCATCTCTGTTCATAATTTATTCAGCAGTTGGTAGAAATTAATCTTTTGTCCAACCAAAGAATTTAAGAATGGAATAAAGGGTCAATGATATGGGAAAATAAATCTTGTGTTTTTCAGCCAACACAAGAAGTAGACAAAAAGAACCATAAATCCGTTGTTTACAGATTTTCCTTTACAACTTTGCTCACTTCTGGTTTTAACTAAAATAAACATTGCCCCATCAATGACCCTGTATATGGTCATACACCGACATTTACTTTGGAATCCTCTACAGTGTGTCTCGATTTGTCTGTTCAAGCAAAAACTGGTGAAAATATGTATTTGTATTCTATGAAATCCTCGCGGCTGTATCCAGTGACTTTATATTTAGATCAGTAAAGGTCATCTCCAGTCAAGCTAGTCTTGATGAAATATTCTCTATTACACAAAATGTTTATCTTTTCATTGAGAAAAAGAGGTGAAATATAAAGTTAATTCTGTAAGAAGCTCAATTTTTTTTGATCTGACCCAGACTGATAGACAAATATTTTTTTCAACCTTGTGTTAGTTAAGGTCATCTGATGCTGGAACTGCTTTGCCTCTCCTGCTCCCACTTTAATGAATTTTACTTATTCTTCCTTTAGGACACAAGCTGCCTCCATCTAGTCAGACTACATAATGTTTTTTTGGTTGTTATTTTTTATTGTGTCAGAATATATGTTATGAACTAGTGAAGACAGATGGTCATTCACAGACAAGACCCTTAAAACTAGGCTATGTGTTTGGCTATGAATATTCTTTATGAAAACATTATAAAACGATTTTGTGAGCGTGGAGCTAAGCAATAGATGTGGTAAATTATGTATTTTATGACTACTACTAGTTTGAAACTATTATGGAAATGATGGCAAATAAAGCTAAACTATTACAATTTCCACTTTTAAAAGGATTGTGCAAGAATGGGGGATTTGGCAACAAACCAAGGCTCCTCTGCTGGGCTCCATCGGTGTCAACATCCGGTTTGTGACCATCTCTCATAACGCAAGGGAAGCTGGGCACCGCCGCAGCCTATGGTTGGCTGTGGTGATTTCAAACCAGGGCGGGCCGTCAGAATGGGAGGGTTTGCCAATGACGCACCCCCCTCCCCCGCCCATTATAGCACAACCACTTTAATAATTTTTAAATGTAATGAACATTGGCTTTGAAAGGTACAATGCTTTAAGGCAGCCTTTAGGTAATGATGTGGAAAGGATCTTGCACGCGTTGATGACTTTGATACCAGCCTTTTTTTCGTCTGCAGATATCTTGGTCTAAGATGTTTAAAGGGTATGTGTACTTTGACAACTAATCTAAAATTAAAAATGCAAATACAGTATTATTGATCATTTTGCATCTGCAGCTCAGTTGCAGACCTACAATATGTGTCTTTGTAGTCAAAGAGTTCAAGCAAACTTTGTTGGTAATCTTCCTTCCTTCCAGCTAACCTACCATATGGATAATGGTCAAAAGGAGAGGCAGGATCAGACTACATAGGATTTGTAGTCTGTAGCCATAGAGACATATTGGTCTGCATAAGGGCTGTAATTAAAAACATACTTATCTGAAGGGGTGGACAAACCCTATGCACTATTGGTTAAGATTATAATTGTGGCCCAGCAGCAATCTAAAAAGTAGATGTTGTGTGTGATACATTATTGATTACTCAATGACTAGCTTTTTGCACAATTTCCGAGGCTGTGGCACATGGGCTTTTTCAAAGTAATCACTTCGCTTACTTTTAGTTGTATACTATTAACTAGATTTTGTAAAACAATATAACTTTCCATTCCAAGTTGTGCTGTTTCTTCAGCTAAGTTTTCCTTGTTCTCTTAAATGGATTTGTAGCATTTCTTAATATAGATAGTGAATATGTAGCATATTTTTATGCTATACTGTGTGAAAGATAAAGTGGCTTTTCTTGTTACCTTTGAGGCAAGTAAAGAACAGAGCAATAGCAATTCAAAAGGCCCCTTTTATTATTGCATTTAGGACGCAACACAAACCGAAGCGTTCAATGACTACAGTGTATCATACCAGCTTGAATTATTGATTCTACACATTAAAGCCTTATACTCCATGACACTATTTTTAAACATGTGTTGGTGACTTTACATTAGTTTCAACGTGTTCTAGATCAAAGATCTGTACACCACAGAGGTATTGAACAGGGATCTTTTATAATACACATCATGCTGTTCTTTATACCACGAGTCTCTTTCATCATTCAGAGTGTGTTAAGACTCCTACCAGGAATCAGACTAGTACGTGAAGCAGGATGGAAATTTACCCAATTTTGCTTGGTAATGGTAATGACTTATGGAAAATATGCAAGTGTTCCATACATATAACCATTTTACAGGGATGGCAAATGTAAATGGTAGGAAAACTTTCCTTGGCTACCTCCTCATCCTTCATTATTACTATGTAGATATGATTGGCATTACTGCAGCCAGCTCCCTCCACTCCATACGCTGACCACTCCACACACCCGCACATAGGAGGTTCATCCTGGTGACACGTGATGCTCTGCACCCAAAGCCAAGAAACACTAGCAGAAAACAGAACAACAACGTGGCAGTGTTTTTCTACCAAAGGGTGAGGGCCACTTTGTTCTTCTGCTTCCTGTGAGTACCATCCTTGATTATAGTTTGATGGAATGATACAAATCAATATATGCAACATAAAGCACTGCCATTGCTTTTTAGATAATAACGTTTGTGATAGGAGCAGGGATCATGGCTGGGGGGTTGTTTGTTGTAGCAGAAACCTACCTTATGTTATCTTATGTTACCTGGGAACTTTACCTTACTCTATCTGCCATACATCATTTGAAAATGGAAGAGACCATGAGGGTATGGACCTTCACTTTCAAAGGGAGAACATCACTGAGGTGTCAGTCATATAATGTGTCACTACAGCTTACATGTTAAACCCACGTGATCCATGACACTATAAGTTTATATGGTTAAGATCAAATGAGGATTGTCTCAACTCTCAATTACACTTGTTCTAATGGTATAATCAGTGTTTTTCTTTAAAACTATTGGTAAAACATCTCATAGCTGTACTTACAGGTTTGAGACATGGTCAGTGTCAGACTGATTTACTTAGGTCTTTGCAAAATAAATAATTATGGTGGCCAAACCTACATCTCCAGAGAACATATCCATTGTATAAACTGAACAAATACAGTTATGTTTGAATTCACCCATGAATTTGCTCTGAAGTTAGATTTAGAAGTAGCCAAAAAAAGGGTATTTATAGAAAATAGTATTTATGAATTTTTGACTGTTTTTCTTTTTAATTTTGGCAGGGCTATATCAGTTAAAATTAAATACAAAAACTCCTATATAGATAAGGATCATCAGATTACCACTGCTGTGAGGAGTTATCCCAATATGCAGAATTGGGATAACTGTGACAGCTCAATTATCTTGATAGGTCTAGAGAAAGATGCCCACAGAAGAGCATTGCACTTATATGTAATATTTGTGGTCCTCTAACTAAGCCACTTATCTTCCTTCTCTCTCTGGTTGGAGGGAATGGTCTGCGTGAGAAAGTTAAGCGAGACTGTCTGCCATGCTAAAAGTCCAAACAAAGGAGGACATTAAAGGGCCAGGACAGAAAGTAGAATACATGGAGTGACTTTAAAAAATTATATTCAGAAAACCATCCTTCAGTTTTTTTGTAAAACAAAATAAATGGAGTATTTACATTTAGATATATGCTAAAAATAATAATAAGTCTAGTTTCACACTAGTGCTAAACAGTTCTAGCAGGTTGTTCCTGTACAGAAACAGCCTGCCAGAGTTCACCGCATCCAGGGCAAAAGGAAACTGCCACAGCACCACTAGACACCCTTGACTATAATAGGACCTGGCGGGGATAATGCCTGTTTCCCAGATTAGTGCTGAGATTCGTCTGGACAAATACAACTGCAGGCTGCGTTTTTTTGTCTGGCCGAATCCTAGCACTAATGCCAGAATGAGGCCAGATCTCCACTGGGTCCCATTATAGTCAATGGGCTCCAGCAGGGAAAGGTAGCATCCAGCTATGCCATATATAAACCCATTGACTATAATGGGACCCAGCGGGGATTAGGCCTGTTTCCCACATTAATGTAGAGATTCAACCGGACAAATACAACCGCAGGCAGTGTTTTTTGTCCAGCCGAATCCCGGCACTAATGCCGGAAAGTGGACGGATCCCCACCGATCTGATATTGATGACATATCCTGAGAATAGGTTGCCAATATACACTGCCTGGCCCAAAAAAAAGTCGCCACCCAAAAAAAAAAAAAGGTCACACACTAAAATATTTTGTTGAACTGCCTTTAACTTTGATTACGGCATGCATTCGCTGTGGCAGTGTTTCGATAAGCTTCTGCAATGTCAGAAGATTTATTTCCATCCAGTGTTGCATACATTTTTCACCAAGATCTTGCATTGATGATGGTAGAGTCTGACTGCTGCGTAAAGTCTTCTCCAGCACATCCCAAACAATCTCAATGGGGTTAAGGATCTGGACCAATCCATGTGTGAAAATGATGTCTCATGCTCCCTGAACCAATCTTTCACAATTTGAGCCCGATGAATCCTGGCATTGTCATCTTGGAATATGCCCGTGCCATCATGGAAGAAAAAATCCATTGATGGAATAACCTGGTCATTCAGTATGTTCAGGTAGTCAGCTGACCTCATTCTCGGAGCACATACTGTTGCTTAACCTAGACCTGAACAACTGCAGCAACCCCAGATCATAGCACTGCCCCCACAGGCTTGTACAGTAGTCACTAGGCATTATGGGTGCATCCCTTCATCTGCCTATCTTCTTACCCTGATGTGCTCATCACTCTGGAACAGGGTAAATCTGGACTCATCAGACCACATGACCTTCTTCCATTGCTCCAGAGTCCAATCTTTATGCTCCCTAGCAAATTGAAGCCTTTTTTTTTTTTGTTTGCCTCACTGATTAGTGGTTTTCTTTCAGCTACACAGCTGTTCAGTCCCAATGACTTGAGTTTCCTTTGCATTGTGCCTGTGGAAATGCTCTTACTTTCATTATTAGGCCTCATGCACATGGCGTCCGTGCACATTCCGCAATTTGCGGAACGGCATGGACAGCTTTCAATATAAATATGCGCAAAGTGCGGACAAGAATAGGACATTTTATATTTTTTTAGCGGGGCCACGGAACTGAACAACGGATCTTTTAAGGCCCCATTGAAGTGAAAACGGCGGCTCGGATGCGGACCAAAACAACGGCCGTGTGCATGAGGCCCTAAACATAACCCTGAGTTCTACTGTTGTTTTTCTTCGATTTGATTTCACCAAACTTTTAAGTGATCGCCGATCACGATCATTCAGGATTTTGCCCCACCACATTTCTTCCTCGAATACGATGGGTCCCCACTATGCTTCTAGTTTTTAATAATGCATGGACAGTTGTTAACCCAACTTTAGTAGTTTCTGCAATCTCCTTAGATGTTTTCTCTGCTTGATGCATACCAATGATTTGACCCTTCTCAAACAGACTAACATCTTTTCCACGACTAGTGATGAGCGGCAGGTGCCATATTCGATTTCGACGAAATTCGCGAATATTCGATAGAATATTCGTTTTATATTCGTCGAAATCGAATATTCGTCATTATGCTAGTTATCGCGAATAATATGCGATTTAAAAAATCGCATATGCGATTTTTTTAATTTTTTTTATATTTTTTTTTTTAAACTTAAAGGCTACTCTCCTATTGAAATCGCAAATGCGATTAATATAACACGAAATAATCGCATTTGCGATTTCAACGTAATTCTCAAATCCGACAGTACATTCTAGTATATGGAGACGTTACCATGGTGATGGGGACGCTCCATGAGCATGGCATATAGCAGGGATCAGCAACCTTCGGCACTCCAGCTGTGGTGCAACTACAACTCCCAGCATGCACACCTCCATGGCTGTTCTCAGGACTCCCAAAGAAGTGAATGGAGCATGCTGGGAGTCGTAGTTTGACAACAGCTGGAGTGCCGGAGGTTGCTGATCCCTGGAATATAGCATTACTAAGTAAAAATCGCAAATGCGATCATTTCGTGTTATATTAATCGCATTTGCGATTTTTTTTTTTTTTTTTTTTTTTTTTTTTTTTTTTTACTATGGTTGGCTTCAATGGTAGAATTAGCGAATATGATGAATATATTCGTTATATTCCACAAAACGAATATACGAATGTATTCGTCATATTCCACAAAACGAAGATAACGAAGTATTCTGCATCTCAGTTATATCTACCTATTCATCAACTTCGCTAATTCTAG
This sequence comes from Bufo gargarizans, assembly GCF_014858855.1. Taxonomy (NCBI): domain Eukaryota; kingdom Metazoa; phylum Chordata; class Amphibia; order Anura; family Bufonidae; genus Bufo; species Bufo gargarizans. The sequence goes on along the minus strand of NC_058088.1, from coordinate 79,393,543 downwards.
CAATCATATAGGACAGTTTACTATAGAGACAGCTAAGTATAATTCGCTATGCGATTATATGACTGCTTTTTTTTTATATAAATAGAATAATTATAATACCTGATAATTATTATAATCTATTTATATAAAAAAGCAAAGTAATATAATCGCATAGCGAATTATACTTAGCTGTCTCTATAGTAAACTGTCCTATATGATTGCTAGAATTAGCGAAGTTGATGAATAGGTAGATATAACTGAGATGCAGAATACTTCGTTATCTTCGTTTTGTGGAATATGACGAATACATTCGTATATTCGTTTTGTGGAATATAACGAATATATTCGTCATATTCGCTAATTCTACCATTGAAGCCAACCATAGTAAAAAAAAAAATCGCAAATGCGATTAATATAACACGAAATGATCGCATTTGCGATTTTTACTTAGTAATGCTATATTCCAGGGATCAGCAACCTCCGGCACTCCAGCTGTTGTCAAACTACGACTCCCAGCATGCTCCATTCACTTCTTTGGGAGTCCTGAGAACAGCCATGGAGGTGTGCATGCTGGGAGTTGTAGTTGCACCACAGCTGGAGTGCCGAAGGTTGCTGATCCCTGCTATATGCCATGCTCATGGAGCGTCCCCATCACCATGGTAACGTCTCCATATACTAGAATGTACTGTCGGATTTGAGAATTACGGTGAAATCGCAATTGCGATTAATATAACACGAAATAATCGCATTTGCGATTTCAACGTAATTCTCAAATCCGACAGTACATTCTAGTATATGGAGACGTTCCCATGAGCATGGAATATAGCATTACTAAGTTAAAATCGCAAATGCGATTATTTCGTGTTATATTAATCGCATTTGCGATTTTTTTTTTTTTTTTTTTTTTTTTTTTTTTTTTTTACTATGGTTGGCTTCAATGGTAGAATTAGCGAATATGACGAATATATTCGTTATATTCCACAAAACGAATATACGAATATATTCGTTATATTCCACAAAACGAAGATAACGAAGTATTCTGCATCTCAGTTATATCTACCTATTCATCAACTTCGCTAATTCTAGCAATCATATAGGAAAGTTTACTATAAAGACAGATAAGTATAATTCGCTATAATACATTGAGTTGCGAATCTTCGTAAGGCGATTTTATTAGCGCACATGCGAATATCAGCACTTGTCCCAGAACAGAGGCAAAGGGCTTTGCATTCATACTGTATGAATGCAAAGCCCTTTGCCTCTGTTCTGGGACAAGTGCCGATATTCGCCTGTGCGCTAATAAAATCGCCTTACAAAGATTCGCGCCTCAATCACTTTCTAGGCAATGTGAGTAAGATCTGAGCTTTTGGACTTTTGGGAATCAATCGAGAAACAGTGGGGGGTGATGACAGTAGTTGACAGAGTACAGATCAATGTCATCTGTAAGGTGGAAAGTAAAATAAAAAATACGAATATTCGTAAATCGAATTTTACGAAGTTCTACGTATTCGCGAATATGGTGCTATACTATATGAATGCACAGGCCTTTGCCTCTCTGTTCTGGGGACAAGTGTAGATTTTCGCATTTGCGTTAATAAAATCGCATCACGAAGATTCGCAGCTCAATTCAATCACTAATGTAATGCAAAGCCCTGTGCCTCTGTTCTGGGACAAGTGTAGATATTCGCATGTGCGCTAATAAAATCGCCTTACGAATATTCGCGCCTCAATCACTTTCTAGGCAATGTGAGTAAGATCTGAGCTTTTGGACTTTTGGGAATCAATCGAGAAACAGTGGGGGGTGATGACAGTAGTTGACAGAGTACAGATCAATGTCATCTGTAAGGTGGAAAGTAAAATAAAAAATACGAATATTCGTAAATCGAATTTTACGAAGTTCTACGTATTCGCGAATATGGTGCTATACTATATGAATGCACAGGCCTTTGCCTCTCTGTTCTGGGGACAAGTGTAGATTTTCGCATTTGCGTTAATAAAATCGCCTCACGAAGATTCGCAGCTCAATTCAATCACTAATGTAATGCAAAGCCCTGTGCCTCTGTTCTGGGACAAGTGTAGATATTCGCATGTGCGCTAATAAAATCGCCTTACGAATATTCGCGCCTCAATCACTTTCTAGGCAATGTGAGTAAGATCTGAGCTTTTGGACTTTTGGGAATCAATCGAGAAACAGTGGGGGGTGATGACAGTAGTTGACAGAGTACAGATCAATGTCATCTGTAAGGTGGAAAGTAAAATAAAAAATACGAATATTCGTAAATCGAATTTTACGAAGTTCTACGTATTCGCGAATATGGTGCTATACTATATGAATGCACAGGCCTTTGCCTCTCTGTTCTGGGGACAAGTGTAGATTTTCGCATTTGCGTTAATAAAATCGCCTCACAAAGATTCGCAGCTCAATTCAATCACTAATGTAATGCAAAGCCCTGTGCCTCTGTTCTGGGACAAGTGTAGATATTCGCATGTGCGCTAATAAAATCGCCTTACGAAGATTCGCAACTCAATTCACTAATGTATGAATGCAAAGCCCTTTGCCTCTGTTCTGGGACGTGCCGATATTCGCATGTGCGCTAATAAAATCGCCTTACGAAGATTCGCGCCTCAATCACTTTCTAGGCAATGTGAGTAAGATCTGAGCTGTTGGACCTTTGGGAAACAATCAATTATATGTGTACTGTAATTTTGTGAGAAAAAAAAAAACAAAAAAAAAATAAAAAACAAAAAAAAAAAAACGAATATTCGTTTTTACGAATATATAGCACTATATTCGAAATATTCGCGAAATCGCGAAGTTGCGATATTCGCGAAAAAAATTCGCTTTTCGAATATTCGCGCTCAACACTATCCACGACAACGAGATGTGTCTTTCAACATGGTTGTTTAAGAAATGAGAAGCAACTCATTGCACCAGTTGGGGTTAAATAACTTGTTTCCAGATGAAAGATAATCGCCCATGCAGTAATTATCCAATAGGAGGCTCATAACTATTTGCTTAGGTAAATCCAGGTGGCAACTTTATTTTTGGACAGGCAGTGTATATCGCTGCGCAACCCCCTTAAGGTAAGTCTTAAAAAGTCATTGACTAGAAAGGCCGAGAGTTGTTTTTTCTGTGCCATGAAGCTATCGAGATGCAGCTGTATTTATATAGAAGTTTCAGAACATTCTTGTGATAAATATACACCCCTAAAATTTTCAATAAAAAAAGCTTTTGGATGAATGGATCGATGAATGAGAACGCTGAATTGCTGTAATTAGTTTGTTCTCATTATTTATACATTTGCATATTTTGCTTGTCCATTTGTAAATTCCACCAGTTCTTTCTACACATTACAGGAAAATGAAGGGGAGCTTAAACTGCGATGTATGGCTTTTATAGCACAACACAAAATTCATTACCTGCTCTGGAGAAAGCGCGATCGCTCGGCTGCTCATGTTTTAAATTTCGCTTGTCAAACATGGATTTGAATTTATTACAAAATATGATAAAACAATGACTCACGTTATTTGTAATTACAACCACCATTTATAGTTTCTGCTAAATTCTACGAGTACTGAAAAAAGACCCAGTCATTTTCCATGTGTCCACCATCATTAAAACACTTGTGTCTAGCAAGTATTTCTTCTATGGCTCATCTCCTTGTTATCACCAGTTGGCGGTAGAAATATGTTGCAGAATAATTAGTAAGACTTTGCTTCATTACATAATTTTTCATTCAACTTCAACAAATTATAAATGTTAGGCAATTTCCAGACGGCAGAATCTGTAGTGGAAATCTGAGGTTGGCTCTTATATTTGTGCCACAGATTTGCAGTTAGATATGCTGAGGTGCTGCATGTGGATTTAGCCTCATTCAAGAGCAAGAACTCCTAGGGTCCTAACCTGTGTCCCCTAACATAAAAAGCTCACTAACCTGTTTGCAGTCCCACTGCTGCTCTGCTTTCAGCCACTTATGGTCCCTACAGGACCAGGAAATGGCTTGGATCCATGAGAGCTGCAGCCAATCACAGGTCTCAGCGCTCACATAGGCAGCTGTGATGTTTCATTCAAGTCGATGTGTCACTTCTTTTTTATATATATATATTTTTCAAGAAATTGTAGTGTGTGAACTTCCACACAACTTTCCCCTTGAGATCAATAGGGTGCAGTTTTTGGGAACAATTCACCTCGATTTGGCAACAGAGTACACACTGAAGGCTATGTGAAAACTCTGCCATGTGGACATGCATTTGTAAAATGTGGCGTCCACCTGCACAACCCTATTTCTAAATGACTGAAGACAGTAAGGAATAGAAGAAAGTCTGCAAGCTGCTCAGAAGAGGAACGGGTAAGAGACAGTATTTTCATTTAATTCTTTATTTAGGGATGCATATACTACGTTTCAGAGCCGAATGGGCTCCCTCTTCAGATAACATTCAGATATCTGGATGTAATCTGAAGAAGGAGCCCATTCGGCTCCGAAACTAGTTATATGGATACCTAAATAAAGAATTAAATGAGAATACTGTCTCTTACCCGTTCCTCTTCTGAGCAGTGTGTGGACTTTGTCCTATTCCTTACTGTCTCCAGTCATCCATCAGCCTGCCTGGGACTAGATCGCCCATACAGCAAGCCTTTGGAACATAGCCCCCTGCTCTGCTAAGTGTTGTGCCTTTGCTCAACTCCATAAGGTAAACCACTTGGTTGTTTTTACTTATTTACCAATCTTACGGTCCTCCCGATGTGCATCTCTCTTCTTTCCTCCTGCATTTCTAAATGAGGACATGCAAGTGATCAGCTGATCACTGTAGCTTCAGCAGCAGACACTCAGTAGTCACAAATTTCTCCTGCAGTGGCCATTGCAGGAAAGCTGCAAAATTCAAATCAGTTGGGCAAACAGGTGATAACTTGGCCATGCTGACTACACTGAAGATTCTCTTTGCGGCGGCTTTCCACCTTGGCTCATAGATAGGGGTGAATAGCACTGCAGACGAGAAGAACGATGTAGAGCATAGAAAAGTCAACTGAATATTACCTGAAAACACCAGCTGCTGTGGGTAACTCCATAGAATTCTGTTGGTGTGTAATATATACTGTTTCAATTTTACCTCTATTTTCACAAATTGACAAAATAACAAGGATCTTGGTTCCTCCAATGGCAAATGTATGGATATCTGTCACAAGCCCAAAGGCAACCTTATCTCTGGCTATGACCTTCTCCTCTACACCTGTCTCCTCTGTCATGTTGTCACACCTTCTTATCCAAGATATCTCTCATCTGTCTTCCTTTTACTGACATGTACTCTTCAGCCATCCAAATCTTTAAATGAAATCTAAAAACTTGCCTGTTCCAACAAGCTATTTCCTGCCATGAAGTGTTCCTCAAATGCCCTTCCAATATCGCTCTCCTCCGAAAAGGCTAAAACCACTTATACTTTAAAATTAGGACTGTCTTCAAGTTAAGATTGTGGCTTCATTTGTCCACTTTTGTGTCCTCTTGTATATTACAATGTAAAGTGTCACAAAATATGACCGTGCTAAATATATTAGCCTCAGTCAATATCTTTCTCAAACTTGATGTAGAAATCAGGTTTTATGAGGTAATGTTCCCAGCTGTGTTATGGCTTATGCAATATATTTCAATTACTATGTGCTTTCAGTTAATTAAACAATTTCATACTGGTTCCATAACAGTGTTTGAAGACTGTAAGTACCATGTTAATTCATTCATTAAGCACCGTTATATTCCTATCTGTGTAGATTAAATGTTTGCCTATGTTTTCTAATTCTGTTTTATGACTATTGCATCTTGTACAGATTCAGACATCGTCTCTTGCTGTAGTTCTGTGACTTTTTTCATCTTTAACTTAAATAGTACCTATACCTATCACTTTAAAAAGGCTTGGCATATCACAGTAAAATGTCAAAATTTTGATTAGTTGTCGAGGTGCTGAGACCCCCAGTTTCTAAACTGAAGTGCAGAAGCGATCAATTGAATCCTGTGCCCCTTTGTTTTTTAATTGGCCTTCCTTAAAGAACTGTGTGAGCAGTCTACAGATCCATAAAAAGTCAATGGGGCCAATTTACTGCCAGTCTTAATATAAGTCCAGGGAGTATAATATGCAGGTTACACCTCTTAATAAATTGTTTGCATATTCAGGGTGTCAGCATGCAAAATTGTAATCTATGCCAGCCTATGCTGTTGTTGCAAATTTTTGCTCAAAATTTTACTTGAACAAAAATTGTGACTTTTGCATGCCAGAAAACTGGTGTACGTGCTTGATAAATTTTCTCCTTCGATTCTCATGGACTATAACATCAATGGCCTATCCAAGGGTAATGGTGAGAAAGGGCGGCACAGAACTAGGCCTTTAAAAAATAATGCAAGAGCTAAATGCCATTCTAAATGTAGCGTGTTAACTCAAGCAAAGCAGATATTGCTTTCACTACCATATCTGTGATACTGATACCCAATTATGTACTTCTACTTATGCCATTACCATTGTAGAAAAACACCACTGACTGTCAGCTCTCTCTGTCATCATAACATCTCTCTATCTGAAACAGTATCTTTTGAAAATTGAACTTCTTATGTTTCCACCATCTACTAACTAACTTAACCACTTCCCATCTGGGCCATTTGCCCCCTTCCTGACCAGGCCTAATTTTGCAAAACTGACATATCTCACATTATGTGGCAATAACTTTGGAACGCCTTTACTTATCCAAGTCATTCAGAGATTGTTTTCTCGTGACACATTGTACTTCATGATAGTCATAAATTTGAGTCACTATATTTCACCTTTATTTATGAAAAAATCCCAAATTTACTAAAAATTTCGAAAAATTCGCAATTTTCTGAATTTCTATTTCTCTGCTTTTAAAACAGAAAGTGATACCTCATAAAATATTTATTACTTAACATTCCCTATATGTCTACTTTATGTTGGCATCATTTTGGAAATGTCATTTTATTTTTTTAGGACGTTAGAAGGCTTAGAAGTTTAGAAGCAATTCTTCAAATTTTTAAGAAAATTGCCAAAACCCACTTTTTAAGTCACTTTGTGGGGCCTACATAGTGGATACCCCCATAAATGACCCCACTGTAGAAACTACACGCGTCAAGTTACTTAAAACCGATTTTACAAACTTTGTTAACCCTTTAGGCGCTCCACAAGAATTAATGGAAAATGAAGATCAAATTTTAAAATTTCACTTTTTTGGCAGATTTTCCATTTTAATCCAATTTTTTCTTTAACACATCGATGGTTAACAGCGAAACAAAACTCAATATTTATTACCCAGATTCTGCTCTTTACAGAAACACCCCACATGTGGTCATAAACTGTATGGGCACACGGCAAGGTGCAGAAGAAAAGGAACTCCACATGGTTTTTAGATGCCATGTCCCATTTGAAGCCCCCCTGATGCACCCTTACAGTAGAAACTCCCAAGAAGTAATTCCATTTTGGAAACTAGGGGATAAGGTGCCAGTTATATTGGTACTATTTTTGGGTACATATGATTTTTTGATCATTTATTATAACACTTTATGGGGCAAGGTGACCAAAAAATTGTATGTTTTAGCACAGTTTTATTTATTTATTTTTACAGCGTTTACCTGAGGGGTTTGGTCAAGTATTTTTATAGAGCAGATTGTTACGGACGTGGCTATATCTAATATGTATACTTTTTCTTGGGGACATATGCCTTTTTGATCACTTGGTGTTGCACTTTTTGTGATGTAAGGTGCCAAAAATAGCTTTTTTTGACAGTTATTTATTTAATTTTTTTATGGTGTTTATTGGACTGGGTCGATTATGTGATATATTTAAAGAGCCGACCGTCACGGGCGCAGCAATACCAAATATGTCTTTTTTATAAAAAAAATTCTATTTTTTAATAATTTTTTTTCATTCCTTACTATGTGAAACCTTTTTTTACACTTTTCATCCCCCATAAGGTCATACAAGAACTCTGGGGGACATTTACTTCACTTTTTCTTTTTTTTTCACTGTTGATTTCTCCTGTAACTGGGGCTGACATAGTAGCCCCAGTTACAGGAGAAATACACCTGCCCAAGAGAGACTGTACAGCGCAATACAGCGCTGTACAGCCTCAGTGCGGGGCTGATTGAGGTCTCTGAAAGACCTCACATAGCTCCTGTACTCTCCGGTCCCGGCGGTCACATGCATAGTGCTACCTGCTGTTCATACACAGCGCTTGGTGAGCGATGTGTATGCAGCAATCCAGAAGGCAGTGACACCAGGGCACTGTCCCTGCCTTCTCTCTGGGTTGCCCTGCTGTCACTAACAGTGGGCAACCCGATCATCAACGATTAGCGTGCAGCTGCAGTTTCTGAACGACGTTCTGGAACGTCCATTCAGAAATAGAGAACCACCTCTTGGACATTTATAGTCAACGTGCGGACGGGAGGTGGTTAAAGGGGTTTTCCGGGATATTAATATTGATGACCTACCCTCAGGATAGTTAGTCAATATCAGATCGGCGGGGGTTCAACACCCAGCACCCCTGCCAATCAGCTGTATGAGGAGGTTGCGCGCAGAGTGCGCATGTGCCTTCTCCCTTCTCTCCACAGTGCTACACCTCCCTACATCTCCTTCTTTATCTCTGTCTACCACTAAAACTCTGTTCTGCATTCTCTATCTTCTATAATCGGAACATTTCCAATCCTAATGCTAAGACTTTTCTCAAGCTGAACCAGTTCACTGGAATGTACTACCTTGGACAATTTGATTAATTCCCTAAGTTCACCGTTTTAAGTACAACCTAAAACCCTGTTTTTTATTCCCTAACCCATTTATCATCTTCTACCATTTTCTTCAGAGTCTTATCCCTTCAGTTGACAGTAACACTTACAGAGTCCAACACTCCTTGTACTCAAATGCATGAACTTCATAATGTATCTGTGCATACACCGATACTGGTTGCTTATACAGCTTTATGTGAAATAATTTGTTTTATAAAAGATTGCTGATCCAATGTACAAAATAAGCTCTTGTACTTTTTTTTTTTTAAATCTCACCCTTATTCCCTCATAGAATGTAACTGCTGTGAGCAGGGGCCACACTCATATTGTTTGGATTTTTAATTTGGTTGTTCTCTAAAGTATGATTTTGTCTGTACATGTACCCTCTGATAGAAAAGTGATATAAAATAGCCTTCTGATATGTAAATATTATTATTATTACTGTCATGACTATGTTTGTTAGTAAACCCTTATTGATCGAGCCCCAGATGACTCTTGGCCTACTCTAAGAATGATCAAACTGATTCAATTTGTGATTTACTCTTCCTAGAAACTAAGAGTAGTGTCACTAGATATACAACACTCATGCTTTTTTTTTTGTCTCCCTAATGATAAAGAGCACCCCCATAGAGTACCCCACAAGGCAAGTCAACCAAGTTTCTCTTGAAGTATTCTGGTTCTCTTCTTGAAGGAGAATGAACTTGCATGTGTCATTCAGAGATGTAAATGTTTTGTAGATAGTTGTAATTCTTTTGTCTAACTTTCAGTTGAATGTTACTTTGGAGGTCTCCCTGGTTCATATGACATTAAAGCAAAATGGTGAAAAATACAATTGCTGAATGTGTTGTCTGTTTTTGCTATACAGGTAACGTATGCTTAGATGAACAGTGGAGAGCTATAATTATACTTATTTACTGTTGCATAGCAAGTATGTGAACAGTAAGAGGAACAAAGCAGAAATATGAGTGCTGCATTATTTTCCCACAGCAAATTGTCAGAGATGTCATCCAGGTTTTTAAACATGCTTATGTAGCAAAGCAAGAAAAATAGCTAAATTAGCCTCACATCTGCAAGTAGTTCTTTCAGCCCTTAATCAGAAAAAAGCAGATGAGAACAACATTTATAGTTGCCTTAGGAGGAACCTCTGGGTAGGTACTATTTCTATTATGAGACTAGTTGATACACGTGTGAACTATTGTAGGCTAGATGCTTCTTTGGATTTCTGGGTAAAATGTATGCAAATCATCATGTCTAACATCTGTCGGCATCAGATCGGTTTAGGAAAGCTAATTTTAATATCTTTCCTAGCACATTTGGTACTAATCTCTCTCTAAAAAAAATGGGTGAAATTCAAATAAAACCAATCTTGTCTGGTTCGCTCTTCTCTAGGCTACTCCTTTTCATGTATGTTGATACACATTCTTGTTATTCGTTTTTCTGGATTATGGTAAAAAAAAAAAAGCGCATAAATGTGAGCAGACAACTATAGCGATTTGCTACTCCAGTAGTGGCATGTAAAGCAGCTTGGGAAGTTCAGACTTTCCTAGTGTACACGCTGTAGTTACACAGTTACTTAGGTAAAAAAAATCTATTAGAGATCTATTATAGATAAGTCAGTGCAAATTTCATTATGCTACTCCATGTCTTATTAGATAAGCAACTAGTCCTTTGTTGGCTGCCATAATAGTATCTACCTTACTAGTTCTTGCATTAGGGCATTCCACAGCTTGACAACTTTAACGGTAAATAACTCAGTCATTTATTGATGTCTGAATTGCTTTTCTTTATGAATAAAGAATTCCCCCTAGTTATTTTATAGTCCTACCTTCTTGCGCCAATGGTGAGGAATATCGGGTGTATAGAGAAGTATCAGGCACATGTGGCAACAAGGTTATATTATTTTTATACTTTAACATTTGTCATGCTTTACATTCTATAGTTGTGATTTCATGTAGATATAGATATAATATATATTTATTTCTTCGTTTTCTGACCATCTAAAACATTAGGGGTGAGGGTCTGCTGCTGATCTGACCATCTAAAACATTAGAGGTGAATGTCTGCTGCTGAGCTGACCCTCTAAAACATTAGGGGCGAGGGCTTGCTGCTGATCTGACCCTCTCAAACATTAGGAGTGAGTGCCTGCTGCTAATCTGACCATCTAAAACATTAGGGGTGGAGGTCTGCTGCTGATCTGACCATCTAAAACAGGGGTGCACAACGTTTCCTGGTTGGGGGTCACATTGCCAGACTGACCCAATGACGAGGGCCGAAATTAAAATTTAAAGCTGCAACAACTGAAATTTAGTACATATGGCATATTGAACACACATTATATAGCATTAATGTCTAGTTTCACTTCCAGGACTCCAATCTAATGGGAGAAATGCATGAAAAATACATGTGAGCAGCCACAAGACATACATGTCTGTTACCAGATGAATAGGGGCCGCACAGAATGGTATCAAGGGCCGCATGAGGCCCCGGGCCGCAGATTGTGCACCCCTGATCAAAAAAATTAGAGGTGAGGGTCTGCTGCTGAGCTGACCATCTAAAACATTAGAGGCGATGGCCTGCTGCTGAGCTGACCATCTAAAACATTAAAGGCGATGGCCTGCTGCTGAGCTGACCATCTAAAACATTAGGGGTTGGGGTCTGCTGCTGATCTGACCATCTAAAACATTAGAGGTGAGGGTCTGCTGCTGAGCTGACCATCTAAAACATTAACTAGTCCTTTGTTGACTGCCGTTAAAGTATCTACCTTACTAGTTCTTGCATTAGGGCATTCCACAGCTTGACAACTTTAACGGTAAATAACTCAGTCATTTATTGATGTCTGAATTGCTTTTCTTTATGAATAAAGAATTCCCCCTAGTTATTTTATAGTCCTACCTTCTTGCGCCAATGGTGAGGAATATCGGGTGTATAGAGAAGTATCAGGCACATGTGGCAACAAGGTTATATTATTTTTATACTTTAACATTTGTCATGCTTTACATTCTATAGTTGTGATTTCATGTAGATATAGATATAATATATATTTATTTCTTCGTTTTCAAAGTGTAAAATTTTGAAGGAAAACTGTGCTTAAATCACATTCTTTAAAGGTCGTTTGTATCTGAAAAATAACATTTTAAATTTCAGTTCATTTTAGAAAGTTAATGTTTTCAGAATACTTTCTGTTCATAGTGTGAGGCATTTTATTAAAAGTAAAAATCCTGCTCATTCTATAGGGGGCAACATTACAATATTCTCCGTAGGATCTGGCCAGCATCCAATTACCCAGTTCCACACAGAGCAACATCTTGTAATCTCCTACATCACAACTGCACAGAAGCAATATATACACAGTTGGATACAAGGATAAGAAGAGGGGGCTGTATGTGAGAAGGGCAGCCGCAGCAAGTCCTATTTGGGAGAGTGTGTGTGTATTTGATAGGACACATAGAAACAGCATTACACAATCCATAAGTGACAAGTTTTAAAAAGTAGCTCATCCCATATACATGCCATGATTTCAGTAAATGTAATGTTAAAGAGGACCGGTCACCATTTTTTATTTATTTTTGTCTTTTTATACAAGCAATAGCTCATACTGTAGCCTCATTTCAGAAGATGCCATATTGCTTTTTTTTTTCAAGATTCGCTCCTTCGGTGCACCGCCATGGCCCCACTGATGCCTATTATACTAAGGCTATTTTCACACTGGCGTTTTGGCTTTCCGTTTTTGAGATCCATTCAGGGCTCTCACAAGCGGTCCAAAACGGATCAGTTTTGCCCTAATGCATTCTGAACGGAAAAGGATCCGCTCAGAATGCATCAGTTTGCCTCAGTTTTGTCTCCATTCCACTTTGGAGGTGGACGTTTTGGTGTCCGTCTGATGAAACTTTGCCAAATGGATCCATTCTGACACACAATGTAAGTCAATGGGTACGGATCCGTTTTCTATGACGCAATCTGGCACAATAGAAAATCCGTCTTGGCTATGTTAAAGATAATACAAACGGATCCGTTCTGAACGGATGCAGACGGTTGTATTATCTGAACGGATCCGTCTTTGCAGATCCATGACTGATCCGCACCACACGCGAGTGTGAAAGTAGCCTAATTGCTAGCATCGGTACATGGAGGGGACCTCTGCTCTTCTCAGTGGACATCTCCTTCTCCTCGTCTGTGAGGCTGTCCAATTGCTGCACCCAGGGAGAAGAATTGTTCTCAGGAGATTTGGTAAATCTTGTGAGAACAGGCTATGTAAGCAAGTACAGCAAGAACAATTCTAGCCTGTTCTAGCAAGATTTACAAAATATCCCGAGAACATCTCGTCGTCAAAGTGGTGCGCAGCCATGGAATAACGTCACAGCTAAGGAGAAGGAGATTTCCATTAAGAAGAGCAGATGTTTCATCCCTGTACCGATGCTACTAATTAGTATACTAGGTGCCAAAACCGAAGAGGGGGCATAGCGGCGCAACAAAGACGTGGATCATGAAAAAAATAGGAGGATGGCATCTCTTGAACCTGGACTACAGCATGAGGTATTGCTTTTATTACAAAAAAAAAAAGTTAAATAAAGAACTTGGGATAGGGCCTCCTTAAATAAACTATAACTAATATTCACATACTTTAAAGCTTATTTTTAACACAAAACGGAGCCATGACAGGTTTTCCAGATCCATTTTGAAAGTGAACTTAATAAATCAAAGAAAATCACAGAAATAAGATAATAATGCACTTAGTAAAGTAGATGCAAGCACTATATATGGACAAAGTCCTCACTCTACTATGATAATATCTGAGACACTTAGCCAATATATTTTGATCAAAACACATCTGAGCCCGCCTACCAAGCGCCAAGGTGGTCTCAGGTCAGGCAGGTCCTACGCTAAACCTACCTAAGCCGTTGGGCTTCTATGTTCAGGAGCGCAGATGCCGCACATATGGTGTGCTGCTCCTAGTCACCTCCATGTGCATCAAGCAACTAATGGGAGGAGGAGCAAGCACACCTATATGTAACACCTAATCAAGGCACTCTATTGGATAGGAAGGGCAAAAGTGCAGAGGAACGCTACTCCCAAGATAAAATAGGTGCGCATTCACACTTGGAGGTGCCACTCCCTCAAGCAAATACTACATAGACAAAAAAAAAACACAGAAAAAAACTAAGATAAAAACATCCTGCACGGTATGATATACAAATGTGCGGATGTCCCTGGCCATATTATTGAAGAAAATCACAGAAATAAGATAATAATGCACTTAGTAAAGTAGATGCAAGCATTATATATGGACAAAGTCCTCACTCTGATATGATAATATCTGAGACACTTAGCCAATATATTTTGATCAAAACACATCTGAGCCCGCCTACCAAGCGCCAAGGTGTTCTCAGGTCAGGCGGGTCCTACGCTAAACCTACCTAAGCCATTGGGCTTCTATGTTCAGGAGTACATATGGTGTGCTGCCCCTAGTCACCTCCATGAACTTAATAAATCCTCACAGATTCCATTGACTTGTAATCAGATGCATCAAATTTCCTTTGGATTTAGATGGTGCTCAACAAAGCTGATATTATCATCAAAGAATAACTGAAACTGAGACCAGCGTCAGTGTGAACAGTCCTTTTTCACAGGAGTAGTTCTCAAAATGTAATAAAATAATGTATAAATATTTCATAGTGGTTTCTATTAGTGTTGGTCGAGCACCAAAGTGCTCAGGTGCTAGAGTAGAAGACCTCGGGATGCTCGGGTGCTCTACCGAGCACCCGAGCAGAATGGAAGTCAATGGGAGAACCCGAGCATTAAACCAGGCACCCCCGCTCTGAAGAGAGGAGGGTGTCTGGTTCACAGGAAAAGGTCAGAAATTTATGGAAACACCACTGAAATGGTTCGGGAACAACATGGGGAGGATGTCTGGATGCATCTTGGACTCCCAGGTCGCTGCTGGGAAAGATGTTGTCCGAGTAGTACGGAACTTTTACAGACTGACAATAATGCGCACAAAACCAAAGATAAAATCGATTTTAGAGGAAAAATTGTTAGGAAACATTCTTTCCTGTATATTTACTTGTATATAAAGTGCGAGTGCTGCCAAAAATTACAAGGAAGAGGCACTCCGATACAACCTGTATATCACATAAAGGAGGGCCTCATTCACATTCACATTAGGTAGTGGGACTCCCACATTCATAAAGCCTATGCACTAAGTGAAAGGGCTGCAAAAATTACAAGGGACCGACACTACAATACACCTTTTATTAGACATAGTAGGGCATCATACACACCCTTGAAAAATTATGATTGATGGCCTGCTGGTGACCCCCAAAAAACTATTTGAGCAATGGCCTGCTGATTAGAGTTGAGCGAACACCTGGATGTTCGGGTTCGAGAAGTTCGGCCGAACATCCCGGAAATGTTCGGGTTCGGGATCCGAACCCGATCCGAACTTCGTCCCGAACCCGAACCCCATTGAAGTCAATGGGGACCCGAACTTTTCGGCACTAAAAAGGCTGTAAAACAGCCCAGGAAAGAGCTAGAGGGCTGCAAAAGGCAGCAACATGTAGGTAAATCCCCTGCAAACAAATGTGGATAGGGAAATGAATTAAAATAAAAATTAAATAAATAAAAATTAACCAAAATCAATTGGAGAGAGGTTCCATAGCAGAGAATCTGGCTTCCCGTCACCCACCACTGGAACAGTCCATTCTCAGATATTTAGGCCCCGGCACCCAGGCAGAGGAGAGAGGTCCCGTAACAGAGAATCTGTCTTCATGTCAGCAGAGAATTAGTCTGCATGTCATAGCAGAGAATGAGGCTTCACGTCAGCCACCACTGCAACAGTCCATTGGCATATATTTAGGCCCAGCACCCAGGCAGAGGAGGGAGGTCCCGTAACAGAGAATCTGTCTTCATGTCAGCAGAGAATTAGTCTGCATGTCATAGCAG
This sequence comes from Bufo gargarizans, assembly GCF_014858855.1. NCBI lineage: Eukaryota > Metazoa > Chordata > Amphibia > Anura > Bufonidae > Bufo > Bufo gargarizans. The sequence goes on along the minus strand of NC_058088.1, from coordinate 79,377,854 downwards.
AGAATGAGGCTTCACGTCAGCCACCACTGCAACAGTCCATTGGCATATATTTAGGCCCAGCACACACACAGGCAGAGGAGAGAGGTCCCGTAACAGAGAATCTGGCTTCATGTCAGCAGAGAATCAGTCTGCATGTCATAGCAGAGAATGAGGCTTCACGTCAGCCACCACTGCAACAGTCCATTGGCATATATTTAGGCCCAGCACACACACAGGCAGAGGAGAGAGGTCCCGTAACAGAGAATCTGGCTTCATGTCAGCAGAGAATCAGTCTGCATGTCATAGCAGAGAATGAGGCTTCACGTCAGCCACCACTGCAACAGTCCATTGGCATATATTTAGGCCCAGCACCCAGGCAGAGGAGGGAGGTCCCGTAACAGAGAATCTGTCTTCATGTCAGCAGAGAATTAGTCTGCATGTCATAGCAGAGAATGAGGCTTCACGTCAGCCACCACTGCAACAGTCCATTGGCATATATTTAGGCCCAGCACACACACAGGCAGAGGAGAGAGGTCCCGTAACAGAGAATCTGGCTTCATGTCAGCAGAGAATCAGTCTGCATGTCATAGCAGAGAATGAGGCTTCACGTCACCCACCACTGCAACAGTCCATTGGCATATATTTAGGCCTAGCACACAGGCAGAGCAGAGAGGTCCCGTAACAGACAATCTGGCTTCATGTCAGCAGAGAATCAGTCTGCATGTCATAGCAGAGAATGAGGCTTCACGTCACCCACCACTGCAACAGTCCATTGGCATATATTTAGGCCTAGCACACAGGCAGAGCAGAGAGGTCCCGTAACAGACAATCTGGCTTCATGACAGCAGAGAATTAGTCTGCATGTCATAGCAGAGAATGAGGCTTCACGTCAGCCACCACTGCAACAGTCCATTGGCATATATTTAGGCCCAGCACCCAGGCAGAGGAGAGAGGTCCCGTAACAGACAATCTGGCTTCATGTCAGCAGAGAATTAGTCTGCATGTCATAGCAGAGAATCAGGCTTCACGTCAGCCACCACTGCAACAGTCCATTGTCATAATTTAGGCCCAGCACCCAGGCAGAGGAGAGAGGTCCCGTAACAGACAATCTGGCTTCATGTCAGCAGAGAATTAGTCTGCATGTCATAGCAGAGAATGAGGCTTCACGTCAGCCACCACTGCAACAGTCCATTGGCATATATTTAGGCCTAGCACACAGGCAGAGCAGAGAGGTCCCGTAACAGACAATCTGGCTTCATGACAGCAGAGAATCAGTCTGCATGTCATAGCAGAGAATCAGGCTTCACGTCAGCCACCACTGCAACAGTCCATTGTCATAAATTTAGGCCCAGCACCCAGGCAGAGGAGAGAGGTCCCGTAACAGAGAATCTGGCTTCATGTCAGCAGAGAATCAGTCTTCATATCATAGCAGAGAATCAGGCTTCACGTCACCCACCACTGTAAGAGTCAATTTTCATAAATTTAGGCCCAGAACCCAGGCAGAGGAGAAAGGTCCCGTAACAGACAATCTGGCTTCATGTCAGCAGAGAATCAGTCTTCATATCATAGCAGAGAATCAGGCTTCACGTCACCCACCACTGCAACAGTCAATTTTCATAAATTTAGGCCCAGAACCCAGGCAGAGGAGAAAGGTCCCGTAACAGACAATCTGGCTTCATGTCAGCAGAGAATCAGTCTTCATATCATAGCAGAGAATCAGGCTTCACGTCACCCACCACTGCAACAGTCAATTGTCATAAATTTAGGCCCAGCACCCAGGCAGAGGAGAGAGCTCCCGTAACAGAGGATCTGGCTTCATGTCAGCAGAGAATCAGTCTGCATGTCATAGCAGAGAATGAGGCTTCACGTCACCCACCACTGCAACAGTCCATTGGCATATATTTAGGCCTAGCACACAGGCAGAGGAGAGGTTCATTCAACTTTGGGTAGCCTCGCAATATAATGGTAAAATGAAAATAAAAATAGGATTGAATGAGGAAGTGCCCTGGAGTCCAATAATATATGGTTATGGGGAGGTAGTTAATGTCTAATCTGGACAAGGGACGGACAGGTCCTGTGGGATCCATGCCTGGTTCATTTTTATGAACGTCAGCTTGTCCACATTGGCTGTAGACAGGCGGCTGCGTTTGTCTGTAATGACGCCCCCTGCCGTGCTGAATACACGTTCAGACAAAACGCTGGCTGCCGGGCAGGCCAGCACCTCCAAGGCATAAAAGGCTAGCTCTGGCCACGTGGACAATTTAGAGACCCAGAAGTTGAATGGGGCCGAACCATCAGTCAGTACGTGGAGGGGTGTGCACACGTACTGTTCCACCATGTTAGTGAAATGTTGCCTCCTGCTAACACGTTGCGTATCAGGTGGTGGTGCAGTTAGCTGTGGCGTGTTGACAAAAGTTTTCCACATCTCTGCCATGCTAACCCTGCCCTCAGAGGAGCTGGCCGTGACACAGCTGCCTTGGCGACCTCTTGCTCCTCCTCTGCCTTGGCCTTGGGCTTCCACTTGTTCCCCTGTGACATTTGGGAATGCTCTCAGTAGCGTGTCTACCAACGTGCGCTTGTACTCGCGCATCTTCCTATCACGCTCCAGTGCAGGAAGTAAGGTGGGCACATTGTCTTTGTAGCGTGGATCCAGCAGGGTGGCAACCCAGTAGTCCGCACAGGTTAAAATGTGGGCAACTCTGCTGTCGTTGCGCAGGCACTGCAGCATGTAGTCGCTCATGTGTGCCAGGCTGCCCAGGGATAAGGACAAGCTGTCCTCTGTGGGAGGCGTATCGTCATCGTCCTGCCTTTCCCCCCAGCCACGCACCAGTGATGGACCCGAGCTGCGTTGGGTGCCACCCCGCTGTGACCATGCTTCATCCTCATCCTCCTCCACCTCCTCCTCATCCTCGTCCTCCTCGTCCTCCAGTAGTGGGCCCTGGCTGGCCACATTTGTACCTGGCCTCTGCTGTTGCCAAAAACCTCCCTCTGAGTCACTTCGAAGAGACTGGCCTGAAAGTGCTAAAAATGACCCCTCTTCCTCCTCCTCCTCCTCCTCCTCCTGGGCCACCTCCTCTTCCATCATCGCCCTAAGTGTTTTCTCAAGGAGACATAGAAGTGGTATTGTAACGCTGATAACGGTGTCATCGCCACTGGCCATGTTGGTGGAGTACTCGAAACAGCGCAACAGGGCACACAGGTCTCGCATGGAGGCCCAGTCATTGGTGGTGAAGTGGTGCTGTTCTGTAGTGCGACTGACCCGTGCGTGCTGCAGCTGAAACTCCACTATGGCCTGCTGCTGCTCGCACAGTCTGTCCAGCATGTGCAAGGTGGAGTTCCACCTGGTGGGCACGTCGCATATGAGGCGGTGAGCGGGAAGGCCGAAGTTACGCTGTAGCGCAGACAGGCGAGCAGCAGCAGGATGTGAACGCCGGAAGCGCGAACAGACGGCCCGCACTTTATGCAGCAGCTCTGACATGTCGGGGTAGTTGTGAATGAACTTCTGCACCACCAAATTCAGCACATGCGCCAAGCAAGGGATGTGCGTCAAATTGGCTAGTCCCAGAGCTGCAACGAGATTTCGCCCATTATCACACACCACCAGGCCGGGCTTGAGGCTCACCGGCAGCAACCACTCGTCGGTCTGTTGTTCTATACCCCGCCACAACTCCTGTGCGGTGTGGGGCCTGTCCCCCAAACATATGAGTTTCAGAATGGCCTGCTGACGTTTACCCCGGGCTGTGCTGAAGTTGGTGGTGAAGGTGTGTGGCTGACTGGATGAGCAGGTGGAAGAAGAGGAGGAGGAAGCCGAGAAGGAGGAGGTGGCAACAGGAGGCAAAGAATGTTGCCCTGCGATCCTTGGCGGCGGAAGGACGTGCGCCAAACAGCTCTCCGCCTGGGGCCCAGCTGCCACTACATTTACCCAGTGTGCAGTTAGGGAGATATAGCGTCCCTGGCCGTGCTTACTGGTCCACGTATCTGTGGTTAGGTGGACCTTGCTACAGATGGCGTTGCGCAGTGCACACTTGATTTTATCGGATACTTGGTTGTGCAGGGAAGGCACGGCTCTCTTGGAGAAGTAGTGCCGGCTGGGAACAACATACTGTGGGACAGCAAGCGACATGAGCTGTTTGAAGCTGTCTGTGTCCACCAGCCTAAATGACAGCATTTCATAGGCCAGTAGTTTAGAAATGCTGGCATTCAGGGCCAGGGATCGAGGGTGGCTAGGTGGGAATTTACGCTTTCTATCAAATGTTTGTGAGATGGAGAGCTGAACGCTGGCGTGTGACATGGTTGAGACGCTTGGTGACGGAGGTGGTGGTGGTGGTGTTGGTGGTACATCCCCTGTTTGCTGGGCGGCAGGTGCCAACGTTCCTCCAGAGGCGGAGGAAGAGGCCGAGGCGGCAGCAGCAGAATAGGCCGAGGCGGCAGCAGCAGAAGAGGTAGCAGGGGGAGCCTGAGTGACTTCCTTGGTTTTAAGGTGTTTACTCCACTGCAGTTCATGCTTTGCATGCAGGTGCCTGGTCATGCAGGTTGTGCTCAGGTTCAGAACGTTAATGCCTCGCTTCAGGCTCTGATGGCACAGCGTGCAAACCACTCGGGTCTTGTCGTCAGCACATTGTTTGAAGAAGTGCCATGCCAGGGAACTCCTTGAAGCTGCCTTTGGGGTGCTCGGTCCCAGATGGCGGCGGTCAGTAGCAGGCGGAGTCTCTTGGCGGCGGGTGTTCTGCTTTTGCCCACTGCTCCCTCTTTTGCTACGCTGTTGGCTCGGTCTCACCACTGCCTCTTCCTCCGAACTGTGAAAGTCAGTGGCACGACCTTCATTCCATGTGGGGTCTAGGACCTCATCGTCCCCTGCATCGTCTTCCACCCAGTCTTGATCCCTGACCTCCTGTTCAGTCTGCACACTGCAGAAAGACGCAGCAGTTGGCACCTGTGTTTCGTCATCATCAGAGACATGCTGAGGTGGTATTCCCATGTCCTCATCATCAGGAAACATAAGTGGTTGTGCGTCAGTGCATTCTATGTCTTTCACCGCTGGGGAAGGGCTAGGTGGATGCCCTTGGGAAACCCTGCCAGCGGAGTCTTCAAACAGCATAAGAGACTGCTGCATAACTTGAGGCTGAGACAGTTTCCCTGGTATGCATGGGGGTGATGTGACAGACTGATGGGGTTGGTTTTCAGGCGCCATCTGTGCGCTTTCTGCAGAAGACTGGGTGGGAGATAATGTGAACGTGCTGGATCCACTGTCGGCCACCCAATTGACTAATGCCTGTACCTGCTCAGGCCTTACCATCCTTAGAACGGCATTGGGCCCCACCATATATCGCTGTAAATTCTGGCGGCTACTGGGACCTGAGGTAGTTGGTACACTAGGACGTGTGGATGTGGCAGAACGGCCACGTCCTCTCCCAGCACCAGAGGGTCCACTAACACCACCACGACCATGTCCACGTCCGCGTCCCTTACTAGATGTTTTTCTCATTGTTATGGTTCACCACAACAACAAATATATTATTTGGCCCAATGTATTGTATTCAAATTCAGCGGGATATAAATTTGAGGCCTAGTATTTAGGCGCTGGGTGACCGGTATGGATTTAGTGACAGAATTAGACTTGGAAATGCACAGAAGCGTGTGTGTGAAGTTATTCTGAATGACCCTATGTGCACCTTCAATATTATATACCCTTTTAGGGATAGATTTCAAATAGCTCTGATATAGCAGAAACCACTAAATTATGAAATTGCTAAATTGGGAATTGTACTTCAACCCAGAACAAAAAATGTGCTTTGACGGACACTAAATATCTTGCCCAGCAACAACAGTACACCGGTGGGTAACGAGAGATTTAGAGGGAATTAAATTTGAGGCCTAGTATTTAGGCGCTGGGTCACCGGTATGGATTTAGTGACAGAATTAGACTTGGAAATACACAGTAGCGGGTGTGTGTGAAGTTATTCTGAATGACCCTATGTGCACCTTCAATATTATATACCCTTTTAGGGATAGATTTCAAATAGCTCTGATATAGCAGAAACCACTAAATTATGAAATTGCTAAATTGGGAATTGTACTTCAACCCAGAACAAAAAATGTGCTTTGACGGACACTAAATATCTTGCCCAGCAACAACAGTACAGCGGTGGGTAACGAGAGATTTAGAGGGAATTAAATTTGAGGCCTAGTATTTAGGCGCTGGGTCACCGGTATGGATTTAGTGACAGAATTAGACTTGGAAATGCACAGAAGCGTGTGTGTGAAGTTATTCTGAATGACCCTATGTGCACCTTCAATATTATATACCCTTTTTGGGATAGATTTCAAATAGCTCTGATATAGCAGGAACCACTAAATTATGAAATTGCTAAATTGGGAATTGTACTTCAACCCAGAACAAAAAATGTGCTTTGACGGGCACTAAATAACTTTCCCAGCTACAACAGGACAACGGTAACGAGAGATTTAGAGGGATTTAAATTTGAGGCCTAGTATTTAGGCGCTGGGTGACAGGTATGGGTTTAGTGACAGAATTAGACTTGGAAATACACAGTAGCGGGTGTGTGTGAAGTTATTCTGAATGACCCTATGTGCACCTTCAATATTATATACCCTTTTAGGGATAGATTTCAAATAGCTCTGATATAGCAGAAACCACTAAATTATGAAATTGCTAAATTGGGAATTGTACTTCAACCCAGAACAAAAAATGTGCTTTGACGGACACTAAATATCTTGCCCAGCAACAACAGTACAGCGGTGGGTAACGAGAGATTTAGAGGGAATTAAATTTGAGGCCTAGTATTTAGGCGCTGGGTCACCGGTATGGATTTAGTGACAGAATTAGACTTGGAAATACACAGTAGCGGGTGTGTGTGAAGTTATTCTGAATGACCCTATGTGCACCTTCAATATTATATACCCTTTTTGGGATAGATTTCAAATAGCTCTGATATAGCAGGAACCACTAAATTATGAAATTGCTAAATTGGGAATTGTACTTCAACCCAGAACAAAAAATGTGCTTTGACGGGCACTAAATAACTTTCCCAGCTACAACAGGACAACGGTAACGAGAGATTTAGAGGGATTTAAATTTGAGGCCTAGTATTTAGGCGCTGGGTGACAGGTATGGGTTTAGTGACAGAATTAGACTTGGAAATACACAGTAGCGGGTGTGTGTGAAGTTATTCTGAATGACCCTATGTGCACCTTCAATATTATATACCCTTTTTGGGATAGATTTCAAATAGCTCTGATATAGCAGAAACCACTAAATTATGAAATTGCTAAATTGGGAATTGTACTTCAACCCAGAACAAAAAATGTGCTTTGACGGACACTAAATATCTTGCCCAGCAACAACAGTACAGCGGTGGGTAACGAGAGATTTAGAGGGAATTAAATTTGAGGCCTAGTATTTAGGCGCTGGGTCACCGGTATGGATTTAGTGACAGAATTAGACTTGGAAATACACAGTAGCGGGTGTGTGTGAAGTTACTCTGAATGACCCTATGTGCACCTTCAATATTATATACCCTTTTTGGGATAGATTTCAAAGAGCTCTGATATAGCAGGAACCACTAAATTATGAAATTGCTAAATTGAGAATTGTATTTCAACCCAGAACAAGAAATGTGCTTGAACGGACACTAAATAACTCGCCCAGCTACAGCACTAGGGACAGATTTAGCTGGATATAAATTTGAGGCCTAGTATTTAGGCGCTGGGTGACAGGTATGGGTTTAGTGACAGAATTAGACTTGGAAATACACAGTAGCGGGTGTGTGTGAAGTTATTCTGAATGACCCTATGTGCACCTTCAATATTATATACCCTTTTAGGGATAGATTTCAAATAGCTCTGATATAGCAGAAACCACTAAATTATGAAATTGCTAAATTGGGAATTGTACTTCAACCCAGAACAAAAATGTGCTTTGACGGACACTAAATATCTTGCCCAGCAACAACAGTACAGCGGTGGGTAACGAGAGATTTAGAGGGAATTAAATTTGAGGCCTAGTATTTAGGCGCTGGGTCACCGGTATGGATTTAGTGACAGAATTAGACTTGGAAATACACAGTAGCGGGTGTGTGTGAAGTTATTCTGAATGACCCTATGTGCACCTTCAATATTATATACCCTTTTTGGGATAGATTTCAAATAGCTCTGATATAGCAGGAACCACTAAATTATGAAATTGCTAAATTGGGAATTGTACTTCAACCCAGAACAAAAAATGTGCTTTGACGGGCACTAAATAACTTTCCCAGCTACAACAGGACAACGGTAACGAGAGATTTAGAGGGATTTAAATTTGAGGCCTAGTATTTAGGCGCTGGGTGACAGGTATGGGTTTAGTGACAGAATTAGACTTGGAAATACACAGTAGCGGGTGTGTGTGAAGTTATTCTGAATGACCCTATGTGCACCTTCAATATTATATACCCTTTTTGGGATAGATTTCAAATAGCTCTGATATAGCAGAAACCACTAAATTATGAAATTGCTAAATTGGGAATTGTACTTCAACCCAGAACAAAAAATGTGCTTTGACGGACACTAAATATCTTGCCCAGCAACAACAGTACAGCGGTGGGTAACGAGAGATTTAGAGGGAATTAAATTTGAGGCCTAGTATTTAGGCGCTGGGTCACCGGTATGGATTTAGTGACAGAATTAGACTTGGAAATACACAGTAGCGGGTGTGTGTGAAGTTACTCTGAATGACCCTATGTGCACCTTCAATATTATATACCCTTTTTGGGATAGATTTCAAAGAGCTCTGATATAGCAGGAACCACTAAATTATGAAATTGCTAAATTGGGAATTGTATTTCAACCCAGAACAAGAAATGTGCTTGAACGGACACTAAATAACTCGCCCAGCTACAGCACTAGGGACAGATTTAGCTGGATATAAATTTGAGGCCTAGTATTTAGGCGCTGGGTGACCGGTATGGATTTAGTGACAGAATTAGACTGGGATATGGCCAAAAAATGAACAGACTATTGCTGGTTAAATGCACTTGGTGTGACAGCTTCACCCTGATGTAGGCTTTAGCCAAAAAACAACCACACCATTGAGGGTTAAATGCACTTGGTGACAGGCGCAGCTTGCCCCTGATTTTGTATATGGCCAAAAAATGAACAGACTATTGCTGGTTAAATGCACTTGGTGTGACAGCTTCACCCTGATGTAGGCTTTAGCCAAAAAACAACCACACCATTGAGGGTTAAATGCACTTGGTGACAGGCGCAGCTTGCCCCTGATTTTGTATATGGCCAAAAAATGAACAGACTATTGCTGGTTAAATGCACTTGGTGTGACAGCTTCACCCTGATGTAGGCTTTAGCCAAAAAACAACCACACCATTGAGGGTTAAATGCACTTGGTGACAGGCGCAGCTTGCCCCTGATTTTGTATATGGCCAAAAAATGAACAGACTATTGCTGGTTAAATGCACTTGGTGTGACAGCTTCACCCTGATGTAGGCTTTAGCCAAAAAACAACCACACCATTGAGGGTTAAATGCACTTGGTCGCAGCTTGTGCTGGCGCACCACAAGACACAAAATGGCCGCCGATCACCCCAGAAAAATGAGACTGACAAACGGTCTGTGCAGCCTAAAAACAGTGAGCAATTGAGGATCAGCAGCTCAATGATCCACAGCTGCAGATCGATCAGTTAATCAAGTCCTTTGGAGGAGTTAATCTGCCTAATCTCGCCCTACTGTCGCAGCCGCAACCTCTCCCTACGCTAATCAGAGCAGAGTGACGGGCGGCGCTATGTGACTCCAGCTTAAATAGAGGCTGGGTCACATGGTGCTCTGGCCAATCACAGCCATGCCAATAGTAGGCATGGCTGTGATGGCCTCTTGGGGCAAGTAGTATGACGCTTGTTGATTGGCTGCTTTGCAGCCTTTCAAAAAGCGCCAAGAAAGCGTCACAAAAGCGCGAAGAAAGCGACGAACACCGAACCCGAACCCGGACTTTTACGAAAATGTCCGGGTTCGGGTCCGTGTCACGGACACCCCAAAATTCGGTACGAACCCGAACTATACAGTTCGAGTTCGCTCATCCCTACTGCTGATCTGACAATCTAAAACATTAGGGGCGAGGGGCTGCTGCTAAGCTGACCTTCTAAAACATTAGGGGCGAGGGCCTGCTGCTGATGTGACCATCTTAAACATTAGGGGTGAGGGTCTGCTGCTGAGCTGACCCTCTAAAACATTAGGGGCGAGTGCCTGCTGCTGAGCTGACCCTATACAACATTAGGGGCGAGGGCCTGCTGCTGATCTGACCATCAAAAACATTGGGGGTGAGGGTCTGCTGCTGAGCTGACCCTCTAAAACATTAGAGGGGAGTGGTACTGCTGATCTGACCATCTAAAACATTAGGGGTGAGGACATGCTGGTGACCCTCAAAAACATTATGAACAAGGGCCTGCTGATACCCCTCTAAAACATTATGGGCTAGAGCCTGCTGCTGAGCTGACCCTCTAAAACATTAGGGGCGAGGGCCTGTTGCTGATCTGACCCTCTAAAACATTAGGGGCGAGTGCCTGCTGCTGATCTGACCATCTAAAACATTAGGGGTGAGGGTCTGCTGCTGATCTGACCATCAAAAACATTGGGGGTGAGGGTCTGCTGCTGAGCTGACCCTCTAAAACATTAGGGGCGAGGGCTTGCTGCTGATCTGACCCTCTCAAACATTAGGAGTGAGTGCCTGCTGCTAATCTGACCATCTAAAACATTAGGGGTGGAGGTCTGCTGCTGATCTGACCATCTAAAACAGGGGTGCACAACGTTTCCTGGTTGGGGGCCACATTGCCAGACTGACCCAATGACGAGGGCCGAAATTAAAATTTAAAGCTGCAACAACTTTTTTTTCTGGATTATGGTAAAAAATAAAAAGCGCATAAATGTGAGCAGACAACTATAGCGATTTGCTACTCCAGTAGTGGCATGTAAAGCAGCTTGGGAAGTTCAGACTTTCCTAGTGTACACGCTGTAGTTACACAGTTACTTAGGTAAAAAAAATCTATTAGAGATCTATTATAGATAAGTCAGTGCAAATTTCATTATGCTACTCCATGTCTTATTAGATAAGCAACTAGTCCTTTGTTGATTGCCGTTAAAGTATCTACCTTACTAGTTCTTGCATTAGGGCATTCCACAGCTTGACAACTTTAACGGTAAATAACTCAGTCATTTATTGATGTCTGAATTGCTTTTCTTTATGAATAAAGAATTCCCCCTAGTTATTTTATAGTCCTACCTTCTTGCGCCAATGGTGAGGAATATCGGGTGTATAGAGAAGTATCAGGCACATGTGGCAACAAGGTTATATTATTTTTATACTTTAACATTTGTCATGCTTTACATTCTATAGTTGTGATTTCATGTAGATATAGATATAATATATATTTATTTCTTCGTTTTCTGACCATCTAAAACATTAGGGGTGAGGGTCTGCTGCTGATCTGACCATCTAAAACATTAGAGGTGAATGTCTGCTGCTGAGCTGACCCTCTAAAACATTAGGGGCGAGGGCTTGCTGCTGATCTGACCCTCTCAAACATTAGGAGTGAGTGCCTGCTGCTAATCTGACCATCTAAAACATTAGGGGTGGAGGTCTGCTGCTGATCTGACCATCTAAAACAGGGGTGCACAACGTTTCCTGGTTGGGGGTCACATTGCCAGACTGACCCAATGACGAGGGCCGAAATTAAAATTTAAAGCTGCAACAACTGAAATTTAGTACATATGGCATATTGAACACACATTATATAGCATTAATGTCTAGTTTCACTTCCAGGACTCCAATCTAATGGGAGAAATGCATGAAAAATACATGTGAGCAGCCACAAGACATACATGTCTGTTACCAGATGAATAGGGGCCGCACAGAATGGTATCAAGGGCCGCATGAGGCCCCGGGCCGCAGATTGTGCACCCCTGATCAAAAAAATTAGAGGTGAGGGTCTGCTGCTGAGCTGACCATCTAAAACATTAGAGGCGATGGCCTGCTGCTGAGCTGACCATCTAAAACATTAAAGGCGATGGCCTGCTGCTGAGCTGACCATCTAAAACATTAGGGGTTGGGGTCTGCTGCTGATCTGACCATCTAAAACATTAGAGGTGAGGGTCTGCTGCTGAGCTGACCATCTAAAACATTAAAGGCAATGGCCTGCTGCTGATCTGACCATCTAAAACATTATGGGCAAGGGCCTGCTGGTGACCCTCTAAAACATTAGGGATGAGGGTCTGCTGCTGATCTGACCATCTAAAACCTTAGGGGCGAGGGCCTGCTGGTGACCATCAAAAACATTATGAACAAGGGCCTGCTGGTAACCCTCTAAAACATTATGGGTGAGGGCCTGCTGGTTACCCTCTAAAACTTTATGGGTGAGAGCCTGCTGCTGAGCTGACCCTCTAAAACATTAGGAGCGAGGGCAGCCTAATAAGCATGTTGATATGATGGAGGAGGAGGAGGATGAGAAAAGAGAGATTGAACCATATAACCTTTTTAGTGGTGGAAGGGGTGCATGGGAATACAGTGTATTCAATACACCATAAAAGCCACATTTAGAGTGCCTTTATGTTCAATCGCTTTCCTCTGGTGGAGTAGAGAAGTCAGGGGCAATCCAGGCCTTGTTAATTTTTATAAGAGTCAACCGGTCAGCATTTTTAGTTGACAGGCGGATGCGCTTATCAGTTATTATGCCCCCAGCAGCACTAAATTCCCGCTCTGACAAAACGCTGGTGGCGGGGCAAGCCAGCACCTCCAAGGCGTAGAGCGCCAGTTTGTGCCACGTGTTCAGCTTGGACACCCAATAGTTGTAAGGCCCAGAGGGATCCCTGAGGATGCTGACACGGTCTGCTATGTACTCTTTCACCATCTTCCAAAAATTTTCCCTCCTTGTGACACTAGGCCACGCATCAGGTTGAGGGTGCTGGTGGGGTGTCATAAAACTTTCCCAGCCTTGGAGAGTGTTGCCCTGCCTCTGTTGGAACTGCTGTGTGTTCCCCTTGTCTCCCCTCCTTGGTTGGCCAAAGAACTACGAACTCTGCAGCCAGCGCTGTCAGCTGGAAATTTCAGCCACTAATGTAGGTGGTGGCGGAAACCCTGATGGAAGTAGGGCCCTGCAATCCTTGGCGTTGGTTACGCCTGTGCCAACCCAGGGTACGACTCGCTCCCGGCCTCCACAACGTTCACCCAGTGTGCTGTCAGGGAAATGTAGCATCCCTGGCCAAAACCACTTGTCCATGTGTCAGTCGTTAAGTGGTGGACCTTCCCAATAACTGCGTTGGTCAGGGCACGGGTGATGTTGCAGGACACATATTCGTGTAAGGCTGGGACTGCACACCTTGAAAAATATTAGTGGCTGGGGACAGAGTAATGCGGGATGGCCACCGCCATCAGGCTGCGGAATGCCTTAGTGTCCACAAGCCTAAATGGCAACCTTTCCAGAGCCAGAAATTTGGAAAGGTGCGCATTTAGTGCTATGGCCTGTGTGTGGGTGGCTGGGTATTTTTCACTTTAGTTCAAAGGCCTTGGGAATAGATATCTGTACGCTGCGCTAGGACACAGAAGTGGATGTGCTAGCTGATGGTGCTTGCGAAGGTCCAGGTTATGGCGCAAGGCATCCGGACTTGCGTCTTGGACAGGGGATTGGCCAGAATGTAACACAGGGGAAGAGGAGGCAGTAGTGTGACCCGCAGACACTGATTGTGGACCCAGGCGTTCGGCCCACCTATTAGGGTGCTTTGATGCCATGTAGCGGATCATGCTGGTGATGGTGAGGTTGCTAGTGTTAATGCCCCTGCTCATCTTGGTACGGCATAGGTTGCAAATGACAATTCTTTTATCGTTCGCACTTTCCTCAATAAAGCGCCATACTGCGGAACACCTACCCCTTGGCAAGTGAGATTGCCGCAAGAGGTTTCCCCGGGGAACAGTTGCAGGCCTGTTTGGTGTGGTCTGCCTTCTCCCTTATGCCACCCCACTGCCTCTTCCAGCCTGTTGCTGTGCTGCGGATCCCTCCCTCTCTGTACTGCTGTCCTCGCTCGTCTTTCCTCCTTCCCAGGTTGGGTCACTGATTTTATCGTCCAGCACCTCCTCTTTCGCTTCCTCACTCTGGTTATCCTCCTGACTTGTTGAGCTAACAACAACCTCAGTTATTGACAACTGTGTCTCATCCTCTTCATCAACCTCTTGAGACACTAATTGCGGTTGACTTATTGGCAACTGTGTCTCATCATCATCATCCACCTCGTGAAACACTAATTGCCGTTCCCCACTGTCATCATCTTGTGACTGTAGATGCTCAATAGTTTGGGAATCAGGGCACAATATCTCCTCATGTCCCTCTTCAAGTCTGCTTGTCAAGAGGCCCAAATCAAGGAATGGCAATGAAAAGAGCTCCTCGGAATATCCAAGTGTGGGATCACTTGTTTGCCAAGACTTTCTATGGTGAGAGGAAGGAGTATCGGGGTGAGGTTCTGTTGACCAGACTCTTGGCTACTGAGACTGGACTTTCTTGAAGACAGGGTGGTGCTTAACCAACTGGAAGCATTATCTGCTGCAATCCCACCGACCACCTGGTCGTATTGGTCTGATTTCGAGAGTGGTGTCCTTTGCCGCCCTGCAAATTGGGACATGAAGCTAGGTATTGTGGATGAGTGTGATTCTTGTGCTCTGGCAGGAGGCACAATTTCACCGCGCCCAGGGCCACGGCCTCTGCTTGCACCATCAGCAGCACAGCCACCTCCCCGTCCCTTACTGCTCACCTTCTGCATATTAAATGGTATATATGCTTGCAAGTATGTCACACGTACAGTAGCGCAGGTTTTGTAAGTGTATGCGCAAATAAAGTACACAGAATGTCACAGATATTTTTAGGATGCGCACACGTTAAACAGGAGATGTAGCACAGATAATGTCACTGTCTGCAGCATCTATGAAAAAAGTACACTGAATGTCACAGATAATTTTAGGATGCGCAAATGTTATACAGAAGGTATAGCGCATGTAATATCGCTGTCACCAGCGGCTAATAAAAAATTACACTGAATTAATGTCACTGATATTTAGGATGGACAAACGTTATACAGGAGATATAGCGCAGGTAATGTGACTGTCTGCAACGGACACCGTCTACGTACAAGTACACTGGATGTCACAAATATTTTTAGGCTGTGCACACGTTACACAGGAGATGTAGCGCAGATAATGTTGTTGTCACCAGTGGCGAAAAAAATTACACTAAATGTCACAGATATTTCGGATGCGCTAACATTATACTGGAGATGTAGTGCAGGTAATGTTGCTGCCCCCAACAGCAAAAAAATTTGACTGAATGTCACTGATATTTCAGATACGCAAACGTTATACAGGAGATGTAGCGCAGGTAATGTAACAGTTCGCAGCGGACACCATCTATGGAAAAAGTACACTGGATGTCACAGATATTTTTAGGCTGCGCACACGTTACACAGGAGATGTAGCGCAGATAATGTCGCTGTCTGCAGCAGCCAAACAATTGCAAGCTATTTAGCGCAGGTTGCGCTAAAAATATATATTGTTCCCAGATACAACAATAGTCCTTAAAAGGACTATTGGGTCTTTCTAACAATTCCACGCAATTTAGAGGAGGTTGCGCTAATAATTATATTGCTGCCAGATACAACAATAGTCCTTACACTATCAGTCCCTTCTTCAGCACAGCTCTCCCTGACTAAGACTGAGCCGAACACGTGTCATCAGGTGCTATATAGCACCCGATGACGCGTTTTGGCCAGCCAATTACTGTAATGCCAGTTGCCAACATGGCGACGGCATTACAGTGAATGGCAGTACTTGCCTGCACAATTACTGTTTAATGAGGTGGATGATGATGAGACACAGTTGCCAATAAGTCAAAGGCAATTGATGAAGAGGATGACACATGACACAATTGTCAATCACTGAGGTTGTGGTTAGGTCAACAAGTCAGAAGGATGAGCAGAGTGAGGAGGTGGTGGACGATGAAGTCAGTGACCCAACCTGGGAAGGTGAAAAGCCGAGAAAGGACAGCAGTACAGAGGGGGGGTGATCTTCTGCACCGCAACAGGCTGGAAGAGGCAGTGGAGTGGCAAAAGGGAGAAGGTGGGCCACACCAAACAGGTCCACAACTGTTCCACGGAGCACCCCCTTGCAGAAATTTCCCTTGCCATGGGGTAGGTGTTCCGCAGTCTGGCACTTTATTGAGGAAAGTGTGGACGACAAAAGAATAGTAGTTTGCAACCTGTGCCATACCAACATAAGCCAGGGCATGAACACTAGCAACCTTACCACCACCAGCATTATCCACCACATGGCATCCAAGCACCGTAATAAGTTGGCCGAACACCTGGATCCACAGTCTGTGTCTGCCGGTCACACCACTGCCTCCTCTTCCCCTGTGTTACGTGCTGGCCAATCCCCTGTCGAAGGTGCAGGCCAGGATGCCTCCCGCCCTGCACCGGGACCTTTGCAAGCATCATCAGTGACCACATCCACTTTCGTGTCCCAGCGCAGCGTACAAATGTCCTTACCCCAGGCATTTGAACGCAATCGCAAATGCCCAGCCACCCACCCACAGACCATAGTACTAAATGTGTAACTTTCCAAATTACTGGCCCAGGAAATATTGTCAATTAGGCTTGCGGACACTGAGGCCTTCCACAGCCTGATGTCGGCGGCTGTCCCGAGTTACGCAGTCCCCAGCCACCACTATTTTTTAAGGTGTGAAGTGCCCGCCTTACACCAACATGTGTCCCGTAACATCACACGTGCCCTGACCAACGCAGTTACTGGGAAGGTCCACTTAACCACGGACACATGGACAAGTGCATTCGGCCAGTGTCGCTACATTTATCTGACCACGCACTGATGTTGTGGAGGTGAATGTTGTGGAGACTGGGAGCGAGAAGTACCATGGGGTGGCACAGGTGCTACTGACGTGAAGGATTGCGAGCCCTAATTTCATCAGGGTTTCCGCCACCACCTACGTTATTGGCTCCAACCCCCACTTCTCCGCCTCCTCCTACACTTCCACCTCTGAATTATCCTCTTGCAGCACCAGTCAGCCATCAGTCGGTAGCTGGAAGCAGTGTAGCACTGCAGTGGGGAAGTGTCAACAGACCGTGCTGAACTGCTTAAGTGACAAACAGCACACCACTGCAGAGCTATGGCAGAAGATAAGAGACCAGACTGAGCTGTGGCTCTCGCCACTCAACCCAGAACCACGCGTGGTTGTGTCTGATAATAGCCGTAACTTGGTGGCGGCTTTGGAGCTCGGGAAGCTCACACACATCCCATGCCTAGCCCACATCTTAAACTTAGTGGTTCAGCAGTTTCTCAAAACCTACCCTAATTTTCTTGAGCTACTGGTGAAGGTGTGCCGCATGTGTGCAAATTTCCACAATTCATAGACAGCTTCAACTGGTCTGTCAACGCTGCAGCAGCTCTGGAAATTGCCAGCTCACCTACTGTTGTGCAACATGAGCACGCGCTGGAACTCCACATTCCACATGTTGGCCAGGCTTTGTGAGCAGA
Organism: Bufo gargarizans; assembly: GCF_014858855.1. NCBI lineage: Eukaryota > Metazoa > Chordata > Amphibia > Anura > Bufonidae > Bufo > Bufo gargarizans. The sequence goes on along the minus strand of NC_058088.1, from coordinate 79,360,289 downwards.
AGAGTTCAGTAGTGGAATATCAGCTGCAAATGGTCGTAGCCTTTCCAGCCAGCTTCCACTATTCACAAGCGAGGAGTGGGCATAGATGTCTGACCTCTGTGAGGTTTTAAGAAACTTTGAGGAATCAACACAGATGGTGAGCGGCGTCACCTGGCCAAGTTGCTGGTGTGGCTGTGCTGCAACCACATTCACCTAGTGGGCCGTAAAGGACACGTATTGTCCCTGACCTTAGTTACAGCTCCACACGTCGGTGCTACCATGCACTTTGGCAGACCCCAACAGGCTCAAGGACTGGCCCACCTTCTGTTCTACATACGTGTGCAGGGCTGGTATTGCCTTTTTGACAAAGAAATGATGGCTTGGGACTCTCCACCTCGGCTCGGCGCAAGCCATCAGTTCTCTGAAAGGTGCAGAGTCCACCACTTGGAAAGGGAGGGACTGCAGCACCAGCAACTTGGCCAGGAGCCCATTCAGCTTCTGCACCATTGGATGAGTGCTCACATACTGTTGTCTCTTGGCAATCGCTTCGGTGATCGATTGCTGACGGAATGAATTACTAGGAGTAGAAGGAGGAGCAGGAGCATCAGAACCAGCAGATGATGGGAAGGACAGACAGCTTCCTTTGGCTGAGGTGGTGGAGCCTTGACTGCCTGAAATCGGGTGCGTGTCACTGGGTGATGCAGCGGCTGCTGCAGCAGGCTGGACCACCACATCGGAGCCACAGTTCTCTCAGGCCCCGTTAAGGTGACGCTGCAAATGTTGACGCAGGGCCGTGGTGACACCCTGGCCACGCTTCACCTTCTGCCCACAGATTCTAAAAAAGTGCCATGTTCACCTCCTCCGGCGTAACAAAAAACTGCCACACCGTCGAGTAGGTGATTTTACCCCCAACACTCCGCACTAACTGACTGCTACCGCCGCTACATCCGTGAACCCGTGCACCACTACTTTCCTGGCAGGTAGCATCCTGAGAAGTGGGTGGTCTACCTCGGGCACGTTTGGCTCCCAACCTCCCACTGCTGCCACCCTGCTGAGTCCCAGCCACGCTATCGTCTTGCTGGCTCTGCCGCTGCCTCACGGGAAAGCTGCCACCCTCTTCTTCCGATAATGATAAAGCCCCCAATTCACCCGGCTCCCAAGTGCGATCAGCTACATCATCATCGAGTACTGTCTGCACGTAACTGATGTCCTCCTCAACGGTCTCTGGGTCAGGAGCCTGACCGCTCGCAACACCAACACTCTCCTCATCACTACTTACCCGCCTATCGGAGGAAGCTGCGAATGTCTCCTCCATATCTTGACATGCCAGTAGCTTCTGACTGTCCTCTAGTAGCTCCTTCTCGCTGTATAGTGGAGCTGAGCTCACAGCATATAATACTTCTCTGGCTGAGGGAACAGCAACGTACAGAGGCAGCTTGAGGACAGGTGAGGGCACAGGGCCTGCTCCCGGGCCTTGCCAACTAAGGGTTGTGTCTGACGAACTCACTGACTCATGGCTGGGGGTGTCTGATGGCACGAGTCAACTATTCAAGAACGGCTGGATTTCTGGTAAAGACACGACCGCTAGATGACACCGGGAGCTCAGGCCTCTCGCTGCAACTCCTGCTGCCACGCCCCCTTACTCTGTTGCGACCTGTGCCTGCGCCAGAAACATTTAGGCCTCTGCCACTCCCCTGTGCAAGGCCTAGCACTTCTCTGTTTGGCATACTGTTAGATCAAATAAATAAATAAAAAGGAAATTAAAACACCTCAAAAAAGTCTGTAATTTTCTCACTTCAACACACAACGGCTAATAAGCCCTTCCCCCCCCCCCCCCCCCACTAATACACGCCAAAAAGGGCTTTAGAACATATATCGCTGAACGGCAAATAGGCCCTTATTTTTTTCCACTTATATATGCCGCAAAAGACTTTAGAACATATAACTGCACCACTGAACGGCAAATATATATTTTTTTGCTACTAATACACGCCAACAAGGACTGTAATTTTCTCACTTCACCACACAACGGCAAATACTTATTTTTGTGCCACTAATACACGTGAAAAAGTGCTTTAGAACATATAACTGCACCGCTGAACGGCAAATAATATATATTTTTTTGCCACTAATACACGCCAAAAAGGGCCTTAGAACATATAACTACACCGCTGAACGGCAAATATATATTTTTTTCCACTAATGCTCGCCAAAAAGGGCTGTAATTTTCTCTCTTCACCACACAACAGTTAATAAGCCCTTTTTTCCCAATACAAGCAGAAAATGGTTTAGAACATATAACTAGGGATGAGCGAACTCGAACTGTATAGTTCGGGTTCGTACCGAATTTTGGGGTGTCCGTGACACGGACCCGAACCCGGACATTTTCGTAAAAGTCCGGGTTCGGGTTCGGTGTTCGTCGCTTTCTTCGCGCTTTTGTGACGCTTTCTTGGCGCTTTTTGAAAGGCTGCAAAGCAGCCAATCAACAAGCGTCATACTACTTGCCCCAAGAGGCCATCACAGCCATGCCTACTATTGGCATGGCTGTGATTGGCCAGAGCACCATGTGACCCAGCCTCTATTTAAGCTGGAGTCACATAGCGCCGCCCGTCACTCTGCTCTGATTAGCGTAGGGAGAGGTTGCGGCTGCGACAGTAGGGCGAGATTAGGCAGATTAACTCCTCCAAAGGACTTGATTAACTGATCGATCTGCAGCTGTGGATCATTGAGCTGCTGATCCTCAATTGCTCACTGTTTTTAGGCTGCACAGACCGTTTGTCAGTCACATTTTTCTGGGGTGATCGGCGGCCATTTTGTGTCTTGTGGTGCGCCAGCACAAGCTGCGACCAAGTGCATTTAACCCTCAATGGTGTGGTTGTTTTTTGGCTAAAGCCTACATCAGGGTGAAGCTGTCACACCAAGTGCATTTAACCAGCAATAGTCTGTTCATTTTTTGGCCATATACAAAATCAGGGGCAAGCTGCGCCTGTCACCAAGTGCATTTAACCCTCAATGGTGTGGTTGTTTTTTGGCTAAAGCCTACATCAGGGTGAAGCTGTCACACCAAGTGCATTTAACCAGCAATAGTCTGTTCATTTTTTGGCCATATACTAAATCAGGGGCAAGCTGCGCCTGTCACCAAGTGCATTTAACCCTCAATGGTGTGGTTGTTTTTTGGCTAAAGCCTACATCAGGGTGAAGCTGTCACACAAGTGCATTTAACCAGCAATAGTCTGTTTATTTTTTGGCCATATCCCAGTCTAATTCTGTCACTAAATCCATACCGGTCACCCAGCGCCTAAATACTAGGCCTCAAATTTATATCCAGCTAAATCTGTCCCTAGTGCTGTAGCTGGGCGAGTTATTTAGTGTCCGTTCAAGCACATTTCTTGTTCTGGGTTGAAATACAATTCCCAATTTAGCAATTTCATAATTTAGTGGTTTCTGCTATATCAGAGCTATTTGAAATCTATCCCTAAAAGGGTATATAATATTCAAGGTGCACATTGGGTCATTCAGAATAACTTCACACACACCCGCTACTGTGTATTTCCAAGTCTAATTCTGGCACTAAACCCATACCTGTCACCCAGCGCCTAAATACTAGGTCTCAAATTTATATCCCGCTAAATCTGTCCTTAGTGCTGTAGCTGGGCGAGTTATTTAGTGTCCGTTCAAGCACATTTCTTGTTCTGGGTTGAAATACAATTCCCTAATTTAGCAATTTCATAATTTAGTGGTTTCTGCTATATCAGAGCTATTTGAAATCTATCCCTAAAAGGGTATATAATATTCAAGGTGCACATTGGGTCATTCAGAATAACTTCACACACACCCGCTACTGTGTATTTCCAAGTCTAATTCTGGCACTAAACCCATACCTGTCACCCAGCGCCTAAATACTAGGCCTCAAATTTATATCCCGCTAAATCTGTCCTTAGTGCTGTAGCTGGGCGAGTTATTTAGTGTCCGTTCAAGCACATTTCTTGTTCTGGGTTGAAATACAATTCCCAATTTAGCAATTTCATAATTTAGTGGTTTCTGCTATATCAGAGCTATTTGAAATCTATCCCTAAAAGGGTATATAATATTCAAGGTGCACATAGGGTCATTCAGAATAACTTCACACACACGCTTCTGTGCATTTCCAAGTCTAATTCTGTCACTAAATCCATACCGGTCACCCAGCGCCTAAATACTAGGCCTCAAATTTATATCCAGCTAAATCTGTCCCTAGTGCTGTAGCTGGGCGAGTTATTTAGTGTCCGTTCAAGCACATTTCTTGTTCTGGGTTGAAATACAATTCCCAATTTAGCAATTTCATAATTTAGTGGTTTCTGCTATATCAGAGCTATTTGAAATCTATCCCTAAAAGGGTATATAATATTCAAGGTGCACATAGGGTCATTCAGAATAACTTCACACACCCGCTACTGTGCATTTCCAAATCTAATTCTGTCACTAAACCCATACCTGTCACCCAGCGCCTAAATACTAGGCCTCAAATTTATATCCCGCTAAATCTCTCGTTACCGCTGTCCTGTTGTGGCTGGGAAAGTTATTTAGTGTCCGTCAAAGCACATTTTTTGTTCTGGGTTGAAATACAATTCCCAATTTAGCAATTTCATAATTTAGTCGTTTCTGCTATATCAGAGCTATTTGAAATCTATCCCTAAAAGGGTAGATCATATTGAAGGTGCACATAGGGTCATTCAGAATAACTTCACACACACGCTTCTGTGCATTTCCAAGTCTAATTCTGTCACTAAATCCATACCGGTCACCCAGCGCCTAAATACTAGGCCTCAAATTTATATCCCGCTGAATTTGAATACAATACATTGGGCCAAATAATATATTTGTTGTTGTGGTGAACCATAACAATGAGAAAAACATCTAGTAAGGGACGCGGACGTGGACATGGTCGTGGTGGTGTTAGTGGACCCTCTGGTGCTGGGAGAGGACGTGGCCGTTCTGCCACATCCACACGTCCTAGTGTACCAACTACCTCAGGTCCCAGTAGCCGCCAGAATTTACAGCGATATATGGTGGGGCCCAATGCCGTTCTAAGGATGGTAAGGCCTGAGCAGGTACAGGCATTAGTCAATTGGGTGGCCGACAGTGGATCCAGCACGTTCACATTATCTCCCACCCAGTCTTCTGCAGAAAGCGCACAGATGGCGCCTGAAAACCAACCCCATCAGTCTGTCACATCACCCCCATGCATACCAGGGAAACTGTCTCAGCCTCAAGTTATGCAGCAGTCTCTTATGCTGTTTGAAGACTCCGCTGGCAGGGTTTCCCAAGGGCATCCACCTAGCCCTTCCCCAGCGGTGAAAGACATAGAATGCACTGACGCACAACCACTTATGTTTCCTGATGATGAGGACATGGGAATACCACCTCAGCATGTCTCTGATGATGACGAAACACAGGTGCCAACTGCTGCGTCTTTCTGCAGTGTGCAGACTGAACAGGAGGTCAGGGATCAAGACTGGGTGGAAGACGATGCAGGGGACGATGAGGTCCTAGACCCCACATGGAATGAAGGTCGTGCCACTGACTTTCACAGTTCGGAGGAAGAGGCAGTGGTGAGACCGAGCCAACAGCGTAGCAAAAGAGGGAGCAGTGGGCAAAAGCAGAACACCCGCCGCCAAGAGACTCCGCCTGCTACTGACCGCCGCCATCTGGGACCGAGCACCCCAAAGGCAGCTTCAAGGAGTTCCCTGGCATGGCACTTCTTCAAACAATGTGCTGACGACAAGACCCGAGTGGTTTGCACGCTGTGCCATCAGAGCCTGAAGCGAGGCATTAACGTTCTGAACCTGAGCACAACCTGCATGACCAGGCACCTGCATGCAAAGCATGAACTGCAGTGGAGTAAACACCTTAAAACCAAGGAAGTCACTCAGGCTCCCCCTGCTACCTCTTCTGCTGCTGCCGCCTCGGCCTATTCTGCTGCTGCCGCCTCGGCCTCTTCCTCCGCCTCTGGAGGAACGTTGGCACCTGCCGCCCAGCAAACAGGGGATGTACCACCAACACCACCACCACCACCTCCGTCACCAAGCGTCTCAACCATGTCACACGCCAGCGTTCAGCTCTCCATCTCACAAACATTTGATAGAAAGCGTAAATTCCCACCTAGCCACCCTCGATCCCTGGCCCTGAATGCCAGCATTTCTAAACTACTGGCCTATGAAATGCTGTCATTTAGGCTGGTGGACACAGACAGCTTCAAACAGCTCATGTCGCTTGCTGTCCCACAGTATGTTGTTCCCAGCCGGCACTACTACTCCAAGAGAGCCGTGCCTTCCCTGCACAACCAAGTATCCGATAAAATCAAGTGTGCACTGCGCAACGCCATCTGTGGCAAGGTCCACCTAACCACAGATACGTGGACCAGTAAGCACGGCCAGGGACGCTATATCTCCCTAACTGCACACTGGGTAAATGTAGTGGCAGCTGGGCCCCAGGCGGAGAGCTGTTTGGCGCACGTCCTTCCGCCGCCAAGGATCGCAGGGCAACATTCTTTGCCTCCTGTTGCCACCTCCTCCTTCTCGGCTTCCTCCTCCTCTTCTTCCACCTGCTCATCCAGTCAGCCACACACCTTCACCACCAACTTCAGCACAGCCCGGGGTAAACGTCAGCAGGCCATTCTGAAACTCATATGTTTGGGGGACAGGCCCCACACCGCACAGGAGTTGTGGCGGGGTATAGAACAACAGACCGACGAGTGGTTGCTGCCGGTGAGCCTCAAGCCCGGCCTGGTGGTGTGTGATAATGGGCGAAATCTCGTTGCAGCTCTGGGACTAGCCAATTTGACGCACATCCCTTGCTTGGCGCATGTGCTGAATTTGGTGGTGCAGAAGTTCATTCACAACTACCCCGACATGTCAGAGCTGCTGCATAAAGTGCGGGCCGTCTGTTCGCGCTTCCGGCGTTCACATCCTGCTGCTGCTCGCCTGTCTGCGCTACAGCGTAACTTCGGCCTTCCCGCTCACCGCCTCATATGCGACGTGCCCACCAGGTGGAACTCCACCTTGCACATGCTGGACAGACTGTGCGAGCAGCAGCAGGCCATAGTGGAGTTTCAGCTGCAGCACGCACGGGTCAGTCGCACTACAGAACAGCACCACTTCACCACCAATGACTGGGCCTCCATGCGAGACCTGTGTGCCCTGTTGCGCTGTTTCGAGTACTCCACCAACATGGCCAGTGGCGATGACACCGTTATCAGCGTTACAATACCACTTCTATGTCTCCTTGAGAAAACACTTAGGGCGATGATGGAAGAGGAGGTGGCCCAGGAGGAGGAGGAGGAGGAGGAGGAAGAGGGGTCATTTTTAGCACTTTCAGGCCAGTCTCTTCGAAGTGACTCAGAGGGAGGTTTTTGGCAACAGCAGAGGCCAGGTACAAATGTGGCCAGCCAGGGCCCACTACTGGAGGACGAGGAGGACGAGGATGAGGAGGAGGTGGAGGAGGATGAGGATGAAGCATGGTCACAGCGGGGTGGCACCCAACGCAGCTCGGGTCCATCACTGGTGCGTGGCTGGGGGGAAAGGCAGGACGATGACGATACGCCTCCCACAGAGGACAGCTTGTCCTTATCCCTGGGCAGCCTGGCACACATGAGCGACTACATGCTGCAGTGCCTGCGCAACGACAGCAGAGTTGCCCACATTTTAACCTGTGCGGACTACTGGGTTGCCACCCTGCTGGATCCACGCTACAAAGACAATGTGCCCACCTTACTTCCTGCACTGGAGCGTGATAGGAAGATGCGCGAGTACAAGCGCACGTTGGTAGACGCGCTACTGAGAGCATTCCCAAATGTCACAGGGGAACAAGTGGAAGCCCAAGGCCAAGGCAGAGGAGGAGCAAGAGGATGCCAAGGCAGCTGTGTCACGGCCAGCTCCTCTGAGGGCAGGGTTAGCATGGCAGAGATGTGGAAAACTTTTGTCAACACGCCACAGCTAACTGCACCACCACCTGATACGCAACGTGTTAGCAGGAGGCAACATTTCACTAACATGGTGGAACAGTACGTGTGCACACCCCTCCACGTACTGACTGATGGTTCGGCCCCATTCAACTTCTGGGTCTCTAAATTGTCCACGTGGCCAGAGCTAGCCTTTTATGCCTTGGAGGTGCTGGCCTGCCCGGCAGCCAGCGTTTTGTCTGAACGTGTATTCAGCACGGCAGGGGGCGTCATTACAGACAAACGCAGCCGCCTGTCTACAGCCAATGTGGACAAGCTGACGTTCATAAAAATGAACCAGGCATGGATCCCACAGGACCTGTCCGTCCCTTGTCCAGATTAGACATTAACTACCTCCCCATAACCATATATTATTGGACTCCAGGGCACTTCCTCATTCAATCCTATTTTTATTTTCATTTTACCATTATATTGCGATGCTACCCAAAGTTGAATGAACCTCTCCTCTGCCTGTGTGCTAGGCCTAAATATATGCCAATGGACTGTTGCAGTGGTGGCTGACATGAAGCCTGATTCTCTGCTATGACATGCAGACTAATTCTCTGCTGACATGAAGCCAGATTGTCTGTTACGGGACCTCTCTCCTCTGCCTGGGTGCTGGGCCTAAATTTATGACAATGGACTGTTGCAGTGGTGGCTGACGTGAAGCCTCATTCTCTGCTATGACATGCAGACTGATTCTCTGCTGACATGAAGCCAGATTGTCTGTTACGGGACCTCTCTCCTCTGCCTGTGTGCTAGGCCTAAATATATGCCAATGGACTGTTGCAGTGGTGGCTGACGTGAAGCCTGATTCTCTGCTATGATATGAAGACTGATTCTCTGCTGACATGAAGCCAGATTCTCTGTTACGGGACCTCTCTCCTCTGCCTGGGTGTGTGCTGGGCCTAAATATATGCCAATGGACTGTTGCAGTGGTGGCTGACGTGAAGCCTCATTCTCTGCTATGACATGCAGACTAATTCTCTGCTGACATGAAGACAGATTCTCTGTTACGGGACCTCCCTCCTCTGCCTGGGTGCTGGGCCTAAATATATGCCAATGGACTGTTGCAGTGGTGGCTGACGTGAAGCCTCATTCTCTGCTATGACATGCAGACTAATTCTCTGCTGACATGAAGACAGATTCTCTGTTACGGGACCTCTCTCCTCTGCCTGGGTGCCGGGGCCTAAATATCTGAGAATGGACTGTTCCAGTGGTGGGTGACGGGAAGCCAGATTCTCTGCTATGGAACCTCTCTCCAATTGATTTTGGTTAATTTTTATTTATTTAATTTTTATTTTAATTCATTTCCCTATCCACATTTGTTTGCAGGGGATTTACCTACATGTTGCTGCCTTTTGCAGCCCTCTAGCTCTTTCCTGGGCTGTTTTACAGCCTTTTTAGTGCCGAAAAGTTCGGGTCCCCATTGACTTCAATGGGGTTCGGGTTCGGGACGAAGTTCGGATCGGGTTCGGATCCCGAACCCGAACATTTCCGGGATGTTCGGCCGAACTTCTCGAACCCGAACATCCAGGTGTTCGCTCAACTCTACATATAACTGCACCGCACAAAGGCAAATAAGACGTAGAAATATTTCCTTGTAATAAGCCCTGTTAATTGCTGTATCAAACAGCACTTGCACCCTAATAACAAGAACGGTTTGCTGGAATTACAGAGCTGTATAATGGCAATTTGGATCTGCAGTCAGTGCAGCAAGGTGTAATAGGAATGCTTCTATTACCCAGGATGTAAACTCCCCTACTGAACCCTGTTCTGCTTCAATACTGCGGAAGGATTCCTCCCTATTCTTTCCCTAAACTTCCATACAGCAAAATAAAAGTTTTAAAGTCTCTTCTACCACTGTCCCTAGCGCCTGCTGACGTCTCTCCCTGCACTAAGTACACTGATAAATGGCTGTATCCAAGATGCCTGAGGCTATTTATAGGTCTGTGACATCATTGGGCTGGCTGCTGATTGGCTGCATGCATGGCATTGCAGGTGATCCCTCATTCCCAGAGTTCCTTGCTCCATGTCCTAACACGTGCAGCAGCCATTTTAGTAAAAAATGTGATTCGCTGCCACGAAGCGTGAGGAAATTCTGATTCGGTGCAAATTGAATTTTTCCAGAAATTTGGATCGAATTCCACTTTGTCATCTTCGATTTGTTCATCTCTACTCATGACCATGTGTTTTTTTTTTGTTTGCAGGACAGAAAAGCACGGTATGCTATGCTATTCTGCTTTTCAAAATAAATGTACATAAACAGTGACAAACAAAGCATTCCCTTTTAAACAACATTTTCCAAATTATATACTATGGGTCAGGCAATATGTTTCAGTAGGTTTTTACTGTTTACAATTGTATATGTTTGACGTATAGCATAAACGAGGTGGATGTGCACAGACTTTTACACAAGAAACTCCATTGTGAGGTTCTAATAACAATATCTGTGCGCAGCAACATTTTGTTAAAGAGGACCTTTTAGGCCCCTTTCACACGGGCGAGTATTCCGCGCGGATGTGATGCGTGACTTGAACGCATTGCACCCGCACTGAATCCCGACCCATTCATTTCTATGGGGCTGTTCACATGAGCGGTGATTTTCACGCATCACTTATGCGTTGCGTGAAAATCGTAGTATGCTCTATTTTGTGCGTTTTTCACGTAACGCAGGCCCCATAGAAAGCAAGTGCGGATGCGGTGCGATTTTCACGTACGGTTGCTAGGAGACGATCGGGATGGAGACCCGATCATTATTATTTTCCCTTATAACATGGTTATAAGGGAAAATAATAGCATTCTGAATACAGAATGCATAGTAAAATAGCGCTAGAGGGGTTAAAAAAAATTATTAACTCACCTTAATGCACTTGTTCGCGCAGCCGGCATCTCCTTCTGTCTTCATCTTAGCTGTGTGGAGGAACAGGACCTGTGGTGACGTCACTCCGGTCATCACATGATCCATCACATGATCTTTTACCATGGTGAGTATTACAATGTTTTGCACTCGCGCTGAGAAATCGCGTGTGTTCCCGCAACGCACCCGCACATTTTCCCGCAACGCCCGTGTGAAAGAGGCCTTACTGGTCTTGACATTACAATAATAATACCTGGTAGTGTGGGGCATGATCAGTAGATGCACCTGCGCACATTTTTTTCCAGATCGTCTGCTCCATTGGGGCGCTGTGCTCATCGTTCTCTTTTGCCGCCCTGTATACTAATTAGTAGCATCAGTACAGGGAGGAGGAGATGACGTCTTTCTCAAGGGGCGTCTCCTTCTCCCTGGCTTTGAGCTGCCAATTGTAGCAGAGCACGTCACAGCCAGAAAGAAAAAAAAAAAAGCTCACCTTCTTCATGGCTGTAACACGATCCGCTGCGATTGGACAGCTCACAGCAAGGGAGAAGGAGATGCCACTTTGAGAAACAAGTTGTCTTCTTCATCCTGTATAGATGCTTTTTATTAGTATAAAGGGCATCATAATAAAATGAGGGGCACAGGGCCCCAATAGAGCAGGTGATCTGAACAAAAAATTAGCTCAGGGACATCTACCGATCAGTGATGAACGGCAGGGGCAATATTCGAGTTTGCGATATTTCACGAATATTTGGGCGAATATTAGTCATATATTTGAGAATTCGTTATCTCGTCATTATTTTCTTGATTGAGAAAATCGGCAATTGGAAAATTTGCAATAAAAATTTGCTATACTAAAATTCGCTATCAACACTACTCCTAAAGTCAGAGATATTGCAGCCTTCTCATTGGCCCACAGGAAAGAAGCAGTGAGGGATCATGGGTACTGATTAAAAAAAAATCTAGAATATTCGAAATTGAAAAAATATAGCACTATATTCTAGATATTCGCGAATTCTCAAAGTGCCAATATTCGCGATAAAAATTAGCGATTAGAATATTCGTGATCAACACTACTACCGATCATGCCCTACACTGCTAGGTACTAATATTGTTATGTCAGGCCCGGGAAAGGTGCTCTTTCACCACTCCAAATTGCTTGTGTTTCATTATTTAAATGTAATCGTGGTACACCTCCATTAATATGTAATTTTCCCACCGAGACATAAATTGCAAAATCCACATGACCCACATTTCGGCATGATTTTGCCAGAGATTTCAACCTGTGCATTGTGCAGGGTAAAATCTGTAGTATACAGTATATTGACATGCTGTGAATTTTAAATGCATACCGTAATTCTACCGCTGCAGATTCTGCAAAGATTTATTCAGCAGCATGTGGATGAGGTTTGCTTCTGTAATATGCTGCATATCCCACTCTTCCTTCCCCCATGTGAATTTTTATCCATTATCTTATTACCTCATTACTGTACACTATTATCATATCATTTTCTAAAGCTAATTTCACATATATGTTAAAGCTGTCCTACATGCTGTTCCAGCAGAGGAACAACCTGCCCGAATTTACCGTATCCTGCATAGCTGGATGCTGCAGTTCACTAGTTGACTACAATGAGACACAGCAGGGATCTGGTTTCTGGCATGGGTGCTGGGATTCACCGGAAAAAAATTATAATAAAAACTAGTGCAAGCATCTGTTTTGTCCAGCTGAATCTCAGTACTAATGCTGGAAACAAGCCGGATCCCCACTGGGTTCTATTGTAGTCAATGGGGTTTGGTGGTGTTCCGGCCCTGTACAGCTATCTCAGATACAATGAACTTTAGCAGCCTTTTTCTCCGCCGAAACAGCCTGCAGGATAGTTTTAACGAATATGTGAAAATAACCTAACAGAACTATTGTGAAAATATGTTGAACTCACAAAACATATCCTTATTGCTGATGGGGAGAAAAAGTTGCTTCATTAATCTATGCACTAGAATACTGTAAAAACAGGAGCATTATTATCTCGAATATGCGAATATATTCGAATATAGTGCTATATATTCGTTATATATTATACATGAATTCTATACAAATTAAAATATTTGTCATATTCTTCATTCTTTTTTTTTACTCGAAAATTGTCAGGGTAATGATTGCGTAATATGTGAATATTACACGATCAATACAGGCGTGGGTCAAAAACGAATATATAGCCCTATAGAATATAGTGCTATATATTCGTTTTTAGAATATTTGTCATTTTTTCCATCTGAACACATGATTCCTCCCTGCTTCTTGCTTGTGGGCCAAGGACGTCATTGGCCCACAAGCAACTTAAGCAAGGAGGAATCATGACTTCAGATGGAAAAAAAATGACGAATATTCTAAAAAACTAATATATAGCACTATATTCAATATAGTGCTATATATTTGTTTTTTAGAATATTCGTCAGTTTTTTCCATCTGAAGTTATGATTCCTCCGTGCTTCTTGCTTGTGGGCCAATAATGTCATTGTTCCACAATCAAGAAGCAGGGAGGAATTATGACTTCAGATGGAAAAAAAAAGACAAATATTCTAAAAAGCCATACATTCGTGCTATACATTCGTTTTTGACCCACGCCTGTATTGATCGCGTAATATTTGCATATTACGCGATCATTACCTTGCCGATTTTCGAGTAAAAAAAAAGACTGTAGAATATAGCATATAATATTCAATGAATATTCTACAAAATAATCGTGAGATATCACGGATTCGAATATGACACCTTCCGCTCATCACTAATTATTAGTTACAAGTATACAGATGGAACACGTTCTCATGTCTCTTATCTTCTTAAAATAACCCTCAGAATGCATACTGTATGCATAGAGCTTACTTCAATTCATCTGACTTTGTTTGACTTTCAGTCTTCATACTATTCATTTTAGAATCTCATACATTTCCCTTTAGATGCTTGGTATTATTGTGCTGACCCCTGTTCATAAGATGGCCAAGGAGGGCAAACCGCTTATTGCCATTTTAATAATATTTGGAGTGTATTTTATTTTTATAAATACAAAAGGTCATAAAGACTTTCAAATGATGGTTGCAGCCTCTTTTGTAAGTATTTTGATACATGTTTACAATACATATGGTGAACGGGAATGGCCCTTCAGGCTGTGCTAAAATAAGGACTTCTATTGTGCACTAGAAGTAAAATGTCTTAAAGGGCTCCTCATATACCATGTGCCGTTTCTAATTTGAGTCAATATATTTCACCTTTATTTATGAAAAAATCCCCAATTTACCAAAAATTTTGAAAAATTTTCAATTTTCAAAATTTAAATTTCTCTGCTTTTAAAACAGAAAGTGATACCTCATAAAATATGTATTACTTAACATTCCCCATATGTCTACTTTATGTTGGCATCATTTTGTAAATATCATTTTATTTTTTTAGGACTGTAGAAGGCTTAGAATTTTAGAAGCAATTCTTTAAATTTTTAAGAACAAAACCCCACTTTTTAGGGACCAGTTCAGGTCTGAAGTCACTTTGTAGGGCTTACATAGTGAAAACACCCCAGAAATGACCCAATTGTAGAAACTACGCCCCTCAAGCTACTCAAAACTGATTTTACAAACTTTGTTAACCCTTTAGGTGTTCCACAAGAATTAAAGGAAAATGGAGATGAAATTTCCAAATTTCACTTTTTTGGCAGATTTTCCATTTTAATCCATTTTTTTCTTTAACACAACGAGGGTTAACAGCCAAGCAAAACTAAATATTTATTACCCTGATTCTGCGGTTTACAGAAACACCCCACATGTGGTCGTAAACTGAAGTGAGAGCACATGGCAGGGCGCAGAAGGAAAGGAACGCCATATGGTTTTTGGAAGGCAGATTTAGCTGGACTGGTTTTTAGATGCCATGTCCCATTTTAAGCCCCCCTGATGCCCCCTTGATGAAGTGACCCCATTTTGGAAACTAGGGGATAAGGTGCCAGTTTTATTGGTACTATTTTGGTGTACATGTGATTTTTAACTGCTCTATATTACATTTTTTGTGAGGCAAGGTTAGAAAAGAAATCTGTTTTGGCACTCTTAATTTTTTTTTTTTTCAACATACATCTGACAGGGCATGTGCTATTTTTATAGAGCAAGTTGTTACGGATGCAATAATCTTGTGCATGGGATAGTTTTTTGCAGGAAGAGTTGACGTTTTTATTGGTACCATTTTCGGGTACATATGATTTTTTGATTATTCATTATTACACTTTATGGGGCAAGGTGACCGAAGAATTGGTCATTTTGCCAGTTTTTATGTATACATTTTTATTTTATTTCACTTTAACACAATAATAGCATATTTAAAACAAAAAAAAATGATGTTTTAGTGTCTCCATGTTCTGAGAGCTATAGTTTTTTTTATTTTTGAGCAATTTTCTTATGCAGGGACAATTTTTTTGTGGAATGAGGTGACAGTTTTATCAGTATCATTTTGTGGGACATACACCTTTTTGATCACTTGGTGTTGCACTTTTTGTGATGTAAGGTGACAAAAAGGGCTTTTTTGACAGTTTCTATTTTATTTTTTTATGGCGTTTATCGGTTGTAGTGGATCATGTGATTTATTTATAGAGCCAGTCGTTATGGATACGGCGATACCTAATATGTATCACGACCGGCGTGCCGATCACATACGTGACACAGAGGGAGGGAAAGAGGAAGGCCCTGTCCAAGGGAGAGGGAAAGGTGGTGACCCCTATCTCACCTTGAGGCTGGCACCTGACTGCCCTGACGTCCCTAGACGGGTTCCTCACCCGTACGCCGATCACGTGCCTAAAACCCTGGCTTTCCCTAAGATGAGCCCTAGGCAGTGAATAGGGCGGTTGGAACACTAGTCCGCACCACTAGCTCTAAAGGAAAACACCAAGGGGAGGACAGACAATACAGACTAAACATATAATCCCAGGTGGGCGACAACAGAAGACAACAAAAAGCCCAACAGGGATCCGGAGGCTAACACTCTGGAACAACAACCAGGATTCACAGCTCCAGTGGGTCAGTATAGAAGTCCAGGCAGGAAGCTCTATATCTGGCAACTAGAGAAGTGTGAGAGGAGAATATAAGGAGGTTGGGAGTGACAGACAAGAAACAGCTGAGGAGGAGCAGCTACGGATCCCTGAGTGAGACAAAAAGGATTGCAAGGCAAACACAGAAAACTATCATTAAGAAACAACGTGATCTTTAGACATAGAGCGCGCAGCCACCCGCTGCAACTTCCTGACCCCGGGTATAACGGAGTCAGACGTGGCTCTTGACACCCTCGTGACAATATGTGTGTTTTTTCTTGTTTTTTTTCCAATTTTCTATTATAAAATCAGAGAAAAAGGGGTGTTTTTTCTTTTTTTACTTGAAACTTTTTTTATTAAAAACACTTTTTTTTAACTTTTTTTCTGACTTTAACTTTTGCGGGTCTGATCCCCTCTGCAATGCATTACAATATATCTGTATTGTAATGCATTGCCTGTTAGGGGATTACACAGAGTAATACACTAACAGGTTGCCTAGGAGACCCAGCCTGAGGCTGGATCTCCTGGGCACCCGTATAAGGCTGGTCCCGATGCTGAGAAACATGCTACTTAATGTTACACACAGCCGTCATTTGCGCTTGGAATACAGTGAAGACTGGCTGTCCATAGAGTGTGCTGTCCATAGAGTGTTCCTAAGGAGACAATTTACAGGCTGTTTTATAATAATTAACTATAGTACAAACACTAGTAAAATCACCATCCCTAACAAATATAAAAAAAAAATTTAAATACTTTTATTTCCCCTGCAGGTTCCACTAATTTTAAGAATTCTGTAAATAACTACTAAAATGGAAATTTTTCCTCCACTGTTACCCAACCAATAAGCACACAGCATATGCAGTATTTCTGAACTTTCAGAATGCATACCTCAAAGGGGTATATGGCAGGAACCCATTGTTGAGTTAAATTGTCTTCACATATTAAAGGGGTTGTCCAGGTTTAGCTCTGAACCTGGACATACCCATATTTTCACCCAGGCAGCCCCCCTGATGTTAGCATCGGAGCATCTCATGCTCCGTTGCGCTCCCTTGCCCCGCTAGATCGCGCAGGGCAAGGGCTCTTTTGTTTACAATAACACACTGCCGGGTGGAGGCTTCCGCCCGGCAGTGTGTTCAGTTACGTCACCGGCTCTGATGGGTGTGCTTTAGCGCTGCCCTAGCCATTTTACTTGCTAGGGCAGCACTACACCCCGCTCATAAGTGCCGGTGATGTCACCTGGCTTCCTGGAAGCCCCATGGAGAGCCCAGTTCGTCACCGGTACTCTGGAAAATGCCTTTGTCCTGCGTGATTTAGCGCAGGGCAAATGAGAGCATCGGAGCATGAACTGCTCCGATGCTCAAGTCAGGGGGGCTGCCTGGGTGAAAATAGAGGTTTGTCCGGGTTCAGCTTTGAACCCGGACAACCCCTTTAAGGCTTAATTGCAGTCAAGGAATTTGTCATTTTGCCATGATTTTCTGAAAATCATGGCAAAACCAAAATTAAGCCATATTGTCTGTAAAAGGTCTTTTGTACGAATTCAGCATAGTTCAACCCATTATAGGTCCTCTTGTTACATTGTGAACAGAGAGCCATAGACAGATTACTGGGACTCTGACTGGAAGAACAGGGATCCATTGACACCCATAGCTGGTTTTAAACTGCCAGAGAAGGAATAGAAAGCCCTCACTTTTGATGCCAGCCCTAATGGGAGGTGACAAAAGCAGGTGTGTAATAATTAGAGATGAACAAAGTTTTGGCAAATTCAATTTTGCTGCTTTACCAAATTTTACAAATAAATTAGCTTAGTGACGAATTACTTTATCACAAAGTGCATTTTTTGTAAGTAGCAGGTGCATTGACAGGGAGCGGTGATAGCACCACTCCCCATCATTGTACCCCACAGATGCCACGTTTATACATGTAAAACAGTAAAAACAGTGAAAAAATAGATTTTCTTAAAAATCATACTTAACACTTCCATTTGCTCATGACGGATCGGCCACTGCCATCTTGCTTGAAGATCTTGAGTGAAATCACGCGGGGCCCGAGATTATTTCGGCACGCCGGCCAGTGTGCTGACATCATACATCACCACACATGGGATTTCGGCCGAGAACTTCAATCAGGAAGGCGGCGCCCAGTCTGTCGTGAGCAAATGGAGGAGGTAATTTTTTTTTTCATTTTTTTTTTTTATGATTTCCGGTTAAATCGATTCACCACGAAGCACGAGAAAATTTGGCTTCATGGCGAATCAAATTTATCCTGAAATTCCTCATTTACATAAATGCAAATAGCCAGATGTCAATGGACGCTCAATCATAGGGATTTCAGCGTTAGACCCCCACTGTTGAAATACTTTTTGCATTTCCTGAGAATTTATTGTGTTGAAGTGGGAATGAGTGGTGGGCGCACAGTGGTTATATTTCTGTATTTATGATTGATGTGTGTATGAGATTGCGCGTTTGAAGTGTACTGTAATATGCTTCCTCAGTTCTTTTGCTTACGACCTTGACAGAAGTTATGCAAATAGGATTCCTCAGGCTGATTAAGGTGCCTCCCCAAATCCTGACCCTGAGAGAACATAGTTTGGGAATAGTGATGGACGAACATCTGCCTGGACGGTTCGCGAACGCAATCAAATGTTCGCAAACTGCAAGTTTACAGTGGGTCCCATTCATTTTAATGGCAGGCGAACCTGAAGAACCTTCAGCTCATATTTGCAGCCAAGAAAGAATTACTAGAAGTGCACAAATAGTCCCACAACATGGAGGGTGACATACCAGATGTATTATTCGAATTTGCGATCTCCATTCATTATTTTTTTCAATGCAAAATATCAGCAATATAATTTTCTCGTACGCGCACGCGCACACCAGTTATAATTATTTTTTCCAATACCGTTTGTCACTGTGTGTAGCCGAGGGAAAGCAGCAAAACAGCAAACAAATGCTGCAGTACCCAAATGCACTATAAAGAAATTATATTATTTGTATACAACTAGTGATGTTGCGAACATAAGATTTACGGCAAACGCAAATTTCCGCAAATGTTCGCGAACGTGCGAACCCGGAGAACCGCAATAGACATCAATAGGAAGGTGAATTTGAAAACCCACAGGTACTCTTTGTGGCCACAATAGTGATGGAAAAGTTGTTTCAAGGGGACTAACACCTGGACTGTGGCATGTCGGAGGGGGATCCATGGAAGACTCCCATGGAAAATTGATAAGTTGGTAAGTTGAAATCGCAATGTGATTTATAGAACTTGAATTAATCGCATTGCGATTTCAACTTTCTCAAATCCGACAGTACATTCTAGCATGGAGTTGTTTCCATGGAGATGGGGACGCTCCATGAGCACGAAAGTCAGCAGAAGTTCTGTTGAAATCGCTATGCGATTTATAGAGCTTGAATTGATCGCATTGCGATTTCAACTTAGAGCTTCTGCCGACTTCCGTGCTCATGGAGCGCCCCCATCACCATGGGAACGGCTCCATGCTAGAATGTACTGTCGGATTTGAGAAAGTTGTAATCGCAATGCGATTAATGCAGGTTATATTAATCGCATTGCGATTTCAACTTAGAGCTGGGTTCCTAATGGTTGTATTGCTAGTACATAACGAAGATTGAGAATATAGCGCTATATTCATTATATTCGTCAATTCCAGCAATACAACCATTAGGAACTTAGCTCTAAGTTGCATTCACAATGCGATTAATATAACCTGTATTATTCGCATTGCGATTATAACTTAGATCTGAGTTCCTAATGGTTGTATTGCTAGAATTGACAACGAATATAGCACTATATTCTCAACCTTCGTTATATTCTATCAATATAACCATTAGGAACCCAGCTCTAAGTTGTAATCGCAATGCGAATAATATAACCTGTATTAATCGCATTGCGATTACAACTTTGTGACACTGCAGCTTCAGAATTAATCTAAGATGGATGCTGTCCTTGCTTTTAGATAGGCGGTGGGAGGGTCTGGGAGGGAGGGTCTGCTGCTGATTGGCTGGAATGTGTCTGCTGACTGTGAGGTACAGGGTCAAAGTTTACTCAATGATGATGTTTAGGAGGCGGACCGAACATCGCATATGTTCGCCCGCAGCGGCGAACACGAACAAGCTATGTTCGCCGGGAACTATTCGCCGGCGAATAGTTCGGGACATCTCTATATATAACACCCCGCTTCTATCAGTTTTTCTTGAGGGGCGACTGGTATATCACACCAGTAGAAATTATTTTTTCTAATAGCGTTTGTCACTCTGTGTAGCTGCAGTATCACAGCAGAACCGCTCACCACTGCTGCACAATTCAAATCCACTATAATATACTTTCTATGTTAGAAAGTATATTATAAGTGTAATACATCCCTCAGTAAGTCACACCTATCGATAGTACACCTATACCAGTCCTTAAAAGGACTTTTGTGGCCCTATTAGCAGGCGTTTGGTGTCCCTAACAGCCTGTCCCTGCTCCACACAGCAACCTCTCCCTACACTGGCAAAACACTGAATGTAAAATGGCTGCCAGATCAGGTTTATTTATAAGGTAGGGGGTGTGTCCATGTGCTGAAACATCTCAATCACCTGATGGATGTGTCATGAGTCAAAGTTCTTCACAATGTAAAAGAATATGGTGGGCGTGAATATCGCCATATGTTCGCATGTTCGGTGAACCGCGAACTAGCAAAGTTCACCGCAAACCGACCGCCAGGCGAACCGCAAGGCCATCACTATTTGAGAATACCTATATAAAATTTCTTAGACTTGGTTTAGAAACTTTGAGGAAAACTGGTATATTGCATAATTCCCTAAAAACTTAGCTTGGTGACATGTCGTTTTAATTTGTCCTGTCGTACTTATCTGCAAGTATTAGTCTCTTCAAGGGATAAGTGCACAGTAAATGGTAACATTTTCATTTGTATATGATATTGTTACCACAACCTAGATTTCAGTGCCTTTTCAGTGATTTTTTAATAATGCAGCTGTTGGTCTGAACCATAAAATGCACTTTATTTGAACTTTTTAGACTTGCAGTGCGTCTTGCCTTGTCAGTTTCAATTTATCTGATTCTGTTGCACACATGATACTGTTTCGTCCCTCTGCTGGTTATATTACAAATTAGAAAACGGGATTGTGGTTCTGCACTGGGTAAAAATGTATTAATTACTTCCGTAATTAGTAATGCTTAATTATTTACAATTACCGTGCTTAACAAGCCTGTCTTAACAAGTCCTAGAATGTCTTCTTCAGAGCTAAACGGGAAGTCTAGAAGTTTTTGATTTTTTGGGGAGGTGGAAATTAGTAATGTAAAATTATAATGCCTCGTACCTTTGTTCTCTGTAAGTTGTTAGTAATGTTCTCGTGGCGGTAGTTAGTCAGATTTAAAATAACACCTAATTTGATTGAATATACACAATTGTTGTCTGTAAAGCTCCACCTTTAGAGCCAACTGAAGGATTTAAGTAATTGCACAAATGACTGTGCCTTAAGTCTCATGCACACAGTCGTTATTCCCCGTCTAGAGAAAAGTCCTATTCTTGCTCACAAAATGGACAAGAATAGGCCTTATGGACCACCATATGGCCTTATGGATATAGATACCTGTGTGCTGATCTTATCTTTTGCGGCCCCAATGAGATGGATGAAGCTACAGCCGTGTGCTTGAGGCCTTAGGGTGATATTATTGGAAGTGTACCTTCTATATGTGGACTCACCCCAATAATAAGATGTAGTGCTGCAGGAAATTTCAGATTCCTCATACATTCTGTTGACCCAAAGACAATCTTTAGAAAGAGGTCCACTGAAACTGCTGACAGTTCTATGGAACCTTACTGGATTTGGAATTTCCAATTGTTCCACATGTATCTTAAAAAAAAAAAAAGCCCACAGCTAAAATAATTTTATATCCTAAATATAGTATTAAATTGTCTCAAATGTGAAGCCTAATTTTCTGTAATTGGATGTGATTATCATTATTTCTCATTAGACAGAGTAAAGAGAGAGGTTGGCTCAGGTTTTCAGCTCCTTACAAGACACAGCTTTGATAATCGGTCTGTAACTCCAATGATCCATCCATGCATTCCTGCCTTTTCAGAGAATACATGATTGGCCCATTATAGTTAATGACCGTCTGTGTGGCCTCGGTCAAAAGCCAAGTGGAGCCAAAAGGAGATGCCTCTTCACAGTGATCACGCAGATGGAACAGGTTGATAACACATCCTAGACCTTATTAGTATGTCAACTGGAAAACACATATGAAAAGGGATGGTTTCAAATATAGAGTTTAATTTTTTTTAAAATTAGACCTTTCAGACCAGAGCAACCGTTTGGGGCCATTCACATGGCAGATTTTACTCCTGGAATTTTGACATGACAGGCGAGAGAAACAGGTGGCCTATTATGGTGTCCATTAAACAGCTTTATGACATGCAAATCCATCTGGAAGCAATTAGAATTTTTATTTTTTATTTTACGGTTTTATTGAAAACTGGAGGCAATAAAGCAATTTAAAAGTAACTAGGAGAACTTCTGTAGTATCAAACTATCTAGTTATTGTGACAAGGTGCCATCAGCATTGGGAAATGTAAATGCTCAAAATAATGCTGGCTTTCCAAGGTCTACCTAACTCCATCCACAACGCTTAGAAAGGAAAACAAAGGAAATCAGATTTGTCATATTGTTTTCAATGGGAGGCAATGCTGTAGTTTGCAGTCCAGCGGTTAAAAGTCAGGACGTGCGCGGACAGCCAAGAAGGGACGTGTGCGGACAGCAGCCATTGTTGTGTGCTTGCGGGTAAGCTCTATCGATCAGAGCTGAGCTTGGAGTGGGTCCCCAGCATCTGAATTAAACAACCATTTTAGAAACTGCTGCAGTTTCTGCCGCGGCATCGAAGTCTGCCATGTGAATAGGCCTTAGGTTTCTGTCTTCTGGCAAACAGATATTTTGCCTGGCAAAGTCATGACCAGTCAAGCATTTCCCTTGAAGAAGTATGTAGGGGAAGTATAGTATTGCAAGATGGCCATTGGAATAAATGGATACCTCATGTCCACCAGAACAGTTGGTGCTTTAACGCAGCAGCTCTCCATTCTCACAGAGGTGGGTTTAATTTGGAACCGTTCTCTATGATGTCCATATGCCCAAATGAGCTAGTCAGACACTGTCTTCATGACATAAAACTTTTAAAGGGATTATGCCATGATTAGTGTAAAAGAATGTAAATCAGACATCACATAGTACAGAAACAGCTCTAAATCTCACATGGATCCAGATCGTCCCCCATTCATAACTTCAATTCTCCTGATAGATTGTCTTCATGCAGAAGTTCAGGGGGTTTGTCCTTTTTCAGGGGGCATGCCCTTTGTAAAAAAGTCCGATTTTAACAGTAGATATGGCTGCTGTAAGAAGGTACAAGGAATCATCGTGGATAATAGGTATGTGTCACCGAGGTTCCTGGCCTTGGTGGAGTAAGAGACGGTTTTTATGTGTCAGCAGCAGTTGCTGTTTGACTCTTTGATACTTAGTATAGCTGTAATAGCTGATCTGGGACGGCTCTTACTGCGAGTAGTCAAAGTGTTGGGTAGGTGACTACTCCCCATGTTCCAGGCCAGGTTTTGCCAGGCATAAAAACCAGCCATCACTGCCAGGTCAAGAGGATTACCTCCGTCTGACAGTGGAGTTCAGGAAGTCTGTGTGATGGGATCTGAGGCCTGTGCCTGGAGAGCGGAGACCCGGTTGTCAGGTGAACAGGCTGTCTAAAGCCTGTATTTGAACTTTTGGGGGCAGACCTGCCACCAAGGTGACTTTTGTTATGTTAACTTGCCATTGGGTGTGAAGTAACACCAACACTGCAAAAGTGACGTTTTGTTTTTGCCATCATGTGTGAATAAACACTGACGTTTGAATTACGAACTTGTATTTTGCCTCTGTACTGCACCCGCTTATCCTAACTACCAGAGCGAATCTCACTAACTAAGCATGTGTGACCGTCTCTGTAGATGGACGTGCAGATTGCTATATAGACTAAACATCAGGGGGCGCAATTATAATGAATTAAAGAGAATATTTCACAACTGGAACATATTTTTAACAGAAAGTAAATTACAAAAGTAATTTGTTTTTAATATTGAATTATATTAAAATAACATTTGACGATAGCAAAAACCCTTTAGGTCAAATTGAATTCACTGTGCAACCTATTGGTTTTGGAAATGCTGCAACATTTATTCTGTTTTTGTGGAGATTTTAGGATATGCTGACCCCATAGAGTGCTGCTGTGGTTTAATTTCACTTACTAAGGGGCCCTTTACAGATAATTGCTAATGAGCGTTCATAAAAAAAACTTATTAGCGATTATCTGGCAGTGTAAATGGACCGCCAATTACTCGATGACTAAGCAAAACACTCATTTATTGGGTAATAGATCATTTGTGCGGTCGCAAAAATTATTGTTTTACCACAGCAGATCATGGTGTGTAAACATCACCTGCTGCCGGCAAATAACTAGTCAGTATAAGGACGAGCAATGGCATTACCGATCATTCTTCTCCATACTGTGCAGGAGATTGCCGCAAGTAAATACAGCGGTCTCCTCCAGTAGCGAGCAGACTACAGGTCCTTCTAAAAAAATTAGCATATTGTGATAAAGTTCATTATTTTCTGTAATGTACTGATAAACATTAGACTTTCATATATTTTAGATTCATTACACACAACTGAAGTAGTTCAAGCCTTTTATTGTTTTAATATTGATGATTTTGGCATACAGCTCATGAAAACCCAAAATTCCTATCTAAAAAAATTAGCATATCATGAAAAGGTTCTCTAAACGAGCTATTAACCTAATCATCTGAATCAACTAATTAACTCTAAACACCTGCAAAAGATTTCTGAGGCTTTTAAAAACTCCCAGCCTGGTTCATTACTCAAAACCGCAATCATGGGTAAGACTGCCGACCTGACTGCTGTCCAGAAGGCCATCATTGACACCCTCAAGCAAGAGGGTAAGACACAGAAAGACATTTCTGAACGAATAGGCTGTTCCCAGAGTGCTGTATCAAGGCACCTCAGTGGGAAGTCTGTGGGAAGGAAAAAGTGTGGCAGAAAACGCTGCACAACGAGAAGAGGTGACCAGACCCTGAGGAAGATTGTGGAGAAGGACCGATTCCAGACCTTGGGGGACCTGCGGAAGCAGTGGACTGAGTCTGGAGTAGAAACATCCAGAGCCACCGTGTACAAGCGTGTGCAGGAAATGGGCTACAGGTGCCGCATTCCCCAGGTCAAGCCACTTTTGAACCAAAAACAGCGGCAGAAGCGCCTGACCTGGGCTACAGAGAAGCAGCACTGGACTGTTGCTCGGTGGTCCAAAGTACTTTTTTCGGATGAAAGCAAATTTTGCATGTCATTTGGAAATCAAGGTGCCAGAATCTGGAGGAAGACTGGGGAGAGGGAAATGCCAAAATGCCTGAAGTCCAGTGTCAAGTACACACAGTCAGTGATGGTCTGGGGTGCCATGTAAGCTGCTGGTGTAGGTCCACTGTGTTTTATCAAGGGCAGGGTCAATGCAGCTAGCTATCAGGAGATTTTGGAGCACTTCATGCTTCCATCTGCTGAAAAGCTTTATGGAGATGAAGATTTCATTTTTCAGCACGACCTGACACCTGGTCACAGTGCCAAAACCACTGGTAAACGGTTTACCGACCATGGTATTACTGTGCTTAACTCGGCTGCCAACTCTCCTGACCTGAACCCCATAGAGAATCTGTGGGATATTGGGAAAAGAAAATTGAGAGACTCAAGACCCAACACTCTGGATGAGCTTAAGGCCGCTATCGAAGCATCCTGGGCCTCCATAACATCTCAGCAGTGCCACAGGCTGATGGCCTCCATGCCACGCCGCATTGAAGCAGTCATTTCTGCAAAAGGATTCTCGACCAAGTATTGAGTGCAGAACTGAACATAATTATTGGAAGGTTGACTTTTTTTGTATTAAAAACACTTTTCTTTTATTGGTCGGATGAAGTATGCTAATTTTTTTAGATAGGAATTTTGGGTTTTCATGAGCTGTATGCCAAAATCATCAATATTAAAACAATAAAAGGCTTGAACTACTTCAGTTGGTGTGTAATGAATCTAAAATATATGAAAGTCTAATGTTTATCAGTACATTACAGAAAATAATGAACTTTATCACAATATACTAATTTTTTTAGAAGGACCTGTATTGTCAGCAAGGAATGCTTCCTTCCCGACAATCTGCTGCTGTATCGTCCTGTGTAAAGGAACTAATGAATCTTCTAAAGGAAATCTGTAATACATTTTATGGTATTTTATCTGAGTACATCATAAACTGGTGACAGATAGGAAAATATAGGGACATTTACTTGTATTAACCAAGCCGTTTTGCTAAAATCTGCATTGAACAGCTCCAGCACAAGCTGAACTATTCATTTTAGGGCTCATGCACACGTCCGTTGTTGCTTTGCGGTCCGTTTTTCACAGATCCGTTGTTCTGTATCTGAGGTTTTATTTTCTCTGATTTAAGTCCTCTTCCATTCTGTTATTCCACAAAACATATCCGTATGGTTTCCGTATGCGATCCATTTTTTGCAGAACGGAAACAGTAACTTATTAATCACCAAACACATGAGCAATATGGGCTGGACATAGCATGAATCCGCAAAATACGGATGGAATACGGATGACATACGGATGTGTTCCGTGTGCGTTTCGTATTTTTTGCGGACCCATTGACTTGAATTTTTTGCGGAACGGAAATCCGGAAAAGGAATGCACACAGAGTACCGTTGTTTTTGCGGACCCATTGAAGTGAACGGTTCCGCATACGGTCCACAAAAAAAATTGAATGGAAATGGAAAGAAAATACGTTTGTGTGCATGAGCCCCTACTCACACAGATAGCGCTGCTATATTCCGCAGCGCTTTACAGACAGTATCATTATCCGCTGTCCCCAATGGGGCTCACAATCTAAGGTCCCTATCCGTATGTCTTTGGAGTACCCGGAGGAAACCCACGCAAACATGGGGAGAACTTACAAACTCCATGCAGATGTTGTTCTTAGTTAAATAATCAGTGTCCTTGTTGTCTTTGGTTAAATAACCATTGAACCTCCATGTTTAATTACAAAGCTCATGCCAGCGAGCTCTCACCCGCCGCTAATTGCTATAGCAAATAAAGATGTCAATCAGTGTCCCAGCATTGTGCTAAGGGTATGCATCACCAGCTTTATGCTGCCCTAATTGAGGCAACAGATTTCCTTTGTTTTCCTTTTATAGCAATGTGGATGGATCTCCAATGCTGATGGCACCTTATCACAACCGCCAGATAGTTCCATACTACAGAAGTTCCCCTAGTTACTTTTTAATTGCTCTATTGCCTCCAGTTTTCAATAAAATTATAAGATTAAAAAAAAGATAATTCTAATTGCCTCAAGATGGATTTGCATGCCATAAATCTGCTGTTTAATAGACCACCTGTTTCTCTCCCCTGTTCCCTCTTGGTCTACGAATGCAGCATTCAAGGTATACAAGAATGACGATTTTAAATTTTAAAATGTGATCTTTTATTCTATATTTAATCGGTAGTTAATCTTAAATATTAAATTTTTATAATGCAATTACTTTTGGCAAGTCCCTTAACAATAATATATATTCAGCATTACAGCTACAAGGGTATTACTTTTCCAATATCAGTTAATTTTCTGAGCACGTTCCATTTTCTTCCAGAGGGAAGGTGTCATACTTGTGTAATATATTGCTATATCTGAAGTAATACTTAATCGAAGCATTACAATATAGCCTTATTAGTAACATTAATTTTGTGCCGTTTTAAGGGGAATCCGTATCTTTATTCAGTCTATTTATCAATGGTGCTCCAAATAATGAGTCAATTTATTATGTCTTTAGGTAATGCTATGTTTGTAATATATTTCATAAATTGCATTAGTTTTATATATATATATATATATATATATATATATATATACATACATACATACATACAGGTGAAACTCGAAAAATTTGAATATCATGCAAACGTCTATTTATTTCAGTAATGCAAATTAAAAGAAATTACATTAATGCAGCTTAAAATTTGAATTTTGTGAAAAGGTTCAATATTCTAGGCTTTAAGTGTCACACTCTAGTCAGCTAATTAATCCATACCCCCTGAGCAAAGGGGACCTCAAAATTGTGACTTTGGGGTTTCATAAACAGTAAGCCATAATAATCTAAATTATAACAAATAAAGGCTTGAAATATCTCGCTTTGCATGTAATGAGTCTATCTCATATGTTAGTTTCACCTTTTAAGTTGCATTACTGAAAAACATTTAACTTTGCACAATATTATAATTTTTCGAGTTTCACCTGTGTGTGTATATATATATATATATATATATATATATACAGTACAGACCAAAAGTTTAGACACACCTTCTCATTCAAAGAGTTTTCTTTATCTTCATGACTATGAAAATTGTAGATTCACACTGAAGGCATCAAAACTATGAATTAACACATGTGGAATTATATACATAACAAAAAAGTGTGAAACAACTGAAAATATGTCATATTCTAGGTTCTTCAAAGTAGCCACCTTTTGCTTTGATTAGTGCTTTGCACACTCTTGGTATTCTCTTGATGAGCTTCAAGAGGTAGTCACCTGAAATGGTCTTCCAACAGTCTTGAAGGAGTTCCCAGAGATGCTTAGCACTTGTTGGCCCTTTTGCCTCACTCTGCGGTCCAGCTCACCCCAAACCATCTCGATTGGGTTCAGGTCCGGTGACTGTGGAGGTCAGGTCATCTGGCGCAGCACCCCATTACTCTCCTTCATGGTCAAATAGCCCTTACACAGCCTGGAGGTGTGTTTGGGATCATTGTCCTGTTGAAAAATAAATGATGGTCCAAATAAACGCAAACCGGATGGAATAGCATGCCGCTGCAAGATGCTGTGGTAGCCATGCTGGTTCAGTATGCCTTCAATTTTGAATAAATCCCCAACAGTGTCACAAGCAAAGCACCCCCACACCATCACACCTCCTCCATGCTTTACGGTGGGAACCAGGCATGTAGAGTCCATCCGTTCACCTTTTCTGCGACGCACAAAGACACGGTGGTTGGAACCAAAGATCTCAAATTTTGACTCATCAGACCAAAGCACAGATTTCCACTGGTCTAATGTCCATTCCTTGTTTGTCCATTTCTTTAGCCCAAACAAGTCTCTTCTGCTTGTTGCCTGTCCTTAGCAGTGGTTTCCTAGCAGATATTCTACCATGAAGGCCTGATTCACACAGTCTCCTCTTAACAGTTGTTCTAGAGATGTGTCTGCTGCTAGAGCTCTGTGTGGCATTGACCTGGTCTCTAATCTGAGCTGCTGTTAACCTGCGATTTCTGAGGCTGGTGACTCGGATGAACTTATCCTCCACAGCAGAGGTGACTTTTGTTCTTCCTTTCCTGGGGCGGTCCGCATGTGAGCCAGTTTCTTTGTAGCGCTTGATGGTTTTTGTGACTGCACTTGGGGACACTTTCAAAGTTTTCCCAATTTTTTGGACTGACTGACCTTAATTTCTTAAAGTAATGATGGCCACTCGTTTTTCTTTACTTAGCTGCTTTTTTCTTGCCATAATACAAATTCTAACAGTCTATTCAGTAGGACTATCAGCTGTGTATCCACCTGACTTCTCCACAACGCAACTGATGGTCCCAACCCCATTTATAAGGCAAGAAATCCCACTTATTAAACCTGACAAGGCACACCTGTGAAGTGAAAACCATTTCAGGTGACTACCTCTTGAAGCTCCTCAAGAGAATGCCAAGAGTGTGCAAAGCAGTAATCAAAGCAAAAGGTGGCTACTTTGAAGAACCTAGAATATGACATATTTTCAGTTGTTTCACACTTTTTTGTTATGTATATAATTCCACATGTGTTAATTCATAGTTTTGATGCCTTCAGTGTGAATCTACAATTTTCATAGTCATGAAAATACAGAAAACTCTTTGAATGAGAAGGTGTGTCCAAACTTTTGGTCTGTACTGTATATATACAGTTATATACCCCAAATGCAGATATAAGGTTTAAATGGGGACCTGTTGCAGTTTTAGATCATTTAAAGGGGTTGTGCAAGAATGGTGTGGGTGTGTGGAGGGGTGGGGGAGCCCACTTTGCCAAACCTGCAAATGGAAGCTTACTTAGGCTACTTTCACGTTTGCGTTTTGCGGGGATCCGACAGATCGGTTCAGATAATACAGCCATCTGCATGAGTTCATCCGTTACCTGCTTCCCGACGCTGGCTGCCAGATCCTTTTCTTTCCAGCCTGCGATGCTTTGCTGGGCCTGATCTCTGTCAACATCTGGTTTGATGCCGCCTGCCGCCAATCACTGGCCACTGGGCTCCCTCGCTGAAAACATCCGGTTTGACACCGCCTGCAGCCAATCACTTTCTGTGGCAGTGAGCAGATCCCCTTGCGTCATGTGTCCATTACAGCAGATGTCGGTGAAAATGAGGATGAAGCATGTGAATTCCATGTTCTCTGACCCAATCCTGTGTCTTCCTTCCCTTTTCAGGACATTTGCATGCTCAGGTAAGCCAAGCTTGCATGAATATGAGGAAGAGGTTAGGGAGAGATAGCTGTCAGATCAACTAACACTCTGCTACTGTTTCTAATGTGTATGGCCAGCCTTAAGGCCCTATTACACAGAGCGAATATTGTACAGATTCTCGTGCATGCGAGCGAAAATGAACGAGAATCATGTGATGTAATAAGTATGAACGATTCAAAGAAGAGCAACAAATTGCTAATTTCTCGTCCAACGTGATCTTTCAGCGTTGTAAAAATGTATTGCTCCTTGTTAATAGATCAGTTCGTATAATATGGAGTCATCTACTCGCTAACGATCTTGAACATGCCTGTTGACCAAGCATCTGTCCACCATCTTTACATGTAATAACAAGGAACGACTATAAAGAGAATGAGTAACGACCGCAAGTACGAATGATTATCGATGTGTATAATAAGCTACATTTTCGTTTGTTTATCGTATGACATCTGCTGGTGTAATAGTACCTTTAGAGTTAGGAGATGATTAGAGTAGTCAGAAAGGGCAGAAATTGAACATGGGGTGCAATCTAGAAATTAGGAATCACGGGGTGTGTCACGTAGCGGGGACCAGACCAGCCCACCACGTCACGTGACAAGGGTTGCCCAAGCCCTTCAGGCCGATTCACCTCACGCCCTCACACGCTGTTACTCCCTACGCCGGGCCGTAACTAGAGTATAAATTGCCACCTGAAGCCTGCAAGCACACCCACGCACTAACATAAAATATTTACTGCCACCACCCATCAGTTATAAAGTCAACAGGACACCCCTGAGTGTTCCACTCGCAAGCAGACACCCACACGATAGCAAGCCTTACGGAAAAACAACATACAGCCTCAGACTGCACACACACTCTTCATGGAGCTAACAGGTTCTTAAGGTTACAAGAAAAACCATTAAACTTTTAGGTTTAATGTATAAAAAAAACACAGCACTTGATTAACAAGAGACATACATAAATGGCAAACAATTGTAAAATAAAAAGGAGAAAACAAAGAAAGTTCTAATACTTAACATTTGTGTGGTAAAAGTCCTTTCCTCCCAGGAGATTTGGGTAGAGTAATGGTGCATAAACCAATTTGATTGGATCTCTCACTTTGTGACACCCAAATATCCAAGGAATCACATTTTTATGTCTTTCCTCCAGGGGCAGGCCTGAGAGGGATTTTCCCTCCGACCTAAGGCTCAGCCCCTCTGGGCCAAGCTTCATTACCCATGCGGCCGGTCCAATGGCCATCTAGGGAACAGGTAAGAAAATATCAAAAATATAGTTTCCCAGTTGCCCTGGTGAAGATACAGACCCCAGCCCTTCTTCATAATTCATATCTCATCGTTCCGAGTCCTAGCATATCAAACGCTACACGTCCAGGACACTCGGAAGATGAGATCCTTATTTTAATAAGATGAAGGCGAGTTGATACGCCATGTCTGGTGTCCATGCAATGCCCCTATCATACCAGAGATGGTATTTTGGAGATGTCAGCCCCATCCTGAACAAGTTATGAGGGATTACAACTTATTGTTCATTCTCTGGTATGAAGGCCCCCTGCTGACACAAGGCGCCGGAGAGTCTGCTGTCCCCTGTCCTGAGTGTGACCAACAAACGGGCCCATCCTGGTTAGCATCTCTGTGCTAACTAACCCTCCTGGGAGCAGTTTTCTGTTTTCACAGGTATGAGGCAGACATCTCGGCACTAGATGTAGCCTTCAACCAATTCATCAATGGCTGCTGGACTTGCAATACAAATACATAAATACATACTGTATATGAATGTGAATCACACTGGACTATGTTACACTACAACATATACCCATAAAACATATAATATCACAGCAAACATTTATAACTAGGAATAAGGCGGTCCTTATTCCTGACAGGGTGTATTTAGTTGTTGTTTTTTTACCCCTGATTAATGTATTCAAAGTTTAGTATAAAACATAAGCACAGCTGAAAAGAATCTTGATTCAATCTAGAGTCAATCTTGATTATGTGTCACTTAGCGTCAATCTGTAATTAAGCAAATGATCACTTCATATAAGTCTGTGCCATGAAATATGCTGCTGCTGTTTTTCCTACAAAATCCAGACATATGGTACTAGACATGATTGTGTTCTGTTTTTATTGCTTTTCATTTGACACTTGGAGACATAAAGCATAAGGCACTTCCATTCTCTCCTGTAATCCCTTGTGTACAATATTAAAATCACTCAAAGCTGCCGATATTTAGCTACCTTTTATATGTAAATTTTGCCTATTGCTGCTTTTAGATTACTTACTTGCTTAGAAAGGGGATATGACTCTGTATGTCCTCGTTTTTATTCTGAAGAAGAATTAACCGATGCATTTGCATGATCAAACATCAAATGTATCTTTTACATAAATGCAGGTGGTTTGGATAAGTATACATATGAAAAATAATTTGCATGGCATGAATAGAAAGACAGATCATTCCTCCTGTTCACAGGCGAGTAATAGTGTTGGTGTCTTCTTTGGAGCCTTTTAGAAACTGTGTTTTCAAGAGACATTTCTAAGAATATATTCTTCCTTTGAGGGAGGGGATAGAGCCATCAAAATGCGGTTCAAGCATTCCCATTCTCTAAAATCCAGGCAGATGTCTTACTTAAACCGCTGTCTGTCTGGTACTTAAATATTCTTTATTGAGAAAATTCATTTTTAAATTAATCTGTCACCTGACCCATTAAAGAGCATTCCTCTCTGAAATACAATGAAAGTGCCCGTATGAGTTGTCCCTTCTGTTTTTCACACCCCATCTAATTTTCTTGCATTGATTCATATACAGGCAAAATTGCTATCCAGGAGTTTACATTCTTGGTGAAAAGTGGTTATGATTAATAAGTTGATAAATAATGTTTGCAACTTCGAGGAGGAAAACTCAAAAACGTACTGCATTTTAGGAAAGCCGCATTTGTGATTATAGTACTTAGTAATTTCTCATAGATCAGTCTACATATTTACCAAAGTCACGTGGGGCAACAAATTTGGTGGTTACAAGCGTATTGCAAGAGGCAACTGGCTTAGTGGTTATAAAAGGTCTCTTTAGGAGTAACAGGCTCACTTGCTCTTCTGGTGTTGCTCCCACCTCAATAGGTGTGAACAACTCTGGCCTAGATTCTCCCTCTGGTGGCAGTGATGAAGATAGCTCCTTGCTGCTTGGTGTAGGCTGTGGGCTTGATGTAGGCTTCTTTCTACACTACACTTATACTAGCTTGACGACAGGCCACAGATCCTCTCCATATGGCACACATACATACTCACAGTCCTTAGGCTCGGCACATTCTCAGCCACCACTTCTGTACTAGCCAACTGTCTCTACTTCTACTCTCTACACAGACATTTCTCCTTACAGCAAGCTGGTTAGTTGGTTTCTTCTGATCTAGCTTACCACATGTCCTCTGAACGCTATGGTTGGATACCCTCCCCAATGGTGCATCCTGCAGTGGCTGTTAATGCTCAAACCTCTATCTAGGTCATTAGGTCAGTGCACTAATTTCCAAAAGTCATTCTTCCAATTAGTCCTCTGTATATCAGTGGCTGTGACATACTCTGTATTCAACCTGAATGCTTTCACCGTCATATTCTGCGTCTGCCCTCATGTCCTCTTGGACCCCTCTATTTATCTCCTTAAGGACCATGCTACACATTGCAGGCACATCCGAGGCTTACCCTCTACGCAGCCCATTGACTCATGCAGACATTGAGGCTTGCATGGCACTAAACTCTTACTTACAAGCTCATGCCAACAATTGCAAGTGCAGTACACATGTGCAGTTTATTACAGCACTGGTTCCCTCGCACAGATATGCAGCACCCATTAACATACTGTGTGTGGGTGTATAGCTCACATTAGTGTTGAGCGAATCAAAGTCCAAGAATTTCTGAGAAAATTTGATTTGCCATGAAGCCGAATTTCCTTGTGCTTTGTAGTAACAAATCTATTCAGGTTGTACCATAACCTCAGAACATACCGCGGCGCTGTCTTACAGGGACCTGCACATCAGCAAACCTCCCTGTCTTGATATATAGCCCCATCTATTTAGGCCTGTTTCAGCCCTGATACACAATGGATCCCACACCATGGGCCCATTATTTGTAAGTGTCCTCTACTCACTCTGTTATACCTGAATATTTTCTGTGTGAATATTAGAACCAACTTTGATTAACACTCCAGGTGATTCATGCCCTGCTCGACGGCACAAGAGTTCCCCTGATGATTTGTACATGAAACATGCATGTAGGGATCAGCTGCACTAGGGCCCAACAGTGCCAAGTAGTGTAAGGGTAAGGTTCCGGATGGGGTCATTCTTTTTAGGACGAATGCTCCGTAGTTAGGACGCCAGGGACAAATCAGTATCCTTATCCTAGAGTGAAATAAGGACTTAGAGCCCTCCATCCTCCATCATCATATATGAACTATGACATCATCACTTGTAGTATACATCTTGCACTTGGCATACTCAGTCTAACAGCAATATAAGGCCTCATGCACCTGAAAGTATTTTCATTCTGTGTCCATTCCATTTTTTTTGCGGAACCATTCATTTCAATGGGTCTGCAAAAAAAACGGAAGGTACTCCTTGTGCATTCAGTTTCCCTATTTCCGTTCCGCAAAAAAAATAGAACATGTCCTATTATTGTCCGCATCACGGACAAGGATAGTACTGTTCTATTAGGGGCTAGCTGTTCTGTTCTGCAAAATATGGAATGCACACAGATGTCATCCGTATTTTTTGCGGATCCGCTTTTTTGCCGACCACAAAATACATACGGTCATGTGCAAGAGGCCTAAGGCACATCACATGGCATATCAGACATAACGTATCAAATAGCTTCACATATAAGAGTAGGTGGTCACATTACTGGCATTTCCCAGTAAATAGTCACATAACATTTTAGCGTGGGTGGTATTGCCACTATAACAGGGACAATGGTAACCCATAGCAAGGCAACAGCAACTGTGCATAGCTGCAAAAGGATACATTTTTCTGTAAGCCCCTATAGCAGTCTAGCTTTATTAAAGAGGGCAGCATGGCGGCAAGTTTTTGTTGCTGGAGATTGGAAGCAGGGAACGTGCTGCAAAAAATTGAGGATCTAATGACATCTCATTGAAAAACTCTGCGGAGGCAAGTCAAGGATTAAAAAAACAACAACTTCATGATGGTCTGGGATAGATGGAGAAAACTTTTGATGTGAACAGAACAGCTACAATTGAAGAACACATTGATCATGATTCATTTCTGCAATCAGAATTCTGTAGCTGTCCCCAATCACTAATTTTCTCTGTGTAATGACATACTTGCCAACATTTAAAAAGAAAAATTTAGACATTTCAGCCCCATCCCCAGAGCACCCACAAAACTCCATCTTTGGGATTAAACTTACACAAGTCCTGAACTTTTTGTGACTCAATTTGAGGAATTGTCCCTGCAAAATCAGGACTGTTGGCAAGTGTGTAATAATAGTCATTGTAATTGAACATGATAGGGCAACGTTGTCCCCTAATGGTATGATGGTATTTGGTCATGGGAGGGAGGTATTTTTCAATTTGTTTATGCTATAACTGCTGTACCTCATCCACAATGATTCCTTGTACCTTCTTACAGTATCCATTCCTTCTTCTTTCACTTTCCAGTTTCGGGTGATTTTAAATTCTAGCAATGCAGTTCACTTCTAGCTATAGAGCCAGTGATTTCTCATCATAGTTTGAACCCATTCTAATAATATTTCCATTGTGACACAATATTACTGGAAAGTAATAGAAGAAGGAATGGATACTGTAAGAAGGTACAAGGAATCATTGTGGATGATAGGTATGTGTTACCGATGGTTCCTGGCCTCAGTGGAGTAAGAGACGTTTTTTATGTGTCAGCAGCAGTTGCTGTTTGACACCTTGGTACTTAGCATGGCTGTAATAGCTGATCCGGGACGGCTCTTACTGAGAATAGTGAAAGTGCTGGGTGGGTGACTACTCCCCATGTTCCAGGCCGGGTTTTGCCAGGCATAAAAAACAGCCAGCACTGACAGGTGGAGAGGATTACTTCCGTCTGACAGTCGAGTTTAGGAGGTCTGTGTGCTGGGATCTGAGGCCTGTGCTGGAGAGCGGAGACCCATGTGTCGGGAACAGGCAGCCTAAAGCCTGTATTTAAACTTAATGAGGCAGAACTGCCACCAAGCTGACTTTTGTTTTATTAACTTGCCATTGGGTGTGAAGTAACACCAACACTGCAAAAGTGATGTTTTGTTTTTGGCATCATGTGTGAATAAACACTGAAGTTTGAATTATGAACTTGTATTTTGCCTCTGTACTGCGCCCGCTTGTCCTAAGTACCAGAGTGAATCCCCATAATACACATAAAAATGTCCTGAGGGTGCTTAAAGGAATTTTTGGGGATTACTATAGTTTTTAACAGATATTCACATGGTTGCTCTCCTGACCTGTGTTCAACATGTAAAACAATCAGGCTGGTTTCTTTACATTCTTTATGTACCTTTTGCTGTTGCTATATCTAACCAAACCCATGATCCATTTCTCCATTCTCTACCACAGCTCCAGCACTGCCCCTGGCAATGTCCAGCTAGTTACATAGACACTCCCCTATCACTGCCCCTAACAATTCCCAACTAGTATATAGCTCCACCTACCAGCTAGTTACATAGACACTCCTCTATCACTGCCCCTAATAACACCCAGTTTGTTTATAGCCCCTCCCACCAACTAGTTACATAGATACTCCCCTATCACTGCCCCTAACAACACGCAGCTATTTTATAGCTCCTCCCACTCAGCTAGTAACATAAATACTCCCCTAACACTGTCCCTAACTATGCTCAGTTGGTTTTTAGCTCCTCCCACCAGCTAGTTACAAAGAGACTCCCCTATCAATGCCCCTAACAATGCCTAGCTAGTTTATAGCTCCTCCCACCAGCTAGTTACATAGACACTCCCCTATCAATGCCCCTAATAACACCCAGCTAGATTATAGCTCCTTCCAGAGGAGGATGACAAATATCATATTACAAAAAAATAATAAAGGAAAAACTGAAAATGATTTCAAAAATCTATATTTTCCCTTAGATTTTTTTCCCTGTTACAAAAGTTTTCAAGACAAAGCATTTCTAAAACCATTACAGTATATTTATATTGTGAAATTGGATGCTACTTGTGTAATTTACCTACCGACTGGGCAGGACTAGTGAATTTTGGCGGTCTATTTTTCTATAGCTGGTTCTGTGGCTCCACACTACTATAACATTAGAAACTCCTTCAAAGTGACTATTTTTTTTTTTTATGTATTTATCTTAGGGGAATTTAGACATTTTAAGCTTTCGGCTTTAAAAAAAAAACATATATATATATATATATATATATATATATAAATGTACATAGACTGCTTTTCTACTACTAAAACTAACTATATCAGCTTTTTTATTTAACTTTTTTTTTTATGAAAAAAGGGAATTACCCCCTCCCCCTTTATTTTACCTATAAGAAGGGGTTAGTTCACAGACAGCAGCATCACAGTTCACTTTACAGCCAACAGGGATCACTTAGTTGAAAGCTCCCCTGCTGGCTTTATATACTTTTCTTTACATAACAGCATGTCACAATGAATACATGCCTGGAGACTACTTTTTTTTTTTACTGTGACCACAGCTGTCTGATAACAACATGGTCACAGCAATCTGCAGCTCCACGGGGTACTGGCAGATCGATGCGTTTATACATCTGGTTGCAGTTATCAGCCTACTGCCACGAGGTATAAAGTAGTTTGGCGGTAGGCAACTGGTTAAAGACTTACAAAGCTTTCCTGCACGGGGTTGCAGCCGTGATTTGGTTTGATTACCACTTTGCTTCTGCATGACAGAACTTCAGTTCATTCCTTTGTAGAGCCATCGTATGGTTGATGAGATAATATGGCATTGAGCCGAAATGTATTAAAAGGAATAAAATATTGTATTAACTCAGCCTGATCCCATCTTAATACTTCTTAACATTCCTAACTTCTTTGCTCACATGATGGCTGCACTATGCTTCCATTATTGATTGAACTAGGCTATGATTTTCTTTCCTTTCTAGTTGTTTAGTAGCACATTCAAGTGTGTTTTATGTTTGCAATTGCGTATTGCGCAAGTGGTGTAAATATTGGGTATAATTACAGCCTGAAGCTATATCCCAGAGCACATTGGTGATGAATTGAAGCCCAATTATTTTTGTCTAAGATTAACGTGTTGACTTTTTGTAAATCAGTAGAGAAATATTGTTATTCTTGTGGTTATATTGGATATTGGTAAGTATCACATCCCGGTTTATCCCAGTGCTGTTTGTTTTGGACTGGACCATCTCACGCACACAACCAGATTTTTTATCTATGTGCAATCTGTATTTTTTGTAGAAAACATACTTATCTATTAATTTCTGTGGGGTCATGAACACATCATGGTTTTAAATGGATCCATTTTTCCATTCAGCAAATTATAGAACATGTCCTGTTTTGGTCCATTTTTGGGGCGAGAATAGCCCTTTCTATTTAGGGGGTAAGTAAATTAGGAAGATATTTGTATTTTGAGGATTTGTTGTTGTGGACTGAATTACAGATACAGTGTGTATATGAGGCCTAAGCGATATGTTTTACCCCATTGGTGTCCTGTTCAGGTTAATACTTGTTTTTGCTGTTTGTCAGTGATGGTAGAAGATGTATTTAGTGTCTTAAAGGAGTAAGAGAAGTGTTTGATTGTCGAGCTCCAAAAATAACTAGTAAAGACTATAATTAGGAAATTCTAAGGATATCTATACCCTGTAATTACCTATGCCCATGAGGAAAACCCCTGTCTATATTTCCTTTTAAGGCATATCAATAGAAATAAGTAATTGGAGTCTAAAAAAATCAAATTTGACCAGGATTTGGACCGCAAACGGCGGATCTGCAAAAAACGGAAGCCTCCCGTGTGCCTTCCGCAATTTGCTGAACGGAACGGGCGGCCCATTGTAGAAATGCCTATTCTTGTCCACACAACAGACAAGAATAGGACATGTTCTATTTTTTTTGCAGGGCCACGGAACAGAGCACCGGATGTGGACAGCACACGGAGTGATTGAAGTGAATGGGTCCGCACCCGAGCTGCCAAAAATGCGGCTCGGATGCGGACCACAAAAACGGTCATAAGCATGAGGCCTAAATCATTGCTTTAAGAAATAGGAAAGTTGCATGTTTTCTTAAGGTTGTTCTCTAAAAGTGTACCTAAACATTCAAACTATTTTATTAAAAACTTTTTTAAATTACATGTAAAAAAAAATATATATACAGTATATATTTATTTTTCTTAAAAAATAGGAAGATCGGGTGCCTATAGCGCTTTAGAATCTTTACACTTGTGCATCGCTGACATGTCAGCAGTGTGCGTTGTACGGATTCCATTGTGGGGCTGCAGTGAATGATGTGCAGACAGAGGCAGACATCACTGCCTGTGCCAGCTCTGCTCTGCTAAAGCCTGGCATTAGTGATGGCCTTGCGGTTCGCCTGGCGGTCGGTTCGCGGAGAACTTTGCTAACTCGCGATTCGCCGAACATGCAAACATATGGCGATATTTGCGCCCGCCATATTCTTTTACATTGTGAAGAGCTTTGACCCATGACATCCATCAGGTGGTACAGGAAAGCCAATTGAAAAGTTTCAGCACATGGACATACCCCCTACCTTATAAATAAACCTGATCTGGGTGCCATTTTACATTCAGTGTTTTGTCAGTATAGGGAGAGGTTGCTGTGTGGAGCAGGGACAGGCTGTTAGGGACACCAAATGCTTGCTAATAGGGTCACAAAAGTCCTTTTAAGGACTGGTATAGGTGTGCTATTGATTGGTGTGCAGTATATAGGGATGTAATACACTTATAATATACTTTCTAATATAGAAAGCCTATTATAGTGGATTTGCATTGTGCAGCAGTGGTGAGCGGTTCTACAGTGATACTGGAGCTACACAGAGTGACAAATGCAATTAGAAGAAATAATTATAACTGGTGTGATATACCAGTCGCCCCCCAAAGAAACTGATAGAAGCGGGGTGTAATATACCAATAATACACTTTCTATATAGTGCATTTGGACACTGCAGCATTTGTTTGCGGTTTTGCTGCATTCCCTCTGCTACACACAGTGACAAACGGTATTGGAAAAAATAATTATAACTGGCATGCGCATGCGCGTACGCGAGAATTATATTGCCGATATTTCGCATTTAAAAAAGTAATGAATGGAGATCGCAAATTCAAATAATACATCTGGTATGTCACTGTCCATGTTGTGGGACTATTTGTGCACTTCTAGTAATTATTTCTAGGCTGCAAATATGAGCTGAAGGTTTTTCAGGTTCACTTGCCATTAAAATGAATTGGACCCGCCGCGAACTTGCGGTTCGCGAACATTTGATTGCGTTCGCGAACCGTCCCTGCAGATGTTTGTCCATCACTACCTGGCATAGCACTATCCATGTACTAGGCAAGGCTTTTAATTGTGCCTCCAAATAAAATATATTAGGGCTCATGCACACGGCCATTACCCTTTTTTGCGGTCCATATAACAGGGATCCACATAACAGGTATACTGGATGTGTGTTCCGCATTATGCAGAACGGAACATCCTGCCCTCAATAGAGCTGTCCCATCCTTGTCTGTACAACGGACAAGTATAGGACAATGGTCTATATTTTAGCAAAAAATACTCTGCAGTATCAAGGCGTGAAATAAAGTCAGCTCTGCTACACCTAAATATATGCGTTGTCTATGGGTTAACAATTCTAAATACCTTTTCACAATGTGAAATTTTGATCCGTGAAATTCTGCACTTGACCCTGCCAAAAAAGCATAGCCCACTTCTTGGTTGGTGATCAAGCTATAACATTTCTAAATTAATTTCATAAAAGCACTCTTATATTTATAAACTCCTAATTAAAAATCTCCACTGGTCTCATCCATGAATTGCAGCGAACCAGTCCAAGATTAACTCAGATTTGTAAAGGCAGGAGGTCAGTGGTTTACGATGCTAGAATTTTATTTTCCATCTGTGTATAATAAAGTGATTATCCTTATGGTTCTGCAGAGATGGGGTTAATTATAATTTTATAATTATAACTTGGCAGGAAAGAGATAAAATAACAATATTCAATAGTCACATTTTCTTCCAGCTCCCGGTGCATAAGAGCAAACATAACCCAAAACAAAGTCGTTGTCTTTCAGCGGCACTGCTGTGAAAAAAATCATATTTGGGTTTATGTCAGGTCTGAAGAATATATTTAATAGTGACAAGGGGACTGCTGCCAACCGTGCCGCGTACATAGTCATGTTCATATTGGCAAGAGCAGTTAGCTCTGATTAAACATTAGGCTTCTTTGGATGGCTAAACACAGATCCAGTTCATTTCTTTCTTCCAAGAAATATCTTTTACTGCTGGTCAGATTTGGTAAGTATTCCTCTGTACAGCTATTAGTAGTTTACCATTTACTAGATATGCAGAAAAGTCAATATTTCTTATTGGTTTATTCTAGTAATCATTTGAAGTCCAGGAACCTCTTTAATTAGATTTTGAGCAGTTCCTTAAAAAAACACTCCACCAGTATTCTAGCAGTGTAATCTGTTATACGTAGGATTGAACTGAACTTTTGGATTTTTGGACCCCGGACCTGAACCTGAACTCCTTTAGTAAAAGTTCGGGTTCGGTGTTCAGCAATTTAATGGTGCTTTTTGAAAGGCTGAGCAGAGCAGCCAATCAACAAGCGTTTAACTTGTGTGCCATTAGAAGCCATCACAGCCATGCCTACTAATGGCATGGCTGTGATTGGCCAGTGAAACATGTGACCCAGCCTCTATATAAGCTGGAGTCACGTAGCACTGCACGTCACTCTGCTCTGAATAGTGTAGGGATAGGATCCTGCCAGGGCCGGTGCAAGGATTTTTGCCAACACAAGCAAAGCTACATTTTGGCGCCCCCCCATGGCACATCAACCCCCCCCCCCCGTCCGGCCCTGGCCCCATCCCATAATCACCCCCTATTGTGTCACATTTCCCCCCCCAGCCTATTGACAATAGGGGGTAATGATATGATCATGGATGGGGCCAGGGCCATCCGGGCAGGGGAATTATGTGCCATGGGGGGGAGGAGAAATATGACACAATAGACTATTGTGTCACATTTCCCCCCCCCCATGGCACTTAATCCCCCCCCCCAGCCCGGACAGCCCTGGCCCCATTCATGATCACATCATTACCCCTTATTGTGTCACATTCCCCCCCCCCCCGGCCGACCCTTCCTGGCGGCCTGGCCCCATTCCCATATCACATACTCAGAGTACTGTACAACTGTACAAACATTTATATTGTCCCCCCTCCCTCCATAATGTCACGGTCACACAAACTAGCGCCAGAGCAGAGGCGCTCAGGCTTAGCACGGCATTCAATGATGTGTTTAAAAAAAGTAATTACAAAACAACAATCATTAATATTGGGGGGGGGGGGGCAATATTAATGATTGTTGTTTTGTAATTACTTTTTTAAAACACATCATTGAATGCCGTGCTAACCCTGAGCGCCTCTACTCTGGCGCTAGACTAGTCAGTGTGCGCTAGCCTAGCCTAGCGCTTATGCGCTCATTTTATCATTTTGAAATAATTTTTAATGATCATTAATTATTATATACCATTCATTCAATTCGGAACAGTTCAAACTTCAAG
Source organism: Bufo gargarizans (assembly GCF_014858855.1). Lineage (NCBI taxonomy): Eukaryota > Metazoa > Chordata > Amphibia > Anura > Bufonidae > Bufo > Bufo gargarizans. The sequence continues at coordinate 79,317,050 of NC_058088.1, read as the reverse complement.
TGACCTACCCTAACAAGTCCTGAGTCAACTCCTGACCTGTCCTGACTCCTGCTGCTGCTGGCTGCCAGTGCGTCTGGTGGTCTAATATGGCTGACGTCTGTGTGAGTCAGACACAACACAATCAGTCAGCTCGAGCCTCGCCTATTAGTCCCTGCGATACCCGCTGCCGCGGCACAGCTCACTAGCAGTCAGGCCCCCGTGGCAGGCTGAGCCCATGTGACCGTGTGTTGCTGTGACTCTGAGCGGCCGGCACACGCAGGCTGGGAGCGGGCGCAAGGCGGCGGCGCTGCGGCACAAATTCAAGAAAGTTATAAAAATTAAAAAAGAGCATTCATTTTTCCGCCCTGCGCAGGGTGCACCCTAAGGCAGCCGCTTGGTCTGCCTTATGGTAGCGCCGGCCCTGGATGCTGCTGCTGTGAGGGAGAGAATAGGACAGAATCATTAATCTGAAGTGCTTATTAACTCAACAATCTACCTAAATTATATTTTGTGGGTTCCGTGCACAATCTTTTTACCCTGCCCTGAGCCCAGTGACACAGAAAAATAACTTGTATCCGTCTGTTAGTTAGGTGGGCAATGGCGGCCATTATATGCAAGTTCTGTGCACCAGCACAGCATTAGAGATGTTGCGAACATAAAATTTCCCGTTCAGTTGACGCAGAGTCGGGTTTTAATCCATAAAGGGCATAAATCACCTAACATTCCTAAATTGTTTGGAATAACGTGCTTTAAAACATCCGGTATGATGTTGTATCGATCAGGTAGTGTAAGGGTTATGCCCGCTTCAAAATGACAGACCAAACTATGACAGACCAAGCTCCTCGTTTAACGCACCGCAAACAGTCCATTTGCACAACCGCAAACTCCCCATTTGCACATGGTTGGATACCAAGCTAGCTATGTCCCGTTCCTTGTCCTCACTGACGTCATTGAAGGTATCTTCCTCCACCCAACCATGTACAACACCAAGGGTCCTCGAAAGCTGACAACAAGCCCCCTGGGACGCCTGCTGTAATTGGTCTTCCACCTCCTCTGACTCCTCTTCTTCAGACTCCTCTCTCTGCGTTGCCGCAGGTCCAGCAATCGACAACGACAAGGCTGCTTCTGGTGGTGATGGTGACCATAACTCTTCCTCTTCATGCTCATCTACGGCCTGATCCAGCACTCTTTGCAGGGCACGCTCCAGAAAAAACGCATATGGGATGAGGTCAATGATGTTGCCTTGGGTTTGACTGACCAGGTTTGTCAACTCCGCAAAAGGACGCATGAGCCTACAACAATTGTGCATGAACGTTCAGTAATGCGGCCAAAAAATACCCAGCTCCACAGAGGCTGTCCTCTTTTTTTTTTTAATTAAAGAAAATCTGTTCTTACCAGTTTAATCTCTGTTTTGTCCCCTATCAGGGGCCGGTGTGGTGTATGGAATAGATTTTAGGAATCGGGAGATGGAAAAAGATGCTTGGTCGGTCCTCTTATTTCCAATTTGGGGCACTGCGCGTGCGCCGTGCAATGTACTGTGCTACCAGATATGAGTGGTATGTTAAGTAGTACTATTTCTATCAGTTTAATCCCTGTTACGTCCCCTATCAGGGGACGTGTATGGAATAGATTTTAGGAGCCGGGAAATGGAAAAAGATGCTTGGTCGGTCCTCTTACTTCCAATTTGGGGCACTGCACGTGCGCCGTGCAATGTACTGTGTTACCAGATATGAGTAATATGTTAAGTAGTACTATTCCTATCAGTTTAATTCTCTGTTACGTCCCCTATCAGGAGACGTTTATGGAATAGATTTTAGACAACCGCAAACAGTTGACAATAGTTGACACACTCATGACATACATTTTATTCCTCTATGCGTCAATCTTGGTGTAGTGATGACTGTGCTCGTGCACACGTTTGGGAGATTGCAGGTGATGGCAGTTTTTCAAAGCCTATGGTCGTGCTGAGGTAGTTCAGTGACAGTTAAGTGACCCAGAAAACAATGATTCTGCAGTGTGGGCCAATTGTTGGCCTAGTAGGCTTTAATGATCACCTTAGATGATCACAAACAAAATTAATATTTTTCAATGCAAAATTATCCATCCGATCGCTTTTGGTCTGTTCACAATGAAGCAACGACCTTATCATCTGGGGTGTGCCAACATTGCCATTGCCAACGCACTCATAGAGGTGATCGCTTCATTGTGATACGCAAGCCCCTTTACCACAACAAGGTAACGATCACGAAGGGGAATTGACACATGCATGTGCCTTTTTTTGTTTTTGCAGCCACAGTGCAGCACCAGAGGCCAGAAAAATTAGGCATGCACGCATGCTGTAGCAGCGGCTGGAAAAATGTATGTTTTCCAGGCAGAAAGTGCACTAAAACATTGCGGCTTGAACCCTAGTTGGTGGCGGAGAAGTCACGCAAGTCATCCGGCATGAAGAGATAAAATACAGCAGCGTGTGGACCATTTTTAGCCTAAGGCAGCTCATCTCATCAGGCCTTTTTTTAGTCAAATGTATCGCCCAATGTCAGTCCCTTCGGGATCCATGCCTCATTCATCTTAATAAAGGAGAGATAATCTAGACTTTTTTTACCTAGGCGACTTCTCTTCTCAGTGACAATACCTCCTGCTGCACTGAAGGTCCTTTCTCACAGGACACTTGAAGCGGGGCAGGCCAGAAGTTCTATCACAAATTGGAATAGCTCAGGCCACAGGTCAAGCCTGCACACCCAGTAGTCAAGGGGTTCATCGCTCCTCAGAGTGTCGATATCTGCAGTTAAGGCGAGGTAGTCTGCTACCTGTCGGTCGAGTCCTTCTCTGAGGGTGGACCCTGAAGGGCTGTGGTGATGCGTAGGACTTAAAAAGCTCTGCATGTCCTCCATCAACAACACGTCTGTAAAGCGTCCTGTCTTTGCCGGCGTGGTCATGGTAGGAGGAGGATTACTTTCACCTCTTCCCCTGTTAGATTCCTGTTGTGCTGTGACATCACCCTTATACGCTGTGTAAAGCATACTTTTTAACTTGTTTAAGAACTGCTGCATCCTTTCCGACTTCCGGTAATTCGGTAACATTTCAGCCACTTTCTGCTTATACCGGGGGTCTAGTAGCGTGGCCACCCAGTACAGGTCGTTCTCCTTCAGCCTTTTTATACGAGGGTCCCTCAACAGGCACGACAGCATGAAAACCCCCATTTGCACAAGGTTGGATGCCGAGCTACTCATGTCCCGTTCCTCGTCCTCACTGAAGGTCTGTTCTTCCCCCCAGCCACGTACAACACCACGGGTACCAGATAGGTGACAACAAGCACCCTGGGATGCCTGCTGTGGTTGGTCTTCCTCCTCCTCACAGCCACATTCCTCCTATGACTCCTATTCCTCAGACTCCTCTTCCAGCGTTGCCGCAGGTCCAGCAAGCAATGCTGATAAGGCTGTTTCTAGTGGTAATGGTGACCACAACTCTTCCTCTTCACGCTCATTTACAGCCTGATCCAGCACTCTTTGCAGGGCACGGTCCAGTAAGAAAACAAATGGGATAATGTCGCTGATGGTGCCTAGGTTTGTCACCTCCTCAAAAGGACGCATGAGCCTACAGGCATTGCGCATGAGCGTCCAGTAACATGGCAAAAAAATACCCAGCTCCGCAGAGGCTGTCCTAGCACCCCGGTCATACAAATACTCGTTGGCTGCTTTTTCTCGTTGGAGCAGGCTGTTGAACATTAGGAGTGTTGAATTCCAATGTGTCGGGCTGTCGCAAATCAAGCGCCTCACTGGCATGTTGTTTCGCCGCTGAATATCGGAAAAGTGCGCCATGGCCGTGTAGGAACGCCTGTAAGCCTGGGTACTTATGCACAAAGCGTTGTACGATCAGATTCAACACATGTGCCGTGCAGTTGGTGCGGAGTAAGCCACTGAACCGTCTGTGCATTCAGGGCGGACAGGAGTGCTGGTCCGGTGTGACTCTCTGCTTTCAGGCAAGTCAACCCCAAGACGGCGTGACACTGTCGTATCCGGGATGTGGAATAGCCCCTGGGGAGCTGGGGGGTGCAGTTGATGTGGAACAAGACGCAGCCGCAGAAGAGGACTCAGCCGAGGAGGTTAGCGAAGAGGATGGAGTAGGATGAGTAGAGGAGGTGGCAGCAGGCCTGCCTGCAAGTCGTGGCGGTGTCACCAACTCCTCTGCAGAGCCACACATTCCATGCTTGGCAGCCGTCAGCAGGTTTACCCAATGCGCGGTGTACGTGATATACCTGCCCTGACCGTGCTTTGCATACCAGGTATCAGTGGTCAGATGGACCCTTGCCCCAACACTGTGTGCCATACACGCCATGACTTCCTTTTCCACAATAAAGTACAGGTTGGGGATTGTCTTTTGTGAAAAGGAATTTCGGCCGTGTACCTTCCACTGCAGTGTCCCAATAGCTACAAATTTTTTGAAGGCCTCAGACTCCACCAGCTTGTTTGGTAAAAGCTGGCGAGCTAAGAGTTCCGACAAGCCAGCTGTCAGACGCCGGGCAAGGGGGTAACTCTGTGACATTGGCTTCTTACACTCAAACATTTTCTTGACAGACACCTGACTGTAGGCAGATGAGCAGGAACTGCTCAAGGGGAGAGGCGGAGTGGCGGATGGTTTAGAGGGGGCAAGGAGGACAGCAGTGGTTGACGTGGCTGAAGATGCTGGACCAGGAGGAGGATGGTGGCTTTGAGTTTGTGTGCTGCTTGTACTCGTCATCATGTGTTAATCCCATAGGCGTTTGTGATGTGAGATCATGTGCCTTCGCAAAGCAGTTGTACCTAGGTGGGTGTTGGACTTCTCACGACTCAGTTTCTTTTGGCACAGGTTGCAAATGGCATCGCTGTTATCAGAGGCAGACACACAAAAATAAAATGCCACACTGCTGAGCTTTGCAATGATGGCATTCTAGTATTGGCAACAGCATGCGTTGATTGGCGTGCTGTCTGGCTGACCCCAGGTTCCGATACATGCTGTCTGACTGTGCCACTAGCTCCTTGCGACAACCTCCCCCTGCTTCCAACTCGTCTCCTCCTCCTCCTCCTCTCTGTCTCCCATCTGAACTTTCCCCCTGCTCTTCTTCTCTTCGAGCGGGCACCCACGTGACATCCACGGACACATCGTCATCATCAACCGCTTCACTTGTATCTGACAACTCAGCAAAGGAAGCAGCAGCGGGTACAACATCATCATCATCACACCATACGTCCATGTGTATAATGCTGCCTGACTGATACATATCCATGTTATCTACATCCTCTGGCAATAATGGTTGCGCATCACTCATTTATTCCAACTGATGTGTAAACATTTTTTAAGGCTTCGAACATGGAAGACACTTAGGATCATGACTAAGAACCTAACGGTTCGAAACGCGTAGATCCGGGGCTCCTGGGATCACTAGTGTTTGTCATTTATTGCTGTACTCACCTGGATTTTATGGTGTCAATAAAGACCGGGATTTTCATACCATACATTGCGGTGCTGGAGCAATTTTTTCAACTTTCTTCTACTGATCATGGACCGGCTTAAGTCCGCCCCGTGCACTGCTGCAGGACGATGAGGTGAGCTGGCTATAACCCCCCCTTTTTTTCAAACTGTGTAAATAACTCCTCTGACAGATCAAGTGAAGAAGCTGTGGTGCTAGTGTTGGTGGTGGCGGCAGGCGGGCGAGTGGTGACTTGAGAGGTGCCCGAAGCTGAGCTGGAGGAGGATGGTGCGTCAAGGTTCCGAGCGGAAGCTGTAGAAGATTGGGTGTCCTGTGTTAGCCAGTCAATTATGTCCTCAGAACTTTTCGAGTTCAGGGTACGTGGCCTCAGAACACTGGGCATTATTCTAGGGCCAAAGGGAATCACAGCACCACGACTACGACGGCCCCTGCGGGGTGGCCTGCTTCTGCCTGTCATTTTTTTTCCGATTAGTTGTACTATGCGTACAAGCTACTGTGACACCAGATTTGAGTGGTGGCACTGGACACTGGCAGTAGTGGGCACAGTACACACTGTAGGCTTGACACACATGCTTGCAGACAACTGCAATTATATTACAGTGAATTTTTTTTTAGTTTTTTTAAATGTAATCTACTGTGACACCAGATATGAGTGGTGGCACTGGCAGTAGTGGGCACAGTACACGCTGTAGGCCTGACACACACGCTTGCAGGCAACTGCAATTATATTACAGTGAATTTTTTTTTAATTTTTTTTATGCAAGATACTGTGACACCAGATATGAGTAGTGGCACTGGGCACTTGCATTAGTGGGCACAGTACGCGCTGTAGGCCTGACACACACGCTTGCAGGCAACTGCAATTATATTACAGTGAAAAAAGTGTTGTTGTTTTTTTAAATGCAAGCTACTGTGACACCAGATATGAGTGGTGGCACTGGCATTAGTGGGCACAATATACGCTGTGGGCCTGAAACACACGCTGGCAGGCAACTGCAATTAGATTACAGAGAAAAAATAAGCAGACTGATGTACTAGCCCTAAAAAGGGCTTTTTGGGGTGCTGTCAGGACGCTGTCCTAACAGCAGAGATCAGATGAGTCTTTCAGGACTGGAGTGGACACTGAATACACTGGCCTAGCTATCGATTTCCCAATTAAATCAGCAGCAGCTGCACTGTCCCTGCTCTCACTAACACTGCAGCTTCCGAATGAATCTAAGATGGATGCTGTCCTTGCTTTTTGCTAGGAGGTTGGAGGGTCTGGGAAGGAGGGTATGCTGCTGATTGGCTGGAATGTGTCTGCTGACTATGAGGTACAGGGTCAAAGTTTGCTCAATGATGACAAACATTGCATATGTGCATTTGTGACAGTCAAATAGAAGCTTGAAATACTGCAATTATATTCTGGGTTTAAAAAAATCACCCATTTTTGGCAAGACCCTATATCTGTGGCCTTTGCAGCATTTGTCATTGTTCAATATAAGCTTGAAATACTGCAATAATTTTCTGGGTTTTAAAAAACACAGTTTTTGGGCAAAATACTAAATTTTACAGCCCTTGCTCCATCTGTCAGTGTGAAATACAAGCGTTATATACTGCTGTTGTATTCTGTTATTTAAGAAAAACACCCATTTAGGGCAAAATCCTAATTTTGCAGCATTTGCTGCATCTGTCATTGTTAAATACAAACTTGAAATACAGCAATAATTTTCTGGGTTTAAAAAAAAGCACCCATTTTTGGCAATACCCTCCATCTGGGGCTTATGAAGCATTTGTCAGTCTGCAATTTAAGCTTAAAATGCTGCAATCATTTTCTGGGTTTTAAAAAACACCCTTTTTGGGCAAAATACAAAATTTTACTGCCCTTGCTGCATCTGTCAGTGTGAAATACAAGCATCATATGCTGTTATCTAGTGTTATAAAAAAAAAAACACCCGTTTGGGGAAAAATACTAAATTTGCAAAGAATGAGGAGAGCGTTGAATAAGGGACGTGGCCCCGGTCGTGGTGCTGCTGGTGGAGCTCCTGTTGCAGGGAGAGGACGTGGTCAATCTGTGCAAGATACACGCACAAGTGAAACACCTTCCTCAGGTGCGAGTAGGCGACAGAACCTTCAGAGTTATTTTGTCGGGCCTAATGCGGCTTTACAAATTGTGATGCCTGAACAAGTACAGGCGATAGTAGATTGGGTTGCTGACAGTGCCTCCAGTTTCTTCACATTGTCTTCCACCCAGTCTCCTGCTTAAAGATCAGAGTTAGCACCTGCAGCCGATATCCATAAGTTCTTCACCTCACCCCATTGCAAATCAGCCAAGCAGTCTAAGCCCCAAGTCATGCACCAGTCTCTTCTGCTTTTTGAAGACTCTGCTAGCCGGGTTTCCCAGGGCCATCCACATAGCCCTCCCCCAGAAGTGGAAGAGATTGAGTGCACTGATGCCCAACCACTTATGTTTCAAGATGAGTACATGGGAGGACCACCGCAGCACGTCTCGGATGATGATGAAACACAGGTGCCAACTGCTGTGGCTTTATGAAGTGTGCAGACCGACAAGGAGGGCAGGGGTGAAGATTGGGTGGAAGATGATGTGGAGGACGATGAGGTCCTTGACCTCACATAGAATCAAGGTCATGCGAGTGACCTGTGTAGTTCGGAGGAAGAGGCGGCGGTCGCACAGAGCCACCATCGCAGCATAAGAGGGAGCAGGGTGCAAAAGCAGAGCGTCTGTCCCCTAGACAGTACGCCTGCTACTGCCTACCGCAGCAAGTGACCGAGCACGCCAAAGTCAGCTCCAAGGAGTTCCCTGGCGTGGCAGTTCTTCAGACAATGTGCTGATGACAAGACACAAGTGGTTTGCACGCTGTGCAATCATAGCCTGAAGCGAGGCATAAACGTTCTCAACCTGAGCACAACCTGCATGACCAGGCATCTAAGTGCAAAGCATGAGCTGCAGTGGAGTAGACACCTCAAAAACCAAGAAAGGATTCTGACTCCTCCTGCTTCCTCTTCTGCTGCAGTCTCGGCCTCTTCATCCACCTTTGGAGTGACAGTGCCACCTGCCACCCCGCAAACAGAGGATCTGACAGCAACACCATCACCTGGGTCACCAAGCATCTCCCCAATGTCACATGGAAGCGTTCAGCTCTCCATCTCTCAAACACTGGAGCAGAAGAGGAAGTACCCCCCTACCCACCCGCGATCCCTGGCCCTGAATGCCAGCATTTCAAAATTACTGGCCTTTGAAATGCTGCAATTCTGACTGGTGGAGACAGAGAGTTTTAAAAGCCTTATGGCGGTGGCTGTCCCATAGTACGTCGAGCCCAGCCGCCACTACTTTTCCAGGCGAGCCATCCCTTCCCTGCACAACCAAGTGGGGGACAAAATCAGGTGTGCACTGCACAATGCCATCTGTATTAAGCTCCACCTAACTACAGATATGTGGACCAGTAAGAACGGTCAGGGACGTTATATCTACCTAACAGCACACTGGGTAAATGCAGTGGCGGCTGGGCCTGAGGCGGATAGCAGTTTGCCGCATGTCCTTCCACCACCGAGGATTGCAGGGTGCTTCAGTTTGCCTCCTGTTGCTTCCTCCTCCTACTCTGCTTCCTCACCCTCTACCGTCTCCTCATCCAGTCAGCGTAACACCTTCACCACCAACTTCAGCACAGCCAGGGGTAAACAACAGAAGGCAGTTTTAAAACTTATCTGTTTGGGGGACAAACCCCAAACCGCGCAGGAGCTGTGGACGAGTAATGGAACAACAGACCAATAAGTGGTTGGTGCCAGTGAGCCTCAAGCCCGGCCTGGTGGTGTGCGATAATGTGCGAAATCTCGAGCAGCTCTGGGACTAGCCAGTTTGACGCACAATCCTTGCCTGGTGCATGTGCTGAATTTGGTGGTGCAGAGGTTCCTTAAAAATTACCCCGATATATCAGAGCTTCTGCAGAAAGTGCAGGTTGTCTGTGCGCGCTTTCAGCATTCTCACCCTGCCGCTGCTTGCCTGTCAGCACTGCAGAGTAACTTCGGCCCTCCAGCTCACCGCCTCATATGCGACGTGCCCACAAGGTGGAACTCCACCTTGCACATGCTGGCCAGACTGTGTGAGCAGCAGCAGGCAATATTGGAGTTTTAGCTGCAGCACGCGTGGGTGAGTCGCTCTGCGGAACAGCACCACTTCACCACCAATGACTAGGCCTCCATGCAAGACCTGTGTTCCTTGTTGTGCTGTTTCGAGTACTCTACAAACATGGCCAGTGCTGATAACGCCGTTCTCAGCGTTACTATCCCACTTCTATGCCTCCTTGAAAAAATGCTTCTGGTGATGATGGAAAAGGATGTGGCACAGGAGGAGGAGGTGGAAGAGGGATTATTTCATACAGTTTCCGGCCAATCATTCACAAGTGGCTCCGAGGGTGGGTTGCTGCACCCACAAACGCCAGGTACACAATTGTCCAGCCAGGGCACAGTTCTGGAGGTTGATGAGGTGGAGGATGAGGAGGAGGAACCGTGTTCACAGCAGGGTAGCACCCAAACCAGCTTATGGCGATCACTGGTGGCTGGGAGGATACAGAGGACACAGAGGACAGCTTGTCGTTGCCTCTGGGCAGCCTGGCACACATGAGCGATTACATGCTGCAGTGTCTCCGCAACAACTGGCGAGTTGCCCACATTCTAACTTGTGCTGATTACTGAGTGGCCACGCTGTGTCCGCTCAACTCTAGTTATGCCCTAACTCACTTGCATCCATACGTTTTGAACCTTTCCATTATGGGAACCTGGTCGTGTGACCTCAAATCTGACCAGCAGCCCAGAGCTTGCTCCAGTGTGTAAACAGGGACCCAGTCTTTCCTGTGTGGCTGATTTCCTGTGAACTACAGGATGACATCACTTATCAGATCCCTTCTAGCAGCTCTCAGGCCCTGTCCCTCTCCACCCTCCATGTTCCTCTTTATAGCCATGTATTCTGCTGATATATTGTCTCCGCTATGTAAAGGACCAGGAGTGGAAAAATATATGAGGTGACTATATAAAATGATTATCTGAAGTTATATAAGCCTCCTGACTCACACTGCCTGTCTGTACTATCTGTGTGTGCTGACCCTCCAGTGTAGTTCTGAGATGAGATTTTGCTTCAGACTGATCTCCCTGACTCCTGCATGTTATAGCTCACAGGGGAGAGAGAGATGACAGGGCAGACAGGCTGAAGCTGCATCACATAGTATAGCATAGCATGGAGATCCTGCAGTGTGAGGAGACAGCAGCTCTGTGTAACTGATCTGTCATGGCAGCTCTTACACAGAGCAGTGTCGTGAGACTCCATCCCCTCTGTCTCTACAAAGCCAGATGTGATGGGAAATGTAGGATTCATTAGGAAAACCATACCTGAGGGGAGAAGGACTCAATATGACTGACAACCCACAAATTGCATTTTAAATAAAACAGGTATGCGCAAGTATACCAAGGTAAATGAGAGCTCCAACATCACATCCTAAACTCTTTTGATCTTTATTCAGTCATGTGAAGCCAGAAAGCTACAAGATTACTGCCTACGCTTTTCAAGCAAACTCATACTTTCTTTAGTCATGGCATAAAATGCATAATGCAACATGCATATTTAAAATGCTTAGGGTCCATCCCCCATTGCAGAGTTCACACCCTTCATGGACTTACCTCCTCCAACACCTGATATACATAACAGAAATAGATGCTTTTTCTACAAACATGCTGAATAATCTAATAGAAATACATAATAGCAGAGCATAAATTGAAACCTTTAAGGAATGGTGTGTCTAATCACAGGATCCAATAAAATTGCCTGGTACGGACTTTGTGTCCAATCTCCATCCCGGAAACACGTTCACAGCCCTTGAACATGTAGATGGGACAAATAAATATAAAACATAAATATAAATTTTTTCCAGCACCACAAATATAGATGTTAGCCAAAGAGGGTGAATAACACACCCCAATGGGTAGCCTTGGATCTGTAAGTAAAAACAGTTTTTAAGCACGGAAAAATTTTCAACAAAAAATTGTTGACCATCACTAAAGAGGTTGTCCAAGTTATGTTTATTGATGACCTATAGCAGCGATCTGTACCATTGAAATGAATGGGATGGCTTGGGTGTAATTACACCTGCTCACCGCTGCAGATGCAATGGCGAGTAGGTAAACAATGAAGAGGTGGCAGCGCTGGCACAGCGCGCGCCTTCTCTTCAAACAGCTGATCGGCGGGGGTGCCGGGTGTTCGGACCCCAGTCGATCTGATATCGATGACCTATCCTGAGGATAGGTCATCAATAAACATAACTTGGTCAACCCCTTTAATGACGGTCAACAATTTTTTGTTGAAAATGTTTCTGTGCTGTTTGAATTCAGAAGGGGGGGGGGGGCCCACGCCGGCCATATAAAGGCAGGGGCAGCAAATAATGAGGGGGCAAAATGAGAATAAAATATATACAGAGAGGGGAAAAAATTAATTATATAGGAGTGGGGGCAAAATGAAATATAGTGAGGAAGGGGGCCACTGACAAAACTTTGGCAATAATAACCATGAGCACCACCGTGCTCCGTCGGCCACATGAGGAGCACGGCGGTGCTCATGGTTATTATTGCCACGGGGGGGCAAATTCAAAGTTTGCCCTGGGGCCCATAGAATTCTAGTTACGCCACAGCGCCAGGCGCATGCACGCCCGACGCACACATCACACACAGCGCGCGGCCTTACAGCGGGAAGGAAGGAGAGCATTCCGGCCAGCCACTGCCACCAATGAAAATGTTTTGTTATGCGCATGAATCAGTCAGCGCCGACCAGCACCCCCTAAGCCCCGCCCCAGAACCCCCAACCCCACCCGGTCCCTGGGAAAGTTGTCTTGCATGAAACTGGTCCTTGGTGCAAAAAATGTTGGGGACCACTATTCTAAAGCCTTTTCTTGGCGTACGTTAGTGGGGGGGGGGGGGGGGGGGGGCTTATTGGCCATTGTGTGGTTAAGTGAGAAAATGAAAGCACTTTTTGGAATGTATTAGTAGCACAAAAAAAAAACTTTATTTGCCGTTCTAAAGCCTTTTTTGACATGTATTAATAGGGGGTAAAGGGGGCTTCTTAGCCGTTGTGTGGTGAGGTGAGAAAATTACAGCCCTTTTTGGCATATATTAATTTCCTTTTAATTTACCTATTTGATCTAACAGTATGTCAGACAGAGAAGTGAAAGGCTCTGCACAGGGTAGGGGCACAGGCCTCAATGTTTCTGGCACAGGCACAGATCTCAGCAGAGTAAGGGGGCGTGGCAGCAGGGGTCACTTTGAGAGGCCTGAGTTCCCAGTGTCAGCTAGCGGTTGTGTCTTGACCAGCAAACCAGTGAGGACGAGCTACTAGAGGACAGTCAGCAGCTACTTCCAAGCCAAGATTCTGAGGAGATATCCACCGCTTTCTCCGGTAGGCGGGCAAGTAGTGATAAGGAGAGTGGCGTGGGAGCTGGTGTTGCGAGCGGTGAGGCTCCTGGCTCAGAGACCGTTGAGGAGGACATCAGTGATGTGCAAACTTGATAATGATGTAGCCGATCGCAATTGGGAGACGGGAGACGAAAGGGCTTTATCATCATCGGGAGAAGAGGGTGGAAGCTTGCGCATGAGGTAGCGGTGGAGCCAGCAAGTCGGTAGCGTGGCCAGGAGTCAGCAGGGTGGCAGCAGTCAGAGGTCGGGAGCCAAACGTGCCCAGAGTAGACAGGGGTTCACAGTGGCAGTAGCAGTCAGTCAGTGTGGAGTGTTAGGAGTAAAATCAAGTACTCGGCGGTGTGGCAGTTTTTTGTTAAGCCGCTGGGGGAGGTGAACATGGCTATTTGTCATATCTGTGGGCAGAAGGTGAAGCATGGCCAGGGTGAAAATGTTGGCCTGGGAGAACCGTTGCTCCAATGTGGTAATCCAGCCTGCCGCAGCAACCACTGCGTCACCCTGTGGCATGCAACCGATTTCAGGCAGTCAAGGCTCCACCACCTCAGCCGATGGAAGCTGTCTGTCCTTCCCATATCTGCTGGTCCTGATGCTCCTGCTCCTCCTCCTCCTAGTCAGTCATTCCGTCAGCAATCGATCACCAAAGCAATTTCCAAGAGACAACAGTATGCGTGCACTCATCCAATGGCGCAGAAGCTGAACGTGCTCCTGGCCAAGTTGCTGGTACTGCAGTCCCTCCCTTTCCCAGTGGTGGACTCTGCACCTTTCAGAGAACTGATGACTTGTGACGAGCTGAGGTGGAAAGTTCCAAGCTGTCTTTTTTTTGCCGAAAAGGCAGTACCATCCCAGCACACGTATTTAGAATAGACGGTGGGCCAGTCCTTGAGTCTGTCAGTGTCTGCCAAAGTGCAAGGCAGCGCCGACGTGTAGAGCTGTAACTACGGTCAAGGACAATATATGTCCTTTACGGCCCAATGGGTAAATGTGGTTCCTGCCCAGCCAAACCAGCAACTTGGCCAGGTGATGCCGCTTCTGCCTCCACGTTCTGACGCCGTTGGTCCTGCGACAATGTCCGCCTCTGCCTCCTCATCATCCACTGCAGGGAGAATTCACAGTGCCCCCCTAGCATACTACATGTGCAGAGCACGGCAGTGTCACACTCTTATGCACCTTGTTTGCCTGGAGTCACACAGGGGAGGAACTGCATCCTCGTCATTCATCAAGAAATCGAATCCTGTCTTTCTCCGTGACAACTCAAAATCGAGACCATGGTGACCAACAACGGGAAGAACATGGTGTCAGCACTGCGTCAAAGAGGGCTGAGCCATGCACCCTGCATGGCGCATGTGTTTAATCTGGTTGTCAACCATTTCCTGAAGTCTTCCACCCATATGCAAGACATTCTAAAAATGGCCAGGAAACTTTGCATGCACTTCAGCCACTTATACACCACCAGGTACACCCTGCTTGAGCTACAGCAGCAGAATGGCGTCCCCCACCATAGGCTGATATGCAACGTTTTCGCCCATTGGAATTCCACCCTCCATATGTTGGACCGACTGTACAAACAGAGAAAGGCCATAAATGATTTCTTAATGATACAGGCAGACAGAGGTACTCCCCTATGTAACTTTGATGTTAGCCAGTGGCAGTTCATGTGTGACACCTGCCATTTGCTCGTGCCTTTTAAGGAGGCCACTTTATCTGTCAGTTGCCAGGACTATGCGATGATCAACGTCATTCCACTGATTAAAATCCTGGAAAATATGCTGGTAAATCTGGCTGGTCAGGGGATTGGAGACGTGGTGCCTACATCTCACGGCCACATGAGCCCTGTGGGGGCTGAACTGGAGGAGGAGGACATTGGATCACAAGCGATTTGCAGCAAAATGGGTGGTTTTTCTACACAGGTGATAGGAGAGGAGGAGCAGGAGCAGCCGGAGGATCAAGAGGGAGATGAGGAAGACGAGACAGATGGGCCAGACACACCGAGGCAGTATGCAGTGGAGATGGAGGCAGGGAGTCCCTTCGAGTCACTTGCGCAAATTGCCCGATGCATGCTCCCTTGCTTGCATAGTGACAGCTGAATTGTCATTATTTGGCAGAGGGATGACTACTGGATCTCCACCATGTTAGACCCTTGCTACTGATCCAAAATTGGGGCCTTTTTTTCACCCACTGAGAGGGAGGACAAACTGAACTACTATATAGACATTCTATATAGTCAGTTGACAGCTGCCTATCACAGGTCTGACTGGGGGGGCCCTCTACTCTCACGTTTTACTGCTAGGATTTTCACCTACCAATGCCTGATACATCATATTAGATCATCCATGCTGCCTCACCCAAAACTTGACAAAAGAGACCCGTTTCTTCTGGCTACCTGCCTCAGCTACTATTCTGATGCTTCCACCCGCCTGATGCCACACATCTGATGCCAAGTGCTCCTTCTTGCACCCACCATTGTCAGCGGGTACTGTTAGTGCCACCCACCTCCCCACTCTGTCACCGGGTCCCTCTGTGGTCTCCTGATGCTGCTGCCACCTCCACACTATGTCACCTTGCCATTCTGTGGTCTCCTGATGCTGCTGCCAATTCCACACTTATGTCACCTTGCCACTCTGTGGGCTACTGATGCTTCTGCCACTTCCACACTATGTTACCTAGCCACTCTGCAGTCTCCTGTTGCTGCTCCTACCTCAACACTATGTCACCTTGCCACTCTGTGGCCTCCTTATGCTGCTGCTGTCACCTCCACACTCTGTCATTGTGCCACTCTGTGGTCTCCTCATTCTGCTGCTACCTCCAGACTATGTCACATTGCCACTCTGCAGTACCTGATGCTGATGCTATCTCCACACTATGTAACCTTGCCACTCGGTGGTCTCCTGATGCTGCTGCCACCTCCACACTATGTCTCCTTGCCACTCTGTGGTCTCCTGATGCTGTTGCCACCTCCACACTATGTCACCTTGCCACTCTGTGGTCTCCTGATGCTGCTGCCACCTCAACACTATAACACACCTATTAAAAAGGCCGGGCGATATAGTAATATCAGGAGGACAACATGTATAAGCACTAAACCAAATAAATATTGAAAGCCTCCACACTTAAAGATATTATAGAACCATATTTTATTGAAAATGATCATAAAAAATCTGCAGTAGCAGACTGTAATACATATTTACTACAAGTTATTACCCAATTAATACTTTATTAAGGAATAATATTAAAAGGTACAGCAAAAAATAATAAGTCTCCTGATGCTGCCACCATCTCCACACTATGTCACCTTGCCACTCTGTGGTCTCCTGATGCTGCTGCTACCTCAACACTATGTCACCTTGCCAATTTGTGGTCTCCTGATGCTGCTGCTGCCACCTCCACACTATGTCATTTGGCCACTCTGTGGACTTCTCACGCTGTTCCCACCCTCCCCACTTAATGTCTGAGACACTATTTTTCCTTTTTGGCCTGGTTGACATCCTGATTTATTTGACCCTTTTTCTTATCTGCCAGAAGGAAGGAAAAATCAGACACACAACGCAGGAGTGGGTACAAAACACAGAAGACATGCATATATTCCATTCACATGTCATCTCTGTTTTGGATCCACTCCTGTTTTTTTGGGGGGGCATTAGCAATACTGATGGATTACTGAACAAATGCTATCCGAGTGAAGGTGGATGCTCAAAGAAGTGCTCTCTTTCATGCTATAGTAGGCTCTTGGGCCTCTGCACAGTTCTTTATACCTGACGTTAACGACCTGTAAGTTTGAGTTCACACATAAGTTTGACTTATGTGGGAAATAGCTGTTTTTTTTTTACGTGATTCGCTACAAATTAATTTTGATCGAATCAAATCTTTTTGGAAAATTTGGCGAACCGACCAAATCAAATTTTTGGGAACTTTTGCTCATCTCTAATCCCTTTATGTATCTTGGGGAGCGCATGTAAAGTTGGTGTGACCGGATATTGCGGGTTCAGACAGTATCCTCCATTTCTCTCGTTGTAAGTAGCCCTAGGACAGCCCCTTCTTCCAAGATGACCCTATATTTAATCTGAAACTACTAATCACAATCCAATTTTCTACAAACTCTCTAATTAATTGATTTCTTATCTCACTCTTATATAATAAATGAAGACACCTATGGATCCACCGTTATCCAAGTTTTTTATAATGATATATTAGTTATGTCTCAGTTTCTTGATAGCTTTCCTAACCAATGATGTTACTGTGTATTCTGGGGTAAACCTTATCTTCTATACATCAACAGTCTAAAACAGGGGTCAGCAATTTTCAGCACTCCAGCTGTTATGAAACTACTACTGACAGCATGCACACTCACTCGGCTGTTTTTGTAACTTCTGTAGAAGTGATAGGAGGATTGTGGGAGTTGTAGCTTCAGAACAAAGGTGTGAAAGAGGTTGCTGATCCCTTGTATAAGATCTTCTTCTATCAATGATTAAAAATCCTCCATTGCTGGCAAACAGCTTTGTACTAGGTAAAAATCTGGATTTGGAACTCACCCAGCTGGAATATCCAACTCCATTATTAATTGTTGTGTCTCTGTTTCTTTGGATAACATTTGTAAAGTTACCAATGCCATTTGCTCAGTAAACATTAGACTTGAATATTCATTGGCCATTACAGGTGTTTCTACTCTTTTCTCCAAAAGTAAATTACCCTCCTGATTTGAATTTCTATCAGTCTGAGTAACTAGTGAGTCCTCATATTCATCACCACTAAAGTGCTTTTCAACCATTAACAATCTGACAAATTTATTCACATCATGTAAAGTCCAAAACAGTCGAGGGTACAAACTCAGCCCATTACTCGGGAACCTTACTTTTGCAGCAAACAGGACACATGCCAATGAATTCAACACCGTAATATCATTATTTTGTCTATCACATTCTTGTAAATTATCATCCCTTAATGCTTGCGTCTCTGAGTGTATTCCTTGGGTATGAGGCGAATAGTTTTTTTGACAACAGTTGTTTGGCCTTGTTCATATTGCCCATTAGAGAGGCTTTTTTTTTTTTTATCTATTTACCTTGGTTGCCATTTCATTACCCTCCATACAACTTTCTGAATTGGAGGGATCGGTAAGACCATCTGTAGTATCCATATTGGTTGAAGAAAAATACACATGTTGCTGTCAGGCAGCTCAGCTGATAGCCCCTTATCTCTGACTTCCTAAACACTCATCATAGCTCAATTCTCATCATACTGATAAGAATGTGGCCTAAATAAATGATATGGAACTATTAGTAATTTGGAGATAAGGGCTATTAGATGACTGGCACAAAGTAAAAGTTACATTGCCAGCCATCATTGTTATTACCTGTGCTTTACTAGGAAGCGCTCAGGCTCTCTCTTTGTTTTGTTGCACTTGCTTACATAAACCCCAGCCATTTTCAGACCAGCCTGAATTTTAAGGGACTGTCACTGAAAGTCCAGCACAGTTCGTGCAATTTAAGGATTGTTGGCAGCTATGATGGTATTGATTGCTGATGCTTAATGGAGGGACAGCTCATTCCCTGTCCATTGCAAACATGTTGATAGGAATCTAGTGTTTTAATGGGACTCTTAGGTTATTTGGAGTTATAATATAACAGTGTGCTTGAGGCCATCATATTTCATTATTAAGTATGTCTCTACCTCATGGAAACATATAATTATTCGTTACTGTTTGTATTATTCATGCATATTAGGATTTTAAGAAATTTTTATACCACTGTATTCCATTAAAACTCTTGAAACAGAAAGAGTTACTGCAAAACCTGCTGTCTTAAATTGCAGTGATTAATGGCCACAGACCTTGGGAATAGAAACAGATAAGTATCTGCCGTAGTGTACAGCGGATCTAAATTTTGCATTTCCCCTAATGAATTAGAAATATTATCACATAATGTTTTGGGGGTTAGTAGGTTCTGATGGTCATTTTGTTGAATACTCTTTTCTACTAGCTGTTTATAGACTTCTGTTTTTTGATCACTTTAAATTTCATTCAGGAGTCAATGTAAAAAAAAAAAAAAAAATCACCAGTCTGTAACTACTATAATAGTCAGGTTTGTTATAACAAATTGGAAGGATGAGTGCCAGGATTTCCATATTTCAACATTCAAAAAATAGTTACAGTACAAGCCCCATCCAACAAACAATTGTTCATGGTGTGTGCTAGCCACCAAATGGCCCCTTGAGAGGCTTTGGGAAAGTGCCAGCCACAAGTGCCTTCCAGTAACGCATCTTAGATGGTCTGTCACATATGCCCCTCAGAGTATTATTCACATGTGCCAGTACCAGTTGCCCACCAACAACATGGGTCTTAATGCAGAGGCAACCCATATTGCCTGCTACAGGGATGTCACAGGTGCCTGTCAATGATGCTCCACAGATTGCCTGCTACAGATGCCCTCAAGCTCGGCTGGGTCTTTTTGCTATATTACACTACCCTGTACATGATTATGTCAGATCCTGATTAGAGATGAGCGAATTTCTCAAAAACTCCATTCGGTGGGTTCGCTGAATTTTCCGAAAAGATTTGATTCAATAATTTAAAAAACTGCTATTTCTGGGCTGCAGAGAGCCTCTATAGTGGTGTAGAACACTGTGCCTTGCAGTAACACGCATAAGGAGTCTGCTGTGGTAATGAAACAATACTGTGAGTCAGTATTGTGCCGGCATACATACATAATTCCTCTGGGTAGACATCTTATATGCTTCTGGCATATGTAAAAAAAAACTGTGAACTCTCATCTTCCTGAAGCCTGGGTCGCCTATGATATAGATGGACACTTTTATTACCACTACTCTTTGAGGCCAGATATAAAAAGGTCATAAAGGCTATACCAGGCCCAGCTCATCCTGTCCTGTAAGATAAAATCAGCTCGCTGTCAAGCCTGGCTGGAGTGTGACGTCATTCATTTCCAGGTCTGGTTTGAGGAGAGCTAATAGCCCTTAATTAGCTCTGGGCATAAAACCAGTCCACTTTCATATTTCATTTATGAATCAACTTATGCCCTTTCTGACACCAGATCCAGGCTCTACAGAGTATTGTGGTTAATTGGGTATCAAATATGACTAGAGGATGTGATTCTGTAGCTGACCTATGGGTGGTAGAAGAACTACAGGTCCCAGCATTACCGTGTGTGGTCTCATTCTGTAGGTAAATAAATAAGGATCGCAAATATGTATTCTGTATAAAAATATGCCGATGTATCAAGGAGATACGGGCTTAAGTATAATCCTCATTGTAGGAACTGAACTTTGATGGGGTCATAAAACACTTGGGGGCCAATCCCTAGGATTGACAGTCACTCTGCTGCCATTGGCTGACAGGAGTAAGTCTCCTGCCCATGGGAGAGTTCATAAAAATCCATGCACAAGGACAGAGGAGAGAGACCCATGGGACATCACCAGACACTTAATTGGACATTGACAGCATATCCCTGTATCAGAAGAACTTTGAGGGTCTCCCCTGATACATACTGAAAAGGGGTTTGCAAGGATTCAAAAAGGACATATGAACGACCATCTGAAACCCTCCAGAGAAACTAAGTATTCTTTCATCTTTTTCCCTTTCATTTGAACTGTCGTGATTATTTATATTGTTATTATTATTCTGTAGATTTATAGTCATTTTCATTAGACTTGTATGCACTGCTTTTTACCGCTTATTAAAGATTATAAAATCTAAGTGGCCAAGTCTTCCATATTCTAAGCTGCTGAACAACGTACCTTGCCTTTGAAGAGACGTTACCAGGTAGTTAGTTAAATTGCATTTAGGAATTGTAGCTGGGGGTGATTGACTGCGGTTGGTCAGTAAGTGATATCCGGTTCATCCACTGATCTGTGTGATAGTGAATGACTCGGATAGTCGGCTCGTGGACCGGGAACCCACGTGGTGGCAGTTACCGAAGTGTAGTGGGGGGTGTTAGCCGGATGGTAATACCCCGGTCACGTGAGGTCTCTGTGTGTGCGCAGACTCCGTCACAGACCACTACGTCACAGCTGTGGGATCCGGAGCGATCGGATCCATAGGTCGTGACAAGTATGACATGTACATGACACGTGTCGCTCTTAGAATCACTGCACACTTCACTTATTTGGGCAGTCACGGGGCCAAAACTAACCAAATAACTCAAGTGTCAATTCAGATTACAGGTTGATGTTAGCTGTAAGGTGTGAACAGAGCCATATGATATTCACACAAACACCACCCGCCATAATGGATTCTTATGCAGTTATGCTGTCAGTAGACGTATTCCTGCCTGTATATAATGTTTAATTATTTTATGTATAATTTTTAGAAATGCCTTTGTTTTATTAATTATTTTTTATTTATGCGGTTGTTGCAGGTTTAATGTATAAGTGCACTTTATTTTTGTTAGTTCACTGCGAAACTGGACTTGTGAAATGCAGGAAACATTAATGTCAGTGCTAATAATATTTCTGACTTTTACCTGCAGTTGCCACTTCTAAGCTAAATCTCAGAGAATAATTTCGGCGCAGTTTATTTTTCCCAATGTAACACTTGTAGCCACAATTTATCACGTACCTGTGAACTCAATTCCTGACTGTGCCATCAGGCTGTGCAGCGTCATCACAAATGCCTGCAAGCTCTTGATGTATGAAGCGCCCTCCCTTATATAAATTATGACATTATGAGCATAATAATATCCAGGAAGTAAGTCTGCTAGCTTCACATTAAGTTTCAAATATTTTCTTTTTCTTCTTCTTTAAATTTGCATAGTGCGACTGAGACGTAGACTATAGGACACAAAGTTAATGAAAATCAATGTGGACCCCTAATACTCTCTCTTTGCCACCACCTATAGCAATGTGTGTAGTCAGTCACTTATTACAGAACTGCTGCTAGAAATTGGGCTTGACACGTTCAGATGCTGCCAAGCAAGCATGCTGCAATCTTTATGGGGTTGTTGAGGTGGTTTTTAGATTCCGAGCTCTAGTTCCATTGTTTCTTTTCACCTAGCCATAGGGTAACATTTAAAAATCTGTCTACCTTCAACCACCACTAGAGGGAGCTCATTGCATAGAGACTTTCCTCTTTTCAGTGGACAGATGTTAAAAGTGTTCTGCGGCATACGAGCCGATAACCCAAATGTGCCCTATAAAACTCCACCTGTCCACTAGCCTACCATGACCATGCTGAACCCCCATTCATGATCACTTCTAGCCCCCCACAGGACCAGGAAGCGGCTTGGTCTTATGAGCGTTGTGGCCAATCATATGCCTCAGTGATGTGCTGTTCAAGCAGATGAGACTATTGAGGACTCTGATTGGCCGCAGAGTCATGGGATGGGGCAATGGTGCAGGATCGCGCACAGGTAAGTGTATATGTGTGTATTTACTTTCCAAAAATTAATCTGGGAGGTAGGAGGCTGTGCTGGAGACAACTTATAAGTCCGTAAGGTCTCTCCTTGTTATAGAGCCTCCTAGACATTTCAGGAGAGTTATCACAGGTATTTTCCTCCCAGCATGTGCTGCTGGGCTGATTTACAGCTAGGTAAGGTCAAATACCGGACCGGATTTTAAATGCCGTTCCGGGTTTGGCAGCACCTGGTTGTCCTTAAATAGGCAGCTGGGCTCAGAAGCCAGGTCTCTGTGTTGGGATCTGGGAGCCTTGTGTCTGGATGAAGGCTTGCTACCTGTTTTTTGTGAAAACAGGTTGGTGCTGCTATGAGCAAGGACTCTTTGAGGCAGAATTACCTCATGGTGTGAATTACCACCAACACCACAAGATGACTTTTTGTTTGAATATAACTGCTTGTTTTGTCACTTGCCTAAAGTGTGAATAAAACACTGAACTGTTTGATCCAAAGAATACGTTGTTGCCTCTATACTGCGTCCGCTAATCCTGTCTACCAGAGCGAGTCCCCGCAATATATCTAATATATAAAGCTGAGTGTATGTGTGTGTGTGTGTGTGTGTGTGTGTATGTCCGCTAAAAGGAATCCGCACCGTCACATTTACAATCACGAAATTTGGCACACAGGTACATCAGGTGTCTGGGAAGGTTTTAGACCAAGTCTCAGCTCTCTACGACGTAACCGATATTTCCAAAAAATGCATTAGCCAATAGAAGCTTGGTCATATGACCCTTATCAGCCAATAAAAGCTCGCAGGTCCTCCAGCCTCCACATACACAGTTTTACTCCAGGTTTCCATAACAACCCAGCCATTTATCTTCACGGCTGTCGGAGAGCTTTAAAGGAAATCTGTCACAAGGATAATTGCTATTGAAGTAAAGCCAGGGCCAAAAAGCACTTAGTAGCTTATTTCAAGATGTGCCTTTGTTCCAGCAATAGATGTTTTTATCCTCTGAGCCAGTAAGATGCCCTTAAGATGCCCTTAAGATTCCTTGCAGGAAGGAGCCCAGACACGTCCCCTGCCACAATGTGTCCACCCTCAAAAGACTTAAAACCACGCCCACAGGCCTCACTAAGCCACGCCCCTTCCACCCCTGAGCCGATGGGGATTGAAAAAATGAAGGTAAAAATCAAATTCTGTCAGCTGCAGGGGTGGGGGGAGGGTGACTTTCTCCCTGCAGCTCACACTCAGACAATACAGTGCTGCTGTCCTAGAGTGAGCTGTTCAAAAGGACACGCCCCCGATCCGGTTAGGCCATGCCCTATCCCACTCCTCAGCCGGATGAGATTGAAAAAATGAAGTTAAAAATCAACTTCTAGGTCCTGCTAAGCCAGATCTGGTTAGACCACGCCCCTTCCCACTCCTGAGCTGGCGGGTATTGAAAAAATGAAGGTAAAAATCTACTTCTGTCAGCTGCAGGGGTGGGAGGTAGGGTGACTTTATCCCTGCAGCTTACACTCAGACAGTACAGTGCTGTTGTCTTAGAGTGAGCTGTTCAAAAAGACACGCCCCCGATCCAGTAAAGTTAAGGGGGCGGGCCCCTGTGAAGGTCACTGTCAAGGGGGTGGTGTGCTGTGAAAGTCACTGTTAAAGGGGAAGGCTGCTACAGGGCACTATGGGGGGGGTCAGTGTTAACGAATGGGGGTCTGTCACTGTTTTGGGGGGGGTGCTGTAGAGGTCACTGTTATGGGGGATACTGTTGATATCTTTTATCGACACACAAACATTAAATAGATTAAATATACCCAAGCGAAGCCGGGTCCTTCAGCTAGTATATTATAAAGCTGAGTGTATGTGTGTGTGTGTGTGTGTGTGTGTATTTATGTATGTCCGCTAAAGGAATCCGCACCGACGCATTTACAATCATGAAATTTAGCACACAGGTAGATCAGGTGTCCGGGAAGGTTTTAGACTGGGTCACAGCTCTCTAGCACGTACCGTTCCTGAGATATTCCCCAAAAAATGCAAATATGGCACATCACATGACTTACATTAGCTAATAGAAGCCTGCAGGTCTTTTTCTTCATATCCCAACTGCCATACACACGATCACATGTTCCTTATCAGCCAATAGAAGCTTGCAGGCAGTTAGTCTCCACATACACACCGTTTTACACCAGGTTTTTAAACAACCCAGCCATTTTTTTTCATTGCTGTAGGTCAGCTTTAAAGGGGCAGGGCGCTGTGGATGACACTGTTAAAGGAGCGGAGTGCTGTGCAGGTATCAGTTCAGGGGCAGGTAGTGTGGCCATTCAGGCCACCCTCAAAAGACAGACTTAAAAACCCCTTCCCCAGGTCCCACTAAGCCACGTCCCCCACTCCACAGCTGACGGTTATTGAAAAAATGAAGGTCAAAATCTACTTCTCTCAGCTGCAGGGGTGGGACAGTGACTTTCTCCCTGCAGCTCACACTCAGCACAGTGCTGATATCTGAGAGTGAGCTGCTCAAAAGTACATCCCTGTGTCCGTCCAGGTCCTGTGCCAGACAGAAAACAGGGAGTCTGAACGCCGGACTGTCCGGCCTAAAACCAGACCTCTGGCTACACTAGGGGCAGGCTGATGTGGAGGTCACAGTTAAGGGGACGATCCGCTATGGAGGTCAGTGTTAGGTGGGCGGGGTGTTATGGAAATCACTGTTAAGGAGATAGGGTACTGTGGAGGTCAATAATAAAGGAGCAGGCACTGTGAATGTCACTATTAAGGGGGCAAGATGCTGTGGAGGTCACTGTTAAAGGGGCTGACACTGTGGAGGTCTCTGTTAAGGGGGCAGGGAACGGTGGAGGTCACAGTTAAAGGGCTTCTGTCACCCCATTAAAGTCATTTTTTTTGGGCTAGTTACATTCCTTATAGTGCGATATATGAGAATATAATGTTGTCACTTACTTTCATTCGGCCGTTTCTTCAGAAAACGAAGTTTTATAATATGCAAATCAGGTCTCTACCAGCAAGTAGGGCGTCTACTTGCTGGTAGCCGCCGCAAAAAAAAGGCCCCCTCGTCGTGTTGATTGACAGGGCCAGCCGCGATCTCTTCCTCCGGCCGGCCCTGTCAGTATTTCAAAAATCGCGCGCCTCTGTTCATTTGGCGCAGGCACTCTGAGATGAGGAGGCTCGTCTCCTCAGAACTCCCTCAGTGCGCCTGCGCCAATGATGTCTTCTCTTTCGGTGATGTCATCGGCGCAGATGCACTGAGGGAGTTCTGAGGAGACTAGCCTCCTCATCTCAGAGCGCCTGCGCCGAATGAACAGAGGCGCGCGATTTTTGAAATACTGACAGGGCCGGCCGGAGGAGGAGATCGCGGCTGGCCCTGTCAATCAACATGACGAGGGAGCGTTTTTTTGCGGCGGCTACCAGCAAGTAGACGCCCTACTTGCTGGTAGAGACCTGATTTGCATATTATAAAACTTAGTTTTCTGAAGAAACGGCCGAATGAAAGTAAGTGACAACATTATATTCTCATATATCGCACTATAAGGAATGTAACTAACCAAAAATAAAATATGACTTTAGTGGGGTGACAGAAGCCCTTTAAGGGAGGGTCCGCTATGGAGGTCAGTGATAAGAGGCGGGGTGCTGTAGAAGTCACTGTTAAGGGGGTGCAGTGTTGTGAAAGTCACATTTTAGGGGAACGGAGCTCTGTGGCGGTCACTGTTAAAGGGGCGGGGTACAGTGGAGGTCACTGCTAAGGGAGCGGGGTATTGTGGAAATCAGTGTTAAAGGGGCAGTCGCTGTGGAGGTCTCTGTTAAGGGGGCCGGGAATGGTGGATGTCAGTGAAGAGGACTGTAACCGATGGTCAGTGTTAAGGGGCTAGGGGTTGTAGAGGTCACTGTTAAGGGGACAGGCCCCTGTTGAGGTCACTGTCAAGGGGGTGGGGTACTGTGGAACTCACTGTTAAAGGGGCAGACTGCTGTAAAGGTCAAAGTTAAGGGGGTGGGCTGCTGTGGAGGTCCCATTTTAAGGAGTCGTGGCACTGCGGGGTGGGGGGCTGTGGATATCACTGTTATAGTGGATACTGTCTATATCTTTTAACGACACTCACAAACATTAAATTAAATAGATGAAATATACCCCTGCGAAGCCGGGTGCTTCAGCTAGTATATATGTATAAAAATCCATTACCAGAATACCTCTTTAGGTTATACTTTCAGATAGTATAGCATGAAAAGAGTAACACTAAGGAGTGCAACATGTAATTATTGGGGTCCATGGCTAAACCTTTGAGTATAGAGTGATGTAGTGGAATAATGTGCATAGTGATGTCATACTAACAAGGATAATGCACACTCTGTGATGTCATAGTTCTGCCATCAATATCAAGTCTCAGACAGCCCCTTCAGGTGCATTTCCTAAGATACACATAACACTGAAGAAGTAGAGTGCTTTGCTAAAAATTCCTGCAATGTCCCAATTACAGGTGGAACAAGCCGTGCAACACTTGATGAAAGCCATGTACAAATCACTTCTGTAACTTTCTCTCTGTTTGTAGGTAAATTCAGTAGTCCCTTTGACAGATCTCATTGTGTATGTAGCGTGTGTGAAAAAAAAAACACACACAAAAAACAGCGCATTATCTGAAGAAGATGATCAGTAAGCATTAGTTTGAACTGCAGACTCGGCTGAGATGTTTCATTCCCCGAGTGGTACAGAACGCTGCCTGCTGCATGTATAATTCATATTGATAATTATGACAACAAAGACTTTCTCTGCTCTTTTACAGACAGATGGTGAGTGGCGCATCAGAGTATTCATATTAAATGTGTGCCAAAGCTGCAAGCAAATTGCCAAATAGGGTGTGAAACAGCAATGCAGAAAAACAAAAAAACACAGGATTAGGTGTTTGAACTTGAGTTCTATTTTTGGGTGGGCGCACGGTAAATCAGTCTGTAATGAACATGATCCATCAGATAGCTATGTTCATTTTACACCTTTTGCCATCAAATAAGATGCTGCACAGCAGGCAAACTTTTCAGGAGGTCTCTGAGGTTTCCTAAAACTTTGTCTACAATTTAAACGTATATGTAACACAAAAATGGGTGATCTTGTTAAAGCTTAACTTTTAATCAACACTAGATATAAAAATAATAGCCCTTAAGTACAATAAAAGACACGAATATGTGCTGCACAAATGTGCCTAAATTACAGTCTTTCAAAGTGGTGCCACCACTGGGTTCTCCATGATTCCAGTTCTGGGTCTCTGACCCTTATCTCACCCTACTTGGCCTGGGCTTATACCTGTCAGAGGATGCCATACACACCTCTAACTTCTGCTAGTGACACCAGGCAAACCTATGTCTGGTGCCGGCTTTCAAATCCTGAACTATACGTCTGATGCTCTTACTACTTAGACTCAGTCTGGATTGATGGTCCCTTGATGATCTGGTGACGGCCAGTGAAACGCGTAGGGACGAACAGGTCAGACACTGGGGTCTCCCCCCACCTCTATTGACGAAGCTGGGCAGTCACTAGGCTGCATAGGGGAAATGGTAGGGATACCCAGATAGGTGAGTTTTATTTATCCACTGGGGTCACCCTCAATAGGGTAATCGTGGTGCTCCTCTGACAGGTATAAGCCCAGGTCAAGTAGGGTAAGATAAGGTTCAGAGACCCAGCACTGGAATCATGGAGACCCCAGTGGTGGCACCACTTTGAAACACTGTGGTAAGACTGTTCCTCTTTTACTGAGCACTGGTAATTTAGGCACATTCGGTGACAAATGCATTTTTTTTAAAAATGGTAAACTTTTATTGAAAGTTTCTCAACAGATGAAGAAATACAAATGATAGTAGCACCCTTCAAAGCTGACAACATGGTACCTTTTAGGGAAACATACTAATAGATTAGGTAGAAATAGATTACTAGACCACAATATACTAAGGACAGACAAGAGAGCAGAAAAATATCCTGTATCAGTAAAGGAAAACCAAGGGTCAATTGAAATAAGTCATTGGATCGGGGGACTTAAAGGGAGTCTGTCACCACATTTCAGCATATTAGACCGATCAAATAGGGTTATATGATCCACCCAGAACTTAAAAACGGTACCTTTGTTGTAGAAAACGGACTTTTCTTTTAGCCGAAAATGAACTTATAAGATTATGTTCTGAGCCCTCTCAAGTGCCCAGGGCGGTCTCTCAATCCTCGGAGCCCCAGGCAGCACCTCCTAAACGGCTCATAACCCCGCCCTCCGTGCGCCTCTGCCCGCCCGTTTGCTCCCCTCCCCTGTCCTTTTCCACTGCGGCTGTGCGGTCCAAATTGTAGCGGGCGCATGCGCAGTAGGTATTGCAATGCCCTGCCAGGAGCGGGCATCGCATTGCGCATGCGCCCACTACGATCTGGACCGCACAGCCGCAGTGGAAAAGGACAGGGGAGGGGAGTAAACGGGCGGGCAGAGGCGCACGGAGGGCGGGGTTATGAGTGAACATAATGCAGTGAACATAAAATCAGATTATATACACTCAGCCCGGAAGCTGAGACCCCTGTGTCGCACAGCACGTTGAAAAAACTTGCGCAATTTACCTACTGCGAGCAGAGCTGACTCTGTCTCGCCATACCTGTTATTACCCTGAAGAACAAGAACAATCGTGTGTGGTTGTGATACTGGCTAGCCCGCAGTGCGACACAGCAGCTTACAATCTTACCAGACTATACAGTACTTTCCCCCTCCCTTTTCCCAAACTGTAATATGGCATGTGCCTAATATATATCACTCCCAATAAACACGCTGGGGTAACTG
The DNA here is from genome assembly GCF_014858855.1 of Bufo gargarizans. NCBI lineage: Eukaryota > Metazoa > Chordata > Amphibia > Anura > Bufonidae > Bufo > Bufo gargarizans. The sequence goes on along the minus strand of NC_058088.1, from coordinate 79,288,028 downwards.
GAGATAATGGTGAAGTCCTCTCTGTTCTCCAGAGCGAACAAAAACTTTAACTTGTGATAAACAAGCAACAATTCTTGGTAGTCTGCCACCCAGCAACACTAAATAACTACTGGCAGATTTGATCTCAATCTCTAGTATTTAGGCGCCAATCTTTTATTGAGGTGCGTGCACGCTCTGTCTTACCGACCCGGGTCTCCTCTGCCTCAGCTGGTGACTGCGAACTGAACAAAGGCTTATCCAACACACGTGCGGTACTGCAGGGTCCGTTGCTTTGCTCTTCAGCTCTCATCAGCGATCCTGGCAGCTGTACTCCTTCTCCTGTACAGGATCCAGGTCCTTGACACGATTAGCTTCACTTGGCTGCAGCCCTGGATGCAAAGGGGTGTTGTTAATGGATTCCTTCTCTCACACACTTTTCCAGTCTGCAACTAAGATGCACACCAGCTTCCTTACTCTAGACACACAGCTCCACCTCCTATGAATATTTAAATCTGAGCAGTCTGTTTAGCTGTGTGGGGAAACAGCAGCCTCTTGTGGCCAAACAGCAAAATAACAGTGTCCATGCAATAAAAGCTGTTTCACAATCTTACAACTGTCTCATTTGCCTGAATGGAGCTTGCAAATTCTGTGTAAATGCTGCAGAAAAAGCCCCAGTGAGCTGTATTTAACACATTTTCACTTGCTGTCATTTAAGCTATCAATCTGTTGTTTGAATATACCCTAAAAATCTCTAGATTTACTGGATAATCATATCTGTTCCCACTCCAGTATCCAGATTTTAATGAGGTACTGGCTTGGTTATAATCCTAACCTATGTCACAAGGCCTGTTTTAGAAGGTCAAACATTGATTTATAAAATACGGTAGCTTCCTTCCAACAGGTGGTGCCAGGGGCACAGCTTTTTTTCTTAAAGGGGATCATTGTATGGTCTATAACAGGCATTCTCAACCTGCGGCCCTCTAGCTGTTGTAAAACTACAATTCCCAGCATGCCCGAACAGCCTACAGTTATTAGCCTACAGCAGGGCATTATGGGACGTGTAGTTTTACATAATGTTGATCATCACGAATATTTGAATAGCAAATTTTTATCGCAAATATCGGCACTTTGAGAATTTGTGAATATTTAGAATATAGTGATATATATTCGTAATTTCAAATATTCTAGATTTTTTTGTAATCAGTACACATGATCCCTCCCTGCTTCTAGCTTGTGGGCCAATGAGAAGGCTGCAATATCTTTGACTTTAGGAGTAGTGTTGATTGCGAATTTTCATAATGCAAATTTGTATCGCAAATTTTTCAATTGCCGATTTCCTCAATCAAGAAAATAATGACTGGAGATAACGAATTCGCTAATTCACGAATGTATGGCGAATATTCGCCCAAATATTCGCGAAATATCACGAATTCGAATATTGCCCCTGCCGCTCATCACTAGTTTTACAATAGCTGGAGGGCCGCAGGTTGAGCATGCCTGGTCTATAAGACTCTAACCAAAGATCTTCTGTGGATGTAGGCTTGCTCAAATCCTTCTGTCTCTTCATGTAATCCAAGACAGACTCGATGTTGTTGGTATCAGGGCTCTGTGGGGGCCATATCATCACTTCTAGAACTCTTTCTTCTTCTTTACACTGAATATAGTTCTTAATGACATTAGCTGTATGTTTTCAGAATAAATTGAAACTATTAACACTTCTATTTTTTAAAACATTCTTACTTTGCAGCATTGTTTTCCACATCTACCTAAATCTTTTGCACAGTATTGTATATACATCGTTACATTGCTATTTTGGTGTCAACTCATAGCAAGAACACAGGAAGGCATTTTTTAATCCTGTTGAATTACATACACGCGATTAGCACCACAACAAAAGCGGCTCCACGGAAGCTGGAAAGTAGACAGCAGGTCAGTTTTATTATTACACTTGTGTGGGGGTTTAATTGATGTGATAATTGTAAAAAGTCATTGAGTCAATGAGGACTCTCCACCTCTATTTGTTATAATTTATTATTATGAATGATATTTACAGAAATGAATTACACTAGGGCTGAACGATATTATCACCCATTGTTCTTCAGAAAATGTTCTCACCTTATTTTTAAATTCATTGCTAATTTAGATTATTACTTTGATGACCTTGTCATAATTAACAGTGGCTATTTCAAGCTAATGAGCTATTACCTGCAAATGCGTGTAATTCTTCTGTCAGTCTGGCACCCCGACTAATTAACATCTCCAATCAGTTGGATAGACCTCTATCTGTAACCTCTGGTACCTGTGCGCTTCATCTACACACATGCACGGGCCTGTATACTTTTAGCTAAGAGAGTGGATCTGTGTTTTTAACTTTAAAATAAGCTAAATGCATTGACTGGGAAAATTAAAAATGTCACTAACTGTACTAGTTCAGAACCGGATAAAAATAACTTAATGAGAGCATCTGGGGAAGAGCAGTTACCCGTAATTCTGGCCATTAACATGTACAGCCCCAACGTCTGGAATAAGGAAGGTTGAGGGTTCAAGACCTATGGGTCAGGAAAGAACCTTTACACATGAAATAATGGACACGAGATGAAATGTATTTGTAATATATGGCACATTTACAATGCTAATTCCCCACACATTACAAATTCAATTAAATTGCTTTCTAATTGAAATCATTCTGTTGGAGAACAGTAGCTATAGATAATTTTATGCTGAGTTCATTATCTGCTTATTTTTTTTTCCAGCCTCCAGTATTTTGGGGCATAGCGGGATAGAAATAATAGCTCAACAGCAAGCACTTTATTAAACTCACACATACTTCATATTTTGCCGAGGACCTAAAGTTACCTGATCCTATTTTCAAATTTCATATTAGAGAATTCTGGGTTAGGCTTTATGCACACGGCCGTTGCCCGGCTGTTGCGTGCTTTGGGGACTGCAATTTGCGGCCCCCGATGCACAGGCACCATTAGTGCGGCTGCTACAGACAGATCAAGACCCATTTAACTTGAATAGGTTAGTGATCCGTCCGCATTGCAAAAAAAGGAACATGTTCTATTTTTTGCGGTGCGGAGGCACATAGACTCTGTAGTGCTTCTGTGGGGTTCCATGCCTCCGTTCCACACAGTGGAAACGGCCGTGTGGATGAGGCCATAATAGAGGGGAGCCAGTGGCGGATCCAGGGGGGGCGGGCAACTAGGCAATTGCCCCCCCCCCCCCTTGAGCTGGCGGCGGCGGCAGCGGGGCACAGGGAGATGAGCGCTTCCATTGTGGAAGCGCTCATCTCCAGTCATCTGTATCGCCGTCCTCAGGACAGCAATACAGATGCCTACCTGTGCTGCGGCAGGGAAGGGAGAGGCGTGTCCCTTTCCCTTCCTCTGATAGGCTGCAGGCACTAGGCCGGCAGCCTATCAGAGGCCGGCGCAGGCGGCGCGATGACGTCATCGCGCCGCCTGAGCCATACAGCGTGGGACACAGGCCAGAAGAGGCCTGCATCGCATCGCTGACATGGAGGTAAGTATGTGTGTTTTTTTTTTTCATTATATACAATACTTTTACTGGCAAAGGGGGGCTGTTATTACTGGCAAAGGGGGGCTCTTATTACTGGCAAAGGGGGGCTGTTATTACTGGCAAAGGGGGGCTCTTATTACTGGCAAAGGGGGGCTCTTATTACTGGCAAAGGGGGGCTCTTATTACTGGGGGCTCTTATTACTGGCAAAGGGGGGGCTGTTATTACTGGCAAAGGGGGGCTCTTATTACTGGCAAAGGGGGGCTGTTATTACTGGCAAAGGGGGGCTCTTATTACTGGCAAAGGGGGGCTCTTATTACTGGGGGCTCTTATTACTGGCAAAGGAGGGCTGTTATTACTGGCAAAGGGGGGCTGTTATTACTGGCAAAGGGGGGCTCTTATTACTGGGGGCTCTTATTACTGGCAAAGGGGGGCTGTTCTTACTGGCAAAGGGGGGCTCTTATTACTGGCAAAGGGGGGCTGTTATTACTGGCAAAGGGGGGCTCTTATTACTGGGGGCTCTTATTACTGGCAAAGGGGGGCTGTTATTACTGGCACAGAGGGGCTCTTATTACTGGGGGCTGTTATTACTGGGGGCTCTTATTACTGGCTCAGAGGGGCTGTTATTACTGGCACAGAGGGGCTCTTATTACTGGGGGCTGTTATTACTGGCACAAGGGGCTCTTATTACTGGGGGCTGTTATTACTGGAACAGAGGGGCTCTTATTATTGGGGGCTGTTATTACTGGCACAGAGGGTCTGTTATTACTGGGGGCTGCTATTACTGGCACAGGGGGGCTATTATTACTGGCACATGATTGGGGGCACTATAGGGGCATCTACTGAGGCCACAAAGAAGGGGTATTTTATATGGGCTCTCTGTACAGTACAATTTTATACTGGGACACATTATGGTGGGTACTATGGGGAAGGGGGGAGAGGAGTACTATGGGGTCATCTACGGGGGGCACTAAGAAGGGGTAATGCAAATTATGGGGGACACTACTGGAGCATTTTATACTGGTACATTATGGGGGGCACTAGGAGGAAGGAGGGTGTGGAGCACTATGGGGTCATTTACTAGGGGCACTATATAGGGGTATTTTATACTGGCACATTATGGGGGCACTATGGGGACATTAGCTCAACTGGGGGCATTGCAAGGGGGTCACATTATAAGGAGAATTATTTCTACTGGGGGGGGGGCATTATGGTGGGCTTTATTACTCCCCTATGGTATGAGCCCCCTAGTAGCAGCACCATCCTCTCCCTGCTCTGCTATCCCTCTGCCCTTTCTCCAAATCCTTATTATGAAATCTTTCTCATTAGGATAAAACACATCAGCTCCGCCGAGCCCCCGGCCAAAGTGTGGAAGTGGCGTCCGAGATCCCCAAGGGCCAAGCCAAGTAACTGTGAGTGTTCATGTGAAATATGATTGTTATACACATATAGCATACACTGTGTAGTCTGTTGTATAAGCACCATTGTTTTGTGGCGGCGGACAGAAAATAATCTGAAAGTGCGCCTCCCGAGACCAGGCTCTGGATCCGCCACTGAGGGGAGCTCTGTTCAGAATCCAAATCAGAGCACTGAGCCATGACAAAAATCTCACGAAGGACCCAGCACATTCATACATTACATAGACATCCCATTGATCTAGATGAAGAGTTGTGTAATGCCTTAAAGGGAACCTGTCACGTTGAAGATGTGTCTGCACTAAGGTGAACATGTTATAGAGCAGGAGGAGATGATCAGATTGATATATAGTTTCATGTGAAAAAATTCAATCAAACTTGTGATTTACTTATTTATATTCATGAACATTCTGGGCTTTGAAGTCCAGGAGACGGTCTTATCAGTGACTGACAGCTATCTCAGTATACACAGTCGTAGAGGGAAGGCTGTCAATCACTGATAGGACCACCTTCTTGACTTCAAATCCCAGAATGTGCTCACTTCAGCAACACATATACTAAAATTGGAATGATACAGAGAAGATTAGCATGGCCACGGATGACAAGCAAATTCTTGAAACAGTCCATATTTTTTCCTCCTAATTAATTTACAGACTAGTCTCTTGCCAAATGCACCATTCCGAAAGTGGATCTATATCACAATGTGTGGGAGTGTTCTCAGATCCAGAGATATTGGAAGGATATAGCTGATTGGGTTCTAATTACTTTGTCAACCTCCTTGCCCTAGGATCTTTTGGTTATATTATTATACAAGGCTCCGGGGACAATGCTTGCACCTATTATGGTCTCAGAAGCTCAGCTGCTGGCACTGCGCTGTCTACTTCCGGTTGTACCGTTGCTCACAGAGGTGGTGTCATGGATGAAGCATTTTTTGATCCTTGACAAAATTGACACAGAAAGGAGAAAATCTGCCCTCACTAAACCATTCTTTCAAAAATGGCACACATTCCTGGAAGCACATTACTCACCTGGGGAAATTGTGGAACTCCTCTCCTCACTGGAGTACACGAAATGGCATCTGGGGGGCGGGACAGCAAATCCTGCTCTATAAAATGCTGCTTGAGATTACATAGCATTTTCATGGTGATGGGTTTCCTTTAACTGTCCTGTAATCAGGGGCGTAGCTATAGGGAGTGCAGAGGTAGCAGTCGCTACCGGGCCCGGAAGCCTGAGGGGAGCCAAAGACTCTTACACCAGTAATATAGAAAGTGCATTCTGTTCAAGTTACACCTCCGGCTGGTGGGAAGGGGTTAGGTCGAGAATTTGGCATGGGGGAGAGTTGCAGTTTCAATTTTTGTCTCTGGCACCATGACAGCTATGTGCTTCCCTGCCCCCTGGCCACAAAGCACTGAGGGAAGGGGGACCCCAGCTAAACTCTTGCACCAGGGCCCATGAGCATTTAGCTATGTCCCTACCTGTAATGGTGCTTCTGAGGAACAGAATATTTCCTGTGAGGTTTTTCCACAGGTACCAGCTGCTCACTGATATGTCAGTTGATCAGCTTATTATCAGAGGACCCTTCTCTCAAAAAGATATTGCCTAAAATATTAGTTGGACTGTAATGGTTCAGAACCCCAAACAACCAGACAGAGTTTAAAAATGGTGGATTTATTAAGTAACGGCAGTACAGTAAAGACCAGAAATCATATGCAGGTAATCAATCCAAATAATAACGTGTGCAAGAAAACTCACAAGGGACAGACAGACCAGGCCAAAGTTCATATGCATAGAAATAGTCAGTGTAATGTAGTACCTAGGGGCGAGACATTTCCAGGGTCCGATCCGAGGTCAAACTGTTCCGTATAGAAGTTTCCCACAAGCAATCTCTAGAGATGGATTGAAGAAGTCAGAGGTCATGCACAGGTGTTCTAGACCTGTCCCGCTACTCCAATGAGGTCCCCCGCAGGCCGATCCCCACGAGAATTCCTGGGGGCCCCAGTGGACCGCAAAACAGGAGAGGGTCTTACATGGATACACAAATATGTAAGAGAAATAAATAACTAGATTCTTCATAATATTCTCTTGGTATTTTATATTCTACTTTAAAAAGTCTACATAGTACCCATGGGTGAACATTGATTGGCTGAAAATTGAATCCAGTCTTCCATGCTCTTTTTTGCATAATAAAAAGGCTGTGTGAATGAGTGAGAGAGGCTACAGCACAACTTTCCACACAGGAAAAGCCAGGAATATTTACGTCTACAAATATATGTATGGAGACCACTACCTCACACTGACACCTAAGGACAGAATTAGTGGTTACCTTGCTGGTCAATTTCTGAGCAATGGTAATAGGCTGTTTCACAGAAACTTTTTTAAGCATTTATAAATGCCATGAATAGTATTCAGTGAATCGAAATGGACTTAGATCCGAATTTCAGGGAAATTTTATTTGCCATAAAAGCTGAATTTCCTCGTGCTTTACATGGTAAAGAACTTATTTTTCCTGAAATGGGATTAAAAAAAATCATACTCACCTCATCCATTTGAACGCAAAGAGCCTGCCACTGTCTCCACCTTGAATGCATGAACTCATCCCGCATGAACTCATGATATCACTACTCCAGCTGACGCGAATCACGCGCCGTGTAAGATTTTGCGCTAGATCTTTAATCAAGAAGATGGCGCCAAGCTCTTCACTCATTAAATGGATGAGGTAAGTATGATTTTATTAACTTTTTTAATTATAGACCATAATATTAATGTCAGATGCCTCAATCAGCGATGAACACGGCATCTGAGGGGTACAATGACTGGGAGAGGAGCAATAGCATTTTTCTTTTAATTCAGCGAAGCTGCGGAATCGAGTTTTCAGGAACTTCGATCATCTCTAGTCATGAACCTTTCATGACTGAAGATGAGTATTTTTGGTGGTGTTTTCATTTTCTGGTGTTTTTTGGGGTTCCAAAGAAAAGCTCATTCATAAGAAAAATTACAGAAACCCAAACTCTTTGACTGTAGTAGTTGTATTATAAGTTTTAGCCAAAACAACAATTAAAAACAAGAAAAGGTACAATTTCTGGGGAAATTGTGTGAAGTGTTCTTACCTCCACCAGTAGTCTACAACTGGAGTGGGCGGAGTAACTGGGTGGAGTGGCTTGAGTAACTGTTGTGTGGTTGGAGTGACTAGAATAACTGTGGAAAGGTTGGACTGGGCAGAGTAACTGTGTGGAGTGAGTAAAGATACTAAACATTACACTAACCTATTGATTGATCAAATTTAAAACGTGCACATGGCAAGCTTGATAGAGTGAGAAATGCATTTCAACTTTTATTTATTTATATAGCACATTTAATTGCAATGTTGTTGCCCAAAGTGCTTCACAGTTACATTAAAACATACATTTATAAAAACATTAGCAGCCGATTTGTGTAGGTGGGCTAGAAAATGAGGGAGTGGTGGCAGTTTAGAAATCATGTCCTGATTTTTCAGCTCACACTCTAGCTTTTGTCAGCTCCCACTCTAATTTTGAACATTCCGCCATTCATTACTATGGGACCAATTTCGCCACTAAAACGCCGATATTTCGTGAACCATTTGTCAAAACATTCCACAAAGTAATAGCACACCAATCGGGAGCAATCCGCACATTTCGGTATATTACTGTCTATGTAGTGTAAAAACTGTGGGAGGCGTTAGGGTGGTAAATTTGGCTATAATAATAAGAATATATATGTTAGATAACAGTAAAGTGGTCTTTCCATTCAAGAACACTTAAAAAGAAAAACTATTTGGGTACATGGGGCACAAATAAAAAACAATATAGAAGATAACATTTGTATAAGGGTCCATTCACACGTCTGTAAGTGTTTTGCGGATCCGCAAAACACTGACACCGGCCATATGCACATGGTCGGCACTATATTAGAAAATGCCTATTCTTGTTAAATTAAAAATGAATACTGTTAAAAAGGATGTTTTATGAAACTTCACTATTCAGAAAAAAAAATGTTGGCAGTTTTTTTATTTATTTCAGCAGTACTATGCCATTGAAAATTAAACACAAAACATTATCTTTCTGAAGCAGTAATTGCAAAAATAAAATTCCTCAGTGTGAAAGCAAAGTAATCTCAGTTTATGATTCTACTGCACAGGGAAGGGTTTATGTGCAATGTAATCCTCATTAGAATAGTAGAGGATTGGAATTACAGTTCTATTGTTCTCTTGGCAGGCCTAGATTAACGGAAAAACAGAGGAGCAGTGCATTGATTAGTATTATATGAAAACTCCTGACCAGCCGCTCTACTGGAATAGCATAAGGAAGGTGTGGTGCTGTAATTGAATCACCAACCCTAATTTCTCCCTGGTCTGACTGGTGGTCTGACAAAAAGTGTCAATTAAGTCCCTCTGCTATGCTCCATGTCCAGACATAGAGAAAGTTAAAGACTCTACACTAAAAGTAGAACATGGAATGAAAGGAACCTATATCCAGAAGCTATCCACCCATTTTAAAAATAAATAAAAACATAGAATATTCACATAGAATTTGTCAATATGTAATTAAATTTAATGGAAGAGTCCTTTCATGAGATTATACAATACTGTACTCTTTGTCAAAAGCAGCCCATTGCAGAACAACATACTAAAAAAAATGATACATCTGTATAGCTTTGTTAAAATACTTTTTAGATATTGGAATTAAGAAAATTTGCAGAGATTTTGCAGTGGGCAGTTTTGAGATGTTTCCCAAAGCTAAGCTGGGTGCCCCGGACACTATTGTGTTGCTGCATCGGAGGGTATGTAAGGCATAGTGCATCCCAATGGGAAATAAGTTCAGAGAGTCAGAGTTTGCAGTAAGCCAGTGTACTTCTTTACTGGAGGAACTCAATACAGGCAATGCACTGAGCTGGATTCTCCAGTCTCCCTTTTGGTATCAGGAGATTCTGGGCTGAAGAAAGGCCTGAGCTTCCAGTCCCTCTCTTTTTTAGAAGTCTGGCTCCCTAGCCAAAGGGCTGGTTGCCCAGATTCTGGGGCTCAGTTGTACAGCTGGCTTTTTGGTCAAATGGTTGGTGACCCAGAATCTGTTGCATTATATCTCCATCTCAGCATCTTCTTTTAGTCACTCATGCAGTCTGAAAGAGTCTCTCCCATTAAGCATTGGTTCCTATCTGCAGGCCACTAGAGGCTCTGACTGCTCTACTTTTATAGACATTCTAATTGATCTAGAGGGGTGAAGATGGAGAATCACAGCCAAATAGAAACAATGTTGCAGTTCAAGGCTGCCATGAACCTTTAACCATCTGACATAGCTCAACCAGATGGTCAAAAGTTCACAGTGTCTGGCTTTACCTTCCAAAACTCAAATCTGTATAGTCCTAGTGGAAATTACTAGCTTCTCAGTGCACAGGCTGGAAATTCCCAAAGTCTCTTAGTGTGAACTGGCTGTACACTCAAAGGGGTTGTCCTGCCAAATATATTGATGATATATCATCAGGATAGGTGATAAATATCTAATCATCTGTGGTACGATACCCGTCATGAGTGCCGATCAGCTGTTTAAGGATGAGGTGACCCTCCAGGCAGCGCTGCTTCCTGGTCAGTACACTATGCATTGTCTCCTGTAGAGCAGCGGCATAGTGTAATTGCTAGTGTTGATTGAGCAACAAAGTGCTTGGGTGCTTGAGTAGAACACTTTGGAATGCTCAGGTGCTCTACAGAGCACCCGAGCACAATGGAAGTCAATGGGAGAACCAGAGCATTAAACCAGACACACCCTGCTCTAAAGAGGGAAGGGTGTCTGGTTCACAGGAAAAGGTAAGAAATTGATGGAAAAACCACTGAAATGGTTCGGGAACAGCATGGGGATGATGACTGGATGCAGCTTGGACTCCCAGGTCGCTGCTCGGAACGATGTTGTCCGAGTAGTACGCCACTTTTACAGACTGACAATAATAGGCATAAAACTGAAGATAAAATCAATTTTAGAGGAAAAATTGTTAGGAAACATTCTTTCTGTATATTTACTTGTATATAAAGTGCAAGTGCTGCCAAAAATTACAAGTAAGAGGCACTCCGATACAACCTGTATATCACATAAAGGAGGGCCTCATTCACATTGTGGTACAATTGTTTAGGTAGTGGGACTCATAAAGCCTATGCACTAAGTGAAAGGGCTGCCAAAAATTACAAAGAACCGGCACTCCAATACACTCTTTATTACACATAGGAGGGCATCATACACACCCTTGAAAAATTATGATTGATGGCCTGCTGGTGACCCTCAAAAACATTAGGAGCAAGTGCCTGCTGGTGACTAGTGATGAGCGGCAGGGGCAATATTCGAATTCGCGATATTTCGCGAATATTTGAGCGAATATTCGCCATATATTCGAGAATCCGCGAATTCATGATCTCCAGGCATTATTTTCTTGATTGCGAAAATTCGCATAAAATTCGCATACAAATTTTCGCATAAAAATTCGCATGAACTGGTATTTTCACAAAAAACGAATATTCGCAATTGTGAATATATTTTGCGAATTTCGAAATATTCGCGAATTCTCGAAGTGCCGATATTCGCAATTAAAATTCGCAATTCGAATATTCGTGATCAACACTACTGGTGACCCTCTAAAAAATTAGGGCGAGGGCCTGCTGCTGATCTGACCAGCTAAAACATTATGGACAAGGGCCTGCTGGTGACCCTCTAAAACATTAGGAGCGAGGACAGCCTAATAAGCATGTTGATATGATGGAGGAGGATGAGAAAAGGAGGATTGAACCATATACCCTTTTTTGTGGTGGAACGGGTGCATGGGAATACAGTGTATTAAATGCACCATAAAAGCCACATTTAAAATGCCTTTATGTGCAGCCGCTTTCCTCTGGTAGAGTAGAGAAGTCAGGGACAATCAAGGCCTTGTTCATTTTGATAAGTCAACCTGTCAGCATTTTCAGTTGACAGGTGGATGCACTTATCAGTTATTATGCCCACAGCAGCACTAAATACCCGCTCTGACAAAACGCTGGCGGCAGGGCAGGCCAGCACCTCCAAAGCGTAGAGCGCCAGTTCGTGCCACGTGTCCATCTTGGACACCCAATAGTAGTGTTGAGCGGCATGTCCCATATTCGAATTCGCGAAATTTCGCGAATATTCGAAAGAATATTCGTAAAATATTCGCGAATATTCAAATTCGTTATTATTTTGCATATGCGATAATTCGAATTTTCGCATCGCATAATACATATTATGAGATGCAAAATTCGCATGTGCGCTAATGAAATCGCCTTACGAAGATTCGCAACTCAATTCAATCACTAATGTAAGAATGCAAAGCCCTTTGCCTCTGTTCTGGGACAAGTGCCGATATTCGCCTGTGCGCTAATAAAATCGCCTTACAAAGATTCGCGCCTCAATCACTTTCTAGGCAATGTGAGTAAGATCTGAGCTTTTGGACTTTTGGGAATCAATCGAGAAACAGTGGGGGGTGATGACAGTAGTTGACAGAGTACAAATCAATGTAATCTGTAAGGTGGAAACTAAAATAAAAAATACGAATATTCGTAAATCGAATTTTACGAAGTTCGAAGTATTCGCGAATATGGTGCTATACTATATGAATGCACAGGCCTTTGCCTCTGTTCTGGGGACAAGTGTAGATATTCGCATGTGCGCTAATAAAATCGCCTTACGAAGATTCGCAACTCAATTCACTAATGTATGAATGCAAAGCCCTTTGCCTCTGTTCTGGGACAAGTGCCGATATTCGCATTTGCGCTAATAAAATCGCCTTACGAAGATTCGCGCCTCAATCACTTTCTAGGCAATGTGAGTAAGATCTGAGCTTTTGGACCTTTGGGAAACAATCAATTATATGTGTACTGTAATTTTGTGGGAAAAAAAACAAAAAAAAAACGAATATTCGTTTTTACGAATATATAGCACTATATTCGAAATATTCGCGAAATCGCGAAGTTGCGATATTCGCGAAAAAAATTGTTTTTCGAATATTCGCGCTCAACACTACCCAATAGTTGTAAGGCACAGAGGGATCACTGAGGATGGTGACACGGTCTTCTATTTACTCCTTCACCATCTTCCAAAACTTTTCCCTCCTTGTGACACTAGGCCGCGCATCAGGGCGAGGGTGCTGGCGGGGTGTCATGAAACTGTGCCAGATCTTGGAGAGTGTTGCCCTGCCTCTGTTGGAACTGCTGTGTCTTCCCCTCGTCTCCCCTCCTCGGTTGCCCAAGGAAGTACGTACTCTGCTGCCAGCGTAGTCAGCTGGAAATTTTTGGAACAATTTTTCCACAAGGACCTTCTGGTATTGCACCATTTTGCTAGTCCTCTCCACCACAGAAATGAGAGATGAGAAGTTCTATTTGTGGCGGGGGTCGAAAAGGGTGAACAACCAGTAATCGGTGTTGACCAAAATGCGTATAACGTGAGGGTCACGGGAAAGGCAGCATAACATAAAGTCATCCATGTGTGCTAGAGTCCCAACAGACAAGACTTCACTGTCCTCATCAGAAGGATAACTCTCCATCTCCTCATCCTCTTCCTCCTCTTCGGCCCATCCACGCTGAACAGATGGACTAAACCTGCTATGAGTACTACCCTCTGTAGCAGAGGCAACCGTCTCCTGCTTCTCTTTCTCCTCCTCTCCTCATCATCATCCAATTCGCGCTGAGATGAACTGAGGGTGGTTTGGATATCACCCTGTGTATTGTCTTCCCCCATTTCCACCTCTTCCACATGCAAAGCATCCACCTTCATTGTGAGTAGCGAGCGTTTGAGTAGACACAGAAGTGGGGTGGTTACGCTTATAATAGTGGCATCGCTGCTCACCATCTGTGTTGATTCCTCAAAGTTGCGTAAAACCTCACAAAGGTCAGACATCCATGCCCACTCATCGCTTGTGAAGTGCGGAAGCTGACTCGAAAGGCAATGACCATGTTGCAGCTGATATTCCACTACTGCCCTCTACTGCTCACAAAGCCTGGTCAACATGTGGAACCTGGAATTCTAGCGCATGCTCACGTCGCACAACAGTCGGTGAGCTGGCAATTGCAAGCGCTGCTGCAGTGATGTCTGACCAGCGGAAGCTGTAGATGACTTTCGGAAATGGGCACACACAGCAATTTGGAAAGGTGCGCATTTAGTGCTATGGCCTGTGGGTGGGTGGCTGGGTATTTGCGTTTTTGTTCTAAGGCCTGGGGTATGGACATCTGTACGCTGCGCTGGGATACAGAAGTGGATGTGCTAAATGATGGTGCCTGTGAAGGTCCAGGTGCAGGGCGGGAGGATTCTGGGCCTACGTCTTTGACATGAGATTAGCGAGAACGTAACAAAGGGGAAGAGGAGGCAGTGGTGTGACCTGCAGAGACAGATTGTGCACTTTCATCAAAAAAGCACCAGACTGTGGAACACCTACCCCTTGGCAAGGAAGATTTCTGCAAGGGGGTGCTCCGGGGAACCACCTTGCAGGCCTGTTTGATGTGGCCCGCCTTCTCCCTTTTGCCACCCTACTACCTCTTCCAGCCTGTTGCGGTGCTGCGGATCCCTCCCCCTCTGTACTGCTGCCCTCGCTCGGCTTACCACCTTCCCAGGTTGGGTCAGTGATTTAATTGTCCACCACCTCCTCTTCCACTTCCTCACTCTGGTCATCCTCCTGACTTGTTGACCTAACAAGAACCTCACTTATTGACAACTGTATCTCATCCTCATCATCCACCTTGTGAAACACTAATTGCTGTTCTCCACCGTCATCTTCTTCTAACTGTGGATGTTCAAGAGTTTGGGAATCAGTGCACAAGATCTCCTCATGTCCCTCTTCAAGTGGGCTTGGTGAGAGGCCCAAATCAAGCAATGGCGCTGAAAATAGGTCCTCAGAATATCTGAGAGTGGGATCACTTGTTTGTCAAGACTCTTCATGGTGGGAGGAAGGAGGATCAGGGTGAGGATTCTGTTAGCCAGACTCTTAACTACTGAGACTTGACTTTGTGGAAGACAGGGTGGTGCTTAACCAACTGGAAGCATTTTCTGCTGCAATCCAACCGACCTCCTGGTCGCACTGTGATTTCGATAGTGGTGTCCAGCGCCGCCCTGCAAACTGGGACATGAAGCTAGGTATCGTGGATGGGTGTATTTCTTGTGCTCTGGCAGCAGGCACAGTTTCACCCCACCCAGGGCCACGGCCTCTGCATGCACCATCAGCAGCATGGCCACTTCCCCGTCCCTTACTGCTCACTTTGAGCATATTAAATGGTATATATGCTTGCAAGTATGCCACACGTACAGTAGTGCAGTTTTTTTAAGTGTATGCGCAGATAAATTACACTGAATGTCACAGATATTTAGGATGCACAAACGTTATACAGGAGATATAGCGCAGATGCTGTCGCTTTCACCAGTGGCTAAGAAAAAATTTCACTGAATGTCACAGATATCTAGGATGCACAAATGTTATGCAGGAGATGTTGCGCAGGTAATGTCACTGTTAGCAGCAGCGGAAAAATTATACTGAATGTCACAGATATTTAGGATGTGCAAACGTTATACAGGAGATGTAGCACAGGTAATGTCGCTGTCAGCAGCGGCCAAACAATTGCACTGAATGTCACAGATATTTAGGATGAACAAATGTACCACAACAGATATAGCACAGGTTGTGTCACTGTCAGCAGCAGTCAAACAATTGCACGCAATTTAGCGCAGCTTGCGCTAATAATATACAGTGTATTGCAGCCAGATAAAACAATACTCCTTAAAAGGACTTTTGGGTCTCTAACACCTTTCAACAGTATGCCTGAAAAAAAAAACAATTCCTATCCCTACACTATCTGTCCCTTCTGTTGCCGTTTCTTCTGCCTAAGACTGAGCCGAACCACGTGTCATCGGGTGCTACTGTATATAGCACCCGATGACGCATTCCGGCCAGCCAATCACTGTAATGCCAGTAACCAACATGGCTACGGCATTACAGTGAGTGCCAGTACTTCCCCGCACGTTGATTGACTGCGTAGCAGGCAACAAACGTGCGGGGAGGAGACTCGAGCATCAGGCTCGAGCACACGCGGTGTAGGGCCAAGCATGCTCGCCCAACACTAGTAATTACAAGTACTTGTTACATTCAAGTAAATGGAGTGAGTACTCGTCATTACACTGCACTTTTGAGACAATAGGCAGTGTAATGAACAGGAAGCAGCATGGAGAGACGCCTCCTCTTCAAACAGCTGATCAGCAGGGGTGACGGGTGTCGGACCCCAGCCGATCAGATATTTATGACCTATTCCTGATGATAGGCTATCAATATATATGGCAGGACAACCCCTTTAACCCTTTCCACAATTTAGTGCAAATAAAGTTTAATAACAGTGCAAATTAACAAGATATATCACATAAAATACAATTTAACAGTATAAAAAGTAGAAGTGTCAGCAACGGCATAAATCATAGTGCAAGTCAACACTTTTAAGTTCACTAAAGTAGTGAGTTGATGGCTTTGTATAGCTGCAATAGGGACAAATGTCCACAGATTTTCAGACTCCAAACTATCCTTCCTCCAGGCCAGGGCACTGCAAGTTGTCACATGTTAACCACGCAAATCTCATCTGGCACCAGTCCACACCATTATATTGCCTGATATATAACCAGTTGGTGATACATCTACAAAATATAGAAAAAAAAATCATTAGTCATCTAAGGACATGAAGGGATATAGTAAGCTTTATTGGTTTACTTTACCTGCTCCTGCCCTTGCCTGGCTGGTCATAATAACCCATTAATCCTTAAATAAGTTGTCCAGGATTGACACATTCTTTAACCCTTTCCCGACCAGCACTGTACTAGAACAGCGCTGGCCGGGTCTTTAAAGATGGTGCCCGCTCCTGAGCAGACTGGGCGCCATAGCCGTAGGGTGCCTGCTGTTTCTTACAGCAGAAACCTGCGGCTAATGTCCGTGACCAGCGGTAATGCCGGTTGCAGAAATTTGGTCAATCTGAGTGCAGGAAATACCGGAAGCTTACACTTCCAGTGATGCTCCGGCTCCCCTGTGCGGTGATCTGAGGAACAGGAGGCTGCTGCACAGTGTTTTCTATGGAGCTCTTGCCTGTAATAGGGCTCCATAGGAAACTAGTAATTTTCTTATAGACTCCAATGCTAAAACACATGTGTATTGCCATGTGCGAAAATGCCCATAGTATAAAAATATCTTTCCCATATGGCAAACGGCGAAATGGAAAAAGCGTCAACATGTCCGATTTGCCATATTTAGTTGCTTTATTTTCTACAAAAAAAATAGATAAAAACGGATCAAAAAGTCATACACACCCCAATGGTATTAGTGAAAAGTACAGACCCCACAGAGCAGCTCCGTACACATAAGCACAAAACATTTAAAGAGGTCAAAATATGGCCGCAAAAAAAATAAAAACCTTTTCCAACTTCAAAATGCAAGAAAAACTTTACATAAAAGATATCACCAGATTTGTACTGACCTCTAGTATGAAAGTAACTTGTCAGTTTTATCGCACATCGAACGCCATAAAAAAAAAAAACTTTGGCAGAATTGTTTTTTCCGCAACTTCACTTCATTAGGAATTTTTTTCCTGCTTCCCCCTACATCATATGCAATATTAAATGGTGCCGTTAAAAAGTACAACTTGTCCTGCAAAAACAGTATCCCTGATATGGCTATGTGAACGGAAAAATATAAAAAGTTATGGCTCTGTGAAGGCAGGGAGCGCAAAACGAAAACACACAAAAAAAAACCAACTCTTGGTTCCAAGTGGGTTAAATACCACCCACTCCTTGCTGGACCTGTGAAGGGAAGCATACTTACCTGCTCCACACAGCTCATTTCTGAGTCCTTGGGTCCCAGGTTGTATTCACTGTACTTTGGGCCCACATACGTATAAGCCTCCTACATAAGTTATGTCACATAACTTATGTGCTCCACTACAGCCAATGAATGGCCTCAACGGTGACATGTCCCAATGCAGCATGTGACCAGGCATTGAGCGATTTCATTATATTCAGCTATGCTGTACCTACCAGGCATTGTGCCTGGTGTTACAGTGAATTTCCTGGTGACCTTTAAATAACCATTAAATAATTTAGAATACTATACACACATTGTATATGGTAAAAAGCCTATTCCAATTAGCAGAATACATCAATGCTGCAAAAGGCTGAAAGTTATGAAATATCTACAATATTTTTGTTTCACTTTGTTTCGTACGTGGAACTGCATTTTGGGGAAAATTACATCCACATAAAATGATTATGTGATGTAGGCAGATACAATTCAATCAGCTGTCTATGTGGATTGATGAAGGTAACTTGCAGGATTTATATACTCCAAAGTTTGCAAAAAAAACCTGGTAAATAATTATGTGCTCAGTTATGGGTTTGCGCTTTCTTCCGCATTGCTCAGTATCTTGCTGGGAATTGTAATTCACATCCCACTGATAACTTAATGTGACCTTAAACAAATGGAGAACAGCTATGAAAATGGGTGCAGCGATATCTCTGCAAACAAACTTTTATTCCCCTTTTTATCCAAATTTGTCACTGATAGTTCTCAAACCAGGGAACTTCTGTATCAGAGGCAAAAACTTTACTAGCTGAGGCACAGGCGTCACAGCATTAGGATAGTGGAATTTTATTGGTATTAATATACCTGTATAATGCACTGGTATCTACAGATACATCTCTGTATACAAGGACACTGTGATAACAGCAAAAGTCAAATGTATTTAATAATCAATAAAATGTAATGGGACGAATTAAAGGGGTAGACCAAGTTTATTCTTTTGAGCATTCAATTAATTGAAAATAACGATTAAACTGAAACAGGCTGTTTTTCAGCTGATCCAAATTTTAGGACCACATGCCTTTAAAAGGCCAAATCTGTGCAAAGATGTGGATTCATTGTCATTTTCTGTCAGGTAGTCACACGTTGTGATGGCAAAGGCAAAAAAACTCTACCTTTTTGAACGTGGTCGGGTTGTTGCACTGCATAAGCAGGGTCTCTCACAGCGCGCCATCGCTGCTGAGGTGGGACGCAGTAAGACAGTCATTTGGAATTTCTTAAATGATCCTGAGGGTTATGGAACAAAAAAGTCAAGTGGAAGACCCACAAAAATTTCATCAGCACTGAGCCGGAGGATCCAATTGGCTGTCCGTCAAGACACTGGACGATTCTCGACCCAAATTAAGGCCCTTACTGGTGCTGACTGCAGCCCCATAACCATCAGACGGCATCTGAGACTGAAGGGCTTCAAAAACAAAAAACGTCTTCAAAGACCTGGTCTCCTTGAACGCTACAGAACTGCTCGTTTGGACTTTGCAAGAGAGCACCAAACATTGGAGATTCAAAGGTGGAAGAAAGTTTTATTCTCTGATTTCTGTTTTGGGGGGGGGTTAATTTTTTTGGGAAGGTGTGGTCCTAAACTTCTGATCAGCTGAAAAACAGCCTGTTTCAGTTTATTCGTTGTTTTCATAAAATTGAATGCTCAAAAAATGTTTTGTCTCGCTTCCATTTCTTCTTGTTGCATGTTGAAGCTCTACTTGGAACCTTGTTAAGATCCAGCCATGCTAAATATGATTTTTTGCTACGTTTCAAGTGGTCTTAAACTTTTGATCAGGACTGTATCATCGGGCCATCAGGGGTTTCTATAGCAATGGCCCAAATGGAAGAAAGTGTCAATTCATTGCAGAGCACAGCGCTCACTTTGCGTGACGTGTTTTATGTTGGAGAGCTGATCGTTTTGGAGGAGTCTTTAGAAGGAGTGGCCTAACACACTGTCACCCCAATATGTGTAATGGCAGAGTGCTATGTAGTTAAACTAGTATACAATTATTCAATGACATTATTAAAAATGCTAGTGATATAAAGAGATTAACGTATGAAGAACAACTCTGAAGGAGGAACTACTGGTGCAACTAGTGAAGATATGTGCAGATGAAAAAAGTAGGAACATTCATGAACACACAGTAAGGCCTCATGCACACGACCGTTGTGTGCATCCGTGGCCGTTGTGCCGTTTTCCGTTTTTTTTCACTGACCCATTGACTTTCAATGGGTCCGTGGAAAAATCGGAAAATGCACCGTTTGGCAGCCGCATCCGTGATCCGTTTTTCCTGGCCGTGAAAAAAATATGACCTGTCCTATTTTTTTCACGGCCAACGGTTCACGGACCCATTCAAGTCAATGGGTCCGTGAAAAATCACGGATGCACACAAGATTGTCATCCGTGTCCGTGATCCGTGTCCGTGATCCGTGTCCGTTTTTTCCTATCATTTCAATGGCAAACTTGACTTACATTTTTTTTTCATTTTTCATGTCCGTGGATCCTCCAAAAAACAAGGAAGACCCACGGATGAAAAAACGGTCACGGATCATGGACCTACGGACCCCATTTTTGCGGACCTTAAAAAAAAACGGTCGTGTGCATGAGGCCTAAGGCTACTTTCACACTAGGGACAGGACGGATCTGACAGGCTGTTCACCCTGTCGGATCCGTCCTGACGCTATTTCGCCGTGCCGCCGCTCCGTCACCATTGACTATAATGGGGACGGGGCGGAGCTCCGGCGCAGCACGGCAGTTCGCGATGAGAGGCCACCGGACTAAAAAGTCAGACAAGCAGTACTTTTATCCTGGTGGCCTTTCGCCGTGCACTGCCTTGCTGTGCCGGAGCTCCGCCCCATCCCCATCATAGTCAATGGGGACAGAGCGGCGGTCCGGCGGCACGGCGAAATAGCGGCAGGACGGATCCGACAGGGTGAACAGCCTGTCGGATCCGTCCTGCCGCTAGTGTAAAAGTAGCAGTTTCCCAACGCCATGTGAGGGAGATTCACTAAATCCCAGACAACTGTTTGCCATATTCCCTATTCGAGCAAATGGCTGTCATGAAGGAGAGTGGCCAGAGTGGAGCACAATGCACAATGTAGGTTCTGCTCTGGAACTATCTATTGCATGATTATCCAGTCTCTTTCTTGCAAGGGAAATGTATTGCTGCCTGAAACTTCCTTAGGTGAGATCTGGTGAGCAGAAAGCTTTAGTGGTCAGACGCCTCATCATCAGATGATCATCGAGATGGCTTTGATCTAAGGATGGGTCATTGGAGACCTTTTTTTCTCAGCCCTTCCAAGCATCTTCTATGAGTTACTCATATTAGGCATCAATATACATGAGAAAATAAAGTGATTATTTTTTTGGGGGCAATTTTCATTGGTTGTTCCAACTACAATAGAAAGTATAAAGTGAAGCGACCAAGGAAAACTATGTAATAGAAGGACTAAACTGCATGCTTCCTTATTTGTATTTGGATTACAATGTATCATACGTTTTGTGGTCATTAGAAAGCCTCATTCCTACTATGAAAAAAAAAAAAAGAAAGAAAAAATGTGGCTTTTGATTTCTGAAGGCACTGTAAAAACGTGTTACAGAAGCTTCTTAAGGCTACTTTCACACTTGCGCTTGATCGGATCCGTTCTGAACGGATCCGATCATATTAATGCAGATGGAGGCTCCGTTCAGTACGGATCCGTCTGCATTAATAACTTTAAAAAATTTCGCAAGTGCGCAAGTAGCCTGCGCGGATCCGTTCAGACTTTCAATGTAAAGTCAATGGGGGACGGATCCGCTTGAAGATTGAGCCATAGTGTGTCATCTTCAAGCGGATCCGTTCCCATTGACTTACATTGTAAGTCTGAACGGATCCGCACGCCTCCGCACGGCCAGGCGGACACCCGAACGCTGCAAGCAGCGTTCAGTTGTCCGCCTGTCCGTGCGGAGGCGAGCGGAGCGGAGGCTGAACGCCGCCAGACTGATGCAGTCTGAGCGGATCCGCATCCATTCAGACTGCATCAGGGCTGGACGGAGGCGTTTGGGTCCGCTCGTGAGCTCCTTCAAACGGAGCTCACGAACTGACCCATGAACGCTAGTGTGAAAGTAGCCTTAATGGGTTAAAAGGCTTTTCCGGGCTCCTGAAATTGATGTCCTCTCCTTAGGATAGGTCATTAACATTGGATCGGTGACAGTCCACCATCCTACAACCTCATCTTTCAGCTGTTCCCTGCTGCCTCCAGTGCCAGAATTAGTTTTCGAATAGCAGGAAGTACAGCTCCATTCAAAGTGTAGTGGCCATGTTGGGATACTTCAGCCCATCTCCCATTGAAGTGAAAGGGGGCTGAGCTACAGTAACACAGCACGGCCACTACACTTTGAACAGAGCTGTGCTTTCTACTCCATTGAAAGTTCTAGTTCCAGCACTGGAGGCAGCAAGGAACATAAGAGCAAGGGGTTGTTGGGCGTCAGGCCTCCACTTATCGGATATTGATGAGCTATCCTGTGGATTGGGAGTCTGCAAAACCCCTTTAAGGTATTCTAATGAGCCACTAGCAAAGACCTCATAGTAGTAGCTTATAAGAAAAATGATGAACTAAATGTATTTTGGAAAGGAACATGAAAAGCCGAAGCGAAAAAAACACCTGGGACGGCATGAGCTCTCCGCAGACATCCCTTGCTCTCAGTGGTCTGTCCTAAGTGGAGAATCTATAGCTGAACACGTAGCATCTGTCAGACGGAAGATTTAACAGTGGGGAGTTTGTATCTCCATAGGAAGCAGTCTGTCTCAGTCATTTAGGTTTGCAATCTTATAAATGACATACAAATTTATTTTCAAACATATAATGGTGTTTAATTTCTGATGTCAGCGATAAATAAAGTGAGTACACAGTCATTATAGAATGAGTTGTTGCTTATAGATGAGTGCTCCTGTAATTGGCAGGTGAGCTCAGTGGCACATAATGTGTTTTTTTTTTTCAGGGGAACAGCATAATAAATGTTAGATTCAGTACAGATGTTAAGTAGTTCTTCATGCATCTCTTGAAAAAATACGATATTAATGTTTCACAAAGTGCTGTATGGAGGCATTATCATGTATCACGGTTTAAAAGTGGATTTAGATGGGGCTAGGAGAAGACGATTGCTTCCTTCTCGACAATCGGCTGCTCGTTAAGTTTAGGTGCTGCATTTACATGCAGTGATCACCTCCACACTATGAGGATGAGCAATGGCTGCTGCTATTGCTCATACCCATAGAAAATCATTGCTCCTGGGAAGCAGAGCGCTGTTTAGACAGGAAGATCTGCTGCCCGGAATGATGATTGTGGTGTCTGTACCTCCGATCATTTCATCCGATGAACTAGCGTTTCGCTCGTTCATTGGGTGACTAGCGACACCTTTAGGCTGGCAGATTATAGACCTCCCAAGTGTCCCTCTTTTGGAGGGACAGTCCCTACTTTTGATCCAAGTCCCCCTGTGCCTCTTTGATCCTGAAATGTCCCTTTTTTTTATCTGTGGTATAGATTTGCATTATTACATTTACAGTATCGATCCAGAAAGTGTTTGCCTGGTTTCCATATGTATATTGGATCCCGCCATATATATTATTTAATTATTTGTATTCAGATATTTGTTGAGCTATTTTGTAAAAGCAAACTATTGAAGTGTAGAAATAGGCAGGAGAAATGGATCATTCACACCATGAACCATAATGACCATCTAAAAAGTTGGGAACTATGAGTGTTTGTAGCAACGTTTGTTCCTTATCCTCCTGGTTCCTTAGCCTATCACTGGCAGCAGTGGTAACCTACACTGACTAGCTGAGCATTTCCTGTGTTTTAAAAGGTCCAGAAAGAGAGAATGGTGGGTGATCTGGGAAGTACCGGTTCAGGAGTAGCGGGGATTAATGAGGTGGTTATTTGTTTACTTATATATCACTGACATATTCTGCAGCGCTTTACAGACAGTATTATCACTCGCTGTCCCATGTGGAGCTCACAATATAAGTTCCCTATCAGTATGTCTTTGGAGTGTGGGAGGAAACCCATGCAGATGTCATCCTTGGTCAGATTCAACTTAAGACCCCAGCTCTGCAAGGGAGCAGTGCTACTGCTAACCACTGAGTGACCATGCTGCCATTTTTTCTGCTTTCATGTTTTTTATTTCCTGTTCTGGGCCTTTTGCAAAAAAAAAAAATTATAAATACATGCAATGTCAATAAGCTGCTTCTAAGCTGAGGTATGGACACAGAGGACAGGCATGTAAAATTAGCACTTTACAAAGCTTTGGTGTGGCCTCATCTAAAATATATGTAGTTAAGAGGAAACATGATTAACCTATGTAACTATATTAATGACTTGTATAAAAATATTATGAAAAGCTGTTCCATATAAAATCCCCTCAAAAAACAAAAGGCACTGCCTCCATCTGGAGAAGAAAAAGTTCAATCTCCAGAGGCAAAAAGTCTTCTTCCCAATGCACCATATAACCTAGTCCCCCATCCTCAATTGTGCCACCTCTGTGGCCGCCCCTATGTGAAAGGAGTGACTACCAAAAAACGAAGAATCCCTACCTAATCCCCTTAAACAGGCTCACAAAACAGCAATACACTGAAAACTAGATAAAAACAACCCATCCGCATGGACTAGCAATGGCTCATCCATGCAGTCCCAAAATTCCCTGAGACGCTGCACAGGGCACGCCACAGACTCTTAAACCTGAAATTAAACCATCCTACACCCTCAACCACATTGATCTGTTGTCGACCTCCTAAGCTGGAATTCTACCCTATCATGATATAATTCAACATCTTCCCTCTGCAGCTCCCCTGCACGGTATTTGCCCTGACTAACCAGTTCCCCCCCCCCCCCACGTAACGCCTTGAAAAAGGACAACAAAAAAACAGAACAATCACACTTCCCCTTGCGACCTACAAACCAACAACAACTGCGCAATCAGGTCCCCAAAAGAGCAAAAGAAACTGTCTGCCTCTGATCCACCACCCTTAACACTGCTTTCAACCCCTCAATGCCTGCAAAACCAAAATCAATTTAGTCACATCTGGTAAATCCCGACACTTGCACCCAAACGCCACTCCCACCATAAATCTGTTCACACGGGATATAAACCATCGTCCTCCCTACAATGCCCCACTAACAACAAAAGTTAAGCACCCTCATCCAACCCTGCCCCATGAAACTGCAGCCTCTGGTAGTCCCACAGTCCCAGGCTTTCTCATAAGCCACCCAAGTGCCCGCCACCAACAAGCCCCTCAGCAGCGCATCTATTGACCAAATGGCAGATTGCACAACTCCTGAGGGAAGCACATTCCCTGCTCGTCCGCCTCCGGTGCCAGCTCCTGATACTGGTCCCACTGCGAACAAGATGAGGAATCCATAATTGAGTTACTAAACTCGGGAACATGAGAAGCCGGAATCCAAGCATTTAAGGACAAGAAATTCCTAACCAAATGCTGCAACAAACGCACAAGTGGTGGAGACTATGCGAAAGGTGATTAATGGCCTCCACCACCACCAGGTTGTTGCAGTAAAAACGCACCTTATTTTTGAAAAATTCCTCCCAAACATACACCGCCAACACAATAGGAAAGAACTCGAAAAGAGCCAAATTCTTTACCCAGCCCTCTACTCTCCACCACTCATGCCATACCCTCGCACACCACGTCCGCCATACAAAAAGACCGCCCATTACACTGCTCTAAAAAGGACGCACAATTAATCATCACGCAACTCCTGTTGGACCTGCATGAAGTGATGCGAAGCCTAAACCCCCACCATCGCCAATTGCGAAGCCTAATTTTTCACATACCACACGCTGCGGACACAACCCACCGCAGATCATCTACCTTCTTGTTCGGCAACCAGCACTCCATCACGACAGTGTCAATGAAAATCCCCCCAAAGATTAACGATGTTGTAGGACCTTCTGTTTTGTCACTGGCCAATGTTACCCCAAACCGGATCAACAGAGCCTTGAAAGTGTGCAACATAACCAAGCCCCCGTTCGAGTCTGGCAGCACAGTCAAACAAAAATCATCCAAGCAAAGGATGATAGACCTCCACCCGACCAGTCCTGCACCACCCACTCTAAGAACCTACTAAATGTCTTGAACAAACGTTGTGTACAAAATTGAACAACCCATTGACAAACACTGATGGATGAAAAAAACCTCCATCCCTAAAACATCCAAGCAAATGCTGGCAATCAGGGTGCACCAGCAAAAGGCAAAGCACTATTTCAATATCAACCTTAGCCAACAATACTCCCTGCCCATACTCCCAAACCCAATGAATCACCTTGTCGAAAGACATTTAAACCACGGAACACAACTCTGGTGAAATCCCATCATTAACCAAACCCCCTCTGGGAAATGACAGGTGATAAATAAGATTACATTTATGGGGTTCCTATTTTGGCACCACGCCCAAGGGGACATCCGCAATCCCGGCATTGGCAGGTCCACAAAAGGAGCTGCCAATGCACCCCAATTCCACCTCCTTATATAATTTCTCTGACACTACCCCCTGGAAATTCTGTAGCCAACCTCAAGGTTCTCCCCTTCTGCAAAAATTCCCCCTCAATGAACGTAATATAAAAAACCCTTGCTAAAACTGGCCAACAAGGACTTCAACGTCACCGCATTCAGGTATCTATTTAGAAAGGGCACCATCTTGGTTAGATAAATTGGTGTCCCCTGCCTTTTCCCCTCTGGCCCTTGAAGCACCTATGGGCTCTGTGATTTCCTACACATGAGGAACTGAAATCTTTTTGTATGGCTGCTGAACGCTTTGACTGCCAGTACCCCCGGCGCCCACTCGAAAGGACTGCCCTAATGGGAGCTGTCATCCTCTTCAATGTCTTTATGATCCCAGCAAATGCTAGGATGCACCATCTTCCACTGACGAAATTGTTTGTCGTGCATCAACCATGCCTTCCCTTGTAAACCCGATACACCGCACCTATCGCTTTCAACTAGCAAAAAAGCAGGAAAACAATTGATGGCGCTTTTCCCCCAATGACACTTTGCACTTTGCAACACATAGGGTGAAATCAGTTGCAAACTGCAAAGATTATGCAGTGCATATGCAACAATGTGGCGCTGAATGGACATTTTTTTCTACCTGTGTGAATTTACCCTTCAAAAGAGCACAAAATTCTCTGCTTTACAAGCAAACTTCTACTCAGACACCTTCTTATGTGTGGAGTGGAAGCAGGTTCTAAGAAGAATATGTGCTGAGTTAATGCTTACTGCAATATGTTTCCGCTTCACTAATATGGATGATTCCATCACAGAATATCTTTAAAGGATCCATGTGAAATAATATGTTGGGGCATTTTGTACGCCAGATAGAACGGCGTGAATCATTTACATGATAATTAAATGAATAAAAATCTGCTCAGTAGTAACTAAGTTAAGAATGAATGCTGAATTCCAAAATGCAGTCTGGCCACTCGTATAATTATTTACAAGATAGGGATAGTTGACAAGAATAACATTTTAAAAGGCTTGAATTATAATTCATAGCTTTAGGTCTCTGTCATATGAGATACTTGGTTGCAGAATAGAATTGGTTGAATTCTATGGAAGATCAGAAAGTATCTCATATGACATGCTCCATGGAAAACACTATTGGTTATGTCAGCTATAGAATAGTCCATAGTACAGGAGACTAGTATCAAATTTAAATCTGCAGCAGATGTGGTTTCTGATGTGTCAAACCCCTTTACTCTGCTACGTACATTTAGCAGAACTTTCCAGATGTTATTACTGGAGATCCAAGTGTCCTGCATTGTCAAGAATCAATAAGCATGGGTTCAAGTTCAAAATGTTTTTTTTTTCCTTAAATAAGCTGAATTTAATAGTAGACAATTGAGAGTACTTCAACCAAAAATCTCCACTGGACATTTTTTATTGTTAAAGCTGCATGTATTATACATATCTTTGTCATAGTTTATTCTCTGCAGTGAACATTTGTGTAGGTACTTTTAAAAGGGGTATTCCCATCTTGCACATTTAAGGTATATTCACAGGATATGCCTGACAAGTAGAAGTCTCAACTCTGTGACCCTCACTTATTAAGAGATACAGGGTTCTAGGAAACCTTTTCAGCAAATCAAAGCTGTTTTGTTTACTTTTGAAATCAATTGAGAGGTGGTCATGCTCACACCTATGTCCGTTCATTAAAGGTTTTTTTTGAGTTTTTTACAGAGCAAGAGTTATGGTGGTACTTCGCTGCTTGATCTTGGGGCAGTGCGAGCGCTGATGGATAACAATCATTCATCGGCACTCATTTTCTCCAGTCTGATTACACAGTCTGATACAAACTTTGAATGAGAGATGATTGCTACCACAGTGGTTCCTCGCTTACTCTCTTCTATAGATGACCAGCAGCATATCCACACAGGGAGATGTGCTGCCCAATATTGGGCATCTTTCAACCCGATGGAAGATGCCAATCAGACAAAGAACAAATGTTTGCTTTTTCATTGGCTGATCGATTATACGGGCTAATTATCTCGAATAAGCATTTGTATCCCCGATAATTGTCCCAAAATTGTGCAATCTAATAGAGCCTTTACTCAGTGAGCCTCACATCAGTTTTTCCACAAATTGGCCTGTAATATAAATGCAGAATGAATCTGCACCATTATGGACAGTTAAAGGTAGTTTACAGGGCTGTCCATTCCAAAATGGAAAATTCTACTTTCTCATAGTGATCACTCTTTGGACAAATGGGACATTAATAGAGCCTATCACTCTTCCATCAGGGATTTTTGGGGACTTAGATACTCATAACCTTTCCTTGGGATAAATCATCAATAACAGATTGGTGGGGCCCTGTGCCTTGCACAATCAGCTATTGATGCCAGAAACTATACAGGGAACTAGAAGCAGAAGGCTCCATCCACTTTGTGTAGGTTCTGAACCCGACATACTACAGCTCAGCTCCCATATGGTTGAATGACAGCTGAACTCCAGTGAATTGGAATAGCTGCAACACAATGGATGTAGCCTTATGTTTCTGGCTCCCTTGACTCCATCTCCGGCAGCTGCCCAAAACAGCTGATCCATGGTGGTGCCAGGTTTTGGATTGGTCGTTTATTATATATGTTCTGGAAAACCCATTGAATGATAATAGTTAAAATTCACAGAAAATCCCCAGCTTCATGTCTCCATGGGCCCTCCAATGACCCCACCCCTCAAGTGACAAGTGCAGAGCATGCTTATTCAGGTTGCTTTTGTCCTTCTAAGCAGAGGGCCTTGGCTTCCCCCTTTTTGCCTGGTGCCGTTACCAGTCTTGTAGAAGAGCACCCTCAGCTTAAAAAATTAAAAATTAAATTGCAGACAAATATTTTTATTACAGGCTCGGGTCATAAGTTTCCTACTTTAACAGACTGTCCAAGAATCATATGGACGTATCCTGAGAGTGAAGTTTCCTGGCAGCTCAAGAGTTCCTAGACCATTAATAATCTATCGTAACATTCATTTAACTCCCTGTCTAATCATAGAGAAAACTGTCAAAAAGGTTTTCCAGTGGGATAAACCTTTTTAGAAAAGGCCAGTGATTGGATAATCGAGGCGGCTTTTTTCCTGAAAAAAATTAAATGTATCTTGCTGGATAACCCCTTTAAATCACAACCATTTTTGCTCTCAGTACCTTCCTTTACAAATTACTTGGGGCTACTTTCACACGGACACAGCAGTTTTTTTCCGGCTGATTCTCTGCATATTTGCTGGGTTGCGGGCAGATCTCCGCTGGTTCCCATTATAGTTAATAGAGTAAGGCGGCAACTTTAAGCTTCTGGCAGTGCCAGAATGCAGAGAGATCTAGCAGGCTGTTCCTTATCGGAACAGCTTTCTGGTTCCTATGTGCTAGTGAAAAACTAGCCATGAGCAGGGCTTTAAAAAGTTTCCCTGACTAGTGTTGACCGTGAATATATTTGAATAGCAAATATTAATCGCGAATATCGCAACTTCGCTGATTCGCAAATATTTTGAATATAGTGCTATATATTTGCTATATTGAATATTCGTCATTTTTTACATCTAAAAACATGATTCCTCCCTGCTTCTTTCTTGTGGGTCAATGAGTCATTGGCCCACAAGTAACTTAAGCAGGAAGGAATCATGTTTTCATATGGAAAAAAAATGACGAATATTGTAAAAAAATGAATATATAGCAATATAGGGAATATATTCGTTATTTAGAATATTTGCCTTTTTTTTCCAATCTGTACAGTTGTTCGCATACTCCTCCCCGACAAGCATCACCGTGACCATGGTAAAGCCTGTGGGTTAGAAAATACCATCGGATCAGAGTTTTCCCTGAGATTGTGAAAACTCAGATCCGATGGTATATTCTAACCCACAGGCGTTCCCATGGTGATGGGGGCGCTTGTCGGGGAGGAGTATGCCAAAGTGGAATAACAGTACAGATAAAAATAAAAAAAAAAGGACGAATATTCTAAATAACAAATATATTAGCTAAATTACAGTCTATATGTGTATTTTCCGAATATTTGCTATATTGCTATAACTTAGTTTTTTAGACTATTCGTCATATTCTAAAACAAGAACATATAGCAATATAGCGAATATTCGAAAAATACACATATTAGCCATAACCATAGCCAACCAATAGGAAAGTTACCTTATACAGTTAAAAGAAAATCGCAATACGCAAATAATTAAATCGCAAAATTTTTGCGATAAATAGAATAATGACGAATATTCGAGTCCGGCAAATATAAGACGAATATTCAATCGAATATTCGCGAAATATCGCAAAATCGAATATGGCACCTCCCGCTCATCACTATTCCTGACCACTAATGGCATAAGTTATATTTTTAACATCCCATTGGTCCCACTTTAATGGACAGCTCATCATATTCATTAGCCCATGATTGTTTGGGGTATATACAGTATATCTTCTCATTAAGCATCTACCACAAAACCCCTGAGGATACTGCCCGCGAAATGTGCATCAGGGTGTGGTCATGACTTAATATTAAACAGACTTTCTCTACTGGTCGGTAATATACTGTCATGTCTAATACTCACTGGCGTAACCTATAGCGGTCGCCTCAGTTGCGGTTGCGACCAGCCCCCTAAGCCAGTAGTGCCCAGAAGGCCCCCCTGGCCAGTGGTACTGTACTTTTCCCTTTATAAAATGCAGTGCATCTTATAAAAGGAATACTAGCGAGCGCTTCCATAACAGAAGCGCTCATAATCTGCAGGAGGAGGGGGAGAGAAGCGCTGTGAGCGCTGTCCAGTACTTACCCCTTCTCCTGCTCGCTCTTCTTAGGGCCCTTTCTGCTGTGTCCTGGCTGCCTTCAACATCTGACCTGACACTGCAGGAGGTCAGGTGACTGCAGAGTGGGCCCTGAGAAGAGAATACAGCCAGGACCAGGAGAGTGGTGGCAGGAGAGGTAAGTTACTTTATTATTTAACAGTCTGATCTGAGGTCTGATGGGGGGTCTGGAGAGGTCTCACTGGGGGTCTGGAGAGGTCTATGGGGGTCTTGAAGTCTGATTTGGATCTGGAGGTCTGACTGGGGGTCTGAAGTGGTCTAATAGGGGGTCTGGAGGTCTGACTGGGGGTTCTGGAGGTCTGACAGGGGAGTCTGGAGGTCTTACAGGGGGGTCTGGAGGTCTGACTGGGGGTCTAGATAGGTCTGACTGGGGGGGTCTGGATAGGTCTGACTGGGGGTCTGGAATGGCCTGACTGGGGGTCTGGAGGTTTATAATGGGGGTCTGATTGGGGGTCTAGAGGTCTAGAGGTCTAATGGGGGTCTGATTGGGGGTCTGTAAATCTAATGGGGGTCTGATTGTGGTCTAGAGGTCTAATGGGGGTCTGATTGGGGGTATGGAGGTCTAATAGGGGTCAGATCTGTGAGTCTGGTGGTCTACTGGGAGTCTGAAGGTCTGATAATGGGGTCTGGAGGTCTAATGGGGTTCTGGTGGTCTAATGGGGGTCTTATCTGAGGTCTGATATTGGGTCGAGGTCCTACATGGGGGTCTGATCTGAGGTCTAAAACTGGGGTCTTATATGGGATCTGACATAGTGGTCTAAAGGGGGTTTGGTCTGAGATAGGGAGATCTCATTTAGGGTTTTATATGGGGGTCTGATTTGAAAGTAAGGGGGGATTTTTTTGTACTAGCGCACAATATAATGGCGTGTTTTTGTACTGACGCACTGTGTGGTACCCGTATTTTCAGGGGGACTGCTTCTGCAGGAAAGTATTGGGGAGCACAGTGGACAAAGTATTGGGGGTAGCTGAATGGGGTGTTGAGAAGGTGAGGAGGAGAATGGAAAAGTAGGAAAGTAAGATGTTTGTTTGTTAAACTCTGCAGAGATGAGGCGCCGCTGTAAGAAGTCACCATGGCGGTCTGGTCTGAGAGGAGAAGAAGAAGAAAGAGAATATCTACATCAGAGAAGAAAGGTCACTGGATGTAAAAGGTACATATATGGCGCTGTATAACCATGTATGTTCTGTAGCGCTGTATGTAATGTTTTTTTAAAGTATGTCTTTAAAGGGGTTGTCCGCTTTTTATTTTGTATGAGCGCTGCCTTCTGTGTTCTGTTTACCTGCTCATCACTGCAAATGCTACGGCGAGCAGGTCCACAGAACAGAGAAACCAGCTCTCATATAAGCGCTGCCCTCTCTTCAAATAGCTGATTGTCTAAGGTGCTGGAGGACCCCGGCTGATCTGATATTGATGACCTATCCTGAGGACAGCCCCTTTAACAGTAGGACTGGAGGGAAGGGTGGGGGCATTTCAATATTTGCCTTGGGCAGCAGAAAAGCAAATTGCACCAGCGCTGAGTGAAGGGGGGGCCCAAGCTGAACTCTTGCACCAGGGCTCATGAGCCTTTAGCTACGTCCCTGCTGATACTGTATGTTTTAGTTTGTTGCAATATGTTTGCTTTTGTCCCACTGTCATGGACTTTTCATCACTTATGTTCATTTAATCTATTGTACTTTATATCTTTGTATTGTATTCAGTTTGTACTAGTTTGAGTCCATCACAGACCCTTTATATATATATATATATATATATATATATATATATATATACATATATATTTCATCATCACGTCTATCATGTCTTTTTTTGTGATAATTAAATAAACTATTGTACTATTACCACTGTATAGTAGATCATTTATTTCAGATTGGTGTTACCCACGGTTCTTTCCGTTTTTTGTTACATTAATTGTGTAGGCTATTTAGAATTGTTAATTAGAAAATATTAGTTTGGATCTTCAATATAACTGATAAGGGTGGGTTCACACTAGTGTTAGGGATTCCGTTATGGCTTTTCGTTACAACATGGTTATAACGGAAAATAACGGAATCCATAAGACAGAAGAACGGATCCGTTCTTCTGTCTATAGACTTGTATTATGACAGAATGCAAAACGGAAGCCTTTAAAAGGCATTCCATTTGCTTTCTGTCCTAATAGAAGTCAATGAGAATCAAAACTGATCCATTTGGGTCCTGTCGACAGGACTTTGTTTTCCGTCTTGCATAACGGGACCCAGACGGATCCGTTATGCTTTCCCATAGACTTCTGTTAGGACAGAAAGCAAATGAAATGACTTTTAAAGGCTTCCGTTTTGCATTCTGTCTGGGCATTCTGTTATTTTCCGTTATAACCATGTTATAACAGAAAGCCATAACGGAGTCCCACGTGTGAACCCACCCTAAGTTTAATAAAACCTCCCATTCACGCTTCTGGTCTTTTGCTGTATTGTATAATTGATGTATATTATGTCAGGTATATTAATATGACTGTATGAAGTAATTGGAAAGCAATGTGCAAGACAATATTTTCCTGAACCTGGAATAAAAGCTTGGGAGTGTGATTGACAATTATCATGGAATCACCTCATTAAGTGCTCAATCTCAAGGAAAGATTCTGTCTCTCTCTAACATAAAGAAGTAAAGTTCCCATCAGCAGAATTCCTTCTTTGCTTTTTCCCAGGTGCTAATTATTCCGTCTGCTCGTTTTGCAAATCTAATTACCCCAATGGGCTTCCTAAATTTCTGAACACATTGCTTTTCCTAAGCATCTCATAAGTGGAGACTAAGACATACAAAGTAGGAGCAGGCTGACTATGCTACTTTTTATTCCGCTGTTTGGATACGGAACAGTGGTGCCCCACAACTGGATCCAAACCTGACACTTTCAGTTCATAATGTTCAGAACAATTAGAAGGCAGATGTTGGCAGGCTATACAAATGACATACTATGCCAAGAAATAAAGACGTCTTCTTTTACTGATGCACTTATCTTGAAGTGAATGCGTCATGCAAGCAGAAAATGTGACAACTTTGCAGCGATTGAGCTGACCTACCTGTGGTACAGACCTTCAGAATATCTGTATATACAACCTGGTTCTCTGTAAAATCATTGTCATCCAAACTTGTCACCTTCAATAGCTATAATAACAAGAGGCCCAGTACTCAACCTTGCAGCTTTTTCCTCCACTTTTATGTGCTAGTTAGGACAGGAGGATATTGTAGCCAAAAATACATAAACCACTAATTTAGTAGATATTCTTGACCTGTGCCAGCCTTGGTTCTCTGGGTGCATTAGAGGAACTAATACTAAAGAGTAAGACTACCTCTCCATCTCTATCTATGCATGTCCACTTTACAGAGTAAACTTTGCACATGTTGGACATGTCATTAATAGGTTCTGAAAGATTACTTGTGAATCAATCCATAAGAAAAAAAAACCCTAGCGCTAAATGACTGGCTCCAAATAAGCTCAGAAGGGATTTATCTTCTCCTGGGCCTTTGTTTCTGTGTCCATTATGAGTGCTTCCTCTAAGCTGTGAACTCTGGAAAGGTGAGTTAATGGGGATTCTTGTCACCTTTCCACAGGATAGGAGATAAGCATATGGTCAGTGGAAGTTCCATTGGTGGGACCTCACCGATTACGAGATCTTTGAATAGTGGTGCCAGTACACAATATGGCTCACCTGAAATGGTGAATCTTACAATACTGTGAAAAGGTATCACTTTCGGTTCTTCAGCGTGTTTTACAAAGACTGGATTAAACGTCCACGTGCATCCGGCAGAATGGTGGACACATTGAATATGTCATGTAAAAGCGCTTTAGGAAACTCTGACCTGATACAACTCCTAAACAAGTAAAGATGGGTCAAAGCAGTGTTGATGATCGCGAATATTCTAATCGCAAATTTTTTACGCAAATATCAGCACTTCAAGAATTCGCGAAGATGTAGAATATAGTGCTATACAGTCATGTGAAAAAATTAGGACACCCTTTGAAAGCATGTGGTTTTTTGTAACATTTTTAATAAAAGGTTATTTCATCTCCGTTTCAACAATACAGAGAGATTAAAGTAATCCAACTAAACAAAGAAAACTGAAGAAAAGTCTTTTCAAGATCTTCTGTAAATGTCATTCTACAAAAATGCCTATTCTAACTGAGGAAAAAGATAGGACACCCTTGCCCCTAATAGCGAGTGTTACCTCCTTTGGCTGAAATAACTGCAGTGAGACGGTTCTTGTAGCCATCTACCAGTCTTCGACATCGGTCTGAGGAAATTTTACCCCACTCCTCAATGCAGAACTTTTTCAGCTGTGAGATGTTTGAGGGGTTTCTTGCACGTACAGCCCTTTTCAAGTCACCCCACAGCATCTCAATGGGATTCAAATCTGGACTTTGACTTGGCCATTCCAGGACTCTCCATTTCTTCTTTTTCAGCCAATCTTTGGTTGATTTACTAGTATGTTTTGGGTCATTGTCATGTTGCATGGTCCAGTTCCGCTTCAGCTTTAATTTTCTAACTGATGGTCTCACATGTTCTTCAAGCACCTTCTGATACACAGTAGAATTCATCGTGGATTCTATGATGGTGAGCTGACCAGGTCCTGCTGCAGCAAAGCAGCCCCAAACCATGACACTTCCACCTCCATGCTTCACAGTTGGTATGAGGTTCTTTTCTTGGAATGCTGTGTTTGGTTTACGCCAAACATGTCCTCTGCTGTTGTGTCCAAATAATTCAATTTTGGACTCATCTGTCCAAAGAACATTATTCCAGAAGTCCTGGTCTTTGTCAACTTTATCTCTGGCAAATGTCAGTTTGGCCTCAATGTTTCTCTTGGAAAGCAAAGGTTTCCTCCTTGCACACCTCCCATGCAAGTTAAACTTGTACAGTCTCTTTCTGATTGTAGAGGCATGTACTTCTACATCAACAGTAGCCAGAGCCTGCTGTAGTTCTCGAGATGACACTTTAGGGTTTTTGGAGACCTCTTTTAGCATCTTGCGGTCTGCTCTTGGGGTGAACTTGCTGGGGCGACCAGTCCTGGGCATGTTGGCAGTTGTTTTGAAAGCCCTCCACTTGTAGACTATCTTCCGGACAGTGGAATGGCTGATTTCAAAAACTTTTGAGATCTTTTTAAATCCCTTCCCAGACTCATAGGCTGCTACAATCTTTTTTCTGAAGTCCTCTGACAGCTCTTTTGCTCTCACCATGGTGCTCACTCTCACTTCAACAGTCAGGAGCACACCAAACTAAATGTCTGAGGTTTAAATAGGGCAAGCCTCATTCAACATGCAGAGTAACGATCTACTAATTATGTGCACCTGGTGTGATATACCTGTGTGAGATCTGAGCCAATTTAAGAGGGAATACATGTGAGGGTGTCCTATCTTTTTCCTCAGTTAGAATAGGCATTTTTGTAGAATGACATTTACAGAAGATCTTGAAAAGACTTTTCTTCAGTTTTCTTTGTTTAGTTGGATTACTTTAATCTCTCTGTATTGTTGAAACGGAGATGAAATAACCTTTTATTAAAAATGTTACAAAAAACCACATGCTTTCAAAGGGTGTCCTAATTTTTTCACATGACTGTATATTTGTAATCGCGAATATTCTAGATTTTTTCATCAGTAACCTCCCTTCTTGCTTGTGGGCCATGAGAAGGCTTTGTAACAGTTTAGCAACATCCCTAGCAACCAATAGGAAAGTTGCCTACCCCTTACTATATAAGAACCTCCCCAGCAGCCATTTTCTGCTATATTTTGCAGTCCTGAGAGAGAGCAGTGACATTGCTGTGCTCTGTGCTTTCATCTGGATTCTATTCCTTATTCATTTACATTAGATAGTTAGTTAGCTCATATATATATTACAGATAGTTAGTGGGAGATAGTCAGTGTAGGTTAGAAAGTGATATACTGTAGCTGATAGGTTCCAGTGCAGGGTGTTAGGTAGTGTGATAGGAATGACTGTTTCTCTGCTGTCCATACATATATGCTACAGACATAGTGCTGTGATGTCACAACAATACTTAGTGCACCCATCAGTAATATCTACTCAGATCTGATAAAATGTGAAGTTGCATGTACTGCGCAAAAAATATGTGCATCATTAGTGCCGATTTGCGCAATCGTGAAAATAATGACTGGAGATCACGAATTCTAGAATTCGCTAATTTATTGTGAATATTATGCAAAATATTTGTGAAATATTGCGAAAACGAATATTGCCTATGCCACTTATCACTATTTCTGAGTAAATTTTAACCAAGACTGATATATCACTGATATATCACAGGACCTGAGCTAAAATTAATATGGTACATTTCATAATGTCTGAGAAAACATTTCCTGCACCGAATAATGCCAACTTCCTCTCAATTAATACATTCACTCATTGGAAGTCAATTTACTGCCGATTACACGTGGTGCATCTAAACGTTTGCCTCATACTGTATTGTATATAATGCAAAAAATGAAATGCTAAACAGTGCAGTGAAAATGTATTTTTTCCCTTATGATTCCCTCTCATTTTACAGCATGAATTGCCGTGAATGGTTTCATCAGTAAATAGAATAGATCTTTGGCGCACCAGGTGGCGGGCACGTTCACCTCAGAGCACCAGAGCCACTCCCTCTTCCCTTTGACTGACAGGGCCAGATGTCTGATCTGACCCTGTAATCTCACTGTAGATTATGCTACTGGTGCATGAGCAGTAGATCTGCTTCTGCTTCCTAGGCATCACAGATAACCACAGATGTCACCCTTCACTGAACAAAGCCGAGTGCTTGCGAAGCAGATCTACTGCGCATGTGCCGATGGTGTCATTTATGGTGCAGGTTCGATATTATGAGCCAAGATGACATGTCTGGTCTTGTAAATCACTGCAGAGCGGAGCAGAGCTGGTGCTTTAAGGAGAAAGTGCCCAAAGCCACCTCTTGATGCACCAAAGAGTTTAACTTAAATATTAATAAAAAGTGAAATTACTCAGGATGGTGCAAAGGATATACATAATAGAGGTATCGTATAAATGAGCAGGATCAACTTTATCAGGCATTATGCTGACACAAGTTCTTTAATATGAGGATCCTCACATATGAGCCAGAGCAGTGGACCTTAAAGAGGACATTTCATCACTCCTGACACACCATCAACTTATTACCACCCCTCTTTCCCCTTACTGCAGACTGCTAGCAGTTCATTCATAACTTCTAGTAGAAATAATTAAGGAATGGCACAACAAGGTCCCCTTTAAATGGATGGCTCATTGAGTTTAAAGGGTATCTGTCAGCAGATTAGTCCCTATGACACTAGCTGACCTGTTGCATGTGTGCTTGGCAGCTGAAGTCATCTGTGTTGGTCCCATGTTCATACGTGCCTGCTTTGCTGTATGCATATGAGCCTCTAGGAGCAATGTGGTTGTTGCCATTACACCTAGAGGCTCTGGTTTCTCTGTAACTGCCGCACCCTCTCCACTTCGCAGCAGTTGCAGAAGAGCTGAGCCTTGAGGTGAATGGCAGCACCCCCATTGCTCCTAGAAGCTCATTGCATATAATAAAATAAAATAAATCTCAGCAATGCGGGCTCATAGAAACATGGGACCAACAGAGATGTCTTCAGCTCCCAAGTGCACATGTAACAGGTCAGCCAGTGTCATAGGTACAAATCTGCTGACAGACGCCCTTTAATGGGCACTGTGTAATACCTAAAGAGGTTATTTATATTCAAATTTTAACAAAGTGCTTCAAGTTGTGGAGCTCAATATCAGTTAGGTAAAAATGGTAAATGTCCCAGAGTCCTCTTGCCCGAGCAATACGAGGATTGTTTTATGTTCTCCTCCAGCAACACAAAAATATGCAACCCAGCCTCCAACATGATTTATATCCAGCGGAGCGCTAAGCAGATTCATGGAAACCTGGAACTAATCCATACCTATCAAGTTTTATGTCTTTATGGGCCAAGAACAGGTGAATTACTTTTATTAAGTTTCATGAAATATATGAAATATAGTAAATAACTATCGTTTGGCCACCGCTGTATTCAGGAGCAATGGAACATCTGTGTCAATCATTTTTATTGTGCTGCTTGGGCTGTTAACCTTGCTTATATTCTCAGTGTACAAGGGAGCATACGGATGACATATGTAAAATGCATTGCTATTCTAAATAGTAAAATACGACTCTATTTCCCTCATACCCTCTTTTCTACACAAACCCATTCAACGTATCTTAGTTAGTACATTGTGTCCATGGGTGATATATGATGCGGAAGAAACCCAAAGCAATACTGTCTACTGATGGGTTTCTCTAGGTTGGCTAATAAACAGAGTTAAAAAAGTTCTCTAGCTTTCAGATATTGATGACCTATCCTTGGGATGGTCTAACACCCAGCATCATGGCCTTCTGTTTTGGCCTGCCCCAGCATTGGGAGGCTAAATGTGTAAGGAGTGGAAGCATATTTGCTTCAATGGGAGCTGAG
This sequence comes from Bufo gargarizans, assembly GCF_014858855.1. NCBI lineage: Eukaryota > Metazoa > Chordata > Amphibia > Anura > Bufonidae > Bufo > Bufo gargarizans. Next base: position 79,248,462 of record NC_058088.1, on the reverse strand, counting down.
CTGCAGTACCTCAGCAAGCCGACTACATAATGTATGGTACTGTCTGCCTCTAGCTCTGTTCTCCAGCTTCCAGATATTGATGACCTATACTTGGGAGGGTCCATCATCCAACATCATGGTCATCTGTTTTGGCCTGCAGTCCACTACATAATATATGGCGCTGTCTGCCTCCAGCTCCGTACACCGCATAGTCTCCTGTGCAGCAGCAGTCAGAAACATCGGATACATTGCTGGTGCCAGGTAGTGAACCCCCACGACTCTGATATTGATTTTACTAATATCGCTTATCGAATTGCTCCGGAGCTGGAGCTATTCAGTACACAATGGGTATCATGTGAGTCCCCCTGTTGCTGATTGCTTTGGGATATACTATGTCAGTCAATGGCGGACAGGGGGTGGAGCGGTGTTCCTGCAGAACCAGGAGCTCATAAATATGAGGACTCCTTAGTGTATATACAGGTGAAACTCAAAAAATAAGAATATCGTGCAAACTTTATTTATTTCAGTAATGCAACTTAAAAGGTGAAACTAACATATGAGATAGACTCATTACATGCAAAGCGAGATATTTCAAGCCTTTATTCATTATAATTTGGATGAATATGGATTATAGTTTATAAGACCCCAAAGTATCAATTTTGAGGTACCCTTTGCTCAGGGGGTATGGATTAATTAGCTGACTAGAGTGTGACACTTTGAGCCTAGAATATTGAACCTTTTCACAAAATTCTAATTTTAAGCTGCAATAATGCAATTCCTTTTAATTTGCATTACTGAAGTAAATAGACTTTTGCACGATATTCTAATTTTTTGAATTTCACCTGTATTGCATTGTATGGACCAGTGCCTGGGCAGTTCAATAAAAATTTTAATAATACAGATTTTGAGAAAATGACCCATTGTTTTACTAAAGAGGCTCTGTCATTAGTTTATGTTGCTTTTAGTTAGGACACCATAAAACTGGTGACAGATTTCTTTTAAATTGACATCTTGTTAAAAAGTGTCCATTCACTTTGCAGCAATGCTCTCTGGAACAATTAAGCAAAGTAGTTGCAAAAGCTGAAGGCAGATTCCCTTTACTGTCTAATATCTCTGCAAGGAAGAATTTATCGTAACTTTAGTGAGGCTTTTTATTGTTTTTAATTAATTGGTCTCCAAGTGCAAATCATTAAACTACTGACATGATGTTATGGTGCTTGTAAATAACTTTTTTAGTCATTGGCAATTTTACCAGAAAGTAAAAAGCAAAGTTCTAACACTACCACACGATGCGCTGTGACGGGATGTGGCTACTCACTGTAATCACAGCCACTCCTCAATGATTGATACTGCTTCATTTCTTCTATGGTAGCACAGCAAAAGAACTGAACACATGTAACATCCCAGAGTATGTTACTGAACTCTGTCTCCCTGCTACAACATGTCAAGTGTATATTTATTGCCATCTTGTGTAATCAAACATTCCATTTTCCATTATGTGTATTTTCCAGGCCTGTATTATGTATTTGCTGTAATTTCCCTTTCCGCCAGCAGGTGGCAGCAATATGTTTAGCAGTCCATAGCCAGTTTAGTATACCTAGCCTGGAATATTCTATTCCAGTCTAGCCTCCCCTGTGTGAGCAGAAGTGGGATGTTCCCATGTCCTGTCTCATGAGGAGGAGAGGAAGTTAAGTTAGTGTGTACCAGCCCCCTCCCTGGGGAAGGCTGTGTTGGTAGGAGCTCCCAGTTACAGGGATCCCTAGGATCCAGCCTCGGCTGAGGCCAAGGATCACTCTTCCCAGCCTGAGTCATCTACCTCAGCTGGTGACAAGCAAGCAACAACCTCCAGAACTTCAGATCTCCAGGAAGCCATTCCCTGCGAGCAGTCCTGTGAGTACTAGTCAAGAGTCTAGGAGAATCCAAATACCTCCTCAGCTAGTCAGGCCCATATCAAGCAGAAGACAGACAGAGCAGAAGATAAATACCTGCCAGATTCACTAGGCATATGATCAGAAGCAGAATATATATAGATTCCTGCCACATATTGCCAATACCTGCTGGGACCCAAAAGACTTAAGCTGTAACTCGTATGGATATCTGTCGCCATTAAGTAAAGACAAGTTGGATTATATCTCCTGTCTGGATCTCAATCATTCCTCAATTACTCCTACTGACCACACTCAATTTTATTGCAAGTGAGCCAGGATCCAGGAGTCCAGCTGTACCAAGGTAGGAGACACCGTTGACACTACTATATCTGCTATACAGAGACATTATCCCCCTCTGGAATTCCTCACCTGGTACGTGAGTTATAACATCTTAAAGGGCCCTGCTACAGTACCTGCGCAAGCTGCAATTGGCGTCACGAACTGCAAACTATTAATATTGCGCCATTGCACTTAGTCACCAACCTGGCTTACTGCACACGTAACAAATCACATCTTGTTGTTAGGGAGCCTTTCTAACAAAAATTGACTATCAAAAGCAGCCCATTATTTAAGATGCACAATACAGCAACTACTACAGTTAGGGATGTAGCTATCATGAATGCAGGGGAAGCGTCTACTATGGGGCTCAAACTCGAGAAGGGGCCCAGGGGGAGGACATATTGATTTATTTTCAGGATCTAGAAAGTGGTGAGTATGGTGCTCCTACTGCTAGCACTGGTATTACTCACCACTCCCTGGTCGTCTTCTTCTCCGGGTGACTGTGCTGCATTAGGTCCTTACAGCGCACAGCTTCAGGTTTGGACGCAGTGTGCATAGGATGGCACTATGACCTTATGTTGTTTGATGTCAGGTCACAGTGTTATGCATGCTTAGACACAGCACAAAGAGAGGAGGTCTGGTCTGAGTTCTGGCTTAGGGGGACAAAAATTTGCTTTGAGGCCCACTGACTCCAGTACAATTAAAGTGATGATCTCATTTTAGCCATTTATGGAACATCCTGTGTATATGTCATAAATGTCTGATAGATGCAGATTCCCTAGCATGTCTAAAATGCGGGGAACCCGGATCCCATTCTGCCTGCTGAGGTAGCCACTGGCAGATTCCCATTCTGGAGATGGATGCAGTTCATAGAGGTGAGATTCCCCTCAATCAGACACATTGAGGACCACAGATAAATATCTAACCTGGGATCTGATTTAACAATTTTTTTGTACATAATTTTTTGTGATACACAAAAAAGATGCAAGGCCAAGGCTAATGCATAGGAGAATTTCTGACCTTGATAGATGGATGGTTGTTGCTAATACTGTATGTTTGGCGCATAGCAAAAAAAGTCCATTGAATTTACTGCTGTTATTTCTTAAACCATTGAAAGTGGAACAAAGGCCACTGGTAGAAAGCAAAATTACATAATATGATTACAGACCTGGCAGCATACTGATAAAGTATCAATGGTACTGATTCCTCTCTAATGCTGGCTGGCACGCTGGAGCTCTCTCAGCAGCTGTGCTGTTCCTGTGCCAGTGCTGGTAACATGGAGGAGGGACATCTGGATTTCTGGTGAGATCACTATTTGCAACTCTGGCAAAAAAAAGCCCTACTTATTGTAATTTAGAGAAGCAGGCACTGTAGATGGCTTTTAACTCCACATTGAGTTCCGCTCAATAACAAAGGAACTGATGTAGAGGAAAGAATATGAAATGATGCATTCACTTTATGTCCACAGCGTATTGCAAATAGTTTTTGCACAGAGAAGCATATGCTAGAGGGCAGTGGCCCAGCTGGAGGGTTTGGGGAAAATGGGGAGCCTCTGGGCCCATTTACTGTACATTTTGGAACCCACATTGAAATTACACAATGTGGGCTTATGATGCTGGGGCTCTCAGGCTGCCCACCAGATGAATCACACGAGGTCCTTGAGTCCATTAGCTGTGTACACGTACGTGATGTTGACCACGTCAGGATGTTCTGTGCAGCACTAACACGGTCGTCAGTGCTAGGTATGTGCGGTGTCCCCACTGCAAGTGCTGATGTCACTGTATTCTGTATGTCCTACAGGCTGTATATGGAGAGAGTAGGAGGTTCCTAGCTACTGTTGCTAGGCAGGACTGGCACCACCCCTTCCTCTCTAGGAGGAAGTAATTCAGTGTAGGGTGAGCTTTGGATGTATGTGCAGCAAGGACCAGAGCTTAAAGGGGTTTTCTGGGATTTTAATATTGATGACCTATCCTCAGTATAGGTCAGATAAAACATGTGTAGAGCAGCACCACTGTACCTCACCGACCCTTGCAGGAATGCATCAGCTCATCCACAACCCCAGATCCACAGCAGTTGATTGGTAAGTATTCAAACATAGGTTGATGGCAGCATGTCCAAGCAAATGTCTTTATTTATAGTTGCTCCATCAAAAATGTACAAAAACGGCCAATAAAATGCAATGTTTCGACTACGCAGTAGTCTTTCTCAAGCATAATATGAAGTGATACAGCCTGGTATATATAGGGTGTATAGTACTGCCCCCAACACACCTCGGCATACCCAACCAATTTCTTACTCATTATAATCTCTGGTTTTAATCAACTACTGTGCACTTGTCATCACCAACAACAAGTATAAAACAACTAGCCCAGTATTACCTCATGGAGAATGTCTGCAGATGAATCACTAACACCAACATGGATTCTGCTTGGTGTCTCGTTCCTTAATTTGCGCATGGCTTAATTGTCTACAAAAAGCTTCATCGCTGCCTTGGAGACCCACAGTCATTTCCCGAACTGTCATAAATATATTTCTCCCTTGTATATAGCAATTCAATAGTCCAGATCAGGTCACTGTATATATACAGGTAAGTGCATGGTTCAGGATCCAGTGCCGTTTATTCTCCACCTATAAAATTTTTTTGATAAAGTTAAAATCCGTTTTATAAAAACAACTCCATACTTATAGCCAAATTTTCATAAAGACGAAGAATATATTCATTCAATACCACTTACATTAAATTCAATGTTCAAACCATAGGGTTGTAATGATTTTAAGGTGAAGATCCACTTCAGCTCTTTTTTTTGGAGGATCATTTTTCTATCTCCGCCTCTTCCCACGGAGTCAATCACCCTAAATCTCAATTGGTTGATCAGGTGACCACAATCAACGAAATGCTTGGCCACATGTTTGTCCAACATTTCTTTTTCCTGATGGTGCTTTTGTGTTTATTAATCCTCTCTCTTATTTCCATAGGGGTCTCCCCAATATAGATTAAACTACAGGGACACTGGATTATATACATCACGTCCTTTGATCTACATGTGTAATAGCCCTTGATATAATATTTATGACCTGTGTATGGATGTAGAAATGAATCACCTTTGATCATGTTGCCACAATTGCAGCAACCCGGGCAAGGAGAATTACCCATCTTGCGGGGAGCTAAATATCGCTGTTTCTCCACCTGTGTATCACCCACATCCGTTTTCACAAGTCGATTACCAAGGGTAATTCGTTATGTAACAATTGCCATTCCTTCTTCATGTTTGCCAAATGTAGAGACAAACTGAATTCTCTGTATTTTATCTATTTTGGGTACCAATTGTAAAGTGGTTTCCCTGTCAATTGTCAATATTTTCTTATATGATCTCCATACTAATCTTTGAGGATAGCATCTTTTAACAAACTTATCACACATTTCATCAATTCTGGTAGCAAACACTGAATTGTCCGATACCACTCTCCTCACCCTAAGTAGTTGACTTCATGGGAGTAATTCAATCATTCATCGTGGGTGATTACTGTCATACCTCAACAGATTATTTCTATCTGTTGGCTTCTGATACAAATCTGTTTTAATTTGTCCCTCCTCAATGTATATTCTGACATCCAGGAACTGCAATTTCTTGTCAGACACCATCTGCAATGTCGGTAGAGAGCAGGTAAACAATGAAGGGAAGGCAGTGCTGGCACGTAGCGTGGCCTTCTCTTAAACCAGCTGATCGGTGGGAGTGCCGGGTGTCAGACACCTGCTAATCTGATATTAATGACCTATCCAGAGGAAAATCCCTTTACCAGGAAAGCTTCAATCCCCTGTGAATTCAAGAAGCATCCGAGCAACAGCATATGTTCCAGCCCTTAAGGGAAAGAGTTACTGAATGCAGCAGAAAGTTCAGCAGCCATAAAAGAAGGATTGCTGTACATTTGTCAGAAAAGGTGTTGCACCCACATTGTGGCTACAGACTTTGTTGCATACTGGTGGAAGCTATAAGCTTCAGGTTCCCCATCATATCAAAAAGACAGAAGAGACCTTTGTTCGGAGGCTGTATTTCACTGAAGAAACTGGGTAATACACAGTAGTATATACTGGGGAATTTTATTATGCAAACTGTAAAAACATAATTAAATGTGATCAGTGCTTGTGTGAACCATCTATTAGAATGTCTTAGTAAAGTACATTGGACTTCTTGCATAAAATCCGGCCTGCGTTCCTGTTAAATCATTCAGGGACCCGGCTTTGCACCTCAAAACTAATCTGCACTAAGGTCACCCCACTTAACATCAGGCAGAAGCCCCAAAATCAGGTTAAGTCAAGTGCACTGTCTTCGCAGTGAGCATCTGTATATATGCTTTGGGTACAAATTGCAGATCTTGGCCTAGCACATGTAAAGCTACTGTACCAGAGTTTCATATATGGACTGGCACAGTGGGCAGCACTATTGAGCATCACAGGTAAAGATCTTTGTAACAAGGCATTACCTTTAATTGCTTGGCCTTTAAAAACTGGCGCATCGAGCCGCCTCTTCACGGCCATTCCAGTGGCGGAGGGCTGTCACACACCTTCAGTGTGGCAGCTGCACCTACTAGCTACCTAACCTACCAGCGCATTCCATGTACTCCTGATGATTTTCTACCAATGAAACGCGTCAAGTATGACGCTTTAAATCTAGGTTATTAGTTCCTAATAGGCAGCTCAGGGTGTTTTTACTAGTCCTATGCTGTGCTGCACTACATCAGGCATTTATGGTGTATGTATGCCGCACATGCATTGCTAGGTTACTGGCTCAAGTTAGGCTACTTGGGGCTTTGGTTGTGCCACAACCAGTGTACCGTGTACATCCTGTTCTTGGGGTGATATTAAGCGGTCTGCCAGTGACACCCGGTTATGAATGTTTGGATCGAACATCCTGATGTCACGCTTTTTGCCTTCTGGACTGCTGAGATATCCTCTTCAGTTTCCAACTAATTGCCCATGTTGGGATTTTTGCACCTGATCTGATATCCGAAACCTATGTGTTTACAGTCCTCTGGATATCTCAGATATAAGTATTCAATCCTTGTGCTTGTGTGTAGGTGCTCAGGCTTTTTGTGTATCCTTTCCCCCTAGAGTGTTACACACTGTTTTAATAAACAATTAATAAAGGTTACATTTTAGCATAGCGTTCCTCCACCGTCAGTGAATCACTTTATGTAGGTACGCAAACACAATAAAAAAAAATTCAGCCCTTGACTTTTTTATATCTCTTTGCTGCTATTTTGTATATGATTTCTTAAAGGGGTTGTCTCATCATGGATAATGGGGGCATATCGCTAGGATATACCGCCATTGTCTTATAAGTGCGGGTCCCACTGCTGGGACCCGCACCTATGTCGAGAACAGAGCTATGCAAGGTGGTGACTGGAGGACTCCGGTCCAGCCACCACCAAGTCTGCTCCCCATAAAAGTGAATAGGAGCATACTGCGCATGCGCAGCCCCTGCTCCCATTCATTTCTATGGGGCCGATGGAAATAGCTGAGCCAGCGTTCGACTATTTTCGCCGGCCCCAAAGAAAATAAATGGAGGGAGGTCTCCGTTCTCGATATAGGTGCAGGTCCCAGCGGTTGGACCTGCACCTATAAGACAATAGGGGCATATCTTAGCGATATGCCCCCATTGTCCATTGGGAGACAACCCCCTTTTAAGGGTGACTGGGTTTCTTGCTGGCGGAATTGTTAAGGAAAAATGGGACAGCGAGGCGAAGCTTGTCTTTTCAGAAGCTCAGTTACCCAGCACTAGTACCTCCATTACGGGGCTTTCAAACATCTATAAGGGGCTGGTGGGAAATCCAGACCCTTGAGACCTATCTGAGCAAAAAAATCGTTCCAAGAGGTCTTAGGATCCCACTAACCCCTGCTGCACGCTTGAGATCGCCTGAATTCATCAAAAAGTGGGAAGCTAAATCTATAGTCTTCCCTCAGGCTGATGGTTCTCATGTTGAAGGGTGAAAAGTCCCTCTTTGAGAAGAACACGGACATTTTGCAGGAGCATATTGAAGCTGCAAAAGTTTTTCCACACAAGTCGATTTTCCTAAAAAGGAATAAACACTGGAACAGGCCATTTAAAGGTATACTGCACAGCTGAAGAACAGAAAACACTCCCAATATCTGTGTGATACTGCTGAATTTAGAGAAGGCGTTTGTTTGATTATAAAACTAAACAAATCAGGGTCCTTGAGGGCGAAACAGAGCGTTCGTCCTCTGAGGGTAAGACTGATTCAGAGTCGACTCACAATCCTCAGTAACCCCGATTATCTTCTAGGGGTAATATTAGTAGGGGCAGACCACGCAGAGGGAGAGGTTCTCAGGCAAGGGGGAATTTTTTAGGCCAGAGTCTTCCGATCTCCAATTACTTATTGAGGGAGAGGAATGAACAGTAGCATTGTGTCCCCCTACTCCCTGTCCTAGTGATGGTGCTTCACGTGAACTACAAATCATCAATTTATCTGACAGGGTTCTTACAAGTGAATTTCCTTAAGATGGGCTTGTCTACCCATTCCTTTGACCTGTTCAGATGGGTCAAGGATTTGAAACTATTCGTCAGAAAATTAAAATGGAAAAAGTTCTTCTCCAACCACGATAAGTGTCAATGTGCTGAGCTGGGTTTGGAAGTCTCAGATTTGGCAGACATGAGGAATTTGGTGGACCTCCTGCAGGAGAGTGAGCTTACTCCTGGGGAGGGTTCCTTTACCACTCTCAAAAAACGATCTCACCTCAATCTGCCGATTAGCGACACCACACCAATGGACGTCTTTTTTTAAATGTGGTTGTAGATGAACTAAAATCGTTGGAGGGTAGGTGATATAGGCATAATAATCTCACAAGGGATTAGCTAAATAGTCTGCTGTCACTTGAGAAGGACACGTCTATTGTTATAAAGGCAGCCAACAAAGGGGGCAATATAGTGGTCCTGGGGTGTGATCAGTACCTCAGGATGTGCCTGGATATTCTGAAAGATTGGGATTGTTATGGCATTCTGCCAGCTAATCCTACGGGTGAATAATTTAAGGAATTGAGGGACATTTTATCATTAGCATTGTCCTCAAATCTGATTAATAAAACTGAGTTCCAGGTGCTGTTACCCACTTACCCCCAACTGGCTTGCTTTTATAGCCTACCCAAAGTCCATAAGGAGCTACATCCCCTAAAGGGTAGGTCAATCATGTCCGGCACCAATAGTCTCACCCAGAAGATCAGCAATTATGTAGATATCATCCTCAGACATTTTGTCCTGTCCCTCCCCTCTTACGTTAGGGACTCTATGGAGCTTGTGAACAAGTTGGATGGCCTCTACATGGACGAAAATACCTTGCTGGCCAGTCTTGAGGTGGAGGCCTTCAATAGTTCCATTCCCCATAGTGAAGGGATTAAGGCTGTCTATTTCTTTTTAAAAGAACAGGGCAATGAATTTGATGACCACAACCATTTTGTTCTTCATATCCTGAAATTCATTTTGCACCATAATGTTTTCCTATTTGATCTCTGTATTTACCACCAACGTATTTACAACCAATGTACCTGGGCTGGTGGTAGAGAGCGGTAATGTTTGGGGATGAGTTTGCGGTGTGGTCCCCTTTCATCACATTGTGGCTCAGATATATAGATGATGTGATCATATTTTGTAATGGCACTAAGGACGATTTCAGTAAGTTTGTGAAGGCCCATAATGTTAACAATTGCGGCCTGTTTTTCACTTCTGAGATCGATCTGGTGCAGATCACATTTTTAGATCTGACCATCACCAAAGCCATTGATGGCAAAATTTATATCAGTCTCTTCCACATAAAGACTGCTACCAACAGCTTTTTACATTGGGAGAGCTGTCATCCTCTCCCCCTTAAAAGAGGCATTCCCAGGGGGCAATTTCTTCATGTCTGTCGGAATTGCTTCTCCTCTTCCGATTTTAGGGAGAATGGTTATTGGTGGTGTCCTCGGTGTACCAGCATGCCGTATCTTGTACATGGGAATCCCTTCTTAATCCTAGGACTGGAGAGGATGCTGAAGGACAGACTTGTTTAATTGCGACATTTGATGCTGCCAATGGCCCGGTGACATCCTCTGTAAACATTGGGGCATCTACAGATGGATGGGGACACCTTTTTGGAGATGCCCCAGCTGTTGCGTTTCGTAGAGGCCGCAATTTGAAGGACCGACTTGTCCATAGCTTTTTTCAAACCCCATGTTCAGGCAGCTGGCTGGAAGGCTCAATAGCAGGCACATTCCGTTGCGGCGGTTGTATTGCATGCAACTAGATTAGAAAAATCCTAGCATGCACCATGCAGTTGATTTTCCCTCAAGATTCATTCACTCGAGTGAGTGGGTCTACAAGATAAACAGACCAGACGTGGACATTATCTGTGAGTGGTCCGTATAAAAGTGTCCATGTTCACAAGCTGGAACACAAACTAATGTAACATCACTTATCTGTACAAGCCCTAATGCTTGTTAGGTGTATGGCCACCTTTACTCTGTGGCTGCTGTTTTTTTTAATCTTTTTTTCTTTTTTTTTTCTTTTTGAGTCATACTGAGGAGTAGGGATGAGCGAACTCGAACTGTATAGTTCGGGTTCGTACCGAATTTTGGGGTGTCCGTGACACGGACCCGAACCCGGACATTTTCGTAAAAGTCCGGGTTCGGGTTCGGTGTTCGTCGCTTTCTTCGCGCTTTTGTGACGCTTTCTTGGCGCTTTTTGAAAGGCTGCAAAGCAGCCAATCAACAAGCGTCATACTACTTGCCCCAAGAGGCCATCACAGCCATGCCTACTATTGGCATGGCTGTGATTGGCCAGAGCACCATGTGACCCAGCCTCTATTTAAGCTGGAGTCACATAGCGCCGCCCGTCACTCTGCTCTGATTAGCGTAGGGAGAGGTTGCGGCTGCGACAGTAGGGCGAGATTAGGCAGATTAACTCCTCCAAAGGACTTGATTAACTGATCGATCTGCAGCTGTGGATCATTGAGCTGCTGATCCTCAATTGCTCACTGTTTTTAGGCTGCACAGACCGTTTGTCAGTCTCATTTTTCTGGGGTGATCGGCGGCCATTTTGTGTCTTGTGGTGCGCCAGCACAAGCTGCGACCAAGTGCATTTAACCCTCAATGGTGTGGTTGTTTTTTGGCTAAAGCCTACATCAGGGTGAAGCTGTCACACCAAGTGCATTTAACCAGCAATAGTCTGTTCATTTTTTGGCCATATACAAAATCAGGGGCAAGCTGCGCCTGTCACCAAGTGCATTTAACCCTCAATGGTGTGGTTGTTTTTTGGCTAAAGCCTACATCAGGGTGAAGCTGTCACACCAAGTGCATTTAACCAGCAATAGTCTGTTCATTTTTTGGCCATATACAAAATCAGGGGCAAGCTGCGCCTGTCACCAAGTGCATTTAACCCTCAATGGTGTGGTTGTTTTTTGGCTAAAGCCTACATCAGGGTGAAGCTGTCACACCAAGTGCATTTAACCAGCAATAGTCTGTTCATTTTTTGGCCATATACAAAATCAGGGGCAAGCTGCGCCTGTCACCAAGTGCATTTAACCCTCAATGGTGTGGTTGTTTTTTGGCTAAAGCCTACATCAGGGTGAAGCTGTCACACCAAGTGCATTTAACCAGCAATAGTCTGTTCATTTTTTGGCCATATCCCAGTCTAATTCTGTCACTAAATCCATACCGGTCACCCAGCGCCTAAATACTAGGCCTCAAATTTATATCCAGCTAAATCTGTCCCTAGTGCTGTAGCTGGGCGAGTTATTTAGTGTCCGTTCAAGCACATTTCTTGTTCTGGGTTGAAATACAATTCCCAATTTAGCAATTTCATAATTTAGTGGTTCCTGCTATATCAGAGCTATTTGAAATCTATCCCAAAAAGGGTATATAATATTAAAGGTGCACATTGGGTCATTCAGAATAACTTCACACACACCCGCTACTGTGTATTTCCAAGTCTAATTCTGTCACTAAACCCATACCTGTCACCCAGCGCCTAAATACTAGGCCTCAAATTTAAATCCCTCTAAATCTCTCGTTACCCACCGCTGTACTGTTGTTGCTGGGCAAGATATTTAGTGTCCGTCAAAGCACATTTTTTGTTCTGGGTTGAAGTACAATTCCCAATTTAGCAATTTCATAATTTAGTGGTTTCTGCTATATCAGAGCTATTTGAAATCTATCCCTAAAAGGGTATATAATATTGAAGGTGCACATAGGGTCATTCAGAATAACTTCACACACACGCTTCTGTGCATTTCCAAGTCTAATTCTGTCACTAAATCCATACCGGTGACCCAGCGCCTAAATACTAGGCCTCAAATTTAAATCCCTCTAAATCTCTCGTTACCCACCACTGTACTGTTGTTGCTGGGCAAGATATTTAGTGTCCGTCAAAGCACATTTTTTGTTCTGGGTTGAAGTACAATTCCCAATTTAGCAATTTCATAATTTAGTGGTTTCTGCTATATCAGAGCTATTTGAAATCTATCCCTAAAAGGGTATATAATATTGAAGGTGCACATAGGGTCATTCAGAATAACTTCACACACACGCTTCTGTGCATTTCCAAGTCTAATTCTGTCACTAAATCCATACCGGTGACCCAGCGCCTAAATACTAGGCCTCAAATTTAAATCCCTCTAAATCTCTCGTTACCCACCGCTGTACTGTTGTTGCTGGGCAAGATATTTAGTGTCCGTCAAAGCACATTTTTTGTTCTGGGTTGAAGTACAATTCCCAATTTAGCAATTTCATAATTTAGTGGTTTCTGCTATATCAGAGCTATTTGAAATCTATCCCTAAAAGGGTATATAATATTGAAGGTGCACATAGGGTCATTCAGAATAACTTCACACACACGCTTCTGTGCATTTCCAAGTCTAATTCTGTCACTAAATCCATACCGGTGACCCAGCGCCTAAATACTAGGCCTCAAATTTAAATCCCTCTAAATCTCTCGTTACCCACCGCTGTACTGTTGTTGCTGGGCAAGATATTTAGTGTCCGTCAAAGCACATTTTTTGTTCTGGGTTGAAGTACAATTCCCAATTTAGCAATTTCATAATTTAGTGGTTCCTGCTATATCAGAGCTATTTGAAATCTATCCCAAAAAGGGTATATAATATTGAAGGTGCACATTGGGTCATTCAGAATAACTTCACACACACCCGCTACTGTGTATTTCCAAGTCTAATTCTGTCACTAAACCCATACCTGTCACCCAGCGCCTAAATACTAGGCCTCAAATTTAAATCCCTCTAAATCTCTCGTTACCCACCGCTGTACTGTTGTTGCTGGGCAAGATATTTAGTGTCCGTCAAAGCACATTTTTTGTTCTGGGTTGAAGTACAATTCCCAATTTAGCAATTTCATAATTTAGTGGTTTCTGCTATATCAGAGCTATTTGAAATCTATCCCAAAAAGGGTATATAATATTGAAGGTGCACATTGGGTCATTCAGAATAACTTCACACACACCCGCTACTGTGTATTTCCAAGTCTAATTCTGTCACTAAACCCATACCTGTCACCCAGCGCCTAAATACTAGGCCTCAAATTTAAATCCCTCTAAATCTCTCGTTACCCACCGCTGTACTGTTGTTGCTGGGCAAGATATTTAGTGTCCGTCAAAGCACATTTTTTGTTCTGGGTTGAAGTACAATTCCCAATTTAGCAATTTCATAATTTAGTGGTTTCTGCTATATCAGAGCTATTTGAAATCTATCCCTAAAAGGGTATATAATATTGAAGGTGCACATAGGGTCATTCAGAATAACTTCACACACACGCTTCTGTGCATTTCCAAGTCTAATTCTGTCACTAAATCCATACCGGTCACCCAGCGCCTAAATACTAGGCCTCAAATTTATATCCCGCTGAATTTGAATACAATACATTGGGCCAAATAATATATTTGTTGTTGTGGTGAACCATAACAATGAGAAAAACATCTAGTAAGGGACGCGGACGTGGACATGGTCGTGGTGGTGTTAGTGGACCCTCTGGTGCTGGGAGAGGACGTGGCCGTTCTGCCACATCCACACGTCCTAGTGTACCAACTACCTCAGGTCCCAGTAGCCGCCAGAATTTACAGCGATATATGGTGGGGCCCAATGCCGTTCTAAGGATGGTAAGGCCTGAGCAGGTACAGGCATTAGTCAATTGGGTGGCCGACAGTGGATCCAGCACGTTCACATTATCTCCCACCCAGTCTTCTGCAGAAAGCGCACAGATGGCGCCTGAAAACCAACCCCATCAGTCTGTCACATCACCCCCATGCATACCAGGGAAACTGTCTCAGCCTCAAGTTATGCAGCAGTCTCTTATGCTGTTTGAAGACTCCGCTGGCAGGGTTTCCCAAGGGCATCCACCTAGCCCTTCCCCAGCGGTGAAAGACATAGAATGCACTGACGCACAACCACTTATGTTTCCTGATGATGAGGACATGGGAATACCACCTCAGCATGTCTCTGATGATGACGAAACACAGGTGCCAACTGCTGCGTCTTTCTGCAGTGTGCAGACTGAACAGGAGGTCAGGGATCAAGACTGGGTGGAAGACGATGCAGGGGACGATGAGGTCCTAGACCCCACATGGAATGAAGGTCGTGCCACTGACTTTCACAGTTCGGAGGAAGAGGCAGTGGTGAGACCGAGCCAACAGCGTAGCAAAAGAGGGAGCAGTGGGCAAAAGCAGAACACCCGCCGCCAAGAGACTCCGCCTGCTACTGACCGCCGCCATCTGGGACCGAGCACCCCAAAGGCAGCTTCAAGGAGTTCCCTGGCATGGCACTTCTTCAAACAATGTGCTGACGACAAGACCCGAGTGGTTTGCACGCTGTGCCATCAGAGCCTGAAGCGAGGCATTAACGTTCTGAACCTGAGCACAACCTGCATGACCAGGCACCTGCATGCAAAGCATGAACTGCAGTGGAGTAAACACCTTAAAACCAAGGAAGTCACTCAGGCTCCCCCTGCTACCTCTTCTGCTGCTGCCGCCTCGGCCTATTCTGCTGCTGCCGCCTCGGCCTCTTCCTCCGCCTCTGGAGGAACGTTGGCACCTGCCGCCCAGCAAACAGGGGATGTACCACCAACACCACCACCACCACCTCCGTCACCAAGCGTCTCAACCATGTCACACGCCAGCGTTCAGCTCTCCATCTCACAAACATTTGATAGAAAGCGTAAATTCCCACCTAGCCACCCTCGATCCCTGGCCCTGAATGCCAGCATTTCTAAACTACTGGCCTATGAAATGCTGTCATTTAGGCTGGTGGACACAGACAGCTTCAAACAGCTCATGTCGCTTGCTGTCCCACAGTATGTTGTTCCCAGCCGGCACTACTTCTCCAAGAGAGCCGTGCCTTCCCTGCACAACCAAGTATCCGATAAAATCAAGTGTGCACTGCGCAACGCCATCTGTAGCAAGGTCCACCTAACCACAGATACGTGGACCAGTAAGCACGGCCAGGGACGCTATATCTCCCTAACTGCACACTGGGTAAATGTAGTGGCAGCTGGGCCCCAGGCGGAGAGCTGTTTGGCGCACGTCCTGCCGCCGCCAAGGATCGCAGGGCAACATTCTTTGCCTCCTGTTGCCACCTCCTCCTTCTCGGCTTCCTCCTCCTCTTCTTCCACCTGCTCATCCAGTCAGCCACACACCTTCACCACCAACTTCAGCACAGCCCGGGGTAAACGTCAGCAGGCCATTCTGAAACTCATATGTTTGGGGGACAGGCCCCACACCGCACAGGAGTTGTGGCGGGGTATTGAACAACAGACCGACGAGTGGTTGCTGCCGGTGAGCCTCAAGCCCGGCCTGGTGGTGTGTGATAATGGGCGAAATCTCGTTGCAGCTCTGGGACTAGCCAATTTGACGCACATCCCTTGCTTGGCGCATGTGCTGAATTTGGTGGTGCAGAAGTTCATTCACAACTACCCCGACATGTCAGAGCTGCTGCATAAAGTGCGGGCCGTCTGTTCGCGCTTCCGGCGTTCACATCCTGCCGCTGCTCGCCTGTCTGCGCTACAGCGTAACTTCGGCCTTCCCGCTCACCGCCTCATATGCGACGTGCCCACCAGGTGGAACTCCACCTTGCACATGCTGGACAGACTGTGCGAGCAGCAGCAGGCCATAGTGGAGTTTCAGCTGCAGCACGCACGGGTCAGTCGCACTACAGAACAGCACCACTTCACCACCAATGACTGGGCCTCCATGCGAGACCTGTGTGCCCTGTTGCGCTGTTTCGAGTACTCCACCAACATGGCCAGTGGCGATGACACCGTTATCAGCGTTACAATACCACTTCTATGTCTCCTTGAGAAAACACTTAGGGCGATGATGGAACAGGAGGTGGCCCAGGAGGAGGAGGAGGAGGATGAGGAAGAGGGGTCATTTTTAGCACTTTCAGGCCAGTCTCTTCGAAGTGACTCAGAGGGAGGTTTTTTGCAACAGCAGAGGCCAGGTACAAATGTGGCCAGCCAGGGCCCACTACTGGAGGACGAGGAGGACGAGGATGAGGAGGAGGTGGAGGAGGATGAGGATGAAGCATGGTCACAGCGGGGTGGCACCCAACGCAGCTCGGGTCCATCACTGGTGCGTGGCTGGGGGGAAAGGCAGGACGATGACGATACGCCTCCCACAGAGGACAGCTTGTCCTTACCCCTGGGCAGCCTGGCACACATGAGCGACTACATGCTGCAGTGCCTGCGCAACGACAGCAGAGTTGCCCACATTTTAACCTGTGCGGACTACTGGGTTGCCACCCTGCTGGATCCACGCTACAAAGACAATGTGCCCACCTTACTTCCTGCACTGGAGCGTGATAGGAAGATGCGCGAGTACAAGCGCACGTTGGTAGACGCGCTACTGAGAGCATTCCCAAATGTCACAGGGGAACAAGTGGAAGCCCAAGGCCAAGGCAGAGGAGGAGCAAGAGGTCGCCAAGGCAGCTGTGTCACGGCCAGCTCCTCTGAGGGCAGGGTTAGCATGGCAGAGATGTGGAAAACTTTTGTCAACACGCCACAGCTAACTGCACCACCACCTGATACGCAACGTGTTAGCAGGAGGCAACATTTCACTAACATGGTGGAACAGTACGTGTGCACACCCCTCCACGTACTGACTGATGGTTCGGCCCCATTCAACTTCTGGGTCTCTAAATTGTCCACGTGGCCAGAGCTAGCCTTTTATGCCTTGGAGGTGCTGGCCTGCCCGGCAGCCAGCGTTTTGTCTGAACGTGTATTCAGCACGGCAGGGGGCGTCATTACAGACAAACGCAGCCGCCTGTCTACAGCCAATGTGGACAAGCTGACGTTCATAAAAATGAACCAGGCATGGATCCCACAGGACCTGTCCGTCCCTTGTCCAGATTAGACATTAACTACCTCCCCATAACCATATATTATTGGACTCCAGGGCACTTCCTCATTCAATCCTATTTTTATTTTCATTTTACCATTATATTGCGATGCTACCCAAAGTTGAATGAACCTCTCCTCTGCCTGTGTGCTAGGCCTAAATATATGCCAATGGACTGTTGCAGTGGTGGCTGACATGAAGCCTGATTCTCTGCTATGACATGCAGACTAATTCTCTGCTGACATGAAGCCAGATTGTCTGTTACGGGACCTCTCTCCTCTGCCTGGGTGCTGGGCCTAAATTTATGACAATGGACTGTTGCAGTGGTGGCTGACGTGAAGCCTGATTCTCTGCTATGACATGCAGACTGATTCTCTGCTGACATGAAGCCAGATCGTCTGTTACGGGACCTCTCTGCTCTGCCTGTGTGCTAGGCCTAAATATATGCCAATGGACTGTTGCAGTGGTGGCTGACGTGAAGCCTCATTCTCTGCTATGACATGCAGACTAATTCTCTGCTGACATGAAGACAGATTCTCTGTTACGGGACCTCTCTCCTCTGCCTGGGTGCCGGGGCCTAAATATCTGAGAATGGACTGTTCCAGTGGTGGGTGACGGGAAGCCAGATTCTCTGCTATGGAACCTCTCTCCAATTGATTTTGGTTAATTTTTATTTATTTAATTTTTATTTTAATTAATTTCCCTATCCACATTTGTTTGCAGGGGATTTACCTACATGTTGCTGCCTTTTGCAGCCCTCTAGCCCTTTCCTGGGCTGTTTTACAGCCGTTTTAGTGCCGAAAAGTTCGGGTCCCCATTGACTTCAATGGGGTTCGGGTTCGGGACGAAGTTCGGATCGGGTTCGGATCCCGAACCCGAACATTTCCGGGATGTTCGGCCGAACTTCTCGAACCCGAACATCCAGGTGTTCGCTCAACTCTACTGAGGAGCATACTGGTTTGGTATAAAAGTTTTGTTTTATTCCACACCAGTGCTAGTTTACAATACAGGTGTACAATATACCTCTGACAGGGGTCAAACTCACATTTCCCATTCAATGAATATATACCATAATTTTTCTCTATTTCATATAATCACTGTTTCTTAAATTGAAGCGACCCTGTAAAAGCTACATTCATACAAACCTGAAAAATGGCAGTGTGAGGGACGAATTGTAGAACAAATTGAAGTAAATAGGGCTAGTCATAAGGCCATTTTTTTTAATAGCTGTTTAGACTGAAGTGCACTCGATAAACATGAATCAGGTATACCCAGGCCACTCTGCCTTAGGGTAAGACCAAACGGAGCAGCTGTGCTGTGGGTGGGTTGTGGCCATGCAGTGGTGATTTGAAGAACTATGCGGCAAATTAGACCACAGCTGCCTTTCATTTAATAATGAAGACCACACCGTATAGTCAGTCTTCATTGTTAATGGCCGTGCGGCACCTTTAAACAGAGGCTGTTGCTGGTATAGGGTTTGGCTTGTTATGTTGGTGGGACAATTTGCATATTATTGCTGTTCTTGCCTTCAAGCTCCTGTTTTTTTTACAGTAAACACTGAATATTAATCAGCTCTGGCATACTCTCTTCCCCAACCCCAGCGCTCTCCTGCCCTACAGGTGGGAGCCCTTCTTCTGCCATCTGCTTTTCCTCTTTTACCACATCAACTAATATCCATGAGAATATGTCAACAGAAACATCCAGCTCATCCTCTCTCTACATCTTGCTGACTTTTCTAGAACATGGAGACTTTGAAGGATGATTTGGAAGAAGTAAAGCCAGCAAAAGAGGATTCTCATCATTAAACCTGGCTCCCCTGAGGGGTGCAGACTGGATGTTTGGTTGGCAAACTGGCAGTGGAATAATAAAGGCTTCCATCTTATTGATATTGAATTATATATCTTAGTTTACGGCTGACGTAGGAATAAGTAAATGTAGTAATAAATAAATAAAACTGATGCAGAATAAGTCTCTGTCACGGAATGTGTACAGGTAACAAGGCAAAGCAACATGTATAAACGACTCGCTGGATCCAAAAACTAAGGAACCAAGGGAGACCCCTGCAGAAGACCTGGCACTTTCCCTGGCTGCTCAGCCTATGCAAAGATCCTAATGGTGGAGGTTTGCATATCCACGAACCTTGACTATAAAGCCCTGAGCACCCTACTATAGTGAGGGGACACGACCACCGGCTCCCTACACAAGACACGGAGGGAGTCAGGGTCATCTGGGATCCAGCAAACAGATATAAACATATAAAAGTACACTTAGCTTTGAAGCAAACAGGAGGACAGATCAGCGTGCACACACACTCCAGGAGGAAATATAAGCCGCCCAGAAAAGCATTCTGAGGAGGCATTTAAAGGGAAGCAATTAAGACATGACAGCTGAGAGAGGCTGACGAGAGGAGGAGCTGAATACCACAACACAGAAATTCAAGGAGGAGGTTCTGAAAGGCCTCTGTCAGAGCTTCTCAGCTGTCTGGTTGTGACAGTACCCCTCCCTCTACGAGTGGACTCCGGACACTCAGAGCCCACCTTCTCAGGATGGGACCTATGGAATGCCCTGATGAGACGAGAGGCCTTAATGTCCGTCACTGGGACCCACATCCTCTCCTCAGGACCATACCCCTCCCACTGAACAAGGTACTGAAGAGAACCGCGGACAAGACGAGAATCCACAATCCTAGAGACCTGAAATTCAAGATTCCCATCAACCATAATCGGAGGAGGAGGCAAAGGCGAGGGTACAATGGGTTGAACATAAGGTTTCAATAAGGACTTATGAAAAACATTATGGATCTTCCAAGTCTGAGGAAGATCAAGACGGTATGCAACAGGATTGATGACAGACAGGATTTTGTAAGGCCCAATAAACCTAGGACCCAACTTCCAGGAGGGAACCTTCAATTTGATATTCTTGGTAGACAACCACACCAGATCACCAACATTCAGGTCCGGACCAAGCACACGTCTCTTATCAGCCACACGCTTATATCTCTCACTCATGCTCTTTAGATTCTCTTGAATCTTTTGCCAAATAGATGACAAAGACGAGGAGAATGTGTCCTCATCAGGTAAACCAGAAGACCCCTCTCCCGAGAAAGTCCCAAACTGTGGATGAAACCCATATGCACCAAAAAATGGTGACTTATCAGAGGACTCCTGACGACGGTTATTTAAAGCAAACTCAGCAATGGGACAAAAAAGAACACCAATCCTCTTGATTCTCCGCCACAAAACAACGCAGATATGTCTCCAGATTCTGATTGACGCGCTCTGTCTGGCCATTCGACTGCGGGTGGAAAGCAGAAGAGAATGACAACCGAACCCCCAAGCGAGAACAGAAAGCCTTCCAGAATCTGGAAACAAACTGCGTGCCCCTATCAGAGACTATGTCTGAAGGAATACCGTGCAACTTGACAATGTGATCAACAAATGCCTGCGCCAGCGTCTTAGCATTGGGCAAACCAGGAAAAGGGATGAAATGCACCATTTTGCTAAAACGGTCCACCACCACCAGAATCACAGTCTTCCCCGAGGAACGAGGCAGGTCCGTGATAAAGTCCATGGACAGATGTGTCCAAGGACGGGAAGGAATGGGTAAGGGAAGGAGAGGACCTGATGGCCGTGAATGAGGGACCTTGGCACGAGCGCAAGTCTCGCAGGCTGCCACAAAACCCTCAACCGACTTACGAAGCGCAGGCCACCAGAATCTCCGAGCGATGAGATCCAGTGTGGCTCTTACCCCCGGGTGCCCAGCAAGGACCGTATCGTGGTGTTCTTTAAAAATCTTGTGTCTTAAAGCGAGAGGCACAAACAACCTCCCAGGAGGACAAAGATCAGGAGCCTCTGACTGGGCTGCCTGCACCTCTGCCTCCAATTCAGGAAAAAGAGCAGAGACCACCACACCTTCAGCCAAAATGGGACCCGGGTCTTCAAAATTCCCGCCTCCCGGAAAACAACGTGACAGGGCATCTGCCTTCACATTCTTAACTCCAGGGCGGAACGTGACAACAAAATTAAACCTAGAAAAGAACAACGACCATCTGGCCTGTCTCGGGTTCAGACGCTTGGCTGACTCCAAGTAGGCCAGATTTTTATGGTCAGTAAATACGGTAATAGGGTGTCTGGCCCCCTCTAGCCAATGGCGCCATTCCTCAAAAGCCAACTTGATGGCCAACAATTCCCTATCTCCCACATCGTAATTTCTCTCTGCGGAGGAGAGTTTTCTTGAGAAAAAGGCACATGGTCGCCAATTGGCAGGAGAGGAACCCTGAGACAAGACCGCCCCCACACCCACCTCAGAAGCATCAACCTCAACTATGAAGGGTAATGAAACATCAGGTTGCACCAAGATGGGAGCGGAAGCAAAACTCTCCTTGATATCAGAAAAGGCCTTACGCGCCTCTACTGACCAAGAAGAAAAATCTACCCCCTTTCTGGTCATATCAGTGAGTGGTTTAACAATAGAAGAATAATTCAAAATGAACTTCCTGTAATAATTGGCAAAGCCCAAAAAACGCATCAGCGCCTTTTGATTCTCAGGAAGCTCCCACTCAAGCACAGCGCGGACCTTCTCGGGGTCCATGCGAAAACCAGAAGCGGAGAGAAGAAACCCCAGAAATTGAATTTCTGGAACCGCAAACACACATTTTTCCAGTTTCGCATATAGTTTATTCTCCCGCAGGATGAGCAAGACCTGACGTAAATGTTCCTTATGAGTTTTGAAATCGGGAGAAAAAATCAAAATGTCATCCAAATACACCAATACAAATTTTCCCATCAAATGATAAAAAATGCTGTTCACGAAATGCTGAAAAACGGCTGGGGCATTCATCAACCCAAAAGGCATAACCAAATTCTCAAAATGGCCCTCAGGGGTATTGAAGGCCGTCTTCCATTCGTCCCCTTCTCTGACCCTGACCAGGTTGTATGCCCCTCTTAAATCTAATATGGAAAAGACTTTAGCCCCAACAACCTGGTTAAACAGGTCCGGGATCAGAGGAAGCGGATAAGGGTCACGAATTGTGATATTGTTCAGCTCCCTGAAATCCAGACAAGGTCTTAAAGAACCATCTTTTTTCTTAACAAAGAAAAAACCAGCGGCAACAGGTGACTTTGAGGGTCGTATGTGTCCCTTTCTCAGACTCTCAGAGATATAAGTACGCATAGCGATCCTCTCAGGTTGGGAAAGATTGTATAAACGAGATTTAGGCAGCTTGGCGTCTGGGATGAGATTAATAGGGCAATCGTACTCCCTGTGCGGGGGCAAATCCTGAACTCCACTCTCAGAGAAGACATCCGAAAATTCAGAGAGAAAAGATGGTACAGTCTTAGTAGCAACCTCAGAAACAGATGTCGTGAGGCAATTCTCTCTGCAAAAGTCACTCCAACCATTTATTTGCCTTGCTTGCCAATCAATGGTGGGGTTATGTTTAGTGAGCCAGGGTAGCCCCAACACTAGAGGAGTCGGCAAACCGCTAAGGACGAAACATGACACATCCTCAACATGAGCATCACTCACAATTAAACGGATATTGTGAACTATGCCCTTTAATGACTTCTGAGAAAGTGGAGCGGAATCGATAGAAAACACAGGAATATCCTTTCTCAAAGCGCACACCTGGAAACCATGAGTTATCGCAAAGTGATTATCAATGAGATTAACCGCTGCTCCACTATCCACAAAAATCTCACAAAAAATGTTCTTGCTCTCTAGCGCCACCCTAGCCGGCAGGACAAAACGGGAACTACAAGCAAACGGAAAATCTTCAATTTCCGCCTCAATCCTGCCAATAGTAACAGACGGAACATTTTTCAAAGATTTTTTCCTCTTTGTTTCTTTATTATACCCAGAGAACTGCCTGAATCTCCTAGAGGGACAAATATTTGCCAAATGATTAATACCTCCACAACAAAAACAAACCCTCTCATGCGGGCTGAATCTTCTATTGTCAGAAGCAATCAACCCCAGCTGCATGGGCTCCTGCTCAGAAGGGGCTGACAGCGACTGAGACCCCTGCGCAGAGAATGGGACCGCTGCACAGTCCTGGGACCGAGTATGACAGGAAAGAGAGATCTCTCCTCTCTCTCTAAGACGCCTGTCAATACGAACGGCCTGAGACATAGCAGAGTCCAAAGAAATAGGCCTTTCATGAAAGGCAAATGCATCTTTCAATCCCTCTGAAAGACCATGGCAAAATTGACTTCGGAGTGCAGCATCATTCCTACCAGTATCAGCTGCCCAACTCCGAAATTCTGAGCAGTATATTTCTGCGGATTGTTTACCCTGGCATAGGAGACGTAGTCTAGACTCCGCCAGAGCAATACGATCCGGATCATCATATATCTGACCCAGGGCTAAAAAGAATTCATCCACTGAACGGAGGGGCCGTGCCCCCTCCGGCAGCGAAAAGGCCCAGGACTGAGCGTTACCCCTGAGCAGCGATATAATGATCCCCACCCTCCGTTCCTCATCACCAGAAGAATGGGGAAGAAGGCGAAAATGGAGTTTGCAAGCCTCTCTAAAACGCACAAAATTCTCACTACCCCCGGAGAACGTATCCGGGAGCGAGATCTTAGGCTCAGAACAAGCTCCATGAACGCAAGCTGAACCGGTCACTTGAAGCTGAGACAAAGTCTTACGGAGGTCAGCTACCTCCAATGAAAGACCCTGGAAGCGTTCAGCCAAAAGTGAAACCGGATCCATGCTTAAGACGGTTTTGGCGGCTTATAATGTCACGGAATGTGTACAGGTAACAAGGCAAAGCAACATGTATAAACGACTCGCTGGATCCAAAAACTAAGGAACCAAGGGAGACCCCTGCAGAAGACCTGGCACTTTCCCTGGCTGCTCAGCCTATGCAAAGATCCTAATGGTGGAGGTTTGCATATCCACGAACCTTGACTATAAAGCCCTGAGCACCCTACTATAGTGAGGGGACACGACCACCGGCTCCCTACACAAGACACGGAGGGAGTCAGGGTCATCTGGGATCCAGCAAACAGATATAAACATATAAAAGTACACTTAGCTTTGAAGCAAACAGGAGGACAGATCAGCGTGCACACACACTCCAGGAGGAAATATAAGCCGCCCAGAAAAGCATTCTGAGGAGGCATTTAAAGGGAAGCAATTAAGACATGACAGCTGAGAGAGGCTGACGAGAGGAGGAGCTGAATACCACAACACAGAAATTCAAGGAGGAGGTTCTGAAAGGCCTCTGTCAGAGCTTCTCAGCTGTCTGGTTGTGACAGTCTCCCTGCGCTCTCTTTGCACCCCTGCACTCTCCCTTTTTTCAGCAATACTGTGCCTAGAGCAAGAGCGCTTGTCACGTCTATCCCTATGCTCAGCTCACAGGACAATGGCAGAGACCAACCGGAATGAGGGTTGTATAGGGCTGTGACATCACAGGGAATGGCTATCTGCGGATTGGCTGGCTGCATGGCTTTAGGGGCGATATCAGGTTCCCAGGCTTCTTACTTTCACTTTGTAACACGTGAAGCCAACATTTTAGGAAAAACTGATTTGTTACCACGAAGCGTGAGAAAATTTGGATTCATTGTTAATCAAGTTTTCCTAAACTTCAGACCAAATTCAGCTTCAAATGCTTTGCTCAACAATAATCATGACACTTGGAACGTCAGTTCCTGCTTCCTCCAGTTTGGAGCAAGTGTACCCAGCATGCCTGTGGTGAAGTTTTTTGGGCACTAACAGTGGGTGGCACCAGTATGAAGACTATGGCCGCTGTATTGGATATTATTTAGACTGGAGGCACTGTATTTTTAACAACTGTTTTTAATGGACATTAAAAACAGATGCAAAAGAGACGTTAAAAATGGATAGATAGTCAGAAAATTGATGCATACACTGAATCAAAATGACCATGAAACACTGACAATTTATCCATTTTTAACATAAGTTTTTTTCTTCACTGTACCGTGAATGTACCCTAAAAGAGTACTATGTGTATGGCCAGCCTAAATCTTGGATGCTAATATTAGATTGCTACATTAATTACTACATTGAGACACTGTATAACTCATCGGTAAGAGCTGCCCACAAAGTAACTTAATTCTTATTTTTTAATCTCCTGCAAGAGAATTAATATTTATATTAGGCCACTTTGCATTTTAGCTATAGCTCAGTTTTCTGTTTACCTGTGAATGAATGCACCACATCCTACACAATTTATAAATCAGACATTTGTCATTTGGTAATTAAACATAATGTGAGAGTAGGTATTTTTTCAAATCTGTGATGGCCCCTATTCCAAACCGGCTACAGATTAGCACAGTCTTTAGAAGACATATGTTGTTTATATCCAATTTCTTCTGAATTATTAAGTCACTGCTGAAATTCCTGTGTTCTAAAAGAATAATTCCAACATATGAACACAGCTCTTGCTGGTCTTTCCTTGCTGCCCTCTTCTAAATTAGAAAAACAAAAAACTAGTTATTTCGAGGACACAGACTCCCTTCTTTATACAAATATTGGATATGATGATATCCAATGACTGTATGAAGAAGGGGTTTGTGTCCCCAAAACACATTACTATTTTGGAATAAGGTATGAAGTATTTTGGTTTACGTTGGAGTCTGGTGCTGGTTTTTCTTTCCTCCACCAGTTTCAGACACGACTAATGCCTCGGACCTCTTCTCCGCAATCATTTGATGCCTGGCTACTCCCCCAGCATGAACCGGCTCCCTCCATGATTCCCCCCCTCAACATGCTTAGGCCTCATGCACACGACAGTTTTTTTTCACGGTCCGCAAAAACGGGGTCCGTGGGTCCGTGATCCGTGACCGTTTTTTCGTCCGTGGGTCTTCCTTGATTTTTGGAGGATCCACGGACATGAAAAAAAAGTCGTTTTGGTGTCCGCCTGGCCGTGCGGAGCCAAACGGATCCGTCCTGAATTACAATGCAAGTCAATGGGGACGGATCCGTTTGATGTTGACACAATATGGTGCCATTTCAAACGGATCCGTCCCCATTGACTTTCAATGTAAAGTCTGGAGTTCTTTTATACCATCGGATTGGAGTTTTCTCCAATCCGATGGTATATTTTAACTTGAAGCGTCCCCATCACCATGGGAACGCCTCTATGTTAGAATATACTGTCGGATATGAGCTACTTCGTGAACCTCAGATCCGACAGTATATTCTAACACAGAGGCGTTCCCATGGTGATGGGGACGCTTCAGGTTAGAATACACTACAAACTTTGTACAAGACTGCCCCCTGCTGCCTGGCAGCACCCGATCTCTTACTGGGGGATATGATAGCACAATTAACCCCTTTAGGTGCGGCACCTAAAGGGGTTAATTGTACTATCATATTCCCCTGTAAGAGATCAGGGCTGCCAGGCAGCAGGGGGCAGCCCCCCCCCTCCCCAGTTTGAATATCGTTGGTGGCACAGTGTGCCCCCACCATCGCCCCCCCTCCCTCCCTCTATTGTATTAAATCGTTGGTGGCACAGTGTGCCAACCACCATCGGCCCCCCTCCCTCCCTCTATTGCATTAAATCGTTGGTGGCACAGTGTGCCAACCACCATCGGCCCCCCCTCCCTCCCTCTATTGTATTAAATCGTTGGTGGCACAGTGTGCCAACCACCATCGGCCCCCCTCCCTCCCTCTATTGTATTAAATCGTTGGTGGCACAGTGTGCCAACCACCATCGCCCCCCCCCTCCCTCTATAGCAGTAACATTGGTGGCAGTGTGCGGTCTCAACAGTAGAAGATTCATACTTACCTGCTTGCTGCTGCGATGTCTGTGTCCGGCCGGGAGCTCCTCCTACTGGTAAGTGAAAGGTCTGTGCGGCGCATTGCTAAAGAACTGTCACTTACCAGTAGGAGGAGCTCCCGGCCGTTCACAGACATCGCAGCAGCAAGCAGGTAAGTATGAATCTTCTACTGTTGAGACCGCACACTGCCACCAATGTTACTGCTATAGAGGGAGGGGGGGGGGCGATGGTGGTTGGCACACTGTGCCACCAACGATTTAATACAATAGAGGGAGGGAGGGGGGCCGATGGTGGTTGGCACACTGTGCCACCAACGATTTAATACAATAGAGGGAGGGAGGGGGGCCGATGGTGGTTGGCACACTGTGCCACCAACGATTTAATACAATAGAGGGAGGGAGGGGGGCCGATGGTGGTTGGCACACTGTGCCACCAACGATTTAATACAATAGAGGGAGGGAGGGGGGGCGATGGTGGGGGCACACTGTGCCACCAACGATATTCAAACTGGGGAGGGGGGGGGTCTGCCCCCTGCTGCCTGGCAGCCCTGATCTCTTACAGGGGAATATGATAGTACAATTAACCCCTTTAGGTGCCGCACCTGAAGGGGTTAATTGTGCTATCATATCCCCCTGTAAGAGATCGGGTGCTGCCAGGTAGCAGGGGGCAGTCTTGTACAAAGTTTGCAGTGTATTCTAACTAGAAGCGTCCCCATCACCATGGGAACGCTTCTGTGTTAGAATATACTGTCGGAAATGAGTTTTCACGAAGTGAAAACTTAGATCAGAAAAAGCTTTTATGCAGACGGATCTTCGGATCCGTCTGTATGAAAGCAACCTACGGCCACGGATCATGGACACGGATGCCAATCTTGTGTGCATCCGTGTTCTTTCACGGACCCATTGACTTGAATGGGTCCGTGAACCGTTGTCCGTCAAAAAAATAGGACAGGTCATATTTTTTTGACGGACAGGATACACGGATCACGGCCTCGGCTGCAAAACGGTGCATTTTCCGATTTTTCCACGGACCCATTGAAAGTCAATGGGTCCGCGAAAAAAAACGGAAAACGGCACAACGGCCACGGATGCACACAACGGTCGTGTGCATGAGGCCTTAATCAGTGGTTGTGACTTTTCACAACCTAAAAAGGTGAGAGCATTACTTACAGCTACACTTGTGTTATTACCCTTAGCATTACTATAATACCTTACCTTATGTGACGCTTGGCACTGTATTTTTATTGTAGTTAGTTATTGTAATGGGAAATGCCATGTAGGGGTCAGAAAGGCTCTCTTGGTGTCCATGACAAGGGTTTCAGAGTGTACTCTGTCTGTCAGTAAATTACTGAGGAGAAACATAAGGCTCCATTGCCTCATTTCAAACAAGGTCCTCCATCTGCCACATACAATCCGCTACTAATAACACAACACTCTCTCTTTCCCTCATAACTAAACTAATATTTTACAGTGGTTACCTGGCACACAGCAAAGGCCTATTCCTGTGTTGCAGACTGTCCCTATGCCAATTAGGCCCCTTTCACACGGGCGAGTTTTCCGTGCGGGTGCGATCCGTGCGGCGAACGTATGGCACCCGCACTAAATCCTGACCCATTCATTTCTATGGGGCTGTGCACATGAGCGATGTTTTTAATGCATCACTTGTGCGTTCAGTTGAAATCGCAGCAAGCTCTATATTTTCCAATTTTGACGTGACGCAGGCCCCATAGAAGTGAATGGGGTGTGTGAAAATCGGATGGCATCCGCAAGCAAGTACGGATGCCGTGCGATTTGCACGCATGGTTGCTAGGAGACCATCGGGATGGAGACCCGATCATTATTATTTTCCCTTATAACATGGTTATAAGGGAAAATAATAGCATTCTGAATACAGAATGCATAGTAAACCAGCGCTAGAGGGGTTAAAAAAATAAAATAAAAATTTAACTCACCTTAGTCCACTTGCTCGCGAAGCTGGCATCTCCTTGTGTCTCCGCTGCTGATGAACAGGACCTGGGGTGAGCTGCTCCATTAAATACAGGTTAAGGACCTTCGATGACGTCACTCCGGTCATCACATGATCTTTTACCATGGTGAATCACCATGGTAAAAGATCATGTGACGTACCATGTGATGACCGGAGTGACGTCATCGAAGGTCCTTAACCTGTATTTAATGGAGCAGCTCACCCCAGGTCCTGTTCATCAGCAGCGGAGACACAAGGAGATGCCAGCTTCGCGAGCAAGTGGACTAAGGTGAGTTAAATTATATATTTTTTTTTAACCCCTCTAGCGCTGGTTTACTATGCATTCTGTATTCAGAATGCTATTATTTTCCCTTATAACCATGTTATAAGGGAAAATAATACAATCTTCAGAACATCAATCCCAAGCCCGAACTTCTATGAAGAAGTTCGGGTTTGGGTACCAAACATGCGCGATTTTTCTCACGCGAGTGCAGCGCATGACAATGTTTTGCACTTGCGCAGAAAAAATCGCGCATTTTCCTGCAACGCACCCGGCTCTTATCCGGGCAAAAAAACTCACGCCCGTGTGAAAGAGGCCTTAGCATTTGCCTTTAATGCAGGGATAACTGTGCGTTATCTTGTCTACAGTATTATTAGCCATTCACAGTGTCCAGTTGGCTGTACAAGAACTTTTAAAGCAAAATATTTAAATTTTTTACTGCAATATTTGCACATCGCCCTCCAGTGACAACCTGAGTAACCATCTACTCCACCTACTACTTGTCCCAGACCTGATTTCATGTTGACATACCTTGTGATGTCAGCCATTGTAGAAGATCAAGAAATAGTGTGCAACTGATGACAAAGAGGATGAAAAACTGATCGGATTTGATTGGTTAGGGGCCCATTTGGAGAATGGGGATTCCATACTCTTATCCCGATGGCAGGCTGAGTGTGTTCCCTGCCACTCCATTGATTCTACAAGGAATTGCAGGAGGTAGCAGAGTACCATGCTCAGCAATTTCAAGTAGTTCCGTAGAGAATGAATGGAATGGCAGGTGGTATGCTCAGCCTACTTCTACATTAGAACGGCACAACCACTTTAACATAATTGATTTATAAACATGTTATTTCTCGAGTACATATGTGTGAATATATATATATATATATATATATATACAGTACAGACCAAAAGTTTGGACACACCTTCTCATTCAAAGAGTTTTCTTTATTTTCATGACTATGAAAATTGTAGATTCACACTGAAGGCATCAAAACTATTAATTAACACATGTGGAATTATATACATAACAAAAAAGTGTGAAACAACTGAAAATATGTCATATTCTAGGTTCTTCAAAGTAGCCACCTTTTGCTTTGATTACTGCTTTGCACACTCTTGGCATTCTCTTGATGAGCTTCAAGAGGTAGTCACCTGAAATGGTTTTCACTTCACAGGTGTGCCCTGTCAGGTTTAATAAGTGGGATTTTTTGCCTTATAAATGGGGTTGGGACCATCAGTTGCGTTGTGGAGAAGTCAGGTGGATACACAGCTGATAGTCCTACTGAATAGACTGTTAGAATTTGTATTATGGCAAGAAAAAAGCAGCTAAGTAAAGAAAAACGAGTGACCATCATTACTTTAAGAAATGAAGGTCAGTCAGTCCGAAAATTTGGGAGAACTTTGAAAGTGTCCTCAAGTGCAGTCACAAAAACCATCAAGCGCTACAAAGAAACTGTCTCACATGCGGACCGCCCCAGGAAAGGAAGACCAAGAGTCACCTCTGCTGCAGAGGATAAGTTCATCCGAGTCACCAGCCTCAGAAATCGCAGGTTAACAGCAGCTCAGATTAGAGACCAGGTCAATGCCACACAGAGTTCTAGCAGCAGACATATCTCTAGAACAACTGTTAAGAGGAGACTGTGTGAATCAGGCCTTCATGGTAGAATGTCTGCTAGGAAACCACTGCTAAGGACAGGCAACAAGCAGAAGAGACTTGTTTGGGCTAAAGAACACAAGGAATGGACATTAGACCAGTGGAAATCTGTGCTTTGGTCTGATGAGTCCAAATTTGAGATCTTTGGTTCCAACCACCATGTCTTTGTGCGATGCAAAAAAGGTGAACGGATGGACTCTACATGCCTGGTTCCCACCGTGAAGCATGGAGGAGGAGGTGTGATGGTGTGGGTGTGCTTTGCTGGTGACACTGTTGGGGAACCAGCATGGCTACCACAGCATCTTGCAGCGGCATGCTATTCCATCCAGTTTGCGTTTAGTTGGACCATCATTTATTTTTCAACAGGACAATGACCCCAAACACACCTCCAGGCTATGTAAGGGCTATTTGACCATGAAGGAAAGTGATGTGGTGCTGCGTCAGATGACCTGGCCTCCACAGTCACCGGACCTGAACCCAATTGAGATGGTTTGGGGTGGGCTGGACCGCAGAGTGAAGGCAAAAGGGCCAACAAGTGCTAAGCATCTCTGGGAACTCCTTCAAGACTGTTGGAAGACCATTTCAGGTGACTACCTCTTGAAGCTCATCAAGAGAATGCCAAGAGTGTGCAAAGCAGTAATCAAAGCAAAAGGTGGCTACTTTGAAGAACCTAGAATATTACATATTTTCAGTTGTTTCACACTTTTTTGTTATGTATATAATACCACATGTGTTAATTCATAGTTTTGATGCCTTCAGTGTGAATCTACAATCTTCATAGTCATGAAAATAAAGAAAACTCTTTGAATGAGAAGGTGTGTCCAAACTTTTGGTCTGTACTGTATATATAAATACACACACACGTGCACAAAATCTCGTGTACAATCAGATGGTCCCACCTTGTTTGTCTTCCAGCAGGAGCACAGTTTACAGCATTGCTTGCAAATCTAATAGTTACTTTTGCCTCTGTGAGTCCTGCCACCACAAAATGTAGTTCAATCTGCAGGCAGCATATTATAGAGCAGGAGGAACTGAGCAGATGATATATACAGTCGTGGCCAAAAGTTTTGAGAATGACACAAATATTAGTTTTCACAAAGTTTGCTGCTAAACTGCTTTTAGATCTCTGTTTCAGTTGTTTCTGTGATGTAGTAAAATACAATTACACGTACTTCATACGTTTCAAATGCTTTTATCGACAATTACATGACATTTATGCAAAGAGTCAGTATTTGCAGTGTTGGCCCTTCTTTTTCAGGACCTCTGCAATTTGACAGGGCATTCTCTCAATCAACTTCTGGGCAAATTCCTGACTGATAGCAACCTATTCTTTCATATTCACTTCTTGGAGTTTGTCAGAATTAGTGAGGTTTTGTTTGTCCACCCGCCTCTTGAGGATTGACCACAAGTTCTCAATGGGATAAAGATCTGGGGAGTTTCCAGGCCATGGACCCAAAATGTCAACGTTTTGGTCCCCGAGCCACTTAGTTATCACTTTTGCCTTATGGCACTGTGCTCCATCGTGCTGGAAAATGCATTGTTCTTCACCAAACTGTTGTTGGATTGTTGGAAGAAGTTGCTGTTGGAGGGTGTTTTGGTAC
The DNA here is from genome assembly GCF_014858855.1 of Bufo gargarizans. NCBI lineage: Eukaryota > Metazoa > Chordata > Amphibia > Anura > Bufonidae > Bufo > Bufo gargarizans. Next base: position 79,215,647 of record NC_058088.1, on the reverse strand, counting down.
CAGTCTTTATTCATAGCTGTGTTTTTGGGCAAAATTGTGAGTGAACCCACTCCCTTGGATGAGAAGCAACCCCACACATGAATGGTCTCAGGATGCTTTACTGTTGGCATGACACAGGACTGATGGTAGCGCTCACCTTTTCTTCTCCGGACAAGCCTTTTTCCTGATGCCCCAAACAATCGGAAAGAAGCTTCATCGGAGAATATGACTTTGCCCCAGTCCTCAGCAGTCCATTCACCATATTTGCTGCAGAAGATCAATCTGTCCCTGATGTTTTTTTTTTTTAGAGAAGTGGCTTCTTTGCTGCCCTTCTTGACACCAGGCCATCTTCCAAAATTCTTCGCCTCACTGTGCGTGCAGATGCGCTCACACCTGCCTGCTGCCATTCCTGAGCAAGCTCTGCAGTGGTGGCACTCCGATCCTGCAGCTGAATTCTCTTTAGGAGACGATCCTGGCGCTTGCTGGACTTTCTTGGACGCCCTGAAGCCTTCTTAACAAGAATTTAACCTCTTTCTTTGAAGTTCTTGATGATCCTATAAATTGTTGATTGAGGTGCAATCTTAGTAGCCACAATATCCTTGCCTGTGAAGCCATTTTTATGCAACGCAATGATGGCTGCATGCGTTTCTTTGCAGGTCACCATGGTTAACAATGGAAGAACAATGATTTCCAGCATCACCCTCCTTTTAACAGGTCAAGTCTGCCATTTTAACCCAATCAGCCTGACATAATGATCTCCAGCCTTGTGCTCGTCAACATTCACACCTGAGTTAACAAGACGATTACTGAAATGATCTCAGCAGGTCCTTTAATGACAGCAATGAAATGCAGTGGAAAGGTTTTTTTGGGATTAAGTTATTTTCATGGCAAAGAAGGACTATGCAATTCATCTGATCACTCTTCATAACATTCTGGAGTATATGCAAATTGCTATTATAAAAACTTAAGCAGCAACTTTTCCAATATTTATGTAATTCTCAAAACTTTTGGCCACGACTGTACAGTGGCATTCAAAGGTTTGGGCACCCCAGTCATAATTACTGTTACTGTGAACAGTTAAGCAAGTTGAAGATAAAATGATCTCCAAAAGGCATAAAGTTAAAGATGAAACACCCTTTTAATGTTTTAAGCAATATCAGTGTATTATTTAGTTTTATTTTGTTTTTTACATTAAAGTAAAACATTAAAGGAGTACCTTGCAAAAGTATAAGCACACAAGAAGATTTAAGTGCTAAGATAACTTATAATGAGGTCTCAGACCTTAAATTGCCTGTTGAGGTTAAGGCTTGTTCACAATCATCATTAGGAAAGGTCAGATGATGCAAATTTCAAAGCTTTATAAATAGCTAAAATCCTCTAACCTGGTCCAAAAAACAGCACCCATGCTTTCTTCTAACCAGCTGCTTAACACTCTAAAAATGAAAATATTTGACACCCACCAAGCATGAGAAGGCTATAAGAAGATAGCAAAGTGTTTTCAGGTTGCCATTTCCTCAGTTCGAAATGTAATTAAGAAATGGCAGTTAACAGGAACAGTGGAAGTCAAGAGCAGGTCTGGAAGACCAAGACATTTTTTAGAGATATCTGCTCATAGGATTGCTAGAATCAAATCAGAACCCACGCTTGACTGCAAAAGATGTTCAGGAAGATTTAGCAGACTCTGGAGTTTTGGCACATTGTTCTACTGTTCAGTGACGCATGCACAAATATGGCCTTCATGGAAGAGTCAACAGAAGAAAACTTGTCCTGCATCCTCACCACAAAAACTTCAGCATCAGAAGTTTGCAAAAGAACATCTAAACAAGACTGATGCATTTTGGAAACTGTGGACCAATGAGGTCAAAATAGAATTCTGTTTGGAGAAAAAAGGACACATAATTTCATGAAAATATCACTTCTTCAACCATTAAGCATGGTGGTGGATAAATTATGCTTTGGGGTTGCGTTGCTGCCAATGGCACAGGGGATCACAGGCAGAGGGAAGAATAGATTCAATGAAATGCCAGCAAACTCTGGAAGCAAACATAACACCAACTGTAATAAAAAAAAATCTGAAGTTGAAAAGATGATGGCTTCTGCAAATGGATAATAATTATCCTAAACACACCTCAAAATCTACAATAGACTACCTCAAAAGGTGCAAGCTGAAGGTTTTATCATGATCCTCGTTGTCTCCTTATCTTAACATCATTGAATATCTGTGGATAGACCTCAAAAGAGCAGTCCATCCAAGACAGCCCAGGAATCTCACAGAACTGGAAGACTTTTACAAGGAAGAATGGATGAACTTGGCCTGCTACAAAAAACATTCACAAGCTGTGATACTTGCCAAAGGGGGTGCTAGTAGGTACTAACCATGAAGTGTGCCCAAAGTTTTGCTTCTGGTCCTTTTCCTTTTTAGTTATTAAAAAAAAAAAAAATTTTACTTAAAATACACAGTCATCTTTTTGCCTTTTGGAGATCATTTCAGCTTCACCCTGCTTAACTGTTTACAGTAAGGGCTCATTCACACAACAGTGCCGTGTTTTGCGATCCGCAAATTGCGGATCCGCAAAACACGGACGCCGCCCCTGTGCCTTCCGCAATTTGCGGAATGGAAAAGACGGTCCATTATAGAAATGCCTATTCTTGTCTGCAAAATGGACAAGAATAAGACATGATCTATAATTTTTGCATTGGAGTGAATGGTTCCGCACCCGATCCGCAAAAAATGTGGCTTGGATGCGGAACCAAACCACGGTCTTGTGAATTAGCCCTAACAGTAATTTTTACCTGGGTGCCCAAACATTTTATGCCACTTGTGGTTTTGTTAGAAATGGTTCAACAAAACCTGTAATTTATATAATGACAGAATCAATTAGTAACAAACTGAATTAGTTACGAATTTCACAAAAATTTGTCTGCGGGAAGAAGGAATCCAAACATTTAGTGATTTGTTTTGGGCAAAGAGAATTTTCCTTTCCTTTTGGAAAGAAGACTAGCTTGCATTTCTCTAATGGAGTATTATGTGGGGACACAAACATAGCTTTAGATAAAAGATTTTATTAAGGAAAAGCACTGATTGAACAGTTTGAGGTTACCACCAGGGGAAAATCTTATTATGAAAAAAACACTACTTTTTTCACCTCAGATGCCGTGATCAGTGATGAACGAGGCATCTGAGGGGTTTAATGATGGGGGTGGAGCTTTTGTCTTAAGGTTTTAGATTAGGCAGGTAGGACCAAGTATCACGGCGAGGAGTATCTGCAGACTCCTCTACACCCTGATAACAAGTGGTGGAGAGTCGCGTTTAAAGATTGATAGACATTGAAAATAAATGTCTAAAGCGACTGAATAGGTGACCTCCAAACAGAAATTCCATCAAGGTGAATAAAGCATATCGCTAATCAGAAAGCAAAGAGTAGATGGACGCATGTTATGGAGATAGAATATATGGGTGAAGTAACCCTTATCTCTGCCCACAGAGTCCTGCTGTACCTAGAATTTTAAAATTTTCCTTTGTTCTCCTGCTTTATATTATGCTTAATAAACATAAATAAACGTTATATTTTAAATAGACCTGAAACGGGAGTCTATTAGTCTAGGAAACTAGGCTATTTGAACTATATAATTTGAATATCCTGGGTCCAAAGGGTCTTTGAAACATTATAATGATGGGGGTGGCGCAATCACTGTTCCCCGTCAATGCACCCACTACTTACACAGAAATGCGCTTTGTGATGAAGTAATTCGTCACAAAGCGAATTTCTTTGTGAAATTTGGCAAAACAGCTGAATCAAATTTTTGTAAACTTCGTGCATCACTATTCACAACTATAGCATAGCCTTCCAATCATTGCTAAGAAATTTAAGCAAAGTTAATAAAAGCCCTTTATCAGAGCAACGGAGATACTACTTGAGAGGCCTTGGGATGACCTCTGGCTCAGTATTATCTCTATTATATGTGTTGAGGCTATTATAGGCTAAGCAATGCTCCTCTTGGTTTCTGGGGAAAATAAATATGCAAATTACCATGTTTAACATCAGCTGGCCTCAGAAAGAATTACTTTATTATTTTTTTATGAGAAAAGCTAATTTGTATAGCTTTGAGTATTTGGGAAAATTCCTTTTGATTTCAGCTGATGTTATGCATCCAAATTTGCAAACATTTTTCCCAGAAACCAAGAAGAGCATTGTCTAGCCTACAATAGTCATCACGTATATTAACTGGTCACCATGATAAAAATATTACCCACCAGAGGTCCCTGGCTAGGCATCTCAACTAGAAAAGCTTATTCTGTTTTTTCCTGATAAAGGGCTTTTGTCCTGAAAGAGATGGTTGCAGATGTAAGGCTGGCTTAGCCATGTTCCAAGTTTTGCTATGTATGTTTAAAAGGCTGAACAATGACTGTAAGGGTATGTTGTAGCTGTGAAACACTCAGCTTTTTTAATCATTTCAGAAAGAAAGCTGAATTGCACATGCTTTTCAGGTGCTGATGCATATATTTTTTTGCTTGAAATGAATTGCAAAATATTTTGGTTTGTTAGAATTAGGGATAAGCAAATTCATTCTATCATTTTGGAATTCATCCAAAGTTTAAAAACTAAAAAAAAAACAGATTCTAGCAAACCTAAGTTTTTGGGATTCCTTTCATACAAACCACAAAAAGACCCCTCAACATAATATTCAACTCAAAGCAGGACAACAGAACTAGAATATGCCACCTAAGATTGTACTTCTCTCAATGCGACATGCAAGCTATCGCTCCTTCCAGAAGGACTAGAGAATCAGAATGTCTCAAGAGAAAATTGTTTTGCTTAGCTGACTGGCCTTGGGGGTACTCCTCACTTTGCTCTTTATCATTAGGGAGATTAAAAAGTATGCCTGATGACCAATGTGCCAGGTAACACTACTCTTGGCTTTTTGGAAAAGTATATGCAAATTTGATCTAAGTTAGGCTGGCATCAGATAAGATTATCATTTTCTTTTTTCAAAGAAAAGCTAATTTGAATATGTTTCCCAGAAACTCAGAGGTATGCAAATTAGCTTGCTACAAAAGAGGGGATATCCTGAATTAAGATATGGGAGTTTGCATCTATTCTTCCCAGAAAACTACAGCCGTGTTGGCTGGCTTACAATACTCATAAACATTTTTTGGTCTCCCTAATGATAAAGAGCACCACAAAGAGTACTCCCAAGGCCAGTCAGCAAAGCTGGGAAATCGTCTCTTCAGAAATTCTAATTATTTTGTCCTTTAGGAAGGACAGCTCATGTCTCCCTGGTGGGATATTTTAGTAGTTTTGGAGGGAGAATTGGATTGTACAATATCACTATCTTGAATACAGTATTATGTGTGTCAGGGAGTGGACTAGAAGGTGTTATGTATAGGGATGAGCAAACCTGAACTGAAGTCTGGGTTCTGGTTCAGTGTTCGGATGATTTTATTATTTTTACGTTATAACATGGTTATATCAGAAAATAATAGCATTCTTAAGACAGAATGCAAAAGAATATGGCCATTTCCAGGTTAAAAAACAAAAACAAAAAATCAACAACTCACCTCATCCACTTGATCGCGCTGCAGCAGTCTTTTCCTGCCAAAGGACCTGCGATGTGCGCAATGATGTCACCGCACTCACCACAAATAAAGATAGAAGAAACTGCTGCAACGCGATCAAATGGATGAGGAGAGTTATTAGTTGTTTTTTTACCCCTAAATAGCCATATTCTTTTGCATTCTGTCTTAAGAATGCTATTATTTTTCAATATAACCATGTTATAATGAAAAAAATGAAGTGAAGTTTGGGTCCCCATTGACTTCAATGGGGTTCAGATTCAAGTTCGGGTCCCAGTTCAAGTCCCAGTAAACCCGAACTTCCACGGGTTCTCTCATCCCTAGTTATGGACCAAGTACAAAAGTGAATAAATTGGACCCAAAATAAATTTGAAGACGTTTAATTATCCCTCTCTGTCTCATCCTAGAGTCTTTCCAGAAAAATATATGTCCTTTATTATACCCAATTAAGAATCTGGCTAATACAAGCAGATTACAAATAGGGCAAATCTCTTGGCGCATCCAGTGCTTAAACCTCCTGCATCTACTATGGCAGTCCTTGATCCTTGGTACAACTGTCCTTGAGGGATGAGTTATCTTTCGCCTGGGTCAATTTCAATTTACAGTAAGTTGATTCAAAAATAGCATAACTTCTAACAACTGGAATACCCCTTTAAGCCTAACATACCCCTTAAAAGCCTAACTATGCAAATACATAAATAGATGCTCCATAAGACATTTTTATTGCTTAGCGTCAAGGGTGTAGATACCATACATATAGACTATGTGGCTTCATACCTCATAGGTCCTATTCCCACTGCAAAGCATGGATACCAGCGATGTGCATGCCGCAATTTTTTCACGTCTATAGAAATATCCTATCCTTGTCCACAAAATGGACAAGAATAGGGTATGTTTTATTTTTTTCGGGCCGGATGGATATACGGATGCGGACAGCATACTGTGTATTGTCAAAAAAATTTGTGGTCCGATTGAAATGAATGGTTACGCATCTGATCTAAAAAATGTGGACTGGATGCAGAGGAAAAATATGGTCATGTGCATAGGGCCTAATAGAGGAGCCAATGTGATATTGTTATCCAACCTTCACTATTCTATGTGGTTTATACCGTTGCTGAACTCCAAGTTCAGTCTTTCTATTATTCTGATGTCCTACTGTTTTAAGGATCCAAATAGCTTTGATTGGGCCTCATGTACACGGCAATTCTTGTCCTATGCCAGTGCATGAGCATCGACCGTGTGGCCACCGTATGCGGACGCGGACCAATTCACTTGAGTTATCTTCTGGTTTCTTGATCTGTATGACAACTAAAATTTAAGTGGAATCAAATTGAAATCATTCACAAACATTACTTCTAAAATGTAGAACAAAAAAAAAAGCAATTTATTGCAAAACAATTACCTAAGTGTTGAGCGTTTTTTTGTAAAGTGCACTAAGGCTACTTTCACACTGGCATTTTGGATTTCCGTTTGTGAGATCCGTTCAGGGCTCTCACTAGCGGTCCAAAACGGATCAGTTTTGCCCTAATGCATTCTGAATGGAAATGATCCACTCAGAATGCCTCAATTTGCCTCCGTTCCGTCTCCATCTGACGAAACTGAGCCAAACGGATCCGTTCTGACACACAATGTAAGTCAATGGGGACGGATCCGTTTTCTATGACACAATTTGGCACAATAGAAAACGGATTCGTCCTCCATTGACTTTCAATAGTGTTCAAGACGGATCCGTCTTGGCTATGTTAAAGATAATACAAACGGATCCATTCTGAACAGATGCAGACGGTTGCATTATCTGAACGGATCCATCTGTGCAGATCCATGACATATCCACACCACACGCGAGTGTGAAAGTGGCCTTACATTTGCAACTCTACTAAATTCTCCAAATCATCAATATAATCCCATCATTGAGCATAATGCACATATTATCATGACGAATAGGTATAATCGGCATGAACTGTGCTTATACTCTAATGTATCCAGAATGGTTTTGCTTTCAAGAGGCATCTGCACCCCCCTTAATCAGTGAAAGGTTAAGAACAGACAATCAAAAGGCATGACGTTTTGAACGAAGCTCATCAGCAGATGCAAAAGATTCACCGGTTGCATCTCATGAATGTCTAACAGCTGCAAGCCTCATGTAATTTGTTTCATTTTCTTTTCTTGAACCAGTACCAAGAAACTTAACTTCTGAATACAAAGATAATGGAGATTTTTTTTTTTATCTTCTTTATTCAATATGTTTAGTGAGGATATTCTTATACATGGTTTGTTGTGTTCTGAGCAGAACAATCCAATCTGTATGCCAACATCAAGCAGTCATTGGGATCATTGACACAAATACGTACATGGTGTCTTTTTTGGGTTACACAATGTTACTAACCCATAGCAGCAAAATACCAAACCTGATAAATCAAGATTAACACTTAAAGAGGACCTTTCATCGGTCCAAACATTGTAAGATAATTATCAGCCCAGGGATCTCACTGCACTTACTATTATCCCTAGGCGCCGCTCCGTTCGCTTGCTGTGTCCTCCGGTATCTTCACTGAATTGGTTTGACTAGGCAGAGTCTGCCCTGTTTCACCCTGGGCGTTCCTTCTCCCAAAAGGAGCAATGCGCTGCGATTGGACAGCGCTACAGCCTGGGAGAAAAAAACCTGCAAGCGAACAGAACGGCGCCTAGGGATAATAGTAAGTGCAGTAAGATCCCTGGGCGCCGCTCTATGTAGACTGATAATTATCTTACAATGTTTGGACTGATGAAAGGTCCTCTTTAATGTAGATAGATCACCTCTGAAAAGACTGTGAAGTGACCCGCCAGGAGTGGTAGTGGTGGCACAAACAGAAACAGTAGTAGTTCACAGTAGCTGTCCTCACTCAGGCGCTCCCTGGGGCCATGTAGAGAATTGAAAGTGCACCCTTTCTTTCATCGGGGCACACCCTGGTCCTTTTGGAGACTTCTGCCTGATGGTAGTTGGGGTGCCCTTGATGGTGAACGGTTGGCAGCTTGGCAGGGTGCATGGCCATATAATGGCAATGGTGCAAGGCAATAATAAGGCCAATGTACGGGTAACACATCCAGTGTTCTTTACTAAGGTGGTTCATAAACAAAGACACTGGTACTATTCAGTTCAGTCTCTCCAGAGTACATACACAATATTTCCAAAGCTAAATATGGAATAACAAACTGCAAGATGGCTGATTGAACCAAAGAGATGCACAATGATTCACGATATGTACTGCAGTTCCAATACTAGGGTGCACATCTTCTTATGTGTAGCTAACCTATTGTAAAAGCGTGGTGGATATCAAAGCAATATACCCTTTACTCTAGCACTTAGGCCTTTTGCCATAAACTAGTGATTGCCGTTACTGTCTGTCCTTTGCACTAGTCTTTTAAAATGGCCTCAACAATCTGTATATTCTGTTCTTCCATCTCTCTCAGTGGATGGCATATTTTCCTCAGCATGCAAGGATGGAGGCACTTGGAGTAGGCCTCTCACTGCACAGGAAACATGCAACTCCTCACTCTCTGGCTGCTTGAGATACACTCCCCCACTCCTCCCTCAGAGGGGGCAGGTTCAGCTTCCCACTTTCTGAGTAGGGCATAATAAACTAAATAGTGCTAACCATTTAAGGTCTTAGAATAATATTAAAGTACAGAAAATACATGAACCCAAATTGAAAATGTTACCCTTTGCAGTGGTCCTCTGGGGCACTGCAGTTGCAGCAGGTATATATCTAGGTACAGTGATCCCTCAAAATATAATGGCCTCAGAATACAATGGTTTCAACACACAATGGTTGTCCTGGAACCAATTAAAATTGTAACTTGAGGGACCACTGTATTAAACAGTACTCTTCTTGTCACATGGACTGCTGAGCACAAGCTATTGTACAATTATGAAAAACCACAGAAATGCACTTAGTAAAGTAGATGCAAGCATTATACATGGACTAAGCCCTCATTCTGATATGATAATATCTGAGACAGTTAGACAATATATTTTGATCAAAATACATCTGAGCCCGCCTACCAAGCGCCAAGGTAGTCTCAGGTCAGGCGGGTCCTACGCTAAACCTACCTAAGCCATTGGGCTTCTATGTGCAGGAGCGAAGATGCCGCACATATGGTGTGCTGCTCCTAGTGTGCATCATGCAACCAATGGGAGGAGGAGCAAGCACAGCCATATGTACCACCTAATTAAGGCGCTCCCATCCAATAGAGCACCTTAATTAGGTGGTACGTATGGCTGTGCTTGCTCCTCCTCCCATTGGTTGCATTTTAGCCCCCTCCCCTATCCAATAGAGCGCCTTAATTAGGTGGTACGTATGGCTGTGCTTGCTCCTCCTCCCATTGGTTGCATTTTAGCCCCCTCCCCTATCCAATAGAGCGCCTTAATTAGGTGGTAGGTATGGCTGTGCTTGCTCCTCCTCCCATTGGTTGCATGATGCACATGGAGGTGACTAGAAGCAGCACACCATATGTGCGGCATCTTCGCTCCTGCACATAGAAGCCCAATGGCTTAGGTAGGTTTAGCATAGGACCCGCCTGACCTGAGACTACCTTGGCGCTTGGTAGGCGGGCTCAGATGTATTTTGATCAAAATATATTGTCTAAGCGTCTCAGATATTATCATATCAGAATGAGGGCTTAGTCCATATATAATGCTTGCATCTACTTTACTAAGTGCATTTCTGTGGTTTTCTGTGGTTTTCTTTAACCACCTCCGGACCGCCTAACGCAGATGTGCGGTCCGGAGGTGGCAGCCCTGCGCACAGTCACGCATATATGCGTCATCTCGCGAGACGCGAGATTTCCTGTGAACGCGCGCACACAGGCGCGCGCGCTCACAGGAACGGAAGGTAAGCGAGTGGATCTCCAGCCTGCCAGCGGCGATCGCTCGCTGGCAGGCTGGAGATCCGAATTTTTTAACCCCTAACAGGTATATTAGACGCTGTTTTCATAACAGCGTCTAATATACCTCCTACCTGGTCCTCTGGTGGTCCCTTTTGTTAGGATCGACCACCAGAGGACTCAGGTAGGTCAGTACAGTCGCACCAAACACCACACTACACTACACTACACTACACCCCCCCCCGTCACTTATTAATCCCTTATAAACCCCTGATCACCCATGATCACCCCATATAAACTCCCTGATCACCCCCCTGTCATTGATCACCGCCCTGTCATTGATCACCCCCCTGTCAGGCTCCGTTCAGACGTCCGTATGATTTTTACGGATCCACGGATACATGGATCGGATCCGCAAAACGCATACGGACGTCTAAATGGAGCCTTACAGGGGGGTGATCAATGACAGGCGGGTGATCACCCATATACACTCCCTGATCACCCCCTGTCATTGATCACCCCCCTGTAAGGCAAAACACATACGGACGTCTGAATGGAGCCTTACAGGGGGGTGATCAATGACAGGCGGGTGATCACCCATATACACTCCCTGATCACCCCCCTGTCATTGATCACCCCCCTGTAAGGCTCCATTCAGACGTCCGCATGTGTTTAGTGGATCCGATCCATGTATCCATGGATCCGTAAAAATCATGCGGATGTCTGAATGGAGCCTTACAGGGGGGGTGATCAGTGACAGGGGGGTGATCACCCTGATCACCCCCTGTCATTGATAACCCCCCTGTAAGGCTCCATTCAGACGTCTGCATGTGTTTTGTGGATCCGATCCATGTATCCATAGATCCGTAAAAAATCATGCGGATGTCTGAATGGATCCTTACAGGGGGGGTGATCAGTGACAGGGGGGTGATCACCCTGATCACCCTGATCAACCCCTGTTATTGATAACCCCCCTGTAAGGCTCCATTCAGACGTCCGCATGTGTTTTGTGGATCCGATCCATGTATCCATGGATCCGTAAAAAATCATGCGGATGTCTGAATGGAGCCTTACAGGGGGGGTGATCAGTGACAGGGGGGGTGATCACCCTGATCACCCCCTGTCATTGATAACCCCCCTGTAAGGCTCCATTCAGATGTCCGCATGTGTTTTGTGGATCCGATCCATGTATCCATGGATCCGTAAAAAATCATGCGGATGTCTGAATGGAGCCTTACAGGGGGGGTGATCAGTGACAGGGGGGTGATCCGGGAGTCTATATGGGTGATTACCCCCCTGTCATTGATCACCCCCCTGTCATTGATCACCCCCCCCCCCCCACCCTGTAAGGCTCCATTCAGACATTTTTTTTGGCACAAGTTAGCGTAAATTTTTTGTTTGTTTTTGTTTTTTTCTTACTAAGTCTCATATTCTACTAACTTGTGTCAAAAAATAAAATCTCACATGGACGCACCATACCCCTCACGGAATCCAAATGCGTAAACATTTTTAGACATTTATATTCCAGACTTCTTCTCACGCTTTAGGGCCCCTAAAAAGCCAGGGCAGTATAAATACCCCACATGTAACCCCATTTCGGAAAGAAGACACCCCAAGGTATTCGCTGAGGGGCATATTGAGTCCATGAAAGATTGAAATTTTTGTCCTAAGTTAGCGGAAAGTGAGACTTTGTGAGGAAAAAAAAAAAAAAATCAATTTCCGCTAACTTATGCAAAAAATAAAAAATTTCTAGGAACTCGCCAGGCCCCTCATTGAATACCTTGGGGTGTCTTCTTTCCAAAGTGGGGTCACATGTGGGGTATTTATACTGCCCTGGCTTTTTAGGGGCCCGAAAGTGTGAGAAGAAGTCTGGGATCCAAATGTCTAAAAATGCCCTCCTAAAAGGAATTTGGGCCCCTTTGCGCATCTAGGCTGCAAAAAAGTGTCACACATCTGGTATCGCCGTACTCAGGAGAAGTTGGGGAATGTGTTTTGGGGTGTCATTTTACATATACCCATGCTGGGTGAGAAAAATATCTTGGTCAAATGCCAACTTTGTATAAAAAAATAGGAAAAGTTGTCTTTTGCCAAGATATTTCTCTCACCCAGCATGGTTATATGTAAAATGGCACCCCAAAACACATTCCCCAACTTCTCCTGAGTACGGCGATACCAGATGTGTCACACTTTTTTGCTGCCAAGGTGGGCAAAGGGGCACATATTCCAAAGTGCACCTTTCAGATTTTGCAGGCCATTTTTTACACATTTTGATTGCAAGGTACTTCTCACACATTTGGGCCCCTAAATTGCCAGGGCAGTATAACTACGCCACAAGTGACCCCATTTTGGAAAGAAGACACCCCAAGGTATTCCGTGAGGGGCACGGCGAGCTCCTAGAATTTTTTATTTTTTGTCACAAGTTAGCGGAAAATGATGATTTTTCTTTTTTTTTTCTTTTTTTCTTACAAAGTCTCATATTCCACTAACTTGCGACAAAAAATAAAAGATTCTAGGAACTCGCCATGCCCCTCACGGAATACCTTGGGGTGTCTTCTTTCCAAAATGGGGTCACTTGTGGCGTAGTTATACTGCCCTGGCAATTTAGGGGCCCAAATGTGTGAGAAGTACCTTGCAATCAAAATGTGTAAAAAATGGCCTGCAAAATCTGAAAGGTGCACTTTGGAATATGTGCCCCTTTGCCCACCTTGGCAGCAAAAAAGTGTGACACATCTGGTATCGCCGTACTCAGGAGAAGTTGGGGAATGTGTTTTGGGGTGTCATTTTACATATACCCATGCTGGATGAGAGAAATATCTTGGCAAAAGACAACTTTTCCCATTTTTTTTATACAAAGTTGGCATTTGACCAAGATATTTTTCTCACCCAGCATGGGTATATGTAAAATGACACCCCAAAACACATTCCCCAACTTCTCCTGAGTACGGCGATACCAGATGTGTGACACTTTTTTGCTGCCAAGGTGGGCAAAGGGGCACATATTCCAAAGTGCACCTTTTGGATTTCACCGGTCATTTTTTACACATTTTGATTGCAAAGTTCTTCTCACACATTTGGGCCCCTAAATTGCCAGGGCAGTATAACTACGCCACAAGTGACCCCATTTTGGAAAGAAGACACCCCAAGGTATTCCGTAAGGGGCATGGCGAGTTCCTAGAATTTTTTATTTTTTGTCGCAAGTTAGTGGAATATGAGACTTTGTAAGAAAAAATAAATAAAATAAAATCATCATCATTTTCCGCTAACTTGTGACAAAAAATAAAAAGTTCTATGAACTCACTATGCCCATCAGCGAATACCTGTCTACTTTCCGAAATGGGGTCATTTGTGGGGGTTTTCTACTGTTTGGGCATTGTAGAACCTCAGGAATCATGACAGGTGCTCAGAAAGTCAGAGCTGTTTCAAAAAGCGGAAATTCACATTTTTGTACCATAGTTTGTAAATGCTATAACTTTTACCCAAACCATTTTTTTTTGCCCAAACATTTTTTTTTTATCAAAGACATGTAGAACAATAAATTTGGCGAAAAATTTATATATGGATGTCGTTTTTTTTTGCAAAATTTTAAAGCTGAAAGTGAAAAATGTAATTTTTTTGCAAAAAAATCGTTACATTTTGTTTAATAACAAAAAAAGTAAAAATGTCAGCAGCAATAAAATACCACCAAATGAAAGCTCCATTAGTGAGAAGAAAAGGAGGTAAAATTCATTTGGGTGGTAAGTTGCATGACCGAGCGATAAACGGTGAAAGGAGTGTAGTGCCGAAGTGTAAAAAGTGCTCTGGTCATGAAGGGGGTTTCACCTAGCGGGGCTGAAGTGGTTAATGATATGGCCAAGGACATCCGCACTTTTCTATATCATATCGTGCAGGATGTTTTTATCTTAGTTTTTTCTGTACTCTGAGCATCCGAGTGCTCAGCCGAATACTGTGGATGCTCTAATAACATTTTATACAATAAAAGTCAATGGGAGACCGGAGCATCAAACCAGGAACCCCCTGCTCCAAAGAAGAGAGGGTGTCTGGTTCACAAAAACTTGTTAGAAATGAATGGAAACCCCATCAAAATGGTTTTAAACAGCTTTTTCAGGATGACTGGATGCGTCTTGGACTCCTATAATCTATGACATACAATAAACAACTACACAAAAGGCTATATGCCAAAAGCCAGGTATATGCATGCCATCAATCTATCCATGAGACAGATGACAGGCTGAGTCAGCATACCTTACAATGGCAGCCTTGTGCACTATGAGACATTCCAAACCAGCTCTCTGGACAATCAGATTATTTTTTTCTCCCTAATGATATTGATCTAGGTGTGCAGGTCCACCTAAGCCATCCAACAGATCTGAAGTAACTTTGAGGCTTACTGGCCCTCAGTCAGATGAAAGCTGGTTTGGAATGTCTCATAGTGCACAAGGCTGCCATTGTAAGGTATGCTGACTGTTATCTGTCTCATGGATAAATTGATGGCTTGCATATCTGGCTTTTGGCATATAGCCTTGTGTGGTTGTTTATTGTATGTCATAGATAATAGGAGTCCAAGCCACATCCAGCCATCCTCTTAATGCTGTTTCAAAACCATTTTGATGGGGTTTCCATTCATTTCTAACAATTTTTTGTGAACCAGACACCCTCTTCTCTTCCGAGCAGGGGGTGTCTGGGGTTCTCCCATTGACTTCTATTGTGCTCGGGTGCTTGGTAGAACGCACGAGCATACCGATGTGTTCGGCCAGAGCACCCGAGCACACAAGCACTTTGGTGCTCGATCAACACTAATTGGTATTTAAAGTAACAAATATGTGTGAAGTGAAAAGAAAATGATACATGGTTTTAAATTTTTTTAATAAATACAAATCTGGAAAGTGTGACGTGCATTTGTATTAAGCCCCCCAAGTCACTTTCTAGGACCACCTTTTGCTGCAATTACAGCTGCAAGCCATTTGGGGTATGTCTCTACTAGCTTTGCAGATCTATAGGCTGAGAAGGAGTCACATTCTCTCTCCCCCCTGTGCCGCTACTGCCAATAAGAAGAGAGAGGGGCGGAGGAGGGGCGGGCATACTGCGCCACCAATGAAAGTTAAATGGAAACCTGTCACCTAAAAAATGCCTCCCAAACCACCAGCATTACTTTAAAATAGCCAGCAGTATGTTTCTAAAGATCCCTTTCCTCCTCAGGCCAGATGCACCAAAATCTTAAAAAAACTAACTTTTATCCCCTGCACGCGCTATGTAACAGCAGAGTTCGAAGTCAAGGGGGCAGCGACCTCCTTGCTTCAAGCCGAGATAACAAGGCCCCCTTTCCCTGCCCCTTCGCTTTTAATTGACAGCCAGCCGATAGTTGGCTGTATATATGGCTGTATAGCAAAGACGGCCAAAGTCTCACACATGAGCCCTGATGTCTCTATTAATGTGCCTGCACATTTCTGTATACCGCTGTTAGGTAGTTTTCAGCGGCTCAATTCGCAGGCTCCCAGGTGTGAGTGCACATCAGAACGTTCACGTGCGTGGCTGTCAATCAGAGGTGAAGGGGCAGGGAAAGGGGGTGTGGTTATCCTGACTTGAAGTGAGGAGGCCGCTGCCCCCTTGACTTCAAACTCTGCTGTTATATAGCGTGTGCAGGGGATTAAAGTTCATTTTTCAAGATTTTGGTGCATCTCGCTGGAGGAAGAAAAGGATCTTTAGAAACATACTGCTGGCTACTTTAAGGTAATATTGGTGGTTTGGGAGGAGTTTCTAGGTGATAGGTTCCCTCGTTTAATACAAATACAGGTGCTGGCAGCAGAATCACATAGCCGCGATCAACAGCAGTTAACACGTCAGGTGCGGCACCTAAGGGGTTAACTGCCGCTGATCGCTGCGAACTGCGCCACAAATGATAATTAACCTTTAATACATATGCCGGCAGCAGAATCGCATAGCTGGGAGCTGCTCCCAGCTATGCGATTCTTCTGCCGGCATCTGTATTAAAGGTTAATTATCATTTGTGGCGCAGTTCGCCCCCCCCCCCCCCAGTATTAAAATCATTGGTGGCACAGTGCACTCCCCCAGCCCCCAAGTATTAAAATCATTGGTGGCAGTGGCCACAGGGTCCCCTCCTCATTGGTGGCAGTGGCAGCTTTTCATCGGAGCCCCAGCGGTGCAATCCTGGGGCTCCGATCGGTTACCATGGCAGTCAGGATGCTACTGAAGTCATGGCTGCCATGGTAACCTCCCTGCTGCTGTGTTTAATATGCACAGGGCAGCAAGGAGAGTGTGAAGTCCTATTCACCTTAACAGAGCTTTATAAAAGTTAATAGGACAAGGAATGAAAAGATCCCAAGTTCTAGCCCCTAAGGGGTAAATAGTTATTAAATAAACAGTAAAAAAAAAAAAAAGTTTTAAAAAAACCACCTTATTATTAAGTATAGATCACCCCCATTCCCGATTTTACATATAAAATTTCTTAACAATAAATAAATAAACATATCACCACGTCCGAAAAGTCCAAACTAGTAAAATAAAATAAAAATCTCTTATGGGGTGAACGCCGAAACAGAAAAAAAATTAACTAAAAACTGCGCGATTAAATTTTTTTTTTATGCAGAATGCACGCGGCTTTTTTGCCGTTTCATTTTTTTCGCATGGTATCGAATATCGCAATACTTTTGTATGGTATTGAAATCAAAATTTTGGTATCGCAACAACCCTACTCAGAATACATTACACACAGGTGGACTCCATTTACTAATTAGGTGACTTCTGAAGGCAATTGGTCAAAACTGGATTTTCTTTAGGGGTATAAGAGTAAAGGGGGCTGAATACAAATGCATGCCGCACTTTTCAGATATTTATTTATTAAAAGTTTTAAAAACCATGTACCTTTTTTTTATCACTTCATACATACTTGACACTTTGTGTTGGTCTATCTCATAAAATCTGAATAAAATACATTTATTTGTGGATGTAACATGAAAAAATTTGGAAAAGTTCAAGGGCTATGAATACTTTTTAAAGCCACTGCATATCATAATCAAAACAAAAAATGGCTTAAGAAGATTTATGTCATAGTAAGTCATGGCATATCACTAGAACAACTTCCCGGACCCCACGGTTGTTTAGACGGAAGGGACCACACTTCTAAGTGTCCACAGGACCTACATGGCAATACTTTTTTTTTATGGGACTGTACTGCAATTCTCTGCACAACAGACAGTAAGGAGCGCCGCTGTGTAGCATAAAACATAAGGGGACCTTGGCCCCTTCGTTCTTTGGATCAGCAGAATCACAAATGTGAGGGGCCCACCAATCAGAATATTACTATATTCTAACAGTGTGAAATAACATTCGGTAATAGAAATAGCCCTTTAAAATATGTCTTCATGACTTTAAGTTAAAAGAGGTTATGTAGGGTTGAAAAATAGTGCTGCTTTCTGCCCAAAACAGCACCAAACCTTGTAACAATGACAAACATTGTTTTGTTTTTCGAAATTTGCCCAAACTTGTTTAAAAAGAGTATAAAACCTGCATCATTGAACTTAACTTTTATGACCAACATTGAGAGTTGAGTGTCCTATGCCTGTAATGTGGACTATTAAGAGTTTGACTTTGTAAATTATTTTGTCTGCAGTTAATATGAGTAAAGACGGATAGACAGTAAGTCCTCAGACATCCTGTGGGTGTGTTGCCTTGGTAACTATTTACCAAACTGATGCTAATGTGTTAAAATTAGATTTGCAGATGTGAGTCTAGCGCTTTACTCCTTCAGTGATCCAGATGGTGGATGATCAAGGATGGAGAAGCCCACAAGGAACCAAGAAACTAGCGTATGCACTTGTTTTTCTATTTTTTCCTTAATAATAGAAAGATAATTTAGCTGGAACTTCTGTTCTGTATGTGAATATTTTAAGATCTGTGCTTTAATCATTACCTAGATTTTTACTTTGTAACAGAATAGTTTTTATTTACCTTACAATTACATGAGCAAGAATATATGATGTTTATTCATTATAAGGCATCCTTCACACAGATATTTTTGTGGTGTTATTTTCAATCAGAGTTTTTTTTTAGTTTTTTTTAGGGGGTAGCATTTATTCACACTTTTTTCACACATTTATTCACACTTTAACTTGGATAAAGCTTAAAAAAATCATATTTTCATTCTCTAGAAGTGAAATGCTTTGGTCAACTCCTCCAACCTTTACGATATTAGAACTCTGTGATAACATCGACCTCGCAACTGAAAAGCTTTATCACAGGGAGCTTGACCTTTGGTAATGCCAATCACAGACATTTTACCCCCTCAGATGCTGTGGTCAGATGTTAGCACTGTGTTTGGGAGTGGTAAAACTGGGAGCCATGCTCTTCCCTGCCCATGTTGCCTTCCCCTGGCTGAGATGGGGGAAGGCGGCCTCTACTAGTCTGTAAAAGACTTAAAGGCCAGCATTGAAATATAATTTATATTGTATTCTCTAATGCATAGATATGCATTGCAGAATACAAGATGCAATCTAATGATTGCATGTTATAGTCACATAGGTTGACAAAAAAAGTTAAAAAAAAAATTCTATAAAAAGAAAATTGCCACCCTTTCCATTGAATAAAAAACTATAAAAAATTATGCATAAATTTTAATGGCCAAGTCACCATTTTTTCATCACTGTACCTCCCCAAAAATTTTATAAAAAGTGATCAAAATGTGATACACATTCCAAAATGGTATCAATAAAAACTACAGACTGCCCTGCACAAAATGAGCCCTCACAAAGCTCCATGAACATAAATATACAAAAATTATGGGGGTCAGAATATAGCAATGAAAAAAAATACATTTTTCCCAAAGTTATATATTTTTTTTCAGTATTAAAACTCAAGAAAACTATATAAATGTGGTATTGCTGTAATCATACTGACCTGGAGAATGATAGTAACTAGTAAGTTTTACTGCATAGAGAATGCTGTAAAAACAAATACGATAAAACTGTGGCCGAATTGCGTTTTTCAATTTCCACCCCATTTAGAATTTTTTTTCCAGTTTCCCACTACATTGTATGCAATAGTAGTAGTACAACTTGTCCAGCAAAAAAACAAGCTTTCTTAACCGCCTCCGGACCGCCTAACGCAGGATCGCGGTCCAGAGGCGGCAGCGCTGCGCACAGTCACGCATATACGCGTCATCTCGCGAGCGTTCACAGGATCGGAAGGTAAGCGAGTGGATCTCCAGCCTACCAGCGGCGATCGTTCGCTGGCAGGCTGCAGATGCGATTTTTTTTAACCCTTAACAGGTATATTAGACTCTGTTTTGATAATGGATACATGGATCGGATCCGCAAAACACATACGGACGTCTGAATGGAGCCTTACAGGGGGGTGATCAATGACAGGGGGGTGATCACCCATATACACTCCCTGATTACCCCCTGTCATTGATCACCCCCCTGTAAGACTCCATTCAGACGTCCGTATGATTTTTACGGATCCACGGATACATGGATCGGATCCGCAAAACACATACGGACGTCTGAATGGAGCCTTACAGGGGGGTGATCACTGACAGGGGGGTTATCACCTCATATACACTCCCTGATCACCCCCTGTCATTGATCACCCCCCTGTAAGGCTCCATTCAGACGTCCGTATGTTTTTTACGGATCCACGGATACATGGATCGGATCCGCAAAACACATATGGACGTCTGAATGGAGCCTTACAGGGGGGTGATCAATGACAGGGGGGTGATCAATGACAGGGGGTGATCAGGGAGTCTATATGGGTGATCACCCCCCTGTCATTGATCACCCCCTGTAAGGCTCCATTCAGACTTTTTTTTTGGCCCAAGTTAGCGGAATTTTTATTTTTTTTATTTTTTTCTTACAAAGTCTCATATTCCACTAACTTGTGTAAAAAAAAAAATCTCACATGAACTCACCATACTTCTCACGGAATCCAAATGCGTAAAATTTTTTAGACATTTATATTCCAGACTTCTTCTCACGCTTTAGGGCCCCTAAAATGCCAGGGCAGTATAAATACCCCACATGTGACCCCATTTCGGAAAGAAGACACCCCAAGGTATTTCGTGAGGGGCATATTGAGTCCATGAAAGATTGAAATTTTTGTGCCAAGTTAGCGGAAAGGGAGACTTTGTGAGAAAATACAAAAAAAAAATCATTTTCCGCTAACTTGTGCCAAAAAAAAAAAATTCTATGAACTCGCCATGCCCCTCATTTAATACCTTGGGGTGTCTTCTTTCTAAAATGGGGTCACATGTGAGGTATTTATACTGCCCTGGCATTTTAGGGGCCCGAAAGCGTGAGAAGAAGTCTGGGATCCAAATGTCTAAAAATCCCCTCCTAAAAGGAATTTGGGCCGCTTTGCGCATCTAGGCTGCAAACAAGTGTCACACATGTGGTATCACCATACTCAGGAGAAGGTGGGGAATGTGTTTTGGGGTGTCATTTTACATATACCCATGCTGGGTGAGAGAAATATCTTGGTCAAATGCCAACTTTGTATAAAAAAATTGGAAAAGTTGTCTTTTGCCAAGATATTTCTCTCACCCAGCATGGGTATATGTAAAATGACACCCCAAAACACATTCCCCAACTTCTCCTGAGTACGGTGATACCACATGTGTGACACTTTTTTGCCGCCTAGGTGGGCAAAGGGGCACACATTCCAAAGAGTTCCTTTAGGATTTCACAGGTCATTTTTTTACACATTTTGATTTCAAACTACTTCGCACACATTAGGGCCCCTAGAATGCCAGGGCAGTATAACTACCCCACAAGTGACCCCATTTTGGAAAGAAGACATCCCAAGGTATTCCGTGAGGGGCATGGCGAGTTCCTAGAATTTTTTTTATTTTTTGTCACAAGTTAGCGGAAAAAGATGATTTATTTATTTTTTCTAACAAAGTCTCATATTCCACTAACTTGTGACAAAAAAAAAAAAATTCTAGGAACTCGCCATGCCCCTCACGAAATACCTTGGGGTGTCTTCTTTCCAAAATGGGGTCACTTGTGGGGTAGTTATACTGCCCTGGCAATTTAGGGGCCCTAATGTGTGCGAAGTAGTTTGAAATCAAAATCTGTAAAAAATGGCCGGTGAAATCCTAAAGGTGCTCTTTGGAATGTGGGCCCCTTTGCCCACCTAGGCTGCAAAAAAGTGTCACACATCTGGTATCGCCGTACTCAGGAGAAGTTGGGCAATGTGTTTTGGGGTGTCATTTTACATATACCCATGCTGGGTGAGAGAAATATCTTGGTCAAATGCCAACTTTGTATAAAAAAATGGGAAAAGTTGTCTTTTGCCAAGATATTTCTCTCACCCAGCATGGGTATATGTAAAATGACACCCCAAAACACATTGCCCAACTTCTCCTGAGTACGGCGATACCAGATGTGTGACAATTTTTTTTATCCTAGGTGGGCAAAGGGGCACACATTTCAAAGAGCACCTTTCGGATTTCACCGGTCATTTTTTACAGATTTTGATTGCAAACTACTTCTCACGCATATGGGCCCCTAAAATGCCAGGGCAGTATAACTACCCCACAAGTGACCCTATTTTGGAAAGAAGACACCCCAAGGTATTTCGTGATGGGCATAGTGAGTTCATGGAAGTTTTTATTTTTTGTCACAAGTTAGTGGAATATTAGACTTTGTAAGATAAAAAAAAAGAAAAAAAAAATTATCATTTTCCGCTAACTTGTGACAAAAAATAAAAAGTTCTATGAACTCACTATGCCCATCAGTGAATACCTTAGGGTGTCTACTTTCCGAAATGGGGTCATTTGTGGGTTTTTTTCTACTGTCTGGGCATTGTAGAACCTCAGGAAACATGACAGGTGCTCAGAAAGTCAGAGCTGCTTCAAAAAGCGGAAATTCACATTTTTGTACCATAGCTTGTAAACGCTATAACTTTTACCCAAACCATTTTTTTTTTACCCAAACATTTTTTTTTATCAGAGACATGTAGAACAATAAATTTAGCAAAAAAATTTATATATGGATGTCGTTTTTTTTGCAAAATTTTACAACTGAAAGTGAAATATGTCATTTGTTTGCAAAAAAATCGTTAAATTTCGATTAATAACAAAAAAAGTTAAAATGTCAGCAGCAATGAAATACCACCAAATGAAAGCTCTATTAGTGAGAAGAAAAGGAGATAAAACTCATTTGGGTGGTAAGTTGCATGACCGAGCAATAAACGGTGAAAGTAGTGTAGTGCAGAAGTGTAAAAAGTGGCCTGGTCATTAATGGTGTTTCAGTTAGGGGGGTTGAAGTGGATATGTGAAAAAAAAAAGTTATGGTGCTGGTAAGGCAGGGAGTCCTGAAGGGGTAAAGAATGACCATAGACATAAAGATTATCAGTGATAATCTAAAATGTTAGTTACTAGGTCTATGGTACTCAAACCAGTAGGTTTCTAAATCTACTTCATGAGGTGGAACTGGGTTGACCATAGCTTTAACTTTTTCTTATCAAAGCCAATCAATTTCAAAATTGTGGTCACATGGGAAATCATCTATATACATTTTGTGTCCTGTCTGAAGATAATTTTGTATTGTGAAGTCAGAAGCTTGAACCCTCAGTAATTAGAGAACAAATAGGTCCATGGTGCTGTGTAAGGACTCGTTCACATTTCTGTTAGGAGAACCGGCAGGGTGTTCCAGCACAAAGCAGCCTATTGGATCCTCTACTTCACCGCCGGATCCTCATTGACAACGGTTTATTGTCCAGCCAACAGCCGGCATTTGCGCAGTATCAAGCTGCCTTATCTTCTAAACAGAGATGTGAATGTGGCCTAAGACGCCCAAACCCTTTCTTTTGATCTGTCCATGATTTGGGAGTATTTCCCGACATGTAGCAGACATTATTGTGCTACTTAACACGTTGAATAAACTGATGCAGCAAACTTTATATTGACACCTCGACAAAAGCCATAAAAAAAAGTAATTAAAGGGGTTGTCCGACCCCCAACTACGATTGAAGTTATGGCCTGAATCTGCTCTGCCTAAAGAAACAAAGGCACTTATTTATTCATTGGTGCTCTATTCCAGTGCCAGGCGCCTTCCATTTTTCACGAAAGCTTCATTCACTTCAATGGAGCCAGAACTGCATGAAAAATGCACACTTTAGAACATGCTGTGATTTTTCCTGAATGCAAGGATCATGCATGAAAAATAATGATTATTTGCAGAGACCCATTAAAATGTATGGGTCAGGATTCAGTCTCAATGCCTTGCGTTCACTACACACATCACATCTAGTGTTGCTCGAGCACCAAAGTGCTTGGGTAGAACACTTTGGGATGCTCGGGTGCTCTACAGAGCACGCAAGCACAATGGAAGTCAATGGGAGAACCCGAGCATTAAACCAGGCATCCCCTGCTTTGAAGAGGGGAGGGTGTCTGTTTCACAGGAAAAGGTCAGAAATTGATGGAAACACCACTAAAATGGTTCGGGAACAGCATGGGGAGGATGTCTGGATGCATCTTGGACTCCCAGGTCGCTGCTGGGAACGATGTTGTCCAAGTAGTACGCCACTTTTACAGACTGACAATAATAAGCACAAAACCAAAGATAAAATCGATTTTAGAGGAAAAATTGTTAGGAAACATTCTTTCCTGTATATTTACTTGTATATAAAGTGCAAGTGCTGCCAAAAATTACAAGGAAGAGGCACTCCGATACAACCTGTATCTCACATAATGGAGGGCCTCATTCACATTGTGGTACAATTGTTCAGGTAGTGGGATTTTTAGGGCTGCCAAAAATAACAAGGAACCGGTGTTCTGCCACTTTTCTATACCCGGACAAAAGTCTATACCCGGAAGTGATGTAGCTGCACCGGAAGTCACGTGGACGCGTTGGAATCAGCTGGAGGAGGGGGTGTGCACGCTGCGCAAGCGTATTTGGCTAAAGTATGTTAATCTGGCAAAACACCCCTGCATTTTCCCTGCCCTCCATTTCTTTACTATCCATCTCTTTCTTTACCATCCATCTCTTTCTTTACCATCCATTTCTTTCTTTACTATCAATGGCGGAATAAAGCTAGTCTTAGCAAATGCCGAGCGCAGCGAGGCCGAGCCCAATGCGTGGCGAGTGAAGCGAGCCCGCGAGGGTACAAATTAATGTAGATTATGGGCTCGCGGCGTTCTGCCAGATTACTATACTTTAGCCGAATGCGTTTGCGCAGCATGCACACCCCCCTCCTCCAGATGATTCCAACGCGTCCACGTGACTTCCGGTGCAGCTACATCACTTCCAGGTATAGACTTTTGTCCGGGTATAGAACAGTGGCAGAACACCGGCACTCTAATACACCCTTTATTACACATAAAGCAGGGCATCATACACACCCTTGAAAAATTATGATTGATAGCATGCTGGTGACCCTCAAACACATTAGGAGCAAGTGCCTTCTGGTGACCCTCCAAAATTAGGGGAGAGGGCCTGCTGCTGATTTGACCATCTAAAATATAAGGTGTGAGGGTCTGCTGCTGAGTTGACCATCTAAAACATTATGGGCGAAGGCCTGCTGGTGACCCTCTAAAACATTAGAGGTGAGGGCCTGCTGCTGATCTGACCATCTAAGGCTACTTTCACACTAGCGTTCGATCGGATCCGTTCTGAACGGATCCGATCATAATAATGCAGACGGAGGCTCCGTTCAGAACGGATCCGTCTGCATTATTTTAGCATATAACAGCTAAGTGTGAAAATAGCCTCGTACGGATCCGTCCAGACTTTCAATGTAAAGTCAATGGGGGACGGATCCGCCTGAAGATTGAGCCATATTGTGGCATCTTCAAACGGATCCGTCCCCATTGACTTACATTGTAAGTCTGGATGGATCCGCACGCCTCCGCACGGCCAGGCGGACACCCGAACGCTGCAAGCAGCGTTCAGCTGTCCGCCTGTCCGTGCGGAGGCGAGCGGAGTGGAGGCTGAACGCCGCCAGACTGATGCAGTCTGAGCGGATCCGCTCCATTCAGACTGCATCAGGGCTGGACGGCTGCGTTCGGGTCCGCTCGTGAGCCCCTTCAAACGGAGCTCACGAGCGGACCGACGAACGCTAGTGTGAAAGTAGCCTAAGACATTAGGGGTGAGGGCCTGTTGCTGAGCTGACCCTCTAAAACATTAGGTGCGAAGGCCTGATGCTGATCTGACCATCTAAAACATTAGGGGTGAGGGTCTGCTGCTGAGCTGACCCTCTTAAACATTAGTGGAGAGGGCCTGCTGCTGAGCTGACCCTCTAAAACATTAGGGGAGAGGGCCTGCTGCTTATCTGACCATCTAAAACATTAGGGGCAAGGGCCTGCTGATGACCCTCTAAAACATTAGGGCTGAGGGGCTGCTGCGGAGTTGACCATCTAAAACATTAGGGGTGAAGGTGTGCTGCTGAGCTGACCCTCTTAAACATTAGGAGCGAGGGCAGCCTAATAAGCATGTTGATATGATGGAGGAGAACGAAAAAAGGAAGATTGAACCATATACCCTTTTTTGTGGTGGAAGAGGTGCATGGGAATACAGTGTATTTAATACACTATAAAAACAATATTTAAAGTTCCTTTATGTTCAGCCGCTTTCCTCTGGTGGAGTAGAGAAGTCAGGGGCAATACAGGCGGATGTGCTTATCAGTTATTATGCCCCCAGCAGCACTAAATACCCGCTCTGACAAAACGCTGGTGGCAAAGCAGGCCAGCACCTCCAAGGCGTAAAGCGTCAGTTTGTGCCACGTGTCCAGCTTGGACACCCAATATTTGTAAGGCACAGAGGGATCACTGAGGTTGCTGATACAGTCTGCTACATACTCCTTCACCATCTTCCAAAACTATTCCCTCCTTGTGACACTAGACTGCACATCAGGGTGAGGGTGTCATGAAACTGTCCCAGGCCTTGAAGAGTGTTGCCCTGACTCTATTGGAACTGGTGTGTGTTCACCTCGTCTCCCCTCCTTGGTTGCCCAAGAAACTTTGTACCCTGCCGCCAGTGTTGTCAGCTGAAAATTTTTGGAGCACTTTTTCCACAATTACCTTCTGGTTTTGCACCATTTTGTTAGTCCTCTCCACTACAGGAATGAGAGATGAGAAGTTCTCTTTGTATCGGGGGTCGAGAAGGGTAATCGTGTTGGCCAAAATGCGTATAACGCGAGGGTCACGGGAAGGGCAGCATAAGTCAGTCATGTGTGCCAGAGTCCTAACCGACAAAACTTTGCTGTCCTGATCAGGAGGATGACTCTAAATCTCCTCATCCTCTTCCTCCTCTTCGGCCCATCCACGCTGAACAGATGGAATAAACCTGCCATGGGTACTACCCTCTGTAGCGGAGGCAACCATCTCCTTCTCCTCCTCATCATCATCCAATTCGCGCTGAGAAGATGAGCGGAGGGTGGTCTGACTATCACCCTGTGTACTGTCTTCCCCCATTTCCACCTCTTCCACATGCAAAGCGTCCATCTTCATTGTGAGCAGTGAGTGTTTCAGTAGACACAGAAGTGGGATGGTTATGCTGATAATAGCGGCATCGCCGCTCACATCTGTGTTAATTACTCAAAGTTGCGTAAAAAAACCTCACAGAGGTCAGATACCATGCCCACTTGTCGCTTGTGAAGAGCGGAAGCTGACTGGAAAGGCGACGACCATGTTGCAGCTGGTATACCGCTACTGCCCTCTGCTGCTCACAAAGCCTGGCCTACATGTGGAATGTGGAGTTCCAGCATGTGTTCACGTCGCACAACTGTTGATGAGCTGGCAATTGCAAGCGCTGCTGCAGCATTGCCAGACTGGCGGCAGCTGTAGATGACTTTCGGAAATGGGCACACATGCTGCCATCTTCACCAGTAGCTCAGGCAAATTGGGGCAGGTTTTGAGAAACCGCTGAACCACTAAGTTTAAGACATTGGCTAGGCATGATATGTGTGTGAGCTTGACCAGCTCCAAAGTTGCCACCAAGTTACGGCCATTATCAGACACAACCATGCCTAGTTGTAGGTTGAGTGGCGAGAGCCACAGCTCAGTCTGGTCCCTTATACCCTGTGTGACACATTGAGGGGTTGTGTCTGGCAAGGCAGGTATTTTCCTCCCAGCATGTGCGGCTGGGCTGGTTTCCAGCCAGGTGAGGTCAAATACCGGACCGGAGTTTAAGTGCCTGGTCCGGGTTTTGGCAGCACCTGGCTGTCCTTAAATAGACAGCTGGGCTCAGCAGAGATGTTTTGGGATCTGTTTTTGGGATCTGAGGCTTTGTGCCGTGCTGGAGGGCTGAGAGCCGCATGCTGTGGAAACAGGCCCCCTAAAGCCGGACTACTGGAGGCAGAACTGCCAGCATGGTGACTTGTGTTATATGAACTTTCCAATGTGTGTGAATTAACACCATGACTGCAAAGTTGCGTGCTGTTTTGTGCAACTGCCTCAAGTGTGAATAAACACTGACTTTTTGAGTTAAGAACTTGTATTTTGCCTCTGTACTGCGCCCGCTTACCCTATCTACCAAAGCAAAACCCCACACCTTCCACAGCTTTGCGGCGGTGTGCTGTTTGTCACCTAAGCAAATTAGTTTCAGCGGGCCTGTTGCCGCTTCCCCACAGCAGTGCTACATTGCTTCCAGCTACTGACTGATAAAATAAAAATTGTGCTAAATAAGCAATTTTTTTGTCACCTTACATCACTAAAAGTGCAACACCAAGAGATCAAAAAGGCATATACCCCCAAAATCATAACAATCAAACCGTCATAATATCCCACAAAAAATGAGACCCTACATAAGACAATCGCCCAAAAATAAAAACACTATGGCTCTCAGAATATGGAGACACTAAAACACGTTTTTTTTTTGTTTAAAAAATGCTGTTATTGTGTAAATCTTAAATAAATGAAATAAGTATACATATTAAGTTTTGCTGCATCCGTAATAACCTGCTGTATAATGATATCACATGATCTAACCCCTCAGGTGAACAATGTAAACAAATCAAATAACAAGTGTGTCAAAAAAGCCATTTTTTGTCACCTTACATCACAAAAAGCGTAATACCAAGCGATCAAAAAGTAATATGCACCCTAAAATAGTACCAATCAAACCGTCATCTCATACCAAAAAGAATGAGCTCCTACATAAGACAGTCGCCAAAAAAATAAACTATGGATTTCATAATATGGAGACACTAAAAATGCTTTATTATGTAAAACTGAAGCAAACAACCCAAAAAAAGTCAGATGAATATTGTAAATAAAAAATAAAAATGGTGCCAAAACAGCTATTTTTTTGTTACCTTGCATCACATAAAGTGTAATATAGAGCAACCAAAAATCATATGCACTCTAAAACAGTACCAACAAAACTGTCACCTTATCCCGTAGTTTCCAAAATAGGTTAACTTTTTTGGAGTTTCTACTTCAGGGGTGCATCAGGGGGTCTTCAAATGTGACATGGCAGCTTAAAATTATCCCAGTTATATCTGCCCTCCAAAAACCATATGGCGCTCCTTTCCTTCTGCACCCTGCCGTGTGCCCATACAGCAGTTTACGACCACATATAGGGTGTTTCTGTAAACTACAGAATTAGGGAAATAAATATTGAGTTTTGTTTGGCTGTTATCCCTTGATTTGTTAGCGGACTTTTTTTTTTTTTATTAAAATGGAAAATCTGCCAAAAATGTGAAACTCTGAAAATTCATCTCCATTTTCCATTAATTCTTGTGGAACACCTAAAGAGTTAACAAAGTTTGTAAAATCAGTTTTGAATACCTCAAGGGGTGTAGTTTCTAAAATGGGATAATTTGGTTGGTTTCTATTATGTTAGACTCACAAAATGACTTCAGACCTTGACTGCTCGTGGGTTCTGGAAATTTTCTAAAAAATGTCAAGATTAGCTTCTAAACATCTAAGCCTTCTAACGTCCCCAAAAAATAAAATGCCAATCGCAAAATGATCCAAACATGAAGTAGACATATGGGGGATGTAAAGTAATAACTATTTTGGAGGTATTACTATCTATTATAAAAGTAGAGAAATTTAAATTTGGAAATTTGCTAATTTTTCAAAATTTTGGGTAAATTTGGTATTTTTTTATTAATTTTTTTTTTTTTTTTACTCAGCACATAAAATGACATATGTCAGATTCGCTAAAAATGGTCTGGTCCTTAAGGTGAAAAATGGCAGGGTCCTTAATGGGTTAAATGGTATATATGCTTGCAAGTATGTTACACGTACAGTAGCGCAGGTTTTGTAAGTGTATGTGCAAATAAATTAGACTGAATGTCACAGATATTTAGGATGAGCTAATGTAACATAACAGATGTAGCAGAGGTTGTGTCACTGTCAGCAGTGGCCAAATAATTTAGTGCAGGTTGCGCTAATAAAATATATATTGCAGCCAGATAAAATAATAGTCCTTAAAAGGACTTTTGGGTCTCTAACACCTTTCAACACTAAACAATTCCTGTCCCTACACTATCTGTCCCTTCTGCTGCCGCTCTCCCTGACTAAGACTGAGCTAAACCACGTTTCATCTGGTGCTGCCGGATCCTCGCACCACATACAGAAAGAGCTCAGGGGTGGCTGCTTTCTTGAAGAAAGCAGCCCTCTGTGTGCTGCACCAGAGATTTGTAGGTTCGTCCAGGAGAGTTGCAATTTTTTTGAGAGTCTCTCAAATGTTTCATGAGTTTTTTTTATTGGAAAGTGTTGTACATCTAAGAGGGGTTACTCATACATAATGTAACAACACAAATACAATAAGCATCAACTTTTTTTTAAAAGACTGGTACAGAGGGGGAGAGGACCCTGCCTCCAAAAGCTTACAATCTACAAGGTTATGGAGGAAGGCACAGCTGAGGGTAAAATCTGCTCATCTGGCTGTTTGGTGGTAGCATGCATATTATAGGTGGGTTTTCTGGTTAGGGAAATCTTGTAGACGAATGTGTGAGGAAAAGACGAGAGGAGAACAAAGAAGGAGGTCTTGTTAGAATCTAAGATTATGTGTGGGGATGTACAAACCGGATTCCCAAAAAGTTGGGACACTATACAAATTGTGAATAAATACTGAATGCAATGATGTGGAGGTGCCAACTTCTAATATTTTATTCAGAATAGAACATAAATCACGGAACAAAAGTTTAAACTGAGAAAATGTACCATTTTAAGGGA
Organism: Bufo gargarizans; assembly: GCF_014858855.1. NCBI lineage: Eukaryota > Metazoa > Chordata > Amphibia > Anura > Bufonidae > Bufo > Bufo gargarizans. The sequence continues at coordinate 79,185,087 of NC_058088.1, read as the reverse complement.
AAAATATGTTGAATCAGAATTTGATGGTGTCAACAAATTCCCAAAAAGTTGGGACAAGGCCATTTTCACCACTGTGTGGCATCTCCCCTTCTTCTTACAACACTCAACAGACGTCTGGGGACCAAGGAGATCAGTTTCTCAAGTTTAGAAATAGAAATGCTCTCCCATTCTTGTCTAATACAGGCCTCTAACTGTTCAATCATCTTGGGCCTTCTTTGTTGCACCTTCCTCTTTATGATGCGCCAAATGTTCTCTATAGGTGAAAGATCTGGACTGCAGACTGGCCATTTCAGTACCCAGATCCTTCTCCTACGCAGCCATGAGGTTGTGATTGATGCAGAATGTGGTCTGGCATTATCTTGTTGAAAAATGCAGGGTCTTCCCTGAAAGAGATGACGTCTGGATGGGAGCATATGTTGTTCTAGAACCTGAATATATTTTTCTGCATTGATGGTGCCTTTCCAGACATGCAAGCTGCCCATGCCACACGCACTCATGCAACCCCATACCATCAGAGATGCAGGCTTCTGAACTGAGCGTTGATAACAACTTGGGTTGTCCTTGTCCTCTTTGGTCCGGATGACATGGCGTCCCAGATTTCCAAAAATAACTTCGAATCGTGACTCGTCTGACCACAGAACAGTCTTCCATTTTCTACACTCCATTTTAAATGATCCCTGGCCCAGTGAAAACGCCTGAGCTTGTGGATCTTGCTTAGAAATGGCTTCTTCTTTGCACTGTAGAGTTTCAGCTGGCAACGGCGGATGGCACGGTGGATTGTGTTCACTGACAATGGTTTCTGGAAGTATTCCTGAGCCCATTCTGTGATTTCCTTTACAGTAGCATTCCTGTTTGTGGTGCAGTGTCGTTTAAGGGCCCGGAGATCACGGGCATCCAGTATGGTTTTACTGCCTTGACCCTTATGCACAGAGATTGTTCCAGATTCTCTGAATCTTCGGATGATGTTATGCACAGTTGATGATGATAGATGCAAAGTCTTTGCAATTTTTCGCTGGGTAACACCTTTCTGATACTGCTCCACTATCTTTCTGTGCAACATTGTGGGAATTGGTGATCCTCTCCCCATCTTGGCTTCTGAGAGACACTGCCACTCTGAGAAGCTCTTTTTATACCCAATCATGTTGCCAATTGACCTAATTAGTGTTAATTGGTCTTTCAGCTCTTTGTTATGCTCAAATTTACTTTTTTTCCAGCCTCTTATTGCTACTTGTCCCAATTTTTGGGGGATTTGTTGACACCGTGAAATTTTGAATCATCGTATTTTTCCTTTAACCCCTTAAGGACCAGGCTCATTTTCACCTTAAGGACCAGGCCATTTTTTGCAAATCTGACCAGTGTCACTTTAAGTGCTGATAACTTTAAAACACTTTTACTTATACAGGCCATTCTGAGATTGTTTTTTCGTCACATATTGTACTTCATGACACTGGTAAAATAAAGTCAAAAAAATTAATTTTTTTGCATAATAAAATACCAAATTTACCAAAAATTTGGAGAAATTAGCAAATTTCAAAGTTTCAGTTTCTCTACTTCTGTAATACATAGTAATACCCCCAAAAATTGTGATGACTTTACATTTCCCATATGTCTACTTCATGTTTGAATTATTTTGGGAATGATATTTTATTTTTTGGGGATGTTACAAGGCTTAGAAGTTTAGAAGCAAATCTTGAAATGTTACAAAAACCCAATTTTTAGGGACCACTACAGCTCTGAAGTCACTTTGCGAGGCTTACATAATAGAAACCGCCCATAAATGACCCCATTCTATAAACTACACCCCTCAAGGTATTCAAAACTGATTTTACAAACTCTGTTAACCCTTTAGGTGTTGCACAAGAGTTATTGGCAAATGGGGATGAAATTTGAGAATTTCATTTTTTTGCCAAATTTTCCATTTTAACTCATTTTTTCCACTAACAAAGCAAGGGTTAACAGCCAAACAAGACTGTATCTTTATTGCCCTGACTCTGACGTTTACAGAAACACCCCATATGTGGCCGTAAACTACTGTACGGCCACACAGCGGGGCGTAGAGTGAAAGGTGCGCCGTATGGTTTTTGGAAGCCAGATTTTGCTGGACAGTTTTTTTGACACCATGTCCCATTTGAAGCCCCCCTGATGCACCCCTAGAGTAGAATCTCCATAAAAGTGACCCCATCTAAGAAACTACACCCCTCAAGGTATTCAAAACTGATTTTACAAACTTTGTTAACCCTTTAGGTGTTGCACAAGATTTAATGGAAAATAGAGATACAATTTCAAAATTTCACTTTTTTGGCAGATTTTCCATTTTAATATTTTTTTTTCCAGTTACAAAGCAAGGGTTAACAGCCAAACAAAACTCATTATTTATGGCCCTGATTCTTTAGTTTACAGAAACACCTCATATGTGGTTGTAGACCGCTGTACGGGCAAACGGCAGGGCGCAGAAGGAAAGGAATGCCACATGGTTTTTGGAAGGCAGATTTTGCTGGACTGGTTTTTTGACACCATGTCCCATTTGAAGCCCCCCTGATGCACCCCTAGAGTAGAAACTCCAAAAAAGTGACCCCATTTTAGAAAGTACGGAATAGGGTGGCAGTATTGTTGGTACTAGTTCAGGGTAGATATGATTTTTGGTTGCTCTATATTACACTTTTTGTGCGGCAAGGTAACAAGAAATAGCTTTTTTGGCACGTTTTTTTGTGTTATTTACAACATTCATCTGACAGGTTAGATCACGTGGTAATTTTATAGAGCAGGTTGTCACGGACGCAGCGATACCTAATATGTATACAATTTTTTTTTATTTATGTAAGTTTTATACAATAACTTCATTTTTAAAACCCAAAAATTGTTTAGTGTCTCCATAGTCTGAGAGCCATAGTTTTTTCAGTTTTTGGGCGATTATCTTGAGTAGGGTCTAATTTTTTGCGGGATGAGATGACAGTTTTATTGGCACTATTTTGGGGTGCATATGAGTTTTTGATCGCTTGCTATTACACTTTTTGTGACGTAAGATGGCAAAATTTACACATTTACACATTTTTTTATTTTTTTTTACGGTGGTCACCTGAGGGGTTAGGTCATGTGATATTTATATAGAGCCGGTCGATACGGACGCGGCAATACCTAATATGTATACTTTATTTTATTTATGTAGGTTAACAGCCAAACAAGACTGTATCTTTATTGCCCTGACTCTGCCGTTTACAGAAACACCCCATATGTGGCCGTAAACTACTGTACGGCCACACAGCGGGGCGTAGAGTGAAAGGTGCGCTGTATGGTTTTTGGAAGCCAGATTTTGCTGGACAGTTTTTTTGACACCATGTCCCATATGAAGCCCCCTGATGCACCCCTAGAGTAGAAACTCCATAAAAGTGACCCCATCTAAGAAACTACACCCCTCAAGGTATTCAAAACTGATTTTACAAACTTCGTTAACCCTTTAGGTGTTGCACAAGAGTTATTGGCAAATGGGGATGAAATTTGAGAATTTCATTTTTTTGCCTAATTTTCCATTTTAACCCATTTTTTCCACTAACAAAGCAAGGGTTAACAGCCAAACAAGACTGTATCTTTATTGCCCTGACTCTGACGTTTACAGAAACACCCCATATGTGGCCGTAAACTACTGTACGGCCACACAGCGGGGCGTAGAGTGAAAGGTGCGCCGTATGGTTTTTGGAAGCCAGATTTTGCTGGACAGTTTTTTTGACACCATGTCCCATTTGAAGCCCCCCTGATGCACCCCTAGAGTAGAAACTCCATAAAAGTGACCCCATCTAAGAAACTACACCCCTCAAGGTATTCAAAACTGATTTTACAAACTTTGTTAACCCTTTAGGTGTTGCACAAGATTTAATGGAAAATAGAGATACAATTTCAAAATTTCACTTTTTTGGCAGATTTTCCATTTTAATATTTTTTTTCCAGTTACAAAGCAAGGGTTAACAGCCAAACAAAACTCATTATTTATGGCCCTGATTCTGTAGTTTACAGAAACACCTCATACAGTCATGTGAAAAAATTAGGACACCCTTTGAAAGCATGTGGTTTTTTGTAACATTTTTAATAAAAGGTTATTTCATCTCCGTTTCAACAATACAGAGAGATTAAAGTAATCCAACTAAACAAAGAAAACTGAAGAAAAGTCTTTTCAAGATCTTCTGTAAATGTCATTCTACAAAAATGCCTATTCTAACTGAGGAAAAAGATAGGACACCCTCACATGTATTCCCTCTTAAATTGGCTCAGATCTCACACAGGTATATCACACCAGGTGCACATAATTAGTAGATCGTTACTCTGCATGTTGAATGAGGCTTGCCCTATTTAAACCTCAGACATTTAGTTTGGTGTGCTCCTGACTGTTGAAGTGAGAGTGAGCACCATGGTGAGAGCAAAAGAGCTGTCAGAGGACTTCAGAAAAAAGATTGTAGCAGCCTATGAGTCTGGGAAGGGATTTAAAAAGATCTCAAAAGATTTTGAAATCAGCCATTCCACTGTCCGGAAGATAGTCTACAAGTGGAGGGCTTTCAAAACAACTGCCAACATGCCCAGGACTGGTCGCCCCAGCAAGTTCACCCCAAGAGCAGACCGCAAGATGCTAAAAGAGGTCTCCAAAAACCCTAAAGTGTCATCTCGAGAACTACAGCAGGCTCTGGCTACTGTTGATGTAGAAGTACATGCCTCTACAATCAGAAAGAGACTGTACAAGTTTAACTTGCATGGGAGGTGTGCAAGGAGGAAACCTTTGCTTTCCAAGAGAAACATCGAGGCCAGACTGACATTTGCCAGAGATAAAGTTGACAAAGACCAGGACTTCTGGAATAATGTTCTTTGGACAGATGAGTCCAAAATTGAATTATTTGGACACAACAGCAGAGGACATGTTTGGCGTAAACCAAACACAGCATTCCAAGAAAAGAACCTCATACCAACTGTGAAGCATGGAGGTGGAAGTGTCATGGTTTGGGGCTGCTTTGCTGCAGCAGGACCTGGTCAGCTCACCATCATAGAATCCACGATGAATTCTACTGTGTATCAGAAGGTGCTTGAAGAACATGTGAGACCATCAGTTAGAAAATTAAAGCTGAAGCGGAACTGGACCATGCAACATGACAATGACCCAAAACATACTAGTAAATCAACCAAAGATTGGCTGAAAAAGAAGAAATGGAGAGTCCTGGAATGGCCAAGTCAAAGTCCAGATTTGAATCCCATTGAGATGCTGTGGGGTGACTTGAAAAGGGCTGTACGTGCAAGAAACCCCTCAAACATCTCACAGCTGAAAAAGTTCTGCATTGAGGAGTGGGGTAAAATTTCCTCAGACCGATGTCGAAGACTGGTAGATGGCTACAAGAACCGTCTCACTGCAGTTATTTCAGCCAAAGGAGGTAACACTCGCTATTAGGGGCAAGGGTGTCCTATCTTTTTCCTCAGTTAGAATAGGCATTTTTGTAGAATGACATTTACAGAAGATCTTGAAAAGACTTTTCTTCAGTTTTCTTTGTTTAGTCGGATTACTTTAATCTCTCTGTATTGTTGAAACGGAGATGAAATAACCTTTTATTAAAAATGTTACAAAAAACCACATGCTTTCAAAGGGTGTCCTAATTTTTTCACATGACTGTATGTGGTTGTAGACCGCTGTACGGGCAAACGGCAGGGCGCAGAAGGAAAGGAATGCCACATGGTTTTTGGAAGGCAGATTTTGCTGGACTGGTTTTTTGACACCATGTCCCATTTGAAGCCCCCCTGATGCACCCCTAGAGTAGAAACTCCAAAAAAGTGACCCCATTTTAGAAAGTACGGAATAGGGTGGCAGTATTGTTGGTACTAGTTCAGGGTAGATATGATTTTTGGTTGCTCTATATTACACTTTTTGTGCGGCAAGGTAACAAGAAATAGCTTTTTTGGCACTTTTTTTGTGTTATTTACAACATTCATCTGACAAGTTAGATCACGTGGTAATTTTATAGAGCAGGTTGTCACGGACGCAGCGATATCTAATATGTATACAATTTTTTTTTATTTATGTAAGTTTTATACAATAACTTCATTTTTAAAACCAAAAAATTGTTTAGTGTCTCCATAGTCTGAGAGCCATAGTTTTTTCAGTTTTTGGGCGATTATCTTGAGTAGGGTCTAATTTTTTGCGGGATGAGATGACAGTTTTATTGGCACTATTTTGGGGTGCATATGAGTTTTTGATCGCTTGCTATTACACTTTTTGTGACGTAAGATGGCAAAATTTACACATTTACACATTTTTTTTTTTTTTTTTTACGGTGGTCACCTGAGGGGTTAGGTCATGTGATATTTATATAGAGCCGGTCGATACGGACGCGGCAATACCTAATGAGTATACTTTATTTTATTTATGTAGGTTTTACACAATGATTTTATTTTTGAAACAAAAAAAATGATGTTTTAGTGTTTCCATAGTCTAAAAGCCATAGTTTTTTCAGTTTTTGGGCGATTATCTTGAGTAGGGTCTCATTTTTTGCGGGATGAGATGATGGTTTGATTGGTACTATTTTGGCATACATGCAAATTTTTTGATCACTTTTATTACCTTTTTTGGGAAGTAAGGTGGGCAAAATTTCAATTTTCTCAAAGTTTTTATTTTTTTATTTTTATGGCGTTCACTGTGCGGGGAAAGTAACATGACCATTTTATATATCAGGTCGTTACGGACGCGGCGATACCTAATATGTGTAGTTTATTTTATTTTTTTAATTTTTATTCAGTGATAAATGTTTTTTTTTTTTATCTTAACTTTTTTCACTTATTTTTTATTTTTTTTTGACCCAGACCCACTTGGTTCTTGAAGATCCAGTGGGTCTGATGTCTGTAAAATACAGTACAGAACCTATATAGGTTTCTGTACTGTATTTTACTTACACTGAACAGATCTATGCTTTCAGCACAGATCTGTTCAGCACCATGGACAGCAGGACGCCTGAGCAGGCGTCCTGTTGCCATGGGAACCTTCCCCGTCTGCCACAACTTCGCAGACGGGGAAGGGTGAGGACGGGGCTTCGGGGTGCTGTCTGAGGGGTCTCTCCCTCTCCCATCGGGGGGCTGCAAAGGCACAGCAGCCCCCCGATCGGAGAGGGAGGGAGCTCCCTCTTACTGTTAACCTTTTCTATACAGCGGTCCGTACGGACCGCTGTATGGAAAGGGTTAAACGGCTGACATCGCATCAACGATGTCAGCCGTTTATACCAGGGTGCCAGCAATGTGCTGGCACCCTGGTATACCCACTAGAAACCAACGATTACGCAATAGGAGGCGGGCGGGGGATTGCGATCCCGCCTGTCGCACCGCCCGCCTCCCGCAACGCCCCCACCGCCTGCGACACTCCCCCTGCACCACCCACCGCCATCAAATCATGCAGGGGTGCAGGGGGGGTGTACTATATTGATTTTAGGCACTCTAAAGTTTCTGATCCCCGCGGTCAGGGACCGCGGGGATCAGAAACTGCAAAAAGCGCAGCAAACCGCAGGTCTGAATTGACCTGCGGTTTGCTGCGATCGCCGACACGGGGGGGTCACATGACCCCCCCCCCCCTGGCGTTTTAACAGGATGCCGGCTGAATGATTTCAGCCGGCATCCTGTTCAAATTAACCCCTGCGGCGCCGGAATGCCGATTTTAAAGTCAGGACGTACCGGTACGTCCTTGGTCCTTAAGGACTCGGGAAATAGGGCGTACCGGTACGTCATATGTCCTTAAGGGGTTAAAATGATACATTTACTCGGGTTAAACGTTTGATCTGTCATCTACGTTCTATTACAAATAAAATATTGACATTCGCCATCTCCACATCATTGCATTCAGTTTTTATTCACGATTTGTTTAGTGTCCCAACTTTTTTGGAATCCGGTTTGTATCTGGAAAGCAGGTCAGAAATGTAGGGAGGGAACAGGGACAGATTGTGGACGGCCTTAGGCGTAGTTGTTATGAGTTTGCAAGAATAGTATGGTGGCAAACATCAGCAATACATTGCCATTCCAAAAATGTATGTGATGCCTCTGTATAGTATAGACCTTGCTGTTCTATACAGTGTACAAGGATATCTACCCAATGGACATCAAAAGGATACTTTTTTGACAGCCTTGGCTAAATGAGATCCTATGCATATGTCTGGTACATGCAAATGCAGAGTACCCCTTAGAGACATGATGTGTGACCCTTGGGTTACCTGTCTCACAGTTTCAGAACCAAGACACTTAATGACAAGGTGGATTTCCCTTCTAAGCACTTTCTACATGTCAATAAATCTGGCAGATTGCAATATGTTCAAGAGGCAGGCTAAAATATTATGGGAAATTAAAGACAAGTCATCACAGTTTTCAGATTTGACACATTTCTGTCTTGATTCAGAGATTAATGTGTGCGGGAAACTGAAAATTGTGCTATTGTTATGTTTTAGCTACCAACAAAAATGATCAAAATATGATCATCTGCACTAAGGGATGGCACATCACACTGTGAAATTGTCCTATTGCAATTCACAATTCATTTTTATGGGTTCCTTTCTTTCAGTAATCTGCAGTAAGATGTGTTCACTCCACATTATAACATCAATCTGATTTCACATTCTGTCAAACCAGCACTTTTCTTTGGAGCTTCTCCTCGCTTTCTATAACCTATCAGAAAATTAACAGGCAACAGGAAAGACCATTGTAGAAACTAATTATGTAACTTCTTGAATCTAATATCCATGTTCTTCTTGTAGGATATCAAAAATGTTGACTTCTGCTAAAAATGTTCATCTATATCTTCCACCAACTGCTTTACCCGTAATGAATGATTTGTCTGCCATTTAGCGGACAACAGTGCACCATAATGGCCCTTTGCATGTCAACATTTTTAAGACAAGTTTAATATATTTACATGAAATATCAGGAATGTCTATTCCTTAGACCCATAAAACTCTTTCTCATGATCTTTCTGTAAGAAATCTTGCCGTGGCAGCAGCTCTTTAAGTACATTGAATGATATAAAGGTTACTTTATATTGCAGAGATTTACCTAAACTTAGTGGGTGTTATCGAAAAGTAGCATGGCTTTCAGCACTCTCATCTGTTCCTCTGTCATCTCTTCTATATAGATCAGAGTGGAGAAGGATAAAACACGGACCATTTTTTATGCTTTTTTGGGACACTACATTCTGGCCTATTTTTCCAAAATAAAAAGGAGTCCATTGTCAGTGACTGTTCTCCAGTCTGAACACATTGCACCTTCATACCACTGTGGCATCATACTAAAATAGCATGAAACATACCGTAAATGAATGAAAATCCACCAGCATGTGTAAAAACTTGCATTTATCTATTATAACTTCACTCTAGGTGATCCATGTGTGCAAATAGGGATGAACTGCAAAACTAGATTTAACCCTTAAAGAAGCAGGCTTGGAATGGCCCATAGAGGAGCAGGTAAATGCCCTGTGTAGGCCCCTAGTCCCCACCCGTTGCACAAGTCACACATTGCACAGTACACTAACTATGGTACGTATAGATAGGCAGTAGTGCTGGGTGCGAATATTCGAATAGCGAATATTGGCACTTCGAGAATTCGCGAATATTTAGAATATAGTGATATATATTCGCATTTTCAAATATTCTAGATTTTTTTTCATCTGAACCCATGATCCCTCCCTGCTTCTTGCTTGTGGGCCAATGAGAAGGCTGCAATGTCTTTGTCTGAGCTTAGCAACACCCCTAGCAACCAATAGGAAAGTTGCCTTCCCCTTACTATATAAGAACCTCCCCAGCAGCCGTTTTCTGCAGTTTTTTGCAGTTCTGAGAGAGACAGCAGTGTCATTGCTGTGCTCTGTGCTTTCCACTCATTACATCAGATAGATAGATAGTTTATATATATAATACAGATAGTGGGAGATCCTGATATAGTGTAGCTGATGGTTCCAGTGCAGGGTGTTCGGTAGTGTCATAGGTTCTGCTGTCCATACATACATGCTACAGACATAGTGCCGTGATGTTACAACAATACTTAGTGCACTAATCAGTAATATGTAGTCAGACCTGCTAAAATGTGAAGTTTCACGTATTGCCTCAAAATATGTGCATAATTAATTGCCGATTAGCGCAATCGCAAATATATTGGAGCACTCTATCTGCATATAAAGCCATTTTTAATGTTCTGCCATGCCAACCATTTTCTCCAGACTCGGGAATCTAGCCTGTATTGTGCACGCTTTACGCGAATATTTCATTGTCGATTTTCGCAATCAAGAAAATAATAGCAAATTAGCAAATATATGACGAATATTCTACAAAATATTCATAAATATTGCCAATTCTAATATTGCCCCTGCCGCTCATCACTAATAGGCAGCCTACAACATCTCAGCCAGCCTATGCGCCCATATAAAAATCTGGGCAGATTGTTTAAGGCTTCTTTGAAATCTGTGTTTTAAATCTGGCAGGTTGTTTTGGCAGAGGAACAGAACGCCAGAGTTCACCATGACTATAATGGTATCTGGATTCCTTGCGGCATAAATGCCGGCTTTCAGACAGACAAAAATTAATGCGTTGATAACTTTTTGTCCGGCCGAAAACCAGCATTTATGCTGAAAAGCTACCAGATCCCATTGTAGTCAATGAGGATCTGGAGGTGGATTGCCCATTCCGGCTATTGTGGAGAACTCTGGAAGGCTGTTTCCCTGCCAGATAAAAAAAAAGGAGATGTGAAACTAGCCTAATGGACTATCCAGATTATTATTATAGATGCATCAGGGAGCTGAGATGACTTCTAGGTACAGAGGCAGATGATCTTCTTTCCCCCGGGACCTACTTTCTTCATGTGGATGCATGGTCCCCCATGAATTGTCCTACTGCATCTTACGGCGGCCTGCCATTGTGTGAGCATGTGTTCATGGCTCACATAGCAAATAGGGCCCTAGTCCAAGGCAAGAACCAGTCAGCAGGATTCTGACAGGGCCACCAGGACAGAACAGTCTAAAGTACAGGCTAAACTAGCTAGTGTGTAGAATCAGTTTTAGGAATCTGTAAACGGGGTCAGGTAATATTTGCACGTAGCTGTTCTGTAGACCATCAAAATAAATTTTACTGTAGACCCAAGGCACCCCAGTCTGACAACACAGAAAAGAATGCCACTTTGTTTGTGGATCAGAAGTCCATTTTTTTATACCTTACACCTAGATTCCATAACCATATTGTAGGGTTTTTCTACAGCACACGTTGGATCACATTTATTAAAACTATAGTTGTCGTAAACTTAACCATGCTGTCTATACTTGCATCAAGATTATCACAGTGGCTCAGGCTGGATGATAAATGTGGTGTATGTTCTGCTACTCTTCTCTAACTTTATACCAGCTTTTGGTTGGCTTAGTTTGATTTAGAATTGTGGCACATATTTTCCTGCATAATATGCCAATGTTCTAATGTTCATAATATGCCATATGCTAATGTGCGCAGACAATGCCCCTCTGGGTTTCTGGGAAATATATTCAAATTAGCTTTCCTAAACTTAAGGTAAATTTCTCTTGAGACATTTTGGTTCTCTTATCCTTCTAGAAAGAGAACTAGCTTGCATATTTCATTGTGTAAGCTTTGCTGGGTGTTGTAATTCTCTTGTCTTACTTTCAGTTGAATGTTACTTTGGAGGTGTCTCTGGTTCAACTGAAGTTGATCCAAAATGGTGAAATAAAATTGATAAAGATGTGGTCTGTTTTTGCTATACTGATTATGTATCCTCAAGTTAATGGGAAGGAGCCGACCCGGGGAGGTGAATTGGGACAGCAAGAGCTATAAGTAAGTAAACCTACTTTCTACTGCACAGCAAGTAGGTAAACAGTAAGGAGAACACAGCATCCATACGAATGCTGCATAATTTTCACACAACTGATTGGCAGAGAAGTCTTCTGCTTTCTAAACATGCTTATGTAGTAAAGCTAGAAAAATAGCTAAGTCAGCCTCACATCTGCAACTAGCTCTTCCAGGACAAAAGCCCTTTATCAGAATAAAGCAGATGAGAACAGCATTTCTAGTTGCAAGGCCTTAGGGGGAACCTCTGTGTGGGTACTATTTCTGTTATGGAGACCAGTTGATATACGTGATGATTCTTGTAGGCTAGACAACACCACTTTTGATTTCTGGGGAAAATAAATGCAAATTATCATGAACAACATCTGCTGGCATTGGATTGGTTTAGGAAAGCTAATTTGAATATATTTCCCAGGAACCATTAGGGGCATCACCTGGCCTACAATACTGTGCACATGTACCCTGCATACTAAGAGCACAGCAAAAGAGTACCCCTTAGACAATGTGCATATATTGTTGAGAAACACACATTTGTATATTAGGTTCTCTCTCTCCTGTCTCTCATCCAACCTGAACCACTGAGATAAATCTGGTGCAGGTCTAGGCTTATTGTCTATGTTTACACCATCTACAGGATCAGTAAATCTGCCTAACTGTTTTTCAGCCCTGGTTATTATTGTTAATAACGACACGACAATTACTGGACCCAATTCTCAGGCAATTATCTGGAACAAACTATTTGTTCATGATAATAACCTGTACATTGAACAGAGGGGAGAGCTGTATTTCCATACAGCAGTCATCTCCTCAGTATGAGAATGAGTAATTACTATTGATAAACTTCAACAGCTACACTTATGCCGAATGAACATGTTATTGGTATGCTTCACAGGCCCCTTTTTTTTAATGGGAGTCAGGTACCTAGGGCATATGCAGCTGTACAGAACTATAGAAAGAAACAATCTTGTTGAACGCAGTCCACAAATATGATGTGAACTTGACCAAAAAAATATGACAGAAATGCTATTAAATATTTGGTAAATTTCATTGTGTAGATATTTATCCTGACGCAGAGAAAATTCACAGGTGCAAAAACCGATGCCCAAATGGTTGAAGTGAACCACATTTAAAGGGAGCATACACATTAGGTGAATGACAGCTGAATCTGATGCTTGACCATCTAATGTGAATGAGTGTGTCCTGTCTCTGCCCTCTGACATGTTGGACTTCAAGAATTTGTGATAATTTTGTTCTTAAAGTAGATTAGCAGCTCCCAGCAAAGGTGTATAGCAGCAGCCTACTCCCTTCTTCCTATTGGAAATACATGATGATCTGAGTGTGCATGGCAGGGGGATTTTGGGAGAAAGAGGTATCAGCTAAGGTGTATGGCCACCATAGAACCCTGTGTTGATCTACATAATAACATAATAAGAATGAAAAAAATACATACACTGATACAGTTCAGCCTATTAACCCAAAATCTTGACTTAGAAGAAGGCAAAATACCTCCATGAGGCAAAAGCCAATTGTCTTCCTCTTAAAGGAATATTTCCATCTGGACATTTATGGCATATTCATGGGATATGTCATTAATGTGCAGAAGGTGCTGGTCCCACATCTGGAACCGACACCTATCTTTAGAATGAGGTTCTGTCTTGTGGCCTCTGTGAAGATGTGTCCACACCTGTGTAACTCTCTCCATTCCTATCTTTTTCAGTTCTTTAAATAGCAGAATGCACTTTTTCAGACGGTTCCTTATATAGATATATATATATGCCAGAAAATGGCCGGATCCTATTACAGTGAATGTGGATCCTGCGGTGCACGGTGGTATCTGGCTATGTCGGAACAGACTGCCAAATATCACAGCATATATGTGAATGTGGCCTATGGTCTTTCTGCCATAAAATAACACAATGCATTTCTGACTGACTCCAATGATCCTGGACCTTCTGATCACCTTCTCTCTGGAGCACTTAGATCATAAAGGTGCACTCGTGGCTGTGGAAGTTTCAGAGATAAACGTTCTCTGAGCTTTAGCCTGGCTCTGAGGAGCATGCCCATGTCGGTCTTCATTGTTCCTCAGCTAGACACTCTTCTGACTTATCTGGGGGCTAACCTATGTCCATCTCCTGGCAACCTAAGAGGATGAGCCAAAGTGTTAACCCTAAACTGTCCATACAATGCTAGATATACATATTTTAGATGACAAATCTGAACGTTTCACTTAACAGTACAGCATTATAGCATTTACCCTTTTGCAGTAACCTTGTTCTGGGTTACTGCACATACACATTAGATGGCCACCCTGTTCTGCTGACATGTATCTAATATTTATGAACAGCCTTAGTCTGCAGTAAGATAATGACTATGGAAAGCTGAAAGGCTATTGTGGGTTGTACCTCAACCTTGAAGATTTTATTACTAGGCATCATTGTCTGTAGTGCAGGTTTACTCATAGTGTAGGATGATGAAGGGCATTACTTGTTCATTCATGATATATAAGAATAGGATACAGTAGTTCAACCTATAAGTGAATAATCCAGTTTTGACTGCTATGACATAGACAGCATATGGTCTGGGTCCTCCAGGACAGATGAGCCCCAAAGCGGTCTCATCCACTGCACATATGGTAGTTCTGTCCTTGGTCCCAGCTGTAGTAATGTTTCCTAAATAACCCATGTTATACAGTATGAGGTAACGTATGAATGTTTGTACTTGCACACTGTTTGATCCTTATAATATATATATTCAAATCCAGCTACTTTGCATTATGTCAGGCTGAATCAAAGAGCCCTTTGAGAATTAATCTGTTGTTGAGTAATTCATCCTTCAAACACTGAAAATAAGATTTAGCCATCAAAAGTCATTGCCATAGTCAGCAGTTGTGATCTTATCAGCTGGGATTTCACAAGAAATAGGTCTGATTGACAGAGCAAAGAAACTCCTGCAAGAACAGAAACTTGTGTCGGCAACTTACAGCTTTCAGCAGGCAAGGTGACCTTATCTAAAGTCACTTTGTTATCTTCTACTTTAACTCCATGGCTTCCACACTCATCCATATCTCCACGCTTTCGAGATTTTTCAAGCGATTTGCAAAATAATTGAGTAAATTGTGATCTACATTACACTGTAATGGAATCAATCCAACATATAGAGCAACCAATAAAGGTTATTCCTTCTAATGCTTGAGAAGAACTGGAGACTGGTGGATATCCTATATCCTCTGAGTGATATGATGCATCTTCTACACCTGTATAATAGATTTATTACATATATGATGCTGAGTTCATGTGATAATAGGTGAGTTTCACGTTTTCTGTTATATAGAGGACTCTGTTCATCCATGATGCGTAAAGATACTGCCAATCAGGAGGAACTGCAGTGTTAAATTCATGGTGGTTCTTGGCATAGTATTTGCACTTCAATATACCCTTCTTTCAATAAATGGTGTGCTTTATACATACAATTTTCCTTAAGTTATGTCAGTGCCATGGAGCAGTGGCATATGAGTGGTTGCGCAGTCAAGAGGTTCTCAAGACCATGTCTGGTAAAAGAATGTACAATCTCGTCAACCCCTTTGAGATGAAGAGGCCCTGTGTTAGACCTCCTCTTAAAGGGAATCTGTCACCAGGTTTATGCAGTATAAATTAGGGACAGAGACCCAGATTATAGTGCTAGGTCACTTTTATAGTGCTAGTCGTACTTTTCATAAAAACATTGTCTGCTGCAACGAGGGACGAATAAGAAGTATTTATAAGAGGCTGCTCTTAATCCCTTCCACTGATGATTGACTGGTTTGTCCCCACATTTGCACAGGAAGAAAGCGGTCTATTAGTGGTGGTTGGGTGGGGGAGCCAGCAGCTCATGACTATAGAAGACTTCATAGTGTGATTTTATGGAGAGAAAGAAAGCAAAGAAAAAAAGAAAGTGGCCAAGAGCTAGAATCAGGATATCTCTCACTACTTGATGCTTCTCACAGATAAAGTGTCCTAATCCTGTGACAGATGACTTTTAAGTAGTTTTTTTTCCGAGAGTTCGATATTAATACGGTCCTGTGTACATGGGATCTAATGAGGTGCTCTTTCTAGTGTAATCTTATGCAAAAGATTACCAGCAGTGGACCTTAAAGGGCTTCTGTCACCCCACTAAACCTTTTTTTTTTTTGTTTACTTATAATCCCTATAGTGTGATTTCTGCATACATAAGCTAAATAATCATTTCGGTCCGTAGAATTTGTTAAAAACGTAATTTTAAAATATGCAAATTACCTTGCTACCAGCAAGTAGGGCGGCAACTTGCTGGTAGCAGCCGCATCCTCCAATCTTAAAGACGCCCCCTCCGCATGTTGATTGACAGGGCCAGGGAACGGGATCGTTCTCTGCTGGCCCTGTTTGAATTCAAAATATCTCGCCTGCGCCGTACCTGTCTTCAATCGGCGCAGGCGCACTGAGAGGCGGCCGCTCGCTCGGCCACTTCATCCTCAATGCGCCTGCGCCGGGTGTAGATGTGACGTCATCGGTGCAGGCGCATTGAGGATGGAACGGCCGAGCGAGCAACCGCCTCTCAGTGCGCCTGCGCCGATTGAAGACAGGTACGACGCAGGCGCGATATTTGAAATTTAAACAGGTCAATCAACATGCGGAGGGGGCGTCTTTAAGATCGGAGGATGCGGCTGCTACCAGCAAGTAGCCGCCCTACTTGCTGGTAGCAAGGTAATTTGCATATTTTAAAATTACGTTTTTAACAAATTCTACTGAACCAAAATGATTATTTAGCTTATGTATGCAGAAATCGCACTATAGGGATTATAAGTAAACTAAGAAGAAAAAAAACGGTTAAGTGGGGTGACAGAAGCCCTTTAACACCATGAAAACCAAACAAATTCTTGTACCCCAGAGATCAAGGGGGCCCTTGTTGTCTACAAGTGGTTGGCTGAAAAACTACCAATGGGGTGGAGATACCGCCTTTTCAGCTAATTTTCAGCTGCTCAGGGGAGGGGCACCCTTCCTAACCGAGCAGCAGAAGTGCCGGGTCGCAGTTCTAAGCTGAGAGTGGGGTTCAGCAAGCTGATGTGCATGGAGCTTAATGGTGTGATGGGGGGGCCTCAAACATAACTTGGGGCCCAAGAAATGCCAAATCTATCCTTTAATAACACATCTTTTTTTTGTGTGTTTTTTTTAGAACGCTGTTTGGGCTCTCAGCAATAGGGGTCTAGATCAGTTGCACATTTAGCACCCCATTTAGCTCTACCACTGTGTACATTATATAATAATGGCACCCTTCCCTGTATAAATATATGTTCCGTGGAAAAGTCTCAGTGCAGGGAGACTTAACAGGCAATGACAGCATTCCGGTTCCAGAATGACTATAGCTCATTTCCCTAAGTCATGTTCTCTAATTAATGCATCTTATCAAAAAGTGATAATCACCCTGCAGCTAATCTGGGGCTAATGTCAGCTTTGTTTGAGGTTAGTGACATAATAATATCCTATACCGGTATATGTACACTTAGTCACTGGTCTAAATTAGCCGTATTAACTGTGTTTATGATCTCTCCTGTGTCTGCTCTCCAGGGTCTTTTAGAAAGTCTCAAAAGTATGACAGCAATCCTAATTGTTTAGACATATGCAGATGAGTGCTAATTAGCAACACAAGCAAAATGGAGGCTTGATAAATGTTCTGATTGCCAGTAGCAGATCCCCCCCCCCCCATTCCTTCCATTTAATTTCTGAGTTCTGACACGTGAGGAACAAGTCATGTCAGGAAGCACCCTGTAGTGTACTTTTCAGTTAATGAAAATGATGAATAGATGCTGCAGATATTGTGACCGGGGGATGTGTTTGCTGCTGTTCACTTCTACACAAATGCACATCAATCTGACCTCAATCACCTCTGTAATTTTTGGCAATTTACAGCAAGATTGCGGCGCTATAAATACACGCGTGAACCGGAGATTTATGAGGCTCAAGCACTTAGCGTAGCTCTTTTCCTATCCGCTTAAAGTGATTCTGTGCTAAGGTTTTGATTCTTGGATACCTTTACTGTATCAATTTGCTGTTAATTGGGATACATGATAGATGTGAACAGGATCCTATTTTGTCACTGATTGTTGGATTCACAGCAGGATGCGGATTTGCAACTT
This sequence comes from Bufo gargarizans, assembly GCF_014858855.1. Taxonomy (NCBI): domain Eukaryota; kingdom Metazoa; phylum Chordata; class Amphibia; order Anura; family Bufonidae; genus Bufo; species Bufo gargarizans. The sequence continues at coordinate 79,167,114 of NC_058088.1, read as the reverse complement.
GTATATCAGCGCCGGTCTGAATGCCTTGTAAAAGAAAGCGCTATTTACTGCAGTAGAAATGAACACTCCAGAATATGGATCAAAAATTTCACACTGAAAATTAAGATAAATACATTGACAGATTTTAAGTGGTGGCTCCAAAAAATTTGGTGATATCTTTTTAAAATGTATTTGATATTATGACACAAGTAGTGTTGAGCAAAGCGAGCTTCGGATGTTTTATCCGAAGTCGCTTCATTCAAAACTTCGGAATAATGCTGTATGGAGATTCGTCTCTGTACAGTATTATAGTGTATGGACTCCGATGAGTCGGGGTTAGTTATTCAAAAAGTCATGCGTGACTTCGTTGAATAACTTTGGTAATTCATTTTTAAAGTGGAAAACCATTCAACGAAGTCATTGCAGCCCATACATTCTAGTACTGTACGGAGACGGATCTCCGTACAGTATTATTCCGAAGTTTTGAACGAAGCGACTTCTTTTTTGAATATTCAGTGAACATAAAATTAGAAAAGTAAACACATCACATATTATGATGTAGGCAATCGAACAATCTTGACTAAAGAGAAGGTGTTTTTAACTAAACAGCAATTCAAGAATAAGTGCTCTTTCTTACAATAGCAGTAGTATACGTCTGACCCCCCGAAACTTGGGAAGGAAAAAGCATGCAAGTCTCTAGGTTCAGGTGAGTTGCTGTTCTTCCTAGATAAGTATATATCACAACTGTCCATTTTAAGCAGATAAAGCTAGTGATCCACATAAACTAAGTAAATGAGAAGAAAACATATAAAAGAAAAGAAAAACCATTAGACAAAAAAATTTAAATCTCCAAGACCACGACCCTCGGCAGGACCCCCAGGCACTTACATTAGTTTGAAGGCAACATATTCCCATACTAATATTTATATTTAGATTCCTTATGTAGGCCAAGCCTTGTGAACGGTATTATAAAGTAAGGCCTCTTTCACACGAGTGTGTCCGGATTAGGTCCGGATGCGTTGCGGCAAACCCGCGCGAGTAGGTACCCAATTGCAGTCAGTTTTTACTGCGATTGCGTTCCGTTGTTCAGTTTTTATCGTGTGGGTGCAATGTGTTTTGCACGCGCGTGATAAAAAATTAACTGTGGTACCCAGACCCGAACTTCTTCACAGAAGTTCAGGTTTGGGTTAGGGGTTGTGTAGATTGTATTATTTTCCCTTATAACATGGTTATAAGCGGAAATAATAGCATTCTGAATACAGAATGCATAGTACAATAGGGCTGGAGGGGTTAAAAAAATAAAATAAAATGTAACTCACCTTAATCCACTTGTTCGCACAGCTGGCATCTCTTCTGTCTTCGTCTGTGATGAAAAGGACCTGTGGTGACGTCACTACGCTCATCACATGGTTATTCACATGATCCATCACCATGGTGATGAATCATGTGATGAGAGTAGTGACGTCATCAAAGGTCCTTTTCCTCACAGATGAAGACAGAAGAGATGCCGGCTGCACGAACAAGTGGATTAAGGTGAGTTAAATTTTATTTTTATTTTTTTAACCCCTCCAGCCCTATTTTACTTAGCATTCTGTATTTAGAATGCTATTATTTTCCCTTATAACCATGTTATAAAGGAAAATAATAATGATTGGGTCCCCATCCCGATCGTCACCTAGCAACCGTGCGTGAAAACTTGCTTGCGGATGCTGGCGATTTTCACGCAACACCATTTATTTCTATGGGGGCCTGGGTTACGTGAAAAACGCACAAAGAGGAGCATGCTGCGATTTTCACTCAATGCAAAAGTGATGCGTGATAATCACCGCTCATGTGCACAGCCCCATAGAAATTAATAGGTCCGGATTCAGTGCGGGTGCAATGCGTTCACCTCACGCATTGCACTCGCGCGGAAATCTCGCCCGTGTGAAAGGGGCCTAAGAGAAAGAAACAGAAAAAAGAAAGAAAAAGCCCCTACCATGTATCTGAACCATCCCTCGACATTGCATTCATCCATGGCTGCCAAATCTTTAGGTATAATTGTCTGTTGTTATTTTCCCAGCTTGCAAGCTTCTCTAGTCTATTAATTTGTTGTACTTTGTTCTTCCAGAGGTCTATAGTCAGGAGTGTGGGATCTCTCCATTTCGTAGGGATGAGGAGTAGAGATGAGCGAATTTCTTAAAAGTTCGATTCGGCTGATTTGCCGAATTTCCCCCCAAAATCGCTTTGTGACAAAGTACTTTGTGAAGAAGCGCATTTTTTGCAAGTAGCAGGTGCAATGACAGGGAGCGGCGATAGCGCCGCTCCCAACATTGTACCCCTCAGATGCCGCCTTCATACATGCTCACGGCATCTTAGTGTAAAATTAACAATATTATTTTTTTTTAATCAAACTTACCGTCTCAATTTGCTTGTGACGGGCCAGACGCCGCCATCTTGCTTGAAGATCTTGGTCGAAATCCTGTGCGGTGCAAGATTATGTCTTCACGCCGGCTGGCGTGGTTACGTATGACATCATCATGCCAACCGGCGCCGCACGGGATTTCGGCTGAGATCGTCAAGCAAGATGGAGGCTGGCGGCTAGAGATGGCTTTGCGGTTCGCTGGCGGTTGTTTCGCGACAAACTTTGTCCCATGACACACACATCAGGTGGGACAGGACAGCCAATTGAGACATTTAAGCACATGGACACACCCCCACCCTATAACAGAACTGGCAGCCATTTTACATTCTGTGTTTTGCCAGTGTAGGGAGAGGTTGCTTTGTGGAGCAAGGACAGACTGTTAGGGAAACCAAACGCTAGCTAATAGGGCCACAAAAGTCCTTTTAAGCACTGGTATAGGTGTGCTATCGATAGGTGTGATATACTGAGGGGTGTGATATACTTATAATATACTTTCTAACATGGAAAGTATATTATAGTGCATTTCTATTGTGCAGCAGTTGTGTGCGGTTCTGCTGCGATACCGCAGCTATACAGAGTGCCAAACACTATTGGAATAAATAATTTATACTTGTGTGATTTACCATTTGCCCCCCAAAAAAACTGATTGAGGGGCTGCTTCCATAAAATACTGATTAAGGGGTTTGATATAACTGCTTCCACAAAATACTGATTGAGGGGTGCGATATACCTGTTTCCACCAAATATTGATTGAGGCCTGCAATATGTCTGCTTCCACAAAATACTGATTGAGGGGTGGGATATACCTGCTTCCACAAAATACAGATTGAGGGGTGCGATATCCCTGCTTCCACAAAATACTGATTATGTTTTTTTTTTTTTTATACCTGCTTCCACAAAATACTGATTAAGGAGATTTACATACCTGCTTCCACAAAATATTGTTTGAGGCCTGTGATATACCTGCTTCCACAAAATACTGATTAAGGGGTTCTATATACCTGTTTCCACGAAATACTGATTGAGGCCTGCAAGATACCTGCTTCCACAAAATACTGATTGAGGGGTGGGATATACCTGCTTCCACAAAATACAGATTGAGGGGTGCGATATCCCTGCTTCCACAAAATACTGATTATGTTTTTTTTTTTTTATACCTGCTTCCACAAAATACTGATTAAGGAGATTTACATACCTGCTTCCACAAAATATTGTTTGAGGCCTGTTATATACTTGCTTCCACAAAATACTGATTAAGGAGTTCTATATACCTGTTTCCACGAAATACTGATTGAGGCCTGCAAGATACCTGCTTCCACAAAATACTGATTGAGTGGTGCGATATACCTGCTTCCACAAAATACTGATTAAGGGGTTTGATATACCTGCTTTTACAAAATACCGGTTGAGGGGTGCGATATCCCTGCTTCCACCAAATATTGATTAAGGGGTTCTATATACCTGCTTCCACAAAATACTGATTAAGGGGATTGATATACCTGCTTCCACCAAATATTGATTGGGGCCTGGGATACACCTGCTTCCACAAAATACTTATAAGGTGATTGATATATCTGCTTCCACCAAATATTGATTGGGGCCTGCGATACACCTGCTTCCACAAAATACTGATTAAGGGCTTTGATGTACCTGCTTCCACAAAATACTGATTAAGGGGTGCGATATAACTGCTTCCACAAAATGCTGATTAAAGGGTTTGATATACCTGCTTCCACAAAATACAGATTGAGAGGTGCAACATACCTGCATTAACCAAATATTGATTAAGGGGTTCTATATAACCTGCTTCCACAAAATGCTGATTGAGGGGTGCGATATACCTGCATCCACAAAATACTGATTAAGAGGTTAGATATACCTGCTTTCACCAAATACTGATTGAGGGGTGCGATATACTTGCTTCCACAAAATACTGATTAAAGGGGTTGTCCGAGTTATTTTTTGTTCTTTCTATGTTCCTAACTAAGCAAATGTAACAGCTTTCCAATTAACTCACTTTATCTGCAGTGCCTGGTTTATCAGATTTGACTGAGGGTCACATGACCTGTGATGTCAGCTCTGATAAAGTTTGTTTACAAGCCTGTAAACAAGACGTCACTGTGCTGGCCACGCCCCCCCCCCCCCTTCACTGCCGTCTGCTCTGTCCTAGGATTCTTAACCCCTTCAGCTGCACAGACTGGCTAGCTTCAGCAGTGACAATTCTGTGCACAAAAGCTGACAGACTAGAGAGAGCATTGCACGAGAAGGTAGGGGGAAGATCCTGTGTGTTTTAGCAGTGTCATTATACAGCTGGGACTTGTAGTTCTACACTTACATGTTGCTGTTGATTCTCCCAGCACTCAGGGCAGCTCTTGTATTCACTCCCTTAGCAGTGTCATTATACAGCTGGGACTTGTAGTCCTACACACACAGCATGCTGCTGATTCTCCCAGCAGGCAGACATGTCACTCAGGGCAGCACTTGTATTCACTCCCTTAGCAGAGCAGGGGGAGGGGCAGAGATTGTTTTTATTGCATGTAAACAAATGGCCAGAAAAGAACCAGGGAAATGAGGAAATAGATATATTTTTTTTTTGCATAAAACTTGCTTAGCTTAGTTATTTATTGCTGCTTATCAGATTTTCAGTGCTATATATATTTTTTTTCATAACTCGGGCAACCCCTTTAAGGGGATTGATATACCTGCTTCCACCAAATACTGATTGAGGCCTGCGAGAAACCTGCTTCCACAAAATACTGATTGAGGGGTGCGATATACCTGCTTCCACAAAATACAGATTGAGGGATGCGATATACCAGCTTCCACCAAATATTGATTGAGGCCTACGATGCACCTGCTTACTCAAAATACTGATTAAGGGGATTGATATACCTTTTTCCACTAAATACTGATTGAGGCCTGCAATATACCTGCTTCCACAAATACTGCTCTTCTGTAGGGACTTTGGCACAGGGTCATTTTGAAAATGACAAGCAGAGGAAGAGGTAGGCCATTCTGCAGGGGTGGTAGAGGTCAGGCAGGTGCACCAGGCCGGAGCCTAAGTGGGAAGTTGGAGAAGGTGTGTGCGATTACGTCAAAGGACGCACCATAGTTGGTTGAGTGGCTCACTCAGCCTTTCACTTCTGCACCCTCCCCATCCCCTGTATCTGCACCCTCCCCACTCTCTGCTGTGTGCACCCCCAAATACACCACTACCACCATAGCCCCTCTACTCAAGTCAGAAGAAGTATTTTCCCATTCATTCCCAAACCTTACCGATGCGCAGCCATTCTTGGCATCGGATGAGGAAGAGGAGGTAGCAACGGCCGCCACCCAGCGGTCTGACGACAGTACCCGGATCAGCCCAAGGAGGATGGTCCCCGCTGTTGCTGCCTACTCTGAGATCTCAAAAGTCAGTGGTGGTGAAGGTGATGATGATGATGAGTCAATGGATGTCAAGTGGGTGCCCACAAGAGAGGAAGAGCAGGGGAGTTCAGAGGGAGAGACGGAGCAGCAGATAGGGAGGAGAAGGAGGAGAAGCAGGCAGAATTCGCAGTGCACAGGAGGCAAAAAGCAGACTGCAAATGTATCTGGAGTGAGCCATCCACCTGTGCTGTCAACGCATAAGTAGCGGTAAGTCCCTGGGCTACCATCACCGAGCCCAGTGGGAGCAACGACATCAGAACCCACAAAACCGCACACCCAGCGCTCAATGTCCTGCCTCTTCTCCTTCTCCTCCCATGTGTCCTCCACTCCACCTTCCACTGTGCTGTCGTTGGCAGGCTTCCATGGTCCAAATGTTTGAGCGTAAAAAGTTGATGACGCCGGATAACCCTCTTGCCCAATGGCTGACCGCTGGCTTGTCGGAACTGCTAGCCCGCCAACTGCTGCCATATAAACTGGTGGACTCGGAGGCCTTTAGAAAATTTGTGGCCCTTGGCACACTGCAAAGGAAGGTCCCCAGAAGTAAATATTTCTCCCAGAAGGGCATCCCAGAACAATATGACCAGTCCACGTTCAGCGGTAAGTGAATATATCTCTGGCACACAGTGTCGGTGCCAAGATACATCTCACCACAGACATGTGGTCCAGCAAACATGGGTAGGCAAAGTACATAACTTTTTCTGCCCACTGGGTGAACCTTCTGATGGCCGTCAAGCATGTAACCCGTGGCACCCGTGTGGATTTGATGTTACCGCCAAGGATTGCATGAAGGCCTGCCTCTTCTCCTCCTCCTGCTCCATCCTCCATCTACTTCTCGGCTGACTCCTCCTTTTCCACTGCTACTGACTCTTCTGCTGCACCCCCCAAGCTCCCTAGAACCTATTTGACGTGCCAGGTGAGACGTTGCCATGCTGCAGCTTTTGTGCCTGGAAGCCAAGAACAACACCGGTTCTGCACTGCTTTCAGCTCTGCGGTCACAGGTCGATCAGTGGCAAACTCCGCTCAATTTAACAGTTTGTAAAGTGGTGTGCGACAACGGTGCCAATCTGCTGAGAGCGCTGAAACAGGGCAAAATGACACACATGCCATGCATGGCCCACGCCCTGAACTAAGGCTACTTTCACACTCGCGTTTGGTGCGGATCCGTCATGGATCTGCACATACGGATTTGTTCAGATAATTCAAACGTCTGCATCCGTTCAGAATGGATCAGTTTGTATTATCTTTAACATAGCCAAGAAGGATCCGTCTTGAAACACCATTGAAAGTCAATGGAGAATGGATCCATTTTCTATTGTGCCAGATTGTGTCAGTGAAAATGGATCTGTCCCTATTGACTTACATTGTGTGTCAGAAAGGATCCGTTTGGATAAGTTTGATCAGACGGACACCAAAACGATGCAAGCAGCTTTTTGGTGTTCACCTTCAAAGCGGAATGGAGACGGAACAGAGGCAAACTGAGGCAAACTGATGCATTCTGAGCAGATCCTTTTCCATTCAGAATGCAATAGGGCAAAACGGATCTGTTTTGGACCAGTTTTGAGAGCCCTGAACGGATCTCACAAACGGAAAGCCAAAACGCCAGTGTAAAAAAGTAGCCATTAATCATGGGGCTATTTGTTGCCAAATACCCCGGGGTCCAGGACATCTTGCGGCAGGCCAGGAAATTTCTGGCCATTTTAGAAGATCTTACATGGCCATGGCTCGCCTTGCTGATGTTCAGCGGCGATACCACCTGCCAGGCAGACATCTGATTTGTGACAGCCCGACGTGCTGGAACTCCACCTTGTATATGCTTGATAGGGTGCTCCAGCAGCAACGTGCCGTTAACGACTACCTGTATGAACTCTGAAACAGGACAGGTTCTGGGGAGCTTGGTTTCTTTTCACCGCGCCAGTGGCTGCTCATGCGCAATGCATGCAGACTTCTGCGGCCATTTGGTGAGATCACCAAACTGGTCAGTCGCAGCCAGGGCGCCAGCAGTGACATCGGACCTTACGCCTTATTTCTGGAGCGTGCATTGCGTCATTTATCTAGCAGTCGAGGAGCAGGAGCTGGAACATGAGGAAGTCGCAATGCTGAATGAATTCCCAGGGGGGGCTAATCCATCTGAGACAAGTCAGCAGGAGTCTGAAGAGGAGACAGAGGAGGATGGTGCCTGGGGGGAGGAGGAGGAGCAAGAAGAGCAGGCTTTGAGGGGTACTTTAAACTTTTCAGGAGAACCCTGGTGTTGTCGATGGCTGGGGGTAGGAGACCGAGGACAACATTCTCCTGGGCGATGAGCAGGAGCCAAGGCACTCCATCACTTCCAATTTAGTGCAAATGGGGGCCTTAATGCTCCAGTGTTTGAACAGGGACCCCCGTATAAGCAAGGACCAGTACTGGGTGGCAACATACTTAGATCCCTGGTACAAACATGAAATGGCGGACATGTTACCAGCATCACAGAGGGCTGTCAGAATGCAGCATTTCCAGGTCTTGCTGCGAGAGATGCTGCGTTCTGCTGTTGCAGGCGCTGTCAGAGGAATTTCCACCCACATCGAAACAGGTGCGGGTACAAATCCTACCGCACCTGCAAGAAGAGGGTGGTTTGAAGATGTGTTGGTCACTTCGGATATGAGATCATTCTTGCAGCCAACCCATCGAGAGCCGACCTCCGGATCCAGCCTTAGGGAACGCCTAGACCAACAGGTGTCCGACTACATTCGGTTAACGACCAATGTGGACACTCTGAGAAGCGAGGAACCCCTGGACTACTGGGTGTGAAGGCTTGACCTGTGGCACCTCGTCAAGTGTCCTGTCCGAAAAGATGTTCAGCGCAGCAGGGGGGATCGTGACCAATAAGCGCACTCGCCTAGCTCATGACAGGGTGGACTACCTCACATTTCTAAAAATGAATGAAGCATAGATCTCGGAGGAATTCAACACCTGTGATAATCACATGTAATTGAATTTCCTCATGCCAGCCCACACATATTCGCCACTACACAGAACAAAGAATGTTATCCAGTGACCATCTAATATACCTTCAGCCACATAATCACTTGTTTTTTAATGTCCGGTGAATTCCTAATTTTTGGGGCCTGTACTCCACTTGCCTACAGTAAAATTGTTATACAGTCACCGCCTAATATACCTCCAGCCACATAATCACTTGTTCTTTTCTGTCAGGTGAATGACTAATTTTTGGGGCCTGTACTGGCCTACAGTAAAATTGTTATCCAGTAACCATCTAATATACCCTCAGCCACATAATCACTTGTTTTTTAATATCCGGTGAATGCCTAATTTTTGGGGCCTGTACTCCACTTGCCTACAGTAAAATTGTTATACAGTCACCGCCTAATGTACCTCCAGCCACATAATTACTTGTTCTTTTCTGTCAGGTGAATGCCTAATTTTTGGGGCCTGTACTCCACTGGCCTACAGTAAAATTGTAATTCAGTGACTGCCTAATGTACTTCCAGCACATAATCACTTCTTCTTTTCTGTTAGGTGAATGCCTAATTTTTGGGGCCTGTACTGGCCTACAGTAAAATTTAATTTCATCAATTTTAAGCTGCTGTAAAAAGGCCTTAAAAAAAAATCAACAGATCTATCCCACAAAATAAGGATGTCGTCAATGTATCGACCCCAGAAAATAATGTGGGGGGTACACCGTTCACATTGTTCGCTGAACACTGCGGTGTCTTCCCACCAGCCCAGGAGGAGATTACCATAACTGGGCACACATGGGCTTCCCATCGCGGTCCCCCTGAGCTGGTAGAAAAAAACGACCATCAAAATTGTTGTGTAGGAGGATAAACTCCAAGATTTCTAATACATATTGATATTCCACCAGCTCAGGGGGACTGAGATGGGAAGCCCATGTGCGCCCAGTTTTGGTAATCTCCTGGGCTGGTGGGAAGACACCGTGGTGTTCAGCAAACAATGTGAACGGTGTACCTACCACATTATTTTCTAGGGTCGAAACATCGACAACATCCTGATTTTGTGGGATGGATCTGTTGATCTTCTTAAGGCCTTTATACAGCAGCTTAAAATTGATGAAATTAAATTTTACTGAAGGCCAGTACAGGCCCCAAAAATGTGTGTCCTATATTGTACGCCTCTAGTTCTAAGAAAATATTTAGTTGCCCTAAGGCCAAACGGATGCGGTATGCTGGTATATAATGCCTCAACATCAATTGAAGCCATATGGATATTCTCATCCATTGTAATATTCTCAATCTTCATCAACAGATCTGTGGTATCATGGTATCAAGTATGTAGGATGGTAAAGATGATACAAAGGGACTAAGGATCTCATCAATTCATGAGATAATGGAGTCAACTCCCGAGATGATCGGACGGCCTTTTAAGGGGGAGTACCCTTAACGTACTTTAGGAAGAGCATAAAAGGTGGGAATTATTAATTTAAATTCTTCACTCGAGATTACCTTATCCTCAAAGGCCCTAGTAACAAATGACCCCAGTCGACTGGAGAAGTCTTCAATAGGATTTTTTAGTAAAATCCCATACCAAGTTTTATCCTTCAGGAGGTCAAGGCACATATTCTGATACATGGGGTGATCCATTATTACCACATTTCCCCCTTTATCCGAGGGTTTGCATACAAGGAAAGGGTCAATTTCGAGAGCTTTCAGAGCATGTCATTCATCCCTATTGAGATTTTTTGTAATTAGTGAGTTGGTTGATGGGATAGTATCTAATTGTTTAACTACCAATTTATAGAACACATCAAGTACCTGAGTGTCCTGTGGAGGGGGCATTTTTGTACTCCTCTCCTTTAGGGAAGTGAAGGGTCCCTGTCCTGGGATCCGCTCACTATCCTCCAGTAGAGAACTTAGTACACAAACTCCCTCCAGGTCCTCATTCGAGATTCCTAAATATTTTACAGGTCTCATTGTCATGGGTCCTAAAAAATTTCTTCCATGTAAGTTTACGGATAAATAAATTGATATCCCTTATCCTGTTGTGGGCACGAAAGAAAGTCCCTTAGTCAAAACTACACACTCAGTTTTTGTTAATGATCGACTAGATAAATTATTTATCCAATTAGCCTGAGATGCTACTTTTGTTTCGGTAGTTGCGAGTTGGTAATTCCTTTTCTGTCCCTCAGTTGATTTAGGGGTACATTCATTCTATCCCTGTCTCTAAAAAAGAGGGGGAAGATGAAGAAAAGGCAGGTAAGCCAGAGGCCTGTATCACTACAGCGGCAGCTCTTTGAGGGGTTTCCATGCTTCCATTCCGCAAAAAAGTAGTGCATGCACTACTTTTTTGCGGTGCAGACTTTTGGATGTGGATCGCGGACCCCATTCAAGTGAATGGGTCCACGATCTGCATGCGGCTGCCCCACGGTTGTGCCCGTGCATTGTGGACCGCAATTTGCGGTCCGCAGCCCGGGCACTTAGTGCTTACACTCATGAGGATGAGCCCTAAGACAGTAACAGGGTTACCCATCTAAAAATATTTTTTCTCCAATTTCCTGTGAAAATTTTATTAACAATTTGAATAAAACCATATATACTCATTATTTCATCCTATAATAATTTTGCACTCAGCATGCTCACTGCAACACCAGATGCATGCTTTCAGGGATCTAGTTTTTAAAATGGGGTCATTTATAAGGGTTTTCTATCATTTTGCAGCTCAACGCCATTACATGTGTGCAATGGGGCCTGAACCATTTTCAGTTTATTATTTGAAAGGCTCCAAGTGCTCCTTTATGTTTCGGCCCTGCCGTGTGTCAAGACATGAGATTATTTACAAATGCCTAAACAGTCCAATAGAACCTATCTTGACCCAGGTGAAAATTAATACTTCACTTTTATTATGATATACACTAAAAACTAGACACTAGGTGTGTGCATGGTGCATATTTTGATTACTCTTAAACAAACCAAAAATAAAGGGGTGTTAAAAACACTGTCACCACTCCACTGATGGAGGTATAAATTGGTCGATTACTGGGGGCGAAGAGATGTGCACTATCTCTCACCCTTATCACTTTAGAGGCAGAAAACTGCCGTAACAGCGTTTGCAGTGTTATTGCCAGCTGAGTTAAGTTGTGGAACCACCCATGTGCTGCAGCAGGAGACTTGATGTATCAACCCACTACGGGATTAACGCATTGAACGTCTCATATACTCTCAGACTGACAGATGTGTTAGTGACAGTTAACACTGCAAGCGGATATAGCACACAGTATTGAATGCCGTGTCTAACTGATCAGTGAACCAAGCATAGGAATGTAGGCCAGCCGGACTACTATTTGCTGGTTAGGAGTGGAGTGGTGCGCAGCATTTAAAAACTAAAAACTGCCCCTCGACATGTTTCACCAGTATTCTGGCTTCTTCAGGGGTAAATGGGCAGCCATGAGTGACCCCATCCGACTGGAGGATTAAATACGGTGTGGAGATTGACAGATTTTCTGTCCTATCACCTACAGGGCAAGAACGCTCAGCCAACCAATAGTGTCTAAGACCACACTCCCGCAAGATGAGTAAAGCACTAGACACCGTCGCCTCCTATGTGCATCATCGGTGACGTGCTGTACTCGGCATACCTGCGCGAACACTTAGAGCTCCACAGCTCATGCTATGGGACTGCGCTTGCGCTGCGCTACATGTGGCTGCGCACAGACTATGAACCTCCAAAAAGGAAGACCTGCGCAGAGAAAGGCTGCACTAGCACTTAGAGGTAAAGACCGCTGTTATTAGAAATGCACACGTGCTGCGCAGTAAAGTGATGTGCATGAACTCTGCCTAATGGAAGTGCTGCGCAGAGCAACTCAATACCAGAAAACAACTGATCAGTTTTATCCCCATGCATTCTGAATGGAGAGTAATCCGTTCAGGATGCATCAGGATGTCTTCAGTCTTTTTGTCTTTTCAGGACAGAGATAATACCGCAGCATGCTGTGGTTTTATCTTCGTCCAAAGTTCCGGAACACTTGCCGGAATGCCGGATCTGGCATTTTTTCCATTGAAATGCATTAATGCAGATCTGGCCCCGGCAAAACAGATCAGTTTTTGTGGTCTGCACATGCTCAGACCGCAAACAAAATGAAAAAAATAAATGCTGGATCCGTTACTCCGGATGACACCGGAGAGACGGATCCGGCATTTCAATGCATTTGTCAGGGATGCCAGTGTGAAAGTACCCTAAGGGGTTAAGGGCACACTAGACACAACACTATATGCACACAGATATGCACAATGGTCAGATATGCAAATGGTATTATCAGAGTTAGGCCTCATGCACACGACCATATTTTGTTTCCGTGTCCGATCCGTTTTTTTTGCGGATAGGATGCGGACCCATTAATTTCAATGTGTGCTGTCCGCATCAGTATGTCTGTTCCGTTGCTCCGCAAAAAAAATTGTGTATGTCCTATTTTTTTCTAGTTTGCGGACAAGGATAGGCATTAGTACAATGGATCCGCAAAAAAAACGGATTCTCAAAAAAATGGATCGCAAAACACATACGGTCGTGTCAGGGGCGTACACAGAAATCATTGGGCCCCATAGCAAGAATTTAGATTGGGCCCCAATGCCCGTTCCTAATCCCTCCTACTATGCACCCTGGCTCCTCTCACTACCCTCCCTAACTTCTCCCCTGCCCCACCTCATGCAGAAGTATTTTGTTCTACAAAATGGCAGTACTCATGCCGGATCCCAACAGACCCATTAGGCTACTTTCACACTTGCGGCAGGACGGATCCGACAGGCTGTTCACCATGTCGGATCCATCCTGTGGCTATTTCGCCGTGCCGCCGGACCGCCGCTCCGTCCCCATTGACTATATGGTGCACGGCGAAAGTCGCCGGACTAAAAAGTCAGACATGCAGTACCTTTTAGTCCGGCGGCTTTCGCCGTGCACCGCCATCCTGCGCCAGAGCTCCGCCCCGTTATAGTCAATGGGGGCGGAGCGGCGGTCGCGCTAAATAGCCGCAGGACGGATCCGACATGGTGAACAGCCTGTCGGATCCGTCCTGCCGCAAGTGTGAAAGTAGCCTTATAGAGAATGGGATCTGATAGGTCCTGGCGGTGTTCAGCATATATTGACAAGAATCTGGGGCGTTACATGATGTAATACCACCCAACTTTCCTGCTGTCCAGCATGGCACATGCACATGCGCATAGACATGAGAAAAGTTTGAGGAAGCGAGTGCCCCCCTTCCCATATCCTCTGTGTCATGCAGGACAGCTGGGAGACACTGTCATTACTCGCTATCCTGCATGACACAAGTGCAGAGACAGGAGTCTCTGGGAAAGCTGGGTGCCCCCCTCCCCCCTGCCTTTCCATGTTCTTATTATCTGCATTTATGCCTTGCAGGATAGCAGGAAATCTGAGGGACATCACATGATGTAATAGCACCCAGCTTTTCTGCTGTCCTGCATGGCACATGTGGAGAGACATGAGAATAGTCTGAGAAAGCTGAGTGACACAGCTCCCACCTCCCCTCATATCTTCTCCTGCCTCTGCACTTGTGCCATGCAGGACATCAGGAAAGCCGAGTCACATTACATAATAGCACCCAGCTTTCCTCCTGTTCTGAATGACATATGTGCAGAGGAATAGCCTGGGAAAGCTGAGTTCTTTTGTTCTTTCTAGAAGAGCAGCTTGGCCTCCCAGAAGGTGGTCATCCTGTCAGTGGAGCTTGCTTCCAGCTTGGCTGATGCGAGTGTGAAAAGTAAATGCTTTATGCTTTGAGGCAGGGCCACCTGTTTCCTCTGTCAACTACCCCTCACTCAGGCAGTAAATGGACAGGCATTAAATGATAACTCCACATATTCCGCACACCTTGTTCATAATCTGAACAATAATAGGACATATTAAATTTATTAGCGAAACGGAAATAGAATGCACATTTCTGTTTTTTGCTGCCCCATTGAAGTGAAAGTTACCGCACATGGGCCGCTAAAAAATGGAATGGACATGGGGAAAAAAATGTCCAATCTAACTCAAAATTACAATATAGGTGGCAAATGGAGATCTAGGTTTCATGCAAAAGACCACATCAATATTGCAGTCCGAAAGCTGAGGACACGTTGACTTTAATGGGTCCACGGTTTTACAGATCCGCAATTTGTGAACCATAAGACAGATACGGTCATGTGCATGGGGCCTAAGAGGTTATCTATCAAATCAAAGTCATTTTATCTAAGAGGGCTCTAGAAAAGCAAGTCACTGATGAAGTCATTTGAATTCTGCTGAGTCACCTTTCATATGGGAGGTGACTCTTGACACTTCTGGCAAACAGCTTTTTTTTGCCGGGCTATGCCATGACCAACATTATAGGAGCTACTAGCCTTGATAATCCATTCGGAATCCAACAGAAAAAAAAAAAAAAAACCTTTGTAGGAAATCAGAGGCATATAGAGGAGCTCATGCATCATTATGGAAGTCCTGTACAAAATGGAGCCATGTTATGGCTTTATGCATGAGCCCTTGGAAACTTTTTGTGGTAATTTGATCATTTGAAAGCCATCAATCTTTAAAGCGGGTTTCCAAGACTTAAATACTGATGACCTATCCTCAGGATAAGTCATCAGTATGTGATCAGTGAGGGATTGACATCCGGCACCCCGCCGATCTGCAGTCTTCTCACAGCTTTCCCTAGGCCAGTGATGACACATTCGTCGGCCACGTGGCTTAGGCGCAGCTCAGCACCATTCAAGTGAATGCAGTACCAAGCACAGTAGCTATACTATATACGGCGCTGAGCTTGTTAAGCACGGAAGAGCCTGTGGCACTCACAGGAGCACCGCTGCCTTCTCAAACAGCTGATCGGCGGGGGTCCCAGGTGTTCGACCCCCATCGATCAGATACTAATGACCAATCCTGAGGAGATGATAGGTCATCAGTTACAGGGCTCATGTACATGAACGTATTTTTTGTCCATGTCCATTTTTTTGCGGTCCTTATGCGGAACCACTAATTTCAATGGGGCCGCAAGAAAATGGAAATGACTCAGTATGCATTCCATATTATTGTCCATTTTGCAGACAAGGATAGACATTGTTACAATGCGTCCTCAAAAAAAACCATATATAACATGGACATCACATGGATGTCATCCATTTTTTTTGAGGATCCATGTTTTACGGACCGTGAAGTACATACAGTTGTGTGCATGAGCCCTTAAAGTCTTGGAAAACCCCTTTCATTCCTAAGATCAAGGCATTTGCAAATCAGTATCCATGGCGAGTATTTCAATGTAATAGAAATGAGAAAAATGTAATGGTCACACAAGCTGATGTATATATCAACTGAGGGTGAAAACAATTGCCGTAAATTATTCACTATCCTTACAGAAAATCTGAATTTTAAAAAAGCTACTAACCCCTACAATAAACATAAAAAAGCCCTTGAAGCACTACAGTGCCATAGGTAGCATAGTATTATATAATCTCTCATTATAGTCTTATTGTGTTAAAACCAAATCCAAATGTTGGTATAAGGGATCTGCATAGGCCTCCTCTATGGTATATTTAATAGTGGCCATATTATCTTCTAGCTTGCTATCCACTCTGAAGTGAGTCACTTTGGGCAAAATACATTAGACTTTAAAAGCAGCAATTTAAGTCAAATCACTGGTTGTTAGTTTCAGACTGTGGTTATTGTGCTTTAAAGATATTTATGTGGATATCACCCTACTTTTATGGAATATAGCTGTTCCTGAAGGTGACAATTGGCCTTTAGTTATTTCATTCTGTTGTCTTTCTGGGTTTCTTCATACAAGACATGAATGATTGTAAATTCATCTACCAAAGCTTCTTGCTGTAATGCATCCTGAATGGAAATGGGATATTGTGAAAGTCCCATAATTTATGTAAAATCACATATCTGCAAACAGCAGAGTTCGTCGCTGGAGGGTGCAGGAAAATGTAGCTTGATCTCTTATCTTAATCAATTATAATATCCAGTGGTCAAGGATTAAGGTTAGTCTATTATCTCAAGTTCATATAGCATGCAGTTGTTTGAATCTTGTGGTTTTGCAATATTGTTAAATGTAGAAAATTATGAAAAATTACAAGCAACTGTGTAAGAATGAATTTAGTAATTATGGTGATCCCAAACAGCTTGACAAAGTAGTGGTAAGTCTTGGGGAGAGGGGGGTACTGTTTCTGCTTGTGGCAAGCTCCACAGTTGGCCTAGGAAGTCTTAAAGGCCAGGTAATACGTGGGAAAAACATATGGAGTGTTATGGCGGCTTTCCAGACCCTCACATGTCCCTTTATCTGGGGAGAGAATGGGTGCCATATCTCTTTCCATGCTGTAGCCTTCAGGGACACAGTGACCCAGACCCGCTGGCCGGCTCTCCTTTGCCGGCTTGCAGGGTCCCGGCATCTGGAATCCAGTGTATCTTTTAGTGGTTCAGGCCACGTCCTGCACTCCTCTTCCTGGTCTTCTGATACTGCCCCTAAGGGTCCATTTACATCTCTGCAGTGTTTTGCAGTTCCGCAAAACACCGGACCAGCACCCCAATAGAAATGCCTATTCTTATCCACAGCTACGGACAAGAATAGGACATGTTCTATTTGTTTGCAGAGCCGCGGACTGGAAATGCAGATGCGGACAGCACACTGTGTGCTGTCCGCATCTTTTCCATCCCTATTGAAAATGAATGGGTCCGTACCCGTTCCGGATCATTTCGGAACGGATTTGGACCGAAAGTGTAGACGTCTGAATGGAGCCTAAGGGAGCGCAGCAGTTTCCCCATCCTAAACGGCCTGCAATTGCACACCTTAATCTTCCCCAGTGCGAGGGTACCTAAGCAATAGGTTTATTGCATCTTGCTAGTCTTAGTGAAGGTGTGCTTTTCTGCTTGTTTGCCCGTGTTCCAAACTCTGTCTGTTTAAAGACTATGACCGTCCACTACCTGCACTAACTTCTGACTGTTTACCATAGTGACGCACAGCTGCCTGCCCTGACCTTGGACTTTTTATACGGATACACACAGACTCTGTTTTCCCTGACCTTGGCCTGTTTCCTGACTAGCAGTATTGCCTGTTCCCCTGGTGATTTGCACTGAAATCTCTGACCCTCATAGGTCAGCTGCCAACTAAACCGGGACTATTCTAAGAGGTAGCAGCCTGGTGGCTCCCCTGCATTAAAGACCAGTCAAAGTCCTAAGTCAAACTGGTTCATTTGCACAGTTGTTCCACAGCTTCTGTTTGTTACTTGCAGATTTGTTCTCTTCTGAGAGAAAGAAAACTTTCTCTGTAGTGCCACCTACTGGAGGTAGCTACAGTCCCTGACTAACCCTTTAACAGGCCTTGCAACATGACTCAGGCTATCAACCAAACAAAAAGACAAGGCTTATTGGGTATTGAACGTTCTTAGTCATGGTGTAGCTACCTCCACTAGGTGTACAGTAGCTATATTGTTGTACTGTTCTGCCTTCATACACATTCACACAGTATGCAGTCTGACATTTAACATAAACTATTCCTGTCTTCCAAATAAGAGGACTTGTCTTTGTAATCTAACTTGTTGATTGGCAAAACAGGATTGTTTGGTAAAACTACAAGAATACAAATAGCAAGTATAAGTAGAGATGGCATGTACTATAACAGGCATGCTCAACCTGCGGCCCTCCAGCTGTTGCAAAACTACAACTCCCAGCATACCCGAACAGCTTACAGCTATCAGCTTACAGTTATCAGCCTACAGCAGGGCATGGTGGGAGTTGCAGTTTTAGAACAGCTGGAGGGCCGCAGGTTGAGCATGCCTGTACTATAACATTTGCATTAACACTGAAGCACATGGTAAAATGGGTGCCTGTACATAAGATTACATGTCTAGCTTACAGTAGTAACAACTCCCTGAGTAACAGTTACAACTAGCTGAACAGCTCTGCATAACATAATATCCCTGAAACAAAGGTAGATCTCTCACCATATATGCTTTTACAAGGATAGTGAAGTTTAAGAAGGAGATATGCAACAGGACAGCTCTGCTGATGTGTCCTGGAGACTGGAGACTTCTCTTTCCCAGAATGCTTTGCACTCTCTCAGTGCAGTGCACCACCCACAAGGCAGTAGTCTTTGTAACAGGAAAAACAAAGTGTAATACAACTTAACACTGCTAGATAGTGCCATAAGCACATTAAACACTTTAGAAATACAAAGACTGAGGCGGACGTGATCTGAAATGATTCTCTAACTCAGCTGGGCAGAACATGTACATAGGAGACAGTATCACAGCCCAACTCTCTCCTTTTCACAGGTGTATAATATCTATCTATCTATCTATCTATCTATCTATCAGGTGGCATTACAGGGACAGTTTTCTTTCTCTTGTTTCTCTTGGAAGAGAGTTCATCTGCATAGAGTAATGTTAAACCAAAAATATCCAGAAATAAATATTCTTCATATTTTGTTATTTAAAGAGGACCTATCACCTCTCCTGACATCTCGGTTTTAGTAACTAATTGCATTCTCCATGAAGTAACAATTCTGGAGAATATTTTCTTATACTGCTACGTTTTGCTATTCCTCTGTTATTCCTACTATAAGTTTATTAAGGAATTGGCAGCAGTCTGCAATAAAGGTCTATTGGGGGTGGGTTTACCAGCTAGTAGCATCTCCCTGCACAGTCTGACACGGCCAGCGCTGATCGGAAAGTGTCACACTGTGCAGGGATGGAACATACCTCCAACGGGTTAGGCTACTTTTTTACTAGCGTTTTGGCTTTCCGTTTGTGAGAACCGTTCAGGGCTCTCAAAAGCGGTCAAAAACTGATCAGTTTTGCCCTAATGCATTCTGAATGGAAAAGGATCCGCTTAGAATGCATCAGTTTGCCTTCGTTTAGTCATCATTCTGCTCTGGAGGCGAACACCAAAACGCTGCCTGCAGCATTTTGCTGTCCGCCTGACGAAGCTGAGCCAAATGGATCCGCCCCGACACACAATGTAAGTCAATGGGGACGGATCCGTTTTCTTCGACACAATCTGGCACAATAGAAAACGGATCCGTCCCCCATTGAAGACATAATACAACCTGATCTGTTCATGACGGATACATGCGGTTGTATTATTGTAACAAAAGCTTTTTTGCAGATCCATGACGGATCCGCAAAATACGCAAGTGTGAAAGTAGCCTAACATGGACCTTCACTGCAGGCTTCAGGCAATGAATTTATAAAATTCTGGTAGAAATAATGGGGTGGGAGGGAGGGGGACTTTCTCCCTGCAGCTTACACTCAGACAGTACTGTGCTGCTGTCTTAGAGTGAGCTGTTCAAAAGGACACCCCCCTGATCCATTAAAGGACCCTGTTAAGGGGGCAGGACCCTGTGGAGGTCACTGTCAAGGGGGTGGTATGCTGTGAAAGTCACTGTTAAAGGGGAAGGCTGCTGTAAAGGTCAAAGTTAAGGGGGTGGGCTGCTGTAGAGGTCCAATTTTAGGGGACAGGGCACTATGGGGGGGTCAGTGTTAAGGAGTGGGTGGCTGTGGAGGTCACTGTTTTGGGGGCGGGGTGCTGTAGATGTTATAGTGCAGGGCTGGCCAATCTGCGGCTCTCCAGCTGTTGCAAAACTACAACTCCCAGCATGCCTAGACTACTTACAGCTATCAGCCTACAGCAGGGCATGGTGGGAAATGTAGTTTTACAACAGCTGGAGAACCGCAGGTTGGCTAGCCCTGTTATAGTGGATAGTGTTGATATCTTTTAACGACACACACAAACATTAAATGAAATAGATTAAATATACCCGAGCGAAGCCGGGTCCTTCAGCTAGTTCCATATAAATGTAAGTTTGCACATAGACTAATATATGAGAAGCAAGTGCAGGTATATTTGGCTGGGTCATCTAAAATTTTCTGTACCTCTAACTGGCTCTAGATCTCTAGGTAGATGAGCGGGTCCAGAAAAAGTGTTCAAATTGAAAAAGTTTAGCCAACACTTTTGCTTCTTGGCTATACTTAGATGATAGATCTAGTCTAGGTTGTATGGGATTAGAGAAACATGGCTACTTTTTCCCCCTAGGAACAGCGCCAAACATGTCCACAGGCTGTATGTGGTACTGTAACTCTTAAAACACCAAAAAATTAATACCATAAGTATCTCACATGGAATCATCCATACATCACCTATAACGCAAAAAAAACTACCACGCAAGTAAATATTGTAAATTAAATACTTTATTAGAAATACATATACAACACATTAATTGACAACACAAAATCGAATATGGCACCTCCCGCTCATCACTAGTGTTTGAGACTATAAGGCCCTGTGTACATGACTGTATATGTGGCGTCTGCATTTTTTGCAGACCCTTTGAGTTCAATGGGTCCATGGTCCATATTTTGCATAGGATAAGTTGTATCTTTTTGCAGAACGGACATAAGGATGAGAAAGGATGCCCATTCTGCAAAAAGATAGAACATATGGTTGTGTGCAATAGGCCTAAACAGGAACCTGTAACATTAATTCAATATGAAAATCCTCCCCAGCCAACATTGCATTTGAGAATTACTAGCGTGAGCAAACACATTAACATAGTAACATAGTTTATAAGGCTGAAAAAAGACATCTGTCCATCTAGTTTGGCCTGTTATCCTGCAAGTTGATCCAGAGAAAGGCAAAAAAAAATAATTTCCTCACTTTAGGGGAAAAAATTCCTTCCTGACTCCAATCAGGCAATCAGAATAACTCCCTGGATCAACGACCCCTCTCTAGTAACTATAGCCTGTAATATTATTACACTACAGAAATACATCCAGGCCCCTCTTGAACTCTTTTAGTGAACTCATCATCACCACCTCCTCAGGCAGAGAGTTCCATAGTCTCGCTGCTCTTACAGTTAGGGATGAGCGAACTCGAACTGTATAGTTCGGGTTCGTACCGAATTTTGGGGTGTCCGTGACACGGACCCGAACCCGGACATTTTCGTAAAAGTCCGGGTTCGGGTTCAGTGTTCGTCGCTTTCTTGGCGCTTTTGTGACGCTTTCTTGGCGCTTTTTGAAAGGCTGCAAAGCAGCCAATCAACAAGCGTCATACTACTTGCCCCAAGAGGCCGTCACAGCCATGCCTACTATTGGCATGGCTGTGATTGGCCAGAGCACCATGAGACCCAGCCTCTATTTAAGCTGGAGTCACATAGCGCCGCCCGTCACTCTGCTCTGATCAGCATAGGGAGAGGTTGCGGCTGCGACAGTAGGGCGAGATTAGGCTGATTAACTCCTCCAAAGGACTTTATTAATTGATCGATCTGCAGCTGTGGATCATTGAGCTGCTGATACTCAATTGCTCACTGTTTTTAGGCTGCCCAGACCGTTTGTCAGTCACTTTTTTCTGGGGTGATCGGCGGCCATTTTGTGTCTTGTGGTGCGCCAGCACAAGCTGCGACCAAGTGCATTTAACCCTCAATGGTGTGGTTGTTTTTTGGCTAAAGCCTACATCAGGGTGAAGCTGTCACACCAAGTGCATTTAACCAGCAATAGTCTGTTTATTTTTTGGCCATATACTACATCAGGGGCAAGCTGCGCCTGTCACCAAGTGCATTTAACCCTCAATGGTGTGGTTGTTTTTTGGCTAAAGCCTACATCAGGGTGAAGCTGTCACACCAAGTGCATTTAACCAGCAATAGTCTGTTTATTTTTTGGCCATATACTACATCAGGGGCAAGCTGCGCCCGTCACCAAGTGCATTTAACCCTCAGTAGTGTGGTTGGTCAAGCTGTCACACCAAGTGCATTTAACCAGCAATAGTCTGTTCATTTTTTGGCCATATACTACATCAGGGGCAAGCTGCGCCCGTCACCAAGTGCATTTAACCCTCAGTAGTGTGGTTGGTCAAGCTGTCACACCAAGTGCATTTAACCAGCAATAGTGTGGTTATTTTTTGGCCATATCCCAGTCTAATTCTGTCAGTAAATCCATACCGGTCACCCAGCGCCTAAATACTAGGCCTCAAATTTATATCCCGCTAAATCTGTCGTTACCGCTGTACTGTTCTGGCTGGGCAAGTTATTTAGTGTCCGTCAAAGCACATTTTTTGTTCTGGGTTGAAAAACAATTCCCAATTTAGCAATTTCCTAATTTAGTGGTTTCTGCTGTATCACAGCTATTTGAAATCTATCCCTAAAAGGGTATATAATATTCAAGGTGCACATAGGGTCATTCAGAATAACTTCACACATACGCTACTGTGCATTTCCAAGTCTAATTCTGTCAGTAAATCCATACCGGTAACCCAGCGCCTAAATACTAGGCCTCAAATTTATATCCCGCTAAATCTGTCGTTACCGCTGTACTGTTCTGGCTGGGCAAGTTATTTAGTGTCCGTCAAAGCACATTTTTTGTTCTGGGTTGAAAAACAATTCCCAATTTAGCAATTTCCTAATTTAGTGGTTTCTGCTGTATCACAGCTATTTGAAATCTATCCCTAAAAGGGTATATAATATTCAAGGTGCACATAGGGTCATTCAGAATAACTTCACACACACGCTACTGTGCATTTCCAAGTCTAATTCTGTCAGTAAATCCATACCGGTCACCCAGCGCCTAAATACTAGGCCTCAAATTTATATCCCGCTAAATCTGTCGTTACCGCTGTACTGTTCTGGCTGGGCAAGTTATTTAGTGTCCGTCAAAGCACATTTTTTGTTCTGGGTTGAAAAACAATTCCCAATTTAGCAATTTCCTAATTTAGTGGTTTCTGCTGTATCACAGCTATTTGAAATCTATCCCTAAAAGGGTATATAATATTCAAGGTGCACATAGGGTCATTCAGAATAACTTCACACACACGCTACTGTGCATTTCCAAGTCTAATTCTGTCAGTAAATCCATACCGGTAACCCAGCGCCTAAATACTAGGCCTCAAATTTATATCCCGCTAAATCTGTCGTTACCGCTGTACTGTTCTGGCTGGGCAAGTTATTTAGTGTCCGTCAAAGCACATTTTTTGTTCTGGGTTGAAAAACAATTCCCAATTTAGCAATTTCCTAATTTAGTGGTTTCTGCTGTATCACAGCTATTTGAAATCTATCCCTAAAAGGGTATATAATATTCAAGGTGCACATAGGGTCATTCAGAATAACTTCACACACACGCTACTGTGCATTTCCAAGTCTAATTCTGTCAGTAAATCCATACCGGTCACCCAGCGCCTAAATACTAGGCCTCAAATTTATATCCCGCTAAATCTGTCGTTACCGCTGTACTGTTCTGGCTGGGCAAGTTATTTAGTGTCCATCAAAGCACATTTTTTGTTCTGGGTTGAAATACAATTCCCAATTTAGCAATTTCATAATTTAGTGGTTTCTGCTATATCAGAGCTATTTGAAATCTATCCCTAAAAGGGTATATAATATTCAAGGTGCACATAGGGTCATTCAGAATAACTTCACACACACGCTACTGTGCATTTCCAAGTCTAATTCTGTCAGTAAATCCATACCGGTCACCCAGCGCCTAAATACTAGGCCTCAAATTTATATCCCGCTAAATCTGTCGTTACCGCTGTACTGTTCTGGCTGGGCAAGTTATTTAGTGTCCGTCAAAGCACATTTTTTGTTCTGGGTTGAAATACAATTCCCAATTTAGCAATTTCATAATTTAGTGGTTTCTGCTATATCAGAGCTATTTGAAATCTATCCCTAAAAGGGTATATAATATTCAAGGTGCACATAGGGTCATTCAGAATAACTTCACACACACGCTACTGTGCATTTCCAAGTCTAATTCTGTCAGTAAATCCATACCGGTCACCCAGCGCCTAAATACTAGGCCTCAAATTTATATTCAGCTGAATTTGAATACAATACATTGGGCCAAATAATATTTTTGTTGTTGTGGTGAACGATAACAATGAGGAAAACATCTAGTAAGGGACGCGGACGTGGACATGGTCGTGGTGGTGTTAGTGGACCCTCTGGTGCTGGGAGAGGACGTGGCCGTTCTGCCACATCCACACGTCCTAGTGTACCAACTACCTCAGGTCCCAGTAGCCGCCAGAATTTACAGCGATATATGGTGGGGCCCAATGCCGTTCTAAGGATGAGCAGGTACAGGCATAAGTCAATTGGGTGGCCGACAGTGGATCCAGCACGTTCACATTATCTCCCACCCAGTCTTCTGCAGAAAGCGCACAGATGGCGCCTGAAAACCAACCCCATCAGTCTCTTACATCACCTCCAAGCATACCAGGGAAACTGTCTCAGCCTCAAGTTATGCAGCAGTCTCTTATGCTGTTTGAAGACTCCGCTGGCAGGGTTTCCCAAGGGCATCCACCTAGCCCTTCCCCAGCGGTGAAAGACATAGAATGCACTGACGCACAACCACTTATGTTTCCTGATGATGAGGACATGGGAATACCACCTCAGCATGTCTCTGATGATGACGAAACACAGGTGCCAACTGCTGCGTCTTTCTGCAGTGTGCAGACTGAACAGGAGGTCAGGGATCAAGACTGGGTGGAAGACGATGCAGGGGACGATGAGGTCCTAGACCCCACATGGAATGAAGGTCGTGCCACTGACTTTCACAGTTCGGAGGAAGAGGCAGTGGTGAGACCGAGCCAACAGCGTAGCAAAAGAGGGAGCAGTGGGCAAAAGCAGAACACCCGCCGCCAAGAGACTCCGCCTGCTACTGACCGCCGCCATCTTGGACCGAGCACCCCAAAGGCAGCTTCAAGGAGTTCCCTGGCATGGCACTTCTTCAAACAATGTGCTGACGACAAGACCCGAGTGGTTTGCACGCTGTGCCATCAGAGCCTGAAGCGAGGCATTAACGTTCTGAACCTTAGCACAACCTGCATGATCAGGCACCTGCATGCAAAGCATGAACTGCAGTGGAGTAAACACCTTAAAACCAAGGAAGTCACTCAGACTCCCCCTGCTACCTCTTCTGCTGCTGCCGCCTCGGCCTCTTCCTCTGCCTCTGGAGGAACGTTGGCACCTGCCGCCCATCAAACAGGGGATGTACCACCAACACCACCACCACCTCCGTCACCAAGCATCTCAACCATGTCACACGGCAGCGTTCAGCTCTCCATCTCACAAACATTTGAGAGAAAGCGTAAATTCCCACCTAGCCACCCTCGATCCCTGGCCCTGAATGCCAGCATTTCTAAACTACTGGCCTATGAAATGCTGTCATTTAGGCTGGTGGACACAGACAGCTTCAAACAGCTCATGTCGCTTGCTGTCCCACAGTATGTTGTTCCCAGCCGGCACTACTTCTCCAAGAGAGCCGTGCCTTCCCTGCACAACCAAGTATCCGATAAAATCAAGTGTGCACTGCGCAACGCCATCTGTGGCAAGGTCCACCTAACCACAGATACGTGGACCAGTAAGCACGGCCAGGGACGCTATATCTCCCTAACTGCACGCTGGGTAAATGTAGTGGCAGCTGGTCCCCAGGCGGAGAGCTGTTTGGCGCACGTCCTTCCGCCGCCAAGGATCGCAGGGCAACATTCTTTGCCTCCTGTTGCCACCTCCTCCTACTCGACTTCCTCCTCCTCTTCTTCCACCTGCTCATCCAGTCAGCCACACACCTTCACCACCAACTTCAGCACAGCCCGGGGTAAACGTCAGCAGGCCATTCTGAAACTCATATGTTTGGGGGACAGGCCCCACACCGCACAGGAGTTGTGGCAGGGTATAGAACAACAGACCGACGAGTGGTTGCTGCCGGTGAGCCTCAAGCCCGGCCTGGTGGTGTGTGATAATGGGCGAAATCTCGTTGCAGCTCTGGGACTAGCAAGTTTGACGCACATCCCTTGCTTGGCGCATGTGCTGAATTTGGTGGTGCAGAAGTTCATTCACAACTACCCCGACATGTCAGAGCTGCTGCATAAAGTGCGGGCCGTCTGTTCGCGCTTCCGGCGTTCACATCCTGCTGCTGCTCGCCTGTCTGCGCTACAGCGTAACTTCGGCCTTCCCGCTCACCGCTTCATATGCGACGTGCCCACCAGGTGGAACTCCACCTTGCACATGCTGGACAGACTGTGCGAGCAGCAGCAGGCCATAGTGGAGTTTCAGCTGCAGCACGCACGGGTCAGTCGCACTACAGAACAGCACCACTTCACCACCAATGACTGGGCCTCCATGCGAGACCTGTGTGCCCTGTTGCGCTGTTTCGTGTACTCCACTAACATGGCCAGTGGCGATGACGCCGTTATCAGCGTTACAATACCACTTCTATGTCTCCTTGAGAAAACACTTAGGGCGATGATGGAAGAGGAGGTGGCCCAGGAGGCGGAGGAAGAGGGGTCATTTTTAGCACTTTCAGGCCAGTCTCTTCGAAGTGACTCAGAGAGAGGTTTTTGGCAACAGCAGAGGCCAGGTACAAATGTGGCCAGCCAGGGCCTACTACTGGAGGACGAGGAGGACGAGGATGAGGAGGAGGTGGAGGAGGATGAGGATGAAGCATGGTCACAGCGGGGTGGCACCCAACGCAGCTCGGGTCCATCACTGGTGCGTGGCTGGGGGGAAAGGCAGGACGATGACGATACGCCTCCCACAGAGGACAGCTTGTCCTTACCCCTGGGCAGCCTGGCACACATGAGCGACTACATGCTGCAGTGCCTGCGCAACGACAGCAGAGTTGCCCACATTTTAACGTGTGAGGACTACTGGGTTGCCACCCTGCTGGATCCACGCTACAAAGACAATGTGCCCACCTTACTTCCTGCACTGGAGCGTGATAGGAAGATGCGCGAGTACAAGCGCACGTTGGTAGACGCGCTACTGAGAGAATTCCCAAATGTCACAGGGGAACAAGTGGAAGGCCAAGTCAGAGGAGGAGCAAGAGGTCGCCAAGGCAGCTGTGTCACGGCCAGCTCCTCTGAGGGCAGGGTTAGCATGGCAGAGATGTGGAAAAGTTTTGTCACACGCCACAGCTAACTGCACCACCACCTGATACGCAATGTGTTAGCAGGAGGCAACATTTCACTAATATGGTGGAACAGTACGTGTGCACATCCCTCCACGTACTGACTGATGGTTCGGACCCATTCAACTACTGGGTCTCTAAATTGTCCACGTGGCCAGAGCTAGCCTTTTATGCCTTGGAGGTGCTGGCCTGCCCGGCGGCCAGCGTTTTGTCTGAACGTGTATTCAGCACGGCAGGGGGTGTCATTACAGACAAACGCAGCCGCCTGTCTACAGCCAATGTGGACAAGCTGACGTTCATAAAAATGAACCAGGCATGGATCCCACAGGACCTGTCCGTCCCTTGTCCAGATTAGACATTAACTACCTCCCCTTAACCATATATTATTGTACTCCAGGGCACTTCCTCATTCAATCCTATTTTTATTTTCATTTTACCATTATATTGCGAGGCTACCCAAATTTGAATGAACCTCTCCTCTGTCTGGTTGTCGGGGCTTAAATATATGCCAATGGACTGTTCCAATGTTGGGTGACGTGAAGCCTGATTCTCTGCTATGATATGAAGACTGATTCTCTGCTGATATGAAGCCAGATTGTCTGTTACGGGACCTCTCTCCTCTGCCTGGGTGCTGGGCCTAAATTTATGAAAATGGACTCTTACAGTGGTGGGTGACGTGAAGCCTGATTCTCTGCTATGACATGCAGACTGATTCTCTGCTGACATGAAGCCAGATTGTCTGTTACGGGACCTCTCTCCTCTGCCTGGGTGCTGGGCCTAAATTTATGAAAATGGACTGTTGCAGTGGTGGCTGACGAGAAGCCTGATTCTCTGCTATGACATGCAGACTGATTCTCTGCTGACATGAAGCCAGATTGTCTGTTACGGGACCTCTCTCCTCTGCCTGGGTGCTGGGCCTAAATTTATGACAATGGACTGTTGCAGTGGTGGCTGAAGTGAAGCCTGATTCTCTGCTATGACATGAAGACTGATTCTCTGCTGACATGAAGCCAGATTGTATGTTACGGGACCTCTCTCCTCTGCCTGGGTGCTGGGCCTAAATTTATGAAAATGGACTCTTACAGTGGTGGGTGACGTGAAGCCTGATTCTCTGCTATGACATGCAGACTGATTCTCTGCTGACATGAAGCCAGATTCTCTGTTAAGGGACCTCTCTCCTCTGCCTGGGTGCTGGGCCTAAATATATGCCAATAAACTTTTGCACTGGTGGCTGACGTGAAGCCTGATTGTCTGTTACGGGACCTCTCTCCTCTGCCTGGGTGCTGGGCCTAAATATCTGACAATGGACTGTTGCATTGGTGGCTGACGTGAAGCCTGATTCTCTGTTACGGGACCTCTCTCCTCTGCCTGGGTGCCGGGGCCTAAATATCTGAGAATGGACTGTTCCATTGGTGGGTGACGTGAAGCCAGATTCTCTGCTATGGGACCTCTCTCCAATTGATTTTGGTTAATTTTTATTTATTTAATTTTTATTTTAATTCATTTCCCTATCCACATTTGTTTGCATGGGATTTACCTACATGTTGCTGCCTTTTGCAGCCCTCTAGCCCTTTCCTGGGCTGTTTTACAGCCTTTTTAGTTCCGAAAAGTTCGGGTCCCCATTGACTTCAATGGGGTTCGGGACGAAGTTCGGATCGGGTTCGGATCCCGAACCCGAACATTTCCGGGAAGTTCGGCCGAACTTCTCGAACCCGAACATCCAGGTGTTCGCTCAACTCTACTTACAGTCAATAATCCTCTTCTATGTTTGTGTAGAAACCTTCTTTCCTCCAGACGCAACGCAAAAAAAAACTACCACACAAGTAAATATTGTAAATTAAATACTTTATTAGAAATACATATACAAGACATTAATTATATTCTAAAATACATAAAGCAGCAACCATGAGAACACTGGAGTGTATCAGAAAATTAAAAGGTAGGCTCCAGACCACAAGGGACTAGCGTACTAACAGATAGCAGCATCAATATATGGGGCTCATATAGCAACCGTGCATCCATCAATTGCAATCCACCGCACAACACTAAAGACGTGAAGGCGGTGATATTCCTATGCACATCTAAAGTGTAATGCTGCTAAGGGAAAGGTCACATCAGATAAAACATATTACTGACCCAGTCTGGAGCGGCCGCCTGACGATCGTTTCGCTTTTCACTTCCTCTCGGGGCATGTAACTCTGTCTCACTCATTGCAATGGAACTGGACTGCAAGCCAAAGCTTATGGTTGTGTTCTGTATGGCTGCAAAGCATTCTGGTAATTGTAGTTCAATACCTTATGACGATGGGCCCGGAGTGTGCTTTCATGTCAATTAATCATTGGATAAGCATATAGAAAATTATTGTTCTCAATAAAAACGGTTTGCTGGTAAAAGGAGTGCATATTTCAATGTTGACACCAAGCTGATGATGAATTCTTTATTATTGTTGAAGAAATAGTTGTCAGGTCTCATTGTGTGAGGATTATAAATAAGAGGCTGTGCGGCTGAAATGTGAACTAGGGACTACAGTTTGACAGAGTCAGGCTAAGCAAAGCCTGTATGAAAAATTGCTTCAGGGACTGCACACATGCTTATTTAGGAAATGTTCCTCATAATGTACATGTACAGAAAAATCACTATTACATTCCCCACCCTTTAATTGAGGTCAAGATTTTTGCTGACAATAGATTAGACTGTTTCATTAAATGCCATTTTTAGCTGACTCCTAATATATCATTTGGATCACTTGCAGGAATGGTGTGGGTTTTACATACTGTAACGCTTTGATTCTGTAGGCTTTTGATCTTTCCTTGTGTTTGATAGTGTTGAATATTCGAATTGCAATTTTTTTTCTCGAATATCGCAACTTCGAGATTTCGCGAATATTTAGAATATTGCTCTATATATTCGCGAAATCGAATATTCATTTTTTTTTTATTGTTATATTTTTTTCTTTCCCACTTCCCTAAAGTTGTTCTTACCTGTCCTTTGGATTCCTGGCTTCCTGGCTGCTCCAGTCAGTGCCCGTTGCCGCTTCTGCCAACTTCCGTGCTCATGGACCGTCCCCATCACCATGGGAACGTCTCCATATACTAGAATGTACTGTTGGATTTGAGAATTACGTTGAAATCGCAATCCGATTAATTCAAGTTATAATAATCGAATTGCGATTTCAACTTAAGCACTGCTATATTCCATATTCGTTAATTCTAGCCTAATATGGAATATAGCAGTGCTAACTTAGCTAAGTTGAAATCGCAATTCGATTAATTCAAGTTATAATAATCGAATTGCGATTTCAACTTTTTACGTATATTCTTAATATTGCTCTAACTTCGTCTTTTAGAATATTCGTAATATTCTAAAAGACGAAGTTAGAGCAATATTACGAAATTTCGTAAAATACACATATTAGCCTAGCCATAGTCAATTAGTCATAGGAACGTTGCCTTATACTATTAAAAGAAAAAAAATCGCAATACGCGATTAATTAAATCGCTAATTATTTGCGATAATTTGAATAATTACGAATATTCGATTTCGACGAATATAACACGATCATTCAATCGAATATTCGCGAAATATCGCGAAATCGAATATGGCACCTCCCGCTCATCACTAGTGTTTGAGACTATAAGGCCCTGTGTACATGACCGTATATGTTGCGTCTGCATTTTTTGCAGACTCTTTGAGTTCAATGGGTCCATGGTCCGCATTTTGCATAGGATAAGTTGTATCTTTTTGCAGAACGGACATAAGGATGAGAAAGGATGCCCATTCTGCAAAAAGATAGAACATATGGTCGTGTGCAATAGGCCTAAACAGGAACCTGTAACATTAATTCAATATGAAAATCCTCCCCAGCCAACATTGCATTTGAAAACTACTAGCGTGAGCAAACACATTAACATAGTAACATAGTTTATAAGTATGAAAAAAGACATCTGTCCATCTAGTTTGGCCTGTTATCCTGCAAGTTGATCCAGAGGAAGGCAAAAAATAATAATTTCCTCACTTTAGGGGAAAAAATTCCTTCCTGACTCCAATCAGGCAATCAGAATAACTCCCTGGATCAACGACCCCTCTCTAGTAGCTATAGCCTGTAATATTATTACACTCCAGAAATACATCCAGGCCGCTCTTGAACTCTTTTAGTGAACTCATCATCACCACCTCCTCAGGCAAAGAGCTCCATAGTCTCACTGCTCTTACAGTCAATAATCCTCTTCTATGTTTGTGTAGAAACCTTCTTTCCTCCAGACGCAGAGGATGTCCCCTCGTCACAGTCACAGTCCTGGGAATAAATTACATTTTTAATACTTACGTAACCTGTCTTTTGGAAGGCACTGATTCTCCTTGTGGAGATATGGCTGGTAGGGCTTCTCATGGAAAATTTCCCTGGGAAACGGTATGCAAAATAGCTGTCCTCCAGAACGTTCCCTCTCTAGTGCCACCTATAGGTGGTAACTAGAGATGACTGGTTGCAAATTCGATTTATGTAAAAATTATTCAGTTTCGCAAAAGGATTGTAATTTTGGCAAATCCTAAACCTTAAAATGGCAGCAACCATTTTACAGATCAGAAGACAGAGAAGAAAAAAAGGGGTCATTTTGGACCCTTTTAATGAAAAGGAAAAAAAATATCTGACAATGCAGTGTTTTTAACAATTCTGACATTAATAATGCTTTCTTGGCACCAAGGGTGGACTGGGAACTTAAAGTGGCCCCATTTTGAAGTCAGGTCCAAATTGACAGAAAGAAGGGCCAACACAAGTAGGTGGGACCAGCAATACCATATTGCAGCACATTAGACCACCCCAGTAGAGCCAAATACCACAGTACATCACAAGATACTGCACCGACAGCATTAAATATGTCCACAAAACCTGACCCTCTGTGGTGGCCAGCGCCAGCTGCCCTGCTCTGTCCTCCTACTCCAGGTGCCTCAGGATGGCAATACAGTTGAATTGAAAATTCAGGAGCGGTTGTCAGATCATTACTTGGCTGACAGTTGTGAGAAGGGCTCAGGCGGCCCCCTGGGCATCAACTGACTGGGAATTTTTACTGTAGGGTCTATGGCCAGTCCGCCCCTGCTTGATGCTAAAGAGCTTGAAAGGGATTACCTGTATATACAGTCCTAGAAGACCTCAGAGTGTCATGCATGATTTTTTATGGCACTTTTGATTCATGTTGAAGTTATTTGGACCAAATCTGACCTCAGATTCAACCAATTCTGACCCAAAAGGAATTTTGAGAAATTTGTTACTCTCTAGTGGCCACCCTGTAAGTCATTGTCCAAGCGTTAGCAAATAGGTTAGGCAAAATAATTCACCAATTGGTCAATGTGGCCACAAAAATCCACACAAGACAACATTTTTTGAGCCAGTGCAAACATACAGGTTGGTTGCCCTGAAGGTGGCTACTCCATAATGTCAGTCCTCGTTCACACTTCAGTGATTTGTTCCTTGATTTCCAGCTGTGATTGTGAGCCAAAACCAGAAGTGGAGCCTACACAGAGATGGTATGATGTCAGGATTTGCATCTGCTCTGGGTTTTTGACCCACTTCTGATTATGGCTCACAATCACAGCTGGAAATCAAGGAACAAATCACTGAAGTGTGAACTAGACCTCATTGTATACTATTAAGGCATTTGTTAGTGTGGAATGGCTATACTTATGGAAGACACTGGAGTAGTTTGGGCTAGAATAACATGTATCAGATCAATAAAAATATTTTATGTTAAGCATCAGTATAGGGAGAGGAATTACCAGTAGAAAGAGGGAGGTGCTCATGCCGCTCTACAGAGCACTAGTGAGACCTCATTTGGAGTATTGTGTGCAGTACTGGAGACCATATCTCCAGAAGGATATTGATACTTTGGAGAGAGTTCAGAGAAGAGCTACTAAACTGGTACATGGATTGCAGGATAAAACTTACCAGGAAAGATTAAAGGACCTTAACATGTATAGCTTGGAAGACGAGACAGAGGGGCTATGATAGAAACTTTTAAATACATAAAGGGAATCAACAAGGTAAAAGAGGAGAGAATATTTAAAAGAAGAAAAACTGCTACAAGAGGACATAGTTTTAAATTAGAGGGGCAAAGGTTTAAAAGTAATATCAGGAAGTATTACTTTACTGAGAGAGTAGTGGATGCATGGGATAGCCTTCCTGCAGAAGTGGTAGCTGCAAATACAGTGAAGGAGTTTAAGCATGCCTGGGATAGGCATAAGGCCATCCTTCATATAAGATAGGGCAAGGGGCTATCCATAGTATTAAACCTACAACACACCTCTCTGTCTAACCTAGACAGCAACGCACACCACCTGTATATCATCTAATCTATAAGCAATAAAACTAAAGTGGGAAAGATATATCAAAATATCACTTTATTCTCAAATATAATAAATAAGGGAAAAGACAGGATGGAAAACAGTATTCAGAGAGCCGTAGGGCAGTATACACAATGCGGGACCATGTATGTCCACACAAATAAGCATGGATAGCCTACAGGTAAAAACAATTATGGTGCAAGAATAATCAATCCTGCATAGAAGATAAAGAGAAAAATTGATAATTATAGGACCCAACAAGGGGATATATCCTATGCAGCAGAATCAATTAGATTACTGATTATTCATGGACCTCACATCAACAGAAGTAATGTGTACATATATAGACTTCCAAGACTCCAGCATGTATAATACAATGAATATCACATATAAGTGCAGTCACTGGGTGTCAGATTACAACAATATCCCACAGATGATATCATGGGCCTAATATGGATGTGAAATGAAACCATGTCTAGATACACCATAGTACTATACATGGAACGTACCTGAGGACATGATGAGCGCAAGTGTAAGCCCGAGAGCGCAGACCTCGACGCGCGTTTCACCTCAGCGGCTTCGTCAGGAAAGTGGATATGTGGAGCAAGGCAGATAAAATGGGCCCAGATGGTGATTCTCTACCAGTTTCGCTATGTGGTTAGTAATACCTGACCTGGATTGGGTTGAAAATAAAGAATTATAAATGAATGTATTTGGAGCTGCAAAAGAGTACATATGGAGGGTTAGATGTTCCCTACATTTTTGTTTTATTATTTTTTGCCTCTGCAGTTAACACTGGTAGTCAAAACGAAGAATATAAATTCTCTGAGTGATCAAGTTGAAAGAAGACGAGGAAAATGTGAGAATGGGTTTGACTTACTAGAAGTATTATGAATGATGTGATAAGACTAAAAAAAAAATCCCACTGATTTGGAGGAAGGTTAGAAAAATTTGAGGGGAGGTGATTTGTTTTTTACATCCATGGTTTATAACCAATTTTTGGAGGAAATGGGTATCACTGCTGAACTATGTATTCGTTTAAATTAAGGTAATATATCTTTTTGAAGGGGTTATATTAAAAACAAGGAATTGTGCACAATTATCTCTTCACAAATACGTTTTTTTTTAAATAAATATTCGCAAATAAAAATTATGGTAAATGTATGTGAGGGCAGTAACAGAAAACACTGTGTGAAAGCAATCTTAGTAGTAAGCACAAAATGACCATTTTCAAAATTCACTGTTTGGCTATATTCATTTAGCCATGAAGAAGAAATGGCTGTTAACAACAGTTTACCATTTCCTGCAAGGAGTGCCTTTTCTCCCGTTAAAAATAACAGATCTCTGACGGAACTGACAGAAGCAGATGCAATATGAGGGCAACGGTTGCTCAAATAAAGGATCTGTTTTTTTATTTTGTATTCTGACAGATCAAACAAACCAGTGATATGAACGTGGCTGAAAAGGGAAATTTGCCTCTTGGAATTATATATTTTTTTTTTCATCTGTCTTCGTATTCCGTCCCTAGGCTGTTGTCTTTGCTCCCTCTATAACCCACTTACTCTGTGTATCATGTACACAACCAGTCCAGTCCTTCATACACCCCAGGAGTAAGCCATTCAGATACTTAAATATAAAAATTTGCATTCATTCATTAGCATTCAGACTATAAGATGGATGGGGGAAAGTGTGTGTCTTATAGTCCAAAAAAATATGATATATACATACACAGAAGCCCCAAGTTTCAAATAGCCTATATCTTCCTGTGGCTCAGCCCCCTCCATCGACTTCACCCTAGAGCACCCAAATACCTTCCAATCTGTTGGCCAAGAGAATGTTGTCCATCTGCTTTTTCCACCAGCTTTACAATGTGTCCTTCCTATCTTTGAAATACTAACAAGGGACACAATGACCAAAAAGCTTCTGGGTATACTGATAGCTAAGTGGGAATAATATCAGTATACTATATACAATTATTAGGAAGATTTGTTTGGCCATAGGACCGAGGGTCTGGTTGGAAACCATCATTTCCTGTAACTGTGGCCTCACCCTTCACAGCTATCACATAGTGGACAGAGGTATCTGCTTGATCTACTGTGGTTTTGTTCCAGTGCTGAGGCTGCTTCAAACAGCTGATCATGATGCTGGCAGGTCTCAGACTCCCACCGACCTGGTACTGATGATGGATAGGTCATCCATATCTAGAACCAGGACAACCCCCTTAAGTATAGTATTTGCTGCATGATACAGTAAATAGGTTTTATATTTATATTATGGACATCTGTATATTCTTTCTCTTTGAAGAGCCTTGAAGCATTTCTTTACCAAAGCACTGCTTACTTATCGTAACACACAGTATGGAAATGACTGCTCAGTGAGAATTCTTTTACAATTTTCATTACATTGGTAATTGGGTTATGTTCATTTTCATATCAAGGAGTTTGTATATGTGGATCTGAAAGGTTCCCATCTCATAACCACACTATGCGCTGCGCCTATCCACACTGACTGCAGTGTTTGCTCAGCTGTGATAATTAAGTATTTTGTTTGAACAACAATTTGTATTATGGGAGAAAATGTCACATTTTTACATTCTTTGATCTAGAAAAGCTAGAAAATATGCAATGTTCACATGCTGATCAACCCCAAATGTGCATTGACGTAGTACTCGTGGAAGATTGTAAGGGTGACCTTAGAAGGACCTCTGACCCTTCTGTCTTCTTCTACATACAGTAAAAATGTTATTTTTAAACAAAGTTTGTCATTTAGTTTTTTTTTTTTTTTTTTTTGTTTTTTTTACTTTAAACAAAACATGTCGGTTAACCTTTTTTTGTCTAAACAAGTCCAGGCCTCTGACTAAAGATCTGGCCACCAGACCTTCTGTCCTCTTAACATTCCCACGAAGCTTCGAAACAATTCACACAAGACATTGCACGTTTGACATTACTTTTAACTGTACTAACTGGCAGTGCACTGGAGAAAAGACTGGCTAGGACATGTACTGCTACTTCAAAGTCTACTCAGATGTCTAAGAGGGTCTATTAAAGGGCTTTTGTCAGCAGATTTGTACCTATGAAAGTGGCTGAACTGTTGCATGTGCGCTTGGCGGCTGAAGGCATCTGTCTTGGTCTTATGTTCATCTGTGCCTGCATTGCTTAGAAAAATGATATTTTAATATATGCAAATGAGCCTCTAGGAGCAACTAGAATGCTGTTACACCTAGAGGCTCTGCTCTCTCTTTGTAACTGCACGCTCTCCACTTTGATTGACAGGACAAGGTATGATGTTTACACTGGCAGGCTCTGTCAATCACAGTGCAGAGGGCGCAGCAGCTGCAGAGAGAGCAGAGCCTCTAGGTGTAACAGCAACGGCTCCGTTGCTCCTAGAGCAAATTATAAAGCCTTTTAATGCAAACTGTAACCTTAAATTCTGGACCTTTTAAAGGGACACAAGAGGCAGATTTTGTAGATTTGTTATAGTCTTGGCCCTATGCATTGCAAAAAGTGAAATATGCGGTGAACTGACCTGCAGTATGGTTTTGAAATCTGTAGCATGGTTATTTATGCCGCTGATTTTTTTTCTTTCAATTTTTTTGTGTGGATGAGATTTCTTATAATCTCAACTACTTTGCTGGTACTATAGAACACTGAATAGTGTAAATTCATAGCATATGGCATTTACCACCTGGCTCCCATGGAAGTTACGGTGACTTTTCAGACAAAGAAATACACAAATTGAGCTATAGAGTCCCGTGGTCTTCTATTTAGGTAGATCTGTACAACATATTTGTGATATCACACTAGTACCCGTCCATTTATACATGTAAGAGTTTACTGTCAACATGTCACTTGTTATGGGAACCTTTGATCATTATTCCTAGTAAGAAGCCAGAGCAACTTCTTGAATTTTCTTTTGAAGACGTTTCACTAATAATTCAACTGGCTTTCTCAATTAGAATGACTTGTACAAGAAATCTCTGGCATTAAATACTGATAAATAGTGTTGAGCGAACTTGTGTTTTAAGTTCGGCGTCTAAAGTTCGAGTTCAGGTTATCGAAGTATCCCGTTATGGATTCTAAATTCCGTTATGGTCCGTGGTAGTGGAATCCATAACGGGATACTTCAATAACCCGAACCTGAACTTTAGACGCCGAACTTAAAACACAAGTTCGCTCAACACTACTGGTAAGTCATACTTCACTCAGTATAATCTATTTGTTATAATCAGTTTGCATAACTGAAGCAATTAGGTGTGGTTAAACTGCTTCAGTAGAGATGTTAGAACAGCATTGTAAGTGACAGACAATAGGTGTTGCATCCCTCCTCCTCTCTTCAAGCTCAGTTTCTGCAATTTCACTTAAATATCTTCTTTCACACCTCCTTTGAAGCAGACCTTCTCTGTGTCTAAGATGCAAACCTCGCTGTCATCAAACAAATATCCTTTCTCCTTAAGATGTAGGTACATAGCTGAGTTCTGACCGCAGTTGTTGGCTCTTCTGTGCTGGGCCATACGTTGGTGTAGCTGCTTGTTCCCCAGCAATGTCGGACTGAGGTACCTAGGGCCCACCAGTAAAATTTATTTTGGTGGCCCACAGTACAGATACATTCAAATATAATAAATAATCTAACACGTTTTTTTATAGGAACATAGGCTGGTTGAGGTGCTGTACATGTATGTATGTAGTGCAGTAAGTCCAATGTGTTATGTGCCACTTGTGCATGTGGTGGGTGACAAGGGGCCCACTTCGCTAAGGGGCCCACCAGGGGATTCCCCTGTACCCCTGTGGGCCAGTCTGAGCCTGTTCCCCAGTGTACAAGTCTTGTCACTCCTTACTGCACTGGACTGCATACACAATGTTGTTCTTCCTATGTTTCAGCATTGGGTCTTTTGGGTGAACCATTTGCTGCCTCAGTGTGTTACTGTGTTTAAAGCAGGCAGCGATGCAATGTTTCCTAAAAATTCTTCTGATTATCCAGACACTCCAACTATATACAGAACTATGTTCCCCTGTCTGCCTTTCTTCTGTGCTTTGCACCTTCACTGGCAATATTGATATTCTTTCCTCTTCTTCTCTCAGTTTTATCAAAGCCCAGTCTGGATGCACGCATGCAGAGCAAATTTTCTTGCTCTTCATGGTAACAAATCTCAATTTTCCTAAAATGGCGGCTACACGTGTGAGGACATGAGGCAAGGAACTCTGGGAAGGGGATCACCCAGATTGACATGCCTGCATGCAGCCAATCAGCAGCCAGCCAGCCCTGTAATATCACAGCCCTATAAATACAGAAGCCATTTTAGATTCTGCCATTTTTCAGTGTTCAGAGTGCAGGGACAGATGTGTGAAGGCACTAGGGACAGCAGGTAGAAAAAAGATTGTGGAAAAAAAAGACAGAAAAAAACTATATATAAATGCAGGGAAAGGATATGAATCATTTCACAGCATCTTAGTGCAGGGAGAGACGTCAGAAGGCGCTAGGGACATTGATAGGAAAGTGATTTACAAGTGCAGGGAATGATTATTTGGGGATGCAAACAGTCATTAGACAGCTCTGTCATTCCAGCTTTTTGTTATTGGGCTGCAAGTGTTATGTTGAAAAGCCTTTAGTGGCTTATATCTTATTATCTTATTCAGTACGACAAGAAAATTATATACGCATTTCACTTCTGCAGTTATTTCCGTTGAAAGCATAAAGGGGAGTATTTCAGTACTACAAGAAAAATATATACGCACTTCACTGTTGCAGTTATTTCTGTTTAAAGCATATAGGGGCGTATTACAGTAAAAAAAAGAAAAATATATACGCACTGCACTGTTGCAGTTATTTCTGGTGAAAGCGTATAGGGGCGTATTTCAGTACTACAAGAAAAATATATACGCACTTCACTCTTTAAGTTTTTTCTAGTCAAAGCGTATAGTGGCCTATTTCAGTCCAACAAGATAAATATACTCTCAGTTCACTTCTGCAGTTATTTATGTTGAAAGCATATAGGGGCGTATTACAGTAAAAAAATAAAAATATATGCGTACTGCAATGTTGGAGTTATTTCTGGTGAAAGCGTTTACTGGGCTATTTTAATACAAAAAGAAAAATATATTCTCAGTTCACGTCAGCGGTTATATGTGTTGAAAGCATGGCTGGGAGTCAACAGGATGGCAGCATTGGTTGGTCGGGAGCCAAACGTGCCCGGGATAGAGCACCTGCTTCGCAGCAGCCTACCTACCCGGGAAGTTGTGGTGCAGGGGTTTACAGAAGTTGTGGCTGTAGGAGTCAGTCAGTGTGGCGGTTATACTGTATGTGTTTTGCATTTCAGTACAAACAGAAAAATACTTTCTCAGTTCACGTTGGCAGCGGTTATATGTGTTGAAAGCGTTTAGTGAAAGACACTTAACAAGATATCTATTGATAGGTTACACGTAGGAAATAGGTCAAAAGAAAATTGAGAATTGACGTGCTTAATTTAGGAAACTTGATAACTTTATTAATGAGTGGGTATGAGCAAGAGTGATCGATACACTCAGATGCTCTTGATATAAAAATGCAAACAGCGAACCTCCTATTATAGATAGGTGGTACAATAATGAATCACTATAGTGACGGGGATGATAATGGGTAAGTCTGTGGGAAAAATTCTCTCCCTAGACGACCCTACGGAACTATGTCCTGAAGCACAGGGATGTCCCCTAATGGTGGAGACACCCTGCCCCCGTACCTAAGCCTAGATATGGCCCTAGTGATGCCCTACTAAACAAAGCTGGATCGAGAAATATTAATCCAGTGAAACAAAACAAAAAAATAATAAGTCTAATGTAAATGATAGAAAGACAACCCCAACGCGTTTCGGCTGCATACAGCAGCTCATCAGGAGGTGATGACAGTGTAGTCAACGTAGGGAATAAAGTAAGCAAAAAAATTTCTTTTATAAGAAACTGTTGTGCTTAGAAAAATAAGATGGTACTTAGCTCCTTGGCATACTTGATGGTGCTGTGTATACAGATATGTAGCTCTTGTCCGTATATATGATGAATTCAGACAGAGGGAGACCCTGTAACAGGCACAGCTGGTATGCTATGAAAGCGTTTAGTGGCCTATTTCAGTACAAACAGAAAAATACTTTCTCAGTTCACGTTGGCAGCAGTTATATGTGTTGAAAGCATGGCTGGGAGTCAGCAGGGTGGCAGCAGTGGGAGGTCGGGAGCCACACGTGCCCGGGGTAGAGCACCTGCTTCACAGCAGTCTACCTACCCGGGAAGTAGTGGGGCAGGGGTTCACGGAAGAAGCAGCTGTAACAGTCAGTCAGTGCGGTGGTTATATGTGGTAAAATCTTTATTGAAGTATTTTGGTCGAAAAACTAAATTTGTTCAGCGTTGTGGTTATATGCGGTAAAATCTCCTTGATGTCTCCATAATAAATCTGCAGCTTCAGCAGAGCAAATAGATGCCGGATGACCGGGACGCTCCCTTGCCTTTCCAGGAGCTGATGTCGGGAGCAGCGGTTAATTTCTGAAACGTCCGTATAGTGTGGGGGAAATCCGAACACCCTCTCCCTCTCCGTGCTCCGTTATATGTGGTAAAATTTTAATTGACATATTTTGGTCGCAGTTACCGTATTTTTCGCCGTATAAGACGCACTTTTTTCCCCCCAAAAGTGGGGGGAAAATAGCAGTGCGTCTTATACGGCGAATGTAGCTGATTTTGCCCAGTTTTCAATGATACACCCGCCGCGATGCCGCGCGGCGGGTGTATCAGCTCTGAGGGAGGAGGGGCTGGGGGCGGCATCTGCATTAATAATGACAGCGGGGCCCGTGCAGTGACTATTCTACTACACGGGCCCCGCTCACTGTATAATCATATCTCTCTAATAGTTAATTGTTGTATGCATGTAATCGCATAATGAGCGCTAATGAGCGCTGTGTATTACCGTACTTAAAACTAGCAGCGCTCGCCGTTCGGAGCAGAGAGGAGGCAGGCCGGGAGGACGGGCACTTGCAGCGTGAGTCATACGTCACGCGCCTGCACCGCCCACTTATGAATGAAGCAGGCGGCGCAGGCGCGTGACGTATGACTCACGTTGCAAGCGCCCGTCCTCCCGGCCTGCCTCCTGCCTCCTCTCTGCTCCGAACGGCGAGCGCTGCTAGTTTTAAGTACGGTAATACACAGCGCTCATTAGCGCTCATTATGCGATTACATGCATACAACAATTAACTATTAGAGAGATATGATTATACAGTGAGCGGGGCCCGTGTAGTAGAATAGTCACTGCACGGGCCCCGCTGTCATTATTAAAGCAGATGCGACCCCCACCCCCTGTATTGAGGGTCACTCACTACAGGGACACTTATGGAGGGGATCTGTGGATGACACATAGCATAAGATGCTATATATGTGTCATCCACAGATCCCCCCCATAACTGTCATTCACAGATCCTCATCCTCATAACAGTGCCATCCAGAGAGGATCCCCCATAAGTGTCACCCACAGATCCCCCATAAGTGTCACCCACAGATCCCCCATAAGTGTCACCCACAGATCCCCCATAAGTGTCACCCACAGATCCCCCATAAGTGTCACCCACAGATCCCCCATAAGTGTCACCCACAGATCCCCCATAACAGTGCGTCACCCACAGACCACAATTAGTTCAAAACCCACCAAAAGTGCACCTTTTGGTTCAAAATATTTTTTTTCTTATTTTCCTCCTCAAAAACCTAGGTGCGTCTTATAGGCCGGTGCATCTTATACGGCGAAAAATACGGTATATGTGTTTCGGTGTAAAAACAAATCTTATTCAGCTTTCAGCGCTGTACTTATATGCAGTAAAATCTTTATTGATGTATTTTCGGTGGAAAAACTAATCTTATTCAGCGGTCAGCACTGCAGTTATATGTGGTAAAATATTTTGTGACGTATTTCGGTGGAAAATCTAATCTTATTCAGCGTTCAGCTCTCTAGTAATATGCAGTAAAATCTTTTGTGATGTATTTCGGTGGAAAAACAGATTGTAATCAGCATTCAGCGCTGCAGTTATATGTGGTAAAATCTTTATTAATGTATTGCGGTCAAAAAACTCTTTTTATTCAATGTTCAGTGCTGCAGTTAGATGCGGTAAAATCTCCATTATGTCTCCATGATAAATCTGCAGCATGCAGGCCCCGTGTGGCTTCTATACACTTTCAAAATCATCCTTAAGCGGAGCGAATAGATGCTGGATGACCAGGACTCTCCATGACTTTCCGACTTTCCCAGGAGCTGCTGTCGGGAGCAGCGGTTCATTTCTAAAGCGTCCGTATACTGGTGCTCCGTTATATGCGGTAAAATCTTTTGTGACTTATTTCGATGTAAAAACTCATTTTATTCTGCGTTCAGCACTGCAGTTCTATGCAGTAAAATCTTTAGTGATGTATTTCGGTGGAAAAACAAATCTTATTCAGCGTTCAGCACTGTAGTAATATGCAGTCAAATCTTTTGTGATGTATTTGGGTGGAAAAACTAAGTTTAATCCGCTTTCAGCACTGCACTTATATGCAGTAAAATCTTTTGTGACTTTTTTCAGTGGAAAAACAAATTTTATTCAGCGCTGTAGTAGTATGTGGTAAAATTTTTATTGATATATGTTGGTTGAAAAACTAAATTAATTCAGTGGTCAGCGCTGTGGTTATATGCGATAAAATCTTTATTGAAGTATTTTGGTCGAAAAACAAAATTTATTCTGCGGTCAGCACTGCGGTTATATGTGGTAAAATCTTTAGTGAAGTATCTTGATGAACTTTGCGACTCTTCTGGGCTCAAAGCTATTTTGATGCTTTGTCTTGTCATTGTCTGTAGCTACTTGAGGCCTGTTCATGCCAGGCAGGTTCCCCCAGAAATATCTTAGTCGATCAACACTCTGTTATTGTGCTATTCTGTGGCTTCCTCATGCTGCTGCTACCTCCACACTCTGTCATTGTGCAGCTTTGTGGTCTCCTCCTGATGCTGCCACCTACAGACCCTGTTGTTGTGCCACTCTGTGGCCTACTCATGCTGCTGCCACCTCCAGACTCGGTCACTGTGCCACTCTGTGGCCTCCTCATGCTGCTGCCACCTCCAGACTCGGTCACTGTGCCACTCTGTGGCCTATTCATGCTGCTGCCACCTCCAGACTCAGTCACTGTGGCACTCTGTGGCCTACTCATGCTACTGCCACCTCCAGACTCTGTTGTTGTGCCACTCTGTGGCCTCCTCATGCTGCTGCCACCTCCAGACTCGGTCACTGTGCCACTCTGTGGCCTACTCATGCTACTGCCACCTCCAGACTCTGTTGTTGTACCACTCTGTGGC
This sequence comes from Bufo gargarizans, assembly GCF_014858855.1. Taxonomy (NCBI): domain Eukaryota; kingdom Metazoa; phylum Chordata; class Amphibia; order Anura; family Bufonidae; genus Bufo; species Bufo gargarizans. The sequence goes on along the minus strand of NC_058088.1, from coordinate 79,122,783 downwards.
CTCCTCATACTGCCGCCACCTTCAGACCCTATCATTGGGCCACTCTATGGTCTCCTCATGCTGCTTACACCTCACCACTATATCATAGGTCCACTCTGTGGACTTCTCATGCTGTTCCTACCCTTTCCCACTTCATGACGGGTCCACAATTTTGGCTTTTGGCCTGACTGACATCATTTATTTGACACTTCTTCTGATTTGTCAGAAGGAAGGAAAAATGAGACACACAACGGATCCCGTCTGTGTAGCAGCTTTAAGGCCTGTATGGTACCATCAGAATTGGCTTATGAATTGGTAGCCAAAAGCAGGAGTGGGTAGAAAACACAGAAGACATGCAAATATTCCATTCAAGTGTCATCTCTGTTTTAGATCCACTCCTGTTTTTTTTGGCATTAGCAATACTGATGGATTACTGACCAAATGCTGACCGAGTGTAGGCAGATGCTCCACAGACAGGATTTGTTTTTTGGGGGTTAATGTTCTGACCAGAGGAAGGGCAAAATAATCAGTGACGTCAACACAAACTTACTGCTGACACCCTCTCTACTCTGTCAGAGTTGACACTTAAATTATTTGGTCAGTTTTGGCCCCGTGACTGCCCAAATAAGTGAAGTATTCAGTGATTCTAAGAGCGACACCTGTCATTTGCATGTCATACTGACTCACAGTATTGTTTCACTACCACAGCAGACTCCCTAAGCGTGTTACTGCAAGGCACAGCGTTCTACACTATAAAGGCTCTCTGTAGCCTGGAAATAGCAGTTTTTTAACACAATTTCCCGCAAATAAATTCGGATCAAATCAAATTTTTCCCCAAAAAAATCGTCAAACCGTCTGAATCAATTTTCTTTTTTTATTCGCTCATCTCTAGTTCTGATGACCCCAAGCTTGTGATTCAGAGAATGGTGTGAGTCCAACAGAAGAGTATCCCACTGGGCCTTTGTATTTGGAGACACTGAGCTTGAATAGAGGTGGGGAGTAGGACATCTGTTGTCTGCCACTTACAAAGCTGTTCTAACTCCTCTTCATGAGACAGTTTATAATCACACCTAATAGCTTCAGTCATGCAAATTGAAATCACCACCTTGCCTCCATGTGGTCCTTGACCTGGTGTTGATTATGATAAGCAGATTATGCTGACTGAAGCAGAGATTTATTGTACAATTCATCCTAACTTAAAAAAACAGTTGAATGACTAGCAGAACATCTCCAAGAAACAGTACAAGTCCAGTTGTTATGAACTATTACTAGTGATATACCATGACTTAGATAAATTAGGTCCTTCACAGACAAATGACAACAATGTTTAACACTAACTACAAAAAGCTTCATTTGGGTGGTAAGTTGTATGACTGAGCAATAAACCGTGAAAGTAGTGTAGTGCAGAATTGTAAAAAGTGGTCTGGTCATTAAGGAGGTTTAAGCTAGGGGAGCTGAGGTGGTTAAAGAGGATCTATCACCCATCCTGATATGTCTGTTTTAGTAACTGCTTGCATTCTCCATGTAATTCGGGAGCATCTATTCTAACGATTCTCTGTTGCGCCATTCCTTTATTATTCCTACTACAAGTTATGAATGCATTACTAGCAATTGGCAATGAAGGCCAAGTTGGGTGTCACCAGTTGGGATTGTGCCCCTGCACAGTATGACAATGACAGCACTGATTGAATAGTGTCAGAGACACACCCTAACTGATGACAACCATCTGGACCTTGATTGCAAACTGCTAGCAATCCATTAATAACTTCTAGGAAGAATGATAAATGAAAAGGCAAATCAGAGTCATAAGAAAGGATGCCCCATAATTGCAGTTACATGAAGAATGAAAGTAGTTACTAAAACAGACATAGGAAAAGCGAGTGGTTCTCTTTTAGGAAAAAAAAAAAAATTTTTAATGTAAGTCCATAGATTTAAATGCCAATGAATATTTGCATGAACCACTGTAGAACTAAAACAAAATGAGCTTAACCCCTTAAGGACTCAGCCCTATTTCACCTTAAGGACGTGGCCATTTTTTGCAAATCTGACCAGTGTCCCTTTAAGTGCTCATAACTTTAAAACGCTTTGACTTACCCAGGCCGTTCTGAGATTGTTTTGGCAGGGGGGCGTCTGGGGTCTGATAGATGAATCAAAGAAAGTTTTGAATAAAAGTGCTTTTTTTTTTCCTAACTAACTTTTCCCTTCATTCCCTGCCTAATGGTGCCTCTCCCTCACTGACCCTAACCTACCTGGATGGCGATGGGTGCAGGAGGGTGATGGATGCTGATTTTAGGGGGGCTCAGGAGCTGGTGCTGGACGATGCTGCCGGGTGCTCGTGCAGAACAGGAAGAGGAGGGGAGAGAGGAGCGCAGGAAGTTTGAATCTCGCGCCTCTCTCGCCTGCACCAATCAGCACCCTGGACAGCGGCGTTCAGCACCAGGGCCAGCACCGCCTCTCCAAATCCTCGGACTGCGATTGGTGGTGTATAATTACGCCACTGATCGCAGTCTTTTTCCGGTTCATCGGGTCACAGGACGCCCGAATGGACCGGAAACGCAGAAAACCGCAGGTCTGAATTGACCTGTGGTTTTCTGCGATCGCCGATACGGGGGTGTAAAATGACCCCCCCCCCCTGCGTTGTTACGGGATGCCGGTTGAATGATTTCAGCCAGCATCGTGTTGCGATTAACCCCCACGGCGCCGGAATCCTGATTTAAAGTTAGGACGTACCGGTACGCCCTGAGTCCTTAAGGACTCGGGAAATAGGGCGTACCGATACGCCCTGCGTCCTTAAGGCGTTAAAGTGCCTCTGTCATCATGATCAACCCCATTAAACCAGGCATATTGCCTGGTACGGTTGATCATGCTGATTAAAACAATACCATATTTATCTGTATAGGTTGCAGCGTTGTGGAGATATGAGGATTTTACCATCTTTTCAGATCAGGCAATTGGGGCACCAAGGGAGCGCTACTACAGCTACATCCCTAGTACTCTGCTCTGACATAGCTTTAGTGGTGCTCAAAGCACTGCAGCCTGCCCCTTGGTGCTCCAACTGCCTGATTTGCATAAACATAATAATCCTCATATCTCCACAATGCTGCAACCTACACAGATAAATAAGGCATTGTTCTAATTGTTCTCACATGATCAACCATTCCAGGCAATATGCCTGGTTTACGAAGGTTGATCATGCTGACATAAGTGCTTTAAAGAAAACTGTCAGCCCTCCTGCGGCTTCATCAAACAGAGCTGTTTGTGCAGTTCCTTACTGTGACCATATACTCTCAGCCTCCTGTTGCCATAGGGAACAGTAAAGCTTATAGATGTTATTCACGCTCATTCCTACTTCACTTTTGAAAAGGGGATCAATAAAATACTTACAAAGGTTATTGATCCTGCATTCAGTGCCCAGCTTGATGTGCTAAGTAAAGGCATAATGCTATCAGCAGACAGCTGACAGCCCATGTTTAAAATGTTCTTTTTACACATTGGTATAAATTGTCCACTTCTATTAAAGTCGAACCATGACGCATACACCCACATACAGATTGGTCATACAGGGACAGGGCACTCATTGTTATATGATGTAAGCATTTGTCATTTTAGGGCTGCTATCGCTCTAATACACCATTGAGAAAAATGTTTGAACACCATGACTGAAGTATCTGTAAAGTAACATGCGCACTGTCGCTCCCTTCAACTCTGCTATGTCCAGCAGCCTCATAGGGTTTTTACTCTACTATCTCCTGCTGTCCAATAGAATTGAATGGAGCAGTGGATACACACCTTTCAAATTGGGGAACAATTGGAACAGGGGCCCCCCACTCTCCAGCGGATAGAGAATATGGTAAAAGGAACTTAAATTACCTACCTTGAATGAAAAATTAAAATAATGCAACTCATCTTTGTCTCTTAGCCATGGAACATTCAACCTGGAGGCATCTTCTAATATTGTACATCAGGGCATTGCTATTTCTACCATACAGTGGCATGCAAAAGTTTGGGCAACCATAGTCAAAATTACTGTTACTGTGAACAGATAAGCAAGTTAAAGATTTCCAAAAGACATACAGCTAAAGATGACATTTTCAAAATAACAAAAAAGGAAAAGGGCCTGAAGCAAAACTTTGGGAACCTTGCATGGTTAGTACCTAGTAGCATCCCTTTAGCAAGTCATCACAGCTTGTGATGACTTGCTAAAGACTTTTAATTCTTGTTTGAGGGATTTTCATCCATTCATGCTTTCAGAAGTTTGCCAGTGGGAGAGTCCTGGGCCGTCTTGCATGCATTTCTCTTTTGAGGTCTATCCACAGATATTCAATAATGTTCAGATCAGGGGACTTTGAGGACCAAGGTAAAACCTTCAGCTTGTGCCTTTTGAGGTAGTCTATTGTAGATTTTGAGGTGTGTTTAGGATCATTATCCATTTGCTGAAGCCATCCGCTTTCAACTTCAGCTTTTTTTTACAGTTGGGCTTATGCTTCCAGAATTTGTTTAAAAAAAAATTTGAATCCATTCTTTCCTCAACCCCAAAGCATGTTTGATCCCCCTGCTTAATGGTTGTAGAGGTGTTCTTTTCATAAAATTGTGTGCCCTTTTTTCCTCCAAAAATACCTTTGATTATTGTGGTCAAAGAGTTCTATTTTAACATCATCTGTCCACAGGACTTGTTTCCAAAATAGATGTTTTCTTGCAAAGCTCTGATATTGAAGATTTTATTCTGAGGACTCTTCAATGAAGGCCATATTTGTGCATGTGTTACTGAACAGTAGGACAATGTACCACAACTCCAGAGTCTGCTAAATCTTCCTGAAGGTTTTTTTGCAGGGGTTCTAATTTGCCTTTCTAGCAATCCTCTAAAATTGTACAAAACCAAAATACACCGATATTGCTTAAAATGTTGAAAAGTGTGCTTCATCTTTAACTTTATGCCTTTTGGAGATAATTTCATTTTCAACTTGCTTAACTGTTCACCATAACAGTAGTTTTGACCAGCAGTGCCCAAACCTTTGCATGCCACAGTATAGTAATATGATTTTAGTAGCGGGATCCCTCCTGCACAATCTAAAAGGATATGAAGTTACTAGATTGCAACCATGAGGGATAGTTTTTTTTCAGTGGTTGCCCATAAACCTCTACAGCTATACAGCGGCCTGCAAATTAGGACAGGGACATGTACCACTTGTGTAGCTGCAACTGTCTATTGAACTGCACGTTTGGTCTCCACGGCTCACTATTACTGGTGGATTGGAGTTATGTACATAGGCAGGGCTAAAGTCTCATGGTGTGACCCAACCAGCCTTTGTAGCTACTCAGGGGAGGAATTTGGGGACATGGGCACTGACCTCTATGAGCTGGACAGAACTTCCCCAAATAGTAATTTAAAATGTGCCCTAATAATACAGGGCCACATAATATCCAGGCAAATCAGGTAGGTCTAGTGTGGTGAAAGAGTTATGTATGCATCCCTGGTGGCCTAGGGCAGAAAGGGGGTTAATGCATGTATGTCTGATGGTATAAGGCAATAAAGGCGTTCCTGTCAGCATCCTTGGGGATCTATGCCAGTGAAAGAGTTTATATTAATATCCCTGGTTATTCTTTGGGGCTAATGTCAGAATCATTGGTGGTCAGAAGTGAAGGGGTTAATGTAATAATTCCTGGTGATCTAGAGCAATGAAGGTTTAGTGTCATTATTCTTTGTGTGGTCTGGACAGTGAAGGGGTTATCCCCTTAAAGCAATATGGTGAACATTTATATTGTAGGCACGCAGCATATGTATGAAACAGGCTCTGGAGCTCAGCCTGCTCTATAAGCAGAGGGTATCGGCTGTTTTATACAGCTGACACCCACTCACAGTGACCATTATAGGAGATTCATATTTCATAGACCCTTTAGACCCGGGATATTTTTACAAAATACCTCGGTTTTTAAATTAGGTGCATGTTGGTGATAGTATCTTAGTGAGGAGTATCTGCAGACTCACTACACTTAGACACTCCAGCGGCAGGGAGTCGCGCTAAATGATCTAATGATATATAGGAAGTGATCTCTTAGAAAGCGACCTGATAGGTGATCCTCCATTATGCGATACATTTAGGTATTCCAATTATTACTGGCAACAGCAAATAGAAAGTAAAAGGCACGCATAAAAGGAGGCAGGTGATATCGGTGAAGTAACCCTTATTTCTGCCGCTTGAATCCATACAACACCTTTAATTTTAAAAGTATTTTTATTTTTTTCTCCGGTTTTGTATTATCTTTAATTAAATAAATAAACGCTACGTTTTAATCGACTGGAAACGGGAGTCTAGTAGCTTAGGCCATCATAGGAGATAACTCCAGTCTCAATTATTTAACCCATCAGATGCCACAATCAATAAGGATTAAGACATCCGAGGGAGGAGGCTCTCTCTGTCCTCCAGTTGAGTACAATAAATCTAACACATCATTTTTAGCTCACATTGAATGCTGTAGACAAAACAAATGGAAAAAAAGACTGTTGCAGATTTATTTATTTTTAATTCACCTTTCCAAATTTTTTCCCCTGTTTTTCACTTCAGTATATAGCACAATAAAAGGTGTCCTTTAAAAAAAAACTTCTTCCACAAAATATAAGCCTGCTTTAGATCTATGTGAAGGAAAAAAAAAAAGATGACTCTTGGAAGGCAGGGAAGTACAAATAAACACAAAAAGGGCCTTATCCTTGAGGGATTACTGTACGGATCCCTGGTGGTTTAGGGCAATGAAGGGGTTAATCAGGGAGGAGAGTGGAAGGATTAGGGTTAATAATAACCCCCTGGTGGCAGTTTATGGGGTAATGCTGCCTATCTGGGTTCAGAGGTTAAAGGGATTTTCTGAGATATTTTTACTGATGACCTATCCTCTGGATAGGTCATCCGTATCTAATTGGTAGGGATCCAACACCCAGGAACCCCTCCGATCAACTGTGTGAAAAGGCACTGCACGCTTAATAGCACCGCAGCCTTCTCGCAGCTTTCCCTGGGCCATGTGACGTTACATTCATTGGTTAGATGATAGGTCATCAGTAAAAAAATATCTTGGAAAACCCTTTTAATCACCCTTCCAGGCTCTAGCATTGCCCTGGTTGTAACTTCCTGTTTTCTGCCTGTAGTGATCATAGAGGTTAGTGGGGGGAAGGGGATAGAGAGGACCATGCCATTCTAAGGCCTGTTTCACATGAGTGAGTTGACTGTGAGGAACACGTTGTGTTGGAGTGTAATTCTCATCCTGAACTCTGCTGTTGTAGCAGGACCCCCTGGCATTATAATGATTTGTAATGCTGTGTGTCCTTTTCCAATATCATCTGTAATGAATTGTACTGACGCAATTATGTATGGCTGCTCAGTTTTCTCTGTGATTGGGTAAAGGGACTCTGGATTGCTCTGCTTGACCAGTAAGAGGGGGAGTTAGCATTTGAAGAGCAATAGCTCTTCTATTGTCTGTGTATGGAAAATCACTAATGCTATATTATATTTAGAGATGAGCCAATTTCATATTTTCACCCTTCGTTTGGTGGTAAAAGGTGAATTGCGTTATGGATTCCGTTACCACGGACCATAACGCAATTCTATGACGGATTGCATAACGGAATGCCTTTAGAGACATTCCGTTATTAATAGAAGTCTATGGGTTACATAACGGATCAGTCCCGTTTCCGTTATGCAGGGGAGTCCTCTATTGCAAATGATAGACCCAGCTCTTCTACATATGGACTTGGTCTATCATCTGGTAATCCTTTGAAAGCAATGCGTGCCATCGTGCATGTGAAAAGGATAAATAAGGCTTTTAACTTTCAAGTGTACATGTCAGAAGAGGGGATGAGCAGTCATGTTTTTCAGTATTCTAGTCTGGGAATGCAGCAGAAAGAATTATTCTCTTTTGTGTTTAAGGGACTCTTCATCAGACTCGTGACATATGGTAGCCTTATGCATCATTTATATTATGACTTGCTAGAGCCGGTATGACAATGTTCCTTTGTTTAATTCCTACTTGTTAGGTCAAGTGTTGAAGATGCCTTTCATGTCATTCCCAGTAAGTGCTCCCTCTTCTCGGTGTTGACCTATTTTTTATTTTTTTTTGACTGATGTTTTTGACATTTTATATTCTTGCATTCAGAGGCCCACAAAGGACAAAGATGTGACCCTAACTACATATGTACCTCAAGCATTGCGGTGCCCATTAATTTGTAATAACAATGTTCTGCTGTTTGTGATCCTTGTATAATGGTATTTGTCATAAGTTTTAAAACATCTAGTAGAGATAGGCCAAAAATGAAACCCTATATTCTAAATTCTTGACTGTATTGCACTACCAATGTATACCATGACAATGAAAAATAAAGTCTAATGGTTGCTCCTCAAAATAATGTTCATAATTAAGCAATGCAAATAAGCATCCTTATTATCCTGTTGTGCTATATAGAAAGATTTTCACCTAGTACCTTGTTGTTGTTTTTTTGCCAGTTATTACCCAAGTTTAAAAATGTATCTTCTTGCCAATTACTGTATCTCATGAATTGTTGAACACTTGCAAGGGAGAGATCAGAATGGATATCATTATCTTTATGATATCTGCTCTGTTGAACCACTTCTCCAAGCAGGCACGGGCAGTCTGGACCCAATTGTTCTCCCCTGGTTGCTTGCAGTAGGCTTACACCTCTCTTTCAGGTCCTGTGCGTTTGTCTCTAGGGTGCATGCTCACCCAAGCCCTTGAAGGGCCAGCGCACGTGCAGCCTAGTCTTCCACAGAAAATGGCTGTATACAGTACTTAAGGCACCTTCCCCTATTGGAGCATGGCTAAGTTTTAGGTTACCTAGCTTTCCAGTACCAGTAAAGTTGTGCTGTTCTGTTTGTCTGTACCAACATCTATCAGTTTACCGACTCTGACTCTCCGCTGTCTATCCTGACCATAGCTTCTTTACTACAAATATTGCTTGCTCTAGGATGCTACACACCAGTGTCTCTGACCATATTAGGTTAACTGTCAACCACACCGGGACAAGATCGCTGCATGTGAGTCAGCACATCAGGGTGCTAAGTCCAGATTCCTGTACAGGGGTTAAAAGGTGAATACCCTTAGGTTTAGCCCAAAGTCAAACTGGTTGGTTGGAACAGTGGTTCCTCACCCACTGCCCATAACAAAACTATATGTACATTCTGAAGAGTAGAATTTCCTATTTTGTAGTATAATAGACCCAAGATGCAAACTTACCATTGAGCAGACCATGCAGATAGGACTGAAGGTGAGAGGAAGCCCATCCCGGGTTGGCTCTGTCACTTAGTTTAAAAGGTGGTGAGAACATGTTTAGAGATATTTTCTCCACAGGGGAGGAAAAACAAGCACCATATCATCTTGTCTCAGGTGGTAAGGGGTGTGGAAGTTTTAATCAGCATCAAAGGGGGCCCCATTTTAATCCCCATTTAATCTAATATCTGGTAGACTTCAAATATAGTTCTTGACGTCCTCATACAGACCTCCCATCACCTTTGTGTATCACTATAAATGGTGTCAGTGTGTAGTGTAATAAATACTTTATACAAACCGGATTCCCAAAAAGTTGGGACACTAAACAAATTGTGAAGAAAAACTGAATGCAATGATGTGGAGATGGCAAATGTCAATATTTTATTTGTAATAGAACGTAGATGACAGATCAAACGTTTAATCCGAGTAAATGTATCATTTTAAAGGAAAAATACGTTGATTCAAATTTTTACGGTGTCAACAAATCCCCAAAAAGTTGGGACAAGTAGCAATAAGAGGCTGGAAAAAGTAAATTTGAGCATAACGAAGAGCTGGAAGACCAATTAACACTAATTAGGTCAATTGGCAACATGATTAAGTATAAAAAGAGCTTCTCAGAGTGGCAGTGTCTCTCAGAAGCCAAGATGGGTAGAGGACCACCAATTCCCACAATGTTGCGCAGAAAGATAGTGGAGCAATATCAGAAAGGTGTTACCCAGCGAAAAATTGCAAAGACTTTGCATCTATCATCATCAACTGTGCATAACATCATCCGAAGATTCAGAGAATCTGGAACAATCTCTGTGCGTAAGGGTCAAGGCAGTAAAACCATACTGGATGCCCGCGATCTCCGGGCCCTTAAACGACACTGCACCACAAACACGAATGCTACTGTAAAGGAAATCACAGAATGGGCTCAGGAATACTTCCAGAAACCATTGTCAGTGAACACAATCCACCGTGCCATCCGCCGTTGCCAGCTGAAACTCTACAGTGCAAAGAAGAAGCCATTTCTAAGCAAGATCCACAAGCTCAGGCGTTTTCACTGGGCCAGGGATCATTTAAAATGGAGTGTGGAAAAATGGAAGACTGTTCTGTGGTCAGACGAGTCACGATTCAAAGTTCTTTTTGGAAATCTGGGACGCCATGTCATCCGGACCAAAGAGGACAAGGACAACCCAAGTTGTTATCAACGCTCAGTTCAGAAGCCTGCATCTCTGATGGTATGGGGTTGCATGAGTGCGTGTGGCATGGGCAGCTTGCATGTCTGGAAAGGCACCATCAATGCAGAAAAATATATTCAGGTTTTAGAACAACATATGCTCCCATCCAGACGTCATCTCTTTCAGGGAAGACCCTGCATTTTTCAACAAGATAATGCCAGACCACATTCTGCATCAATAACAACATCATGGCTGCGTAGGAGAAGGATCCGGGTACTGAAATGGCCAGTCTGCAGTCCAGATCTTTCACCTATAGAGAACATTTGGCGCATCATAAAGAGGAAGGTGCAACAAAGAAGGCCCAAGACGATTGAACAGTTAGAGGCCTGTATTAGACAAGAATGGGAGAGCATTACTATTTCTAAACTTGAGAAACTGGTCTCCTCGGTCCCCAAACGTCTGTTGAGTGTTGTAAGAAGAAGGGGAGATGCCACACAGTGGTGAAAATGGCCTCGTCCCAACTTTTTTGGGATTTGTTGACACCATGAAATTCTGAGTCAACATATTTTTCCCTTAAAATGGTACATTTTCTCAGTTTAAACTTTTGTTCCGTGATTTATGTTCTATTCTGAATAAAATATTAGAAGTTGGCACCTCCACATCATTGCATTCAGTTTTTATTCACAATTTGTAGTGTCCCAACTTTTTTTGGAATCCGGTTTGTATTAAATACCAATTAATATTATATCACATATTATTTTACAGGGATATGGCATCTACACCTCTTCTCAGTTGAAGTACTATACATATTCAAGCCAAGTAACGTGTAACTTATATAATCAATGCCGTTAACAGCAGCTCCAGTAAGATATACCAAGACCTTTTATCCTCATTGTAATGAACCTGCGTATGATCTAACAGTAGTTAGTCATCATAGGTTGAGAAAACCTGAAAATGTAAATGACACTAGCCATGTGCATTCTCTGTCTGCATGTCCGTTCTGCAAAAAAATAAAACGTGTCCTATCATTGTCTGCATTACAGACAATAATAGGACTGTTCTATTATGGGCTGGCCATTCCGTTCCGCAAAAAGCAGAATGCACACAGCCAGTATCCATGTTTTACAGATCCACAATTTGCACAGTTCGTGTGCATGATCCCTTATGCAGTAAGATTGGACAGGGACAGGGGACAGCTATGATTATACATTTTTCATACTGGTCTACTGACTTTGCAACTCACACACAGGCATTGAGTTGTTTCAATGCAGGAATATTAAAGGGAATGTGTCATCCGAAATGTGTCATCAGACCTATTGTTTAAAAAGGACCTTTCACCGATTATGACACTGTGAACTAAGAATACAGACATGGAGAGCGGCGCCCGGGGATCTCACTGCACTTACTATTATCCCTGGGCGCCGCTCCGTTCTCCTGCTATGCCCTCCGGTATCTCCAGCCACTAAGTTATAGTAGGCGGAGATTTCAGTCACTAAGTTATGGTAGGCGGAGTCTGCCCTTGTTCTGCTCTAGCGCTGGCCAATCGCAGCGCAGAGCTCACAACCTGGGAGGTTATTTTCTCCCAGGCTGTGAGCTCTGCAATGCGATTGGCCAGCGCTTCAGAAGAACAAGGGCAGACTCCGCCTACCATAACTTTGTGACCGGAGATACCAGAGGGAATAGCGGGAGAACGGAGCGGCGCCCGGGGATAATAGTAAGTGCAGTGAGATCCCCGGGCGCTACTCTCCATGTCTGTATGCTTAGTTCACAGTGTAATAATCGGTGAAATGTCCTCTTTAAATCAGGTTTCCATTTTCAATTATTATTTTTTTGAAATAGCAGGTGATTTATTCAATATTTTCTATGTCTCTATATTTAGAAAGATAATGGCAAAATTATGCAGTGCACTAGGCTTAACATACAGTGGATATAAAAAGTCAACACACCCCTGTTAAAATGTCATGTTTCTGTGATGTATAAAAATGAGACAACGATAAATCATTTCAGAACCTTTTCCACCTTTAATGTGACCTATAAACTGTACAACTCAATTGAAAAACAAACTGAAATATATTAGGTGGAGGGGAAAAAATATAAAAGAAAAATAATATGGTTGCATAAGTGTGCACACCCTTAAACTAATACTTTGTTGAAGCACCTTTTGATTTTATTACAGCACTCAGTCTTTTGGGTATTAGTCTATCAGCATGGCACATTTTGACTTGGCAAGATTTGCCCACTCTTCTTTTCAAAAACACTCCAAATCTGTCACATTGCGAGGGCATCTCCTGTGCACAGCCCTCTTCAGATCACCCCACAGATTTTCAATCGGATTCAGGTTTGGGCTCTGGCTGGGCCATTCCAAAACTTGAATCTTCTTCTGGTAAAGCCATTGCTTTGTTGATTTGGATGTATGCTTTGGGTCGTTGTCATGCTGAAAGATGAAGTTCCTCTTCATGTTGAGCTTTCTAGCAGAAGCCTGAAGGTTTTGTGCCAATATTGACTGGTATTTGGAACTGTTCATAATTCCCTCTAGCTTAACTAAGGCCCCAGTTCCAGCTGAAGAAAAACAGCCCCTTGGCATGATGCTGCCACCACCATGCTTCACTGTGGGGATGGTGTTCTTTTGGTGATGTGCAGTGTTGTTTTTTGGCTAAACATATCTTTTGGAATTATGGCCAAAAAGTTCAACCTTGGTTTCATCAGACCATAACACCTTTTCCCACATGCTTTTGGGAGACTTCGGATGTGTTTTTGCAAAATGTAGCCTGGATTGGATGTTTTTCTTGAAAAGAAAAGGCTTTCGTTTTTCAACCCTACCCCATAGCCCAGACATATGAAGAATACAGGAGATTGTTGTCACATGTACCACACAGCCAGTACTTGCCAGATATTCCTGCAGTTGCTTTAATTTGTACCCTTCTCCTGACTGATACCTTTTAACAATGAGATCCCGCTGATGCTTTGGAAGCTCTCTGTGGACCATGGCTTTTGCTGTGGGATGCGACTAAGAAAATTTCAGGAAAGACCAACTAGAGCAGCAGAACTTTATTTGGGGTTAATCAGAGGCACTTTAAATGATGGCAGGTGTATGCTGACTATTTAATGTGATTTTGAATGTGATTGTTTAATTCTGAACACAGTTACATCCCTAGTTATAAGAGAGTGTGCACACTTATGCAATCACATTAAAATATTTCAGTTTGTTTTTAAATTGAGTGGTACAGTTTATAGGTCACATTAAAGGTAGAAATAATTCTGAAATGATTTATCTTTGTCTTGTTTTTTTACAGCACAGAAACCTGACATTTTAGGGGTGTGTAGACTTTTTATATCCACTGTACGTCAAGTCTTACTGTTTTTTAAGAGCAGGCACATGGGCCATAGACACGATGTACTGGAGGGGATCTCATAGACTTCTCAGGGAGGCATGCTCTGTGACCTCTGCAAGTTCAGGAGGGAGTGGATGAGCTGTGATATCACCTATTGGGAACGGTGAATACTGTGTTATTTATCTATGATATAGATCATGGTTATCCTGCCTGTGATGATAATGGGATGGCTACTTAAAATTACCTGTACAGAAAAGGAAGTCTCAGAATGTTATTAGGCCTAGTGTCCAATGTGAAAACTGCACGATTTAGATATTTTTATTTAAATATGGATATTGACATTGAAAATCAAAACAAAAATCATCTAGAATACAAAATAAATGTAAACATAAAAATGCAATTTAAACAAGCATTCCCTTTTTTTACCTTTGCTTTATTTTTAACCCATTTTATCAGATCTGTTCATCAAAAAGATTTGCTCTTCATAAAATTCTATTTTTATATTTCATTGCATTATATTTCATTAAATATTATTATGGACGTCAATGCAACTATTATCTTATATATTTCTCACTAGGAACGCATGTACTCCTAAAATATGATGAGAAGAATTTTAAGTATAGACATTGTTAATGAGTCTCCGTTCAGGGAAAGCTATGTTATTTTAACTAACAATCACCCATTGAAGTGACAGGGGAGACATACATGTCTGTAATAGTACAAGGTCTATTATATTCTTATCAATACCATAAATTTGATAGTTGGGAAATGTCTAAACTGGTACCTTAAGGTCTAGGCTAGTGATGGACGAACATTGGCCGGGATGATTCGGGAACGCGCGCTCGCAATCAAATGTTTGCAAACCGCGCGTTCGCGGTGGGACCTGATCACTTTAATGGCAGGCAAACCTGAAAAACCTTCAGGTCATATTTGCAGCCAGCAAACACTTACTAGAAGTACACAAATAGTCCCACAACATGGACAGTGATATACTAGAGGGGGATCATTGGCAAAAATTCCCACAAAAAATATGTATTTTAATAAGGGGCCATTTTTATGCATCTCAAACTGAGGGAAACTTGAGGGAAACTCTCAAAAATGTGCCCTGCTGGAGCCTAGAAATTTTTTATTTCCTATCGGTTTTATGTATACAGATGTGCAGAATCTACCATGGAACTGTATGGTGAACGGACGCCACTGTACGCCATCAGTCTGAAGCATCTGTTAACGCATACATTTTTGGTATGCATTAAATGGATAGCAAAAATAGGATGTGAACCCAGCCCTAGTGTCAGAATAAGCACCAATACACAGCAGAGCAGCGTGGCGGAGAGGGGAGGCCACCATGTATTGACAGAGCACTACCTGGTCCTGGTGGTCAGGGATGAGGACTATGTTTCCCAAGGATCATTTTTTACTGAGATATACGGGGCACAGTATAATACACTAGAATCTATATAATATAAAGATATTATACCTACCTCCGAATAATAATACAATTAGATGGTCATTTATTTTATAGAAATACGTCTATGTTAGGCGTATTTCTGACACAGTTTGTGGCGCAAAGGTCCTTAGCACTGGAATCTGCATATTTTTCCCGCTCATGCCAGGTCTAAAGAAAATGGGGTGGGCAGGGAAAGGGATACAGTTATGGCCATCCAGTTATTAGATACCACCGCCATGCATTGACTGGATAACACCTCTGTACAGTGACCGGATAACACCTCCATACAGTGACCGGATAAAAGGATATAAGAGGGCACAGTACAGGGAATGACTAGGGGCACTGCACAGGGTGTGTTAAGAGGGCACAATGCAGGGTATAAAGGGGCACAGTACGGAGTTAGGGGCACAGTATGGGGTGGTGGGCACAGTCACATGACCCTGTGACATTAGAAGGTCCTTCGGGTGAATGCGGTTCATACGCCACCATAATGAGAGGCAGAGGAGTGAGACAAGGTTGTGATTATGTGGCTAGAGATAAAAGGCCCCAAAAATTAGGCAATAGGCATTCGCCTGACAGCAAAGAACTTTGGATTCTGTGGCTGGGGGTACATTAGGCAGTCACAGGATAAGTATGTAACTGTCGGCCAGTACAGGCCCCAAAAATTATGCAAAAGGCATTTACCTGACAGCAAAGAACTTTGGATTCTGTGGCTGGAGGTAAATTAGGCGGTCACAGGATAAATATGTAACTGTCGGCCAGTACAGACCCCCAAAATTAGGCATTCATCTGACATAAAAGGCCTTTTATGCCGGTGTATATTAGGCAAGGTCCATTCTTTGTTCTGGGTGGTGGCGGATATGTGTGGGCTGGCATGAGGAAATTCAATTACACGTGGTCATCACAAGTGTTGAATTCCTCTGAGATCCATGCCTCATTCATTTTAAAAAATGCGAGGTAGTCCACACTGTCGTGAGCTAGGCGAGTGCGCTTATCGGTCACAATCCCCCTCTGCTGCGCTGAATGTCCTTTCGGACAGGCCATCGACGAGGGGCAAGAGTTCCATGGCAAATTTTGCCAGCTCTGGCCACAGGTCAAGTCTGCACACCCAGTAGTCCAGGGGTTCGTCGCTTCCCGGAGCGTCCACACCAGCCGTTAACCCGATATAGTCGGACACCTGTCATTCTAAGCATTCCCTGAGGCTAAATCCAGGGGGCGGTTGTCGATGAGTTGGCTGCAAGAATGATCTCATATCCGAAGTGACCAACACATCTTCAAACTGCCCTCTTTTTTGGCTTTGTGGGTTCTGACGGCGTTGCTCCCACTGGGCTCGGTGATGGGAGGCCAGGTACCTTCTTAAGGTTGTTGTCCCTAGGTGAGTGTTGGGCTTACGCGACTTATGCGTTGACAGCACAGGCTGCAGATGGCAACACTATTGTCAGCAGCTGACGTAAACATAATCCCACACTGCAGAGCCATGTGCCTGCGTTCTGGGAGCGCAAGATATGACCGTGCATGGTGGATGGCTCATTCCAGATACATTTGAAGTCTGCTCTTTGCCTCCTGTGCACTGCTAATTCTGCCTGCTTCTCCTCCCTATCTGCTGCTCCATCTCTCCCTCTGAACTTTCCTCCTCTTCCTCTCTTGTGGGCACCCACATGACATCCATCGACACGTCATCATCGTCACCTTCACCACCACTGACATGAGAGATCTCGAAGTAGGCAGCAACAGCGGGGACCACCCTCCTTGGGCTGATCTGGGTACTGTCGTCAGACCTCTGGGTGGCAGCCGTTGCTACCTCCTCTTCCTCATCCAATGCCTAGAATGGCTGCGCATCGGTAAGGTCTGGAAATGGATGGGAAAAAAAATTACTCGAGTGGAGGGGCTGTGGTGGTGGTGTCTTTGGGGGTGCACACAGCAGAGCGTGAGGAGGGTGCAGATACAGAGGATGAGGAGGATGCAGAGGCGGAAAGCTGGGTGAGCCACTCAACCAACTCTGGTGCGTCCTTTGACATAATCGCACGCACCTTCTCCAACTTCCCACTTAGGCTCCGGCCTGGTGCACTTAACCGACCCCTACCACCCCTGTGGAACGGCCTGCATCTTCCTCTTCCTGTCATTTTCAAAATGACCCTGTGCCAAAGTCCCTAGAGAAGAGAAGTATTTGTGGAAGCTGATATATGGCAGGCCTCAATCAGTTGTTAGTTGAAGCTGGTATATCACCCTCAAGCAGTAATTTTGTGGATGCAGGTATATGGAAAACCTATATCGCTATTTTGTGGAAGCTGATAGATCGCAGCCCTCAATCAGTATTTTCTGGAAGAATACAAATGCACTATAATATACTTTATATGTTAGAAAGTATATTATAAGTATATCACACCCCTCTGTGTATCACACCTATCGATAGCACAACATTACCAGCAGTGAGCTTTAGTGTTAGGACCGGTCTTATAGAGATCACCTTGGCGTTCGGCAGACAGGCTCAAATGATATTGTACAAAATGTATTTGCTCAGCATCTCTAAGTTATTAACATAGCATTTGCAATGTAATATACTTTTGTACTCTACTTTTGGTTTGTAGAGTGCTGTTGCACCATGTGTTTACCAGCAGTGATGGTCAGTTTGCAGTGTTCGCCAGCGAACACATGCGGGCTGCCATCTTGACTCACCCGTCCAGCGATGCACAGGTAAGCCCTTAACTGTGCCTGTGCCGTGAGCCGGTCTGAAATCGAATGCGGTCACTGGGAGCAGGCAGTTCCGAGAACAGCCACCGGGGGCCTTCATCGGGCTATTCTCGGAACTATCGTCCCCATGATTCCCAAAACCGAACAAAATTGTCACTTCCCCCGGAAAACCTATCCTGGAGAGCGACCTTAGGTTCAGGGCAGGCTTGGTTCGTGCTGCCGTAACCCACCACCTGTGGTCTCTGACGGCCGTACGGAGGTCAGCTACCTCCAAAGACAGTCCCTGCATACAATCGACCAGCGCAGAAACAGTATCCATAGCAGCACTGAAAAACACAAAGGATAACGGTTTTTGGGCGGTTGATAATGTCACTGGTAATGGGGAAGGGGAAAACACCAGATACACACAAAAGAAATAGACAACAGTCTAAGCCTCAAAAGCTAAGGAATAGGGATGGTGACCTCCTAGTAATCCCTAAGCCTTTCCCTAACGCCTGCCAGTAGGAGCAGATCATGATGGTGGAAATGCTCATATGCCGGATACCTATGCCCTGCTAAAACTGACCGCATCTCCCTGAGGTCTAGAACCAGAACACACCAGAGAACAACAAACAGTACAGGCAACTTGTACTTAGCTTTGAGATGAATGGAGAAGCAGGAGATGCAAGACAAACAAGCTCTAGCAACTCCAAGAGGAAATATCAACCGCATGGTCAACAGTGTGAGGCGGAACTAAATAGAGCCTCATCACTGATAACAAGCAGACCCTGAGGAGAGGTGAGATCCAGCCAAACAACAACATACAAAGAGAAAAACAGAGAGACTTGTCAGATAGCCTCACGTGCAGAAAGTCTAT
Source organism: Bufo gargarizans (assembly GCF_014858855.1). NCBI lineage: Eukaryota > Metazoa > Chordata > Amphibia > Anura > Bufonidae > Bufo > Bufo gargarizans. The sequence continues at coordinate 79,104,048 of NC_058088.1, read as the reverse complement.
CCGATCTTCTCACCTCTGTCACAGGAGGGACCGTGACCGCTGCTGCCACCTCCACACTGTCATTGTGCCACCCTGTGGCCTCCTCTTGATGCTGCTGCCGCCGCCACCTCCTCACTGTCATTGTGTCACTCTGTGGCCACCTCTTGATGCTGCTTCTACCTTCAGACTCTGTCATTGGGACACTCTGTGGTCTCCTCATGCTGCTTCCTCCTCATCACTATGTCATAGGGCCACTCTGTGGACTTCTCATGCTGTTCCCACTCTTCCCACTTCATGACTGGGCCACTATTTTGCCTTTTGGCCTGGCTGACATCATTTATTTGACCCTTCTTCTGATCTGTCAGAAGGAAGGAAAAATGAGACGTACAATGGATCCTGTCTATGTAACAGCTGTAAGGCCTGCAGGACATGGTCCCTATTTTGCATCAGAATTGGCAGCAAAAGCAGGAGTGGGTACAAAACACAGAAGACATGCAAATATTCCATTCACGTGCCATCTCTGTTTCAGATCCACTCCTGTTTTTTGGGGGGCTTTAGCAATACTGATGAATTACTGACCAAATGCTGACCGAGTGAAGGAGGATGGTCCACAGACAGGATTTGTTTTTTGGTGGTATTGTTCTGATGGCCCAGAGGAAGAACAAATTAATCAGTTACGTCAACACAAACTTACTGCTGACACCCTCTCCACTCTGTCGGGGGGCTCTGCTTGTATAAGCATTTAATAGAACAGGTTCTGTAGACGTCTATGTGGAATCAGCTGCCAATGGTGTAAAAGGAATGCGCTTCTTTTTTACGCTAACATTGACCTGTAAGGCTGAGTTGACACTTGAGTTATTTGGTCAGTTTTGGCCCCGTAACTGCCCAAATAAATGAAGTGTGCAGTGATTCTAAGAACGACGCCTGTCATCTGCATGTCATACTGACTCACAGTATTGTTTCACTAACACAGCAGACTCCCTATGTGTGTTACTGCAAGGCACCACTATAAAGGTTCTCTGCGGCCAGGAAATAGCCGTTTTTATAACGCGATTCGCCACAAATGAATAAGGATCAAACTGAATTTTTTTTTAAATTCTGCGAAATGGACGAATCGAATTTTTGAGAAATTCGCTCATCTCTATATATAATGAACCCTTTCTCAAAACAGAATAGCAATGTGCGCTGCCTAAATATTATACAGCTATAAACTATAGAGGACACAAGGGCACTTGAGTTGCAAAAACGTATTTTAAGGCCAATGTATGTATATCGAATGAGTCAAATTTTGCTCAAAGTGCCATCTGAGTTTTGGCAAATGCTGTAATCCAGTTTTAAAATAAGCGGTGGCCACAGGCAATTAATGTATTTTCTTCTTTTTTTTTCCCCCAGGCAGCCCACTCAGTGTATTTTGCAGAGCCTTCTTTGGATTCAGTGGCGAATCAGGTCCAATGATCTACTGGATGAGGGGAGAGAAATTCATTGAAGAATTAGAGAATCATATTAAGGAAGGAGTAATTAGGTAAGCAACACGGTTACTCATTGAATTTATGAAACGGTCAAAAAACTATTTGATGTAAATTGCAGCAAATCACAGCATAGCTTTCATTTATTATTGTGCTCTTGAAAAATGAAAGCTGCATTGTGATTGGTGGGGCAGCAAAGACTATTTTTAACCGATTATTTACAACTTGTGGGTAGTCCATCGTATAGGTTAACGTGTCAGGAGACAGATCTCACATGTGTCATGTACTGTCCCTAAAGCTCTTTTTTCTGAAACCAATAAAAAGCCCATCTAGCGCATATACTTGCTGCAAAATACCATGCAAATTTTTCCTGTCCCATGTAGGTAGAATTTTTTAAATCCCCATATATTGTACTGTAAATGATTGTGGATTGTCGGTGTAGAATGAAAAAAAATCAGGATGTATGAATTCACCGTTTCCCTTTTTAACATTAGATTAGCCATTTTATGTGACGACTATTTTCTAAAGTAATATAACCACTGCATCATCCGCCATACTTTAATATTCTGCATATGATCTTCAAATTTAGTGCATGCTAGAACCAGGATTCAAACTCCCAACCTTCTATATTAGAGGCAAGGACCTTATCCACTCAGCTATAAAGCTAAATGCTAAACTGTGTCAGAAAAAACTCACTACATCAGAAACTACTATGAGGTTTTTCTGACACAGTTTAGCATTCAGCTTTATAGCTGAGTGGATAAGGTCCTTGCCTCTAATGTACAGGGGGTATGGAGTTCAAATCACAGCAGAAACTTTTGAGAAATAGATGCTAAATTACATTTAAAGGGTTTCTACCACTTGCAGATCACATATTTGGTGATCAGACACTAGCGATCCGCTAGTGTCTGATGTAGCTTACAAGCTAATTATTACCTTAATCCGTTCGGCCCATACCTCAAAAAAAGCACTTATATCTTTATGCAAATGAGCCTCTAGGTGCTATGCAGGCATTTTTCCAGCACCTAGAGGCTCCGTCTACCTTGCAGTTTGCCGCCCAGCGCCTCGCTCCAGCACGCCCATCTTCAACTCTATTCGATCCTCCCCCTGCTTCTGCCTTCCGAAATCTCGCGCCTGCGCCGTTCGTCGCGGCATTCGGCGCAGGCGCAGTCAATGTCTGACCGCTCCGTGCTCAGACATTTCCACTGCGCCTGCGCCGATGACATCGGCGCAGTGGAAATGTCTGAGCACGGAGCGGTCAGACATTGACTGCGCCTGCGCCGAATGCCTCCGAATGCCGCGACGAACGGCGCAGGCGCGGGATTTCTGAAGGCTGAAGCAGGGGGAGGATCGAATACGGTAAGAGATGGGCGTGCTGGAGCGAGGCGATGGGCGGCAAACTGCAAGGTAGACGGAGCCTCTAGGTGCTGGAAAAACGCCTGCATAGCACCTAGAGGCTCATTTGCATAAAGATATAAGTGCTTTTTTTGAGGTATGGGCCGAACGGATTAAGGTAATAATTAGCTTGTAAGCTACATCAGACACTAGCGGATCGCTAGTGTCTGATCACCAAATATGTGATCTGCAAGTGGTAGAAACCCTTTAAATACACTGACTCGAGCATCGTGCTGGTGTTCGGCCGAGCATGCTCGATCAACACTAGTAGGAAGTTGATGGAAAATTCTCCTGGATCGATTCTAAAGAAATTCTGATACTAACAAATCTGAAGTTTTTGAAAAATTTGGGTCAAACCTAGATTCTTTAAGTCGCTCATCCCTAACAATGGTCCCAGGAATCTTGCATGTATAACAAACTGAAGCCAAGTTTGATGAGTCTAATCTATAGAAAGTAAAGAACCCCCCTTAAATGATAGAAATCTGCATTTATTATTGGCTTTTTGTGGCTTTCAAGTTTCCTAAACTTAATAGGTTTGCTACAGAGTACACAGTGTTTCAAGATTAGCATGTGTAAAAGGTCAGAGGATGAAAATAAACCAACGCATTGATCCCTGATTATGGAAATGTCACTTGTAGAACACTCCGACTCTTCCTTTAATGATCAAGGAAATAACAATACATCTTCAATTGGAAATGCTGTAAGTGTTATAATGCCATCCAGTGAACCTGCAATGAAAAAGTAGTTATTTAATAGCAGCACTTCCCCCACTGTAATCCCAGCTTTCATAACTGATCATCTAAATGTTTCTGAACCGTGCTTCAATGATCCTGCAAATAGTAATAATAAACCCCACGTCTTTCCAATTAACTGAGAACTACATGTACTGCAAACACTGTAATTATGCCGGAAAGCTACAAATAACGCGCGGGCTTAATGAGAAATTCTGATGAAACATTTCACAAGATTGTACTTTTGTTCGTCATAAAAGAAAAATAGCCTTGTTTTATGGTGAGTTACTCCCGGATGTTATTATGATATGGCTAGGTGGTGGTAAAAGGACATTAACATTTTCTTTTAAATTATTCTTAGGGTACATTCACACGACCATATTATTTTTTCCGCATTTTGCGGAATAGAAGCAGACCCATTCATTCCTATGGGTGAATAAAATGTGCGGACAACATTCAGTATGTTGTCTGCATCCGTGTGTCCGCATTTCTATTCCGCAAAAATATGAATCATCATGTCCTACTATTGTCCGTACAGATCGGTCCGCAGCACCATTCAAGTTAATGGATCCGCAAATTGAGGATGACATACAGAATGGTTTCCGTATGGCATCCGTTTTTTGCGGATCCATTTCTGTATTTTTGAAGGCCTTAATAATTCTTTTTTTTTTCTCTCTTTCTCTCTTTTTTTTTTCCTTCCGTTTTTTGCGGACCGTAAAAAACGAAGACATACGGAAGTCATTTGTCTGCAAAATGCGGACACAGGGTTCTGTTATTTGCGGACCACAAATCTGAAAGGATTACACACGGTTGTGTGAATGTACTCTTAATCTAATCTAGACATTATCATTTTTTTGTCTTGCCTGTTTTGGAGATTGTCTAGACCAACACCTTAGGGCTCATGCAGACGAACGTATTTTCTTTCCAGATCTGTTCCAGTTTTTTTGCGGACCGCATGCAGGACCATTCATTTCAAAGGGTCTGCAAAAAACAAAAGTTACTCCATGTGCATTCTGTTTCCATATGTCTGTATTTACGTTCCGCAAAAAAATGTCCACATTACGGACAAAGATAGGACTGTTCTATTAGGGGCCAGCTGTTCAGTTCTGCAAAATATGGAATGCACACGGATGTCATCCGTATTTATTGAGGATCCGTTTTTTGCGGACCGCAAAATACATGCGGTCGTGTGCATGAGCCCTTAAACTAGGGCTACATGGAGACATGTAGGGAGCAACTACACTGCAACATGTGTCGCACAACATTTTTTATAATGCTACTGTCTACTGTGTCGCACTGAAACTGCGACGCGACAGTCTCAAAAAAATCCATTGTATTTGCAGGTCTATATTGTGTTTTCCTACTTTTCTAGCAGTAGGAACTATAAAGCAAGTGACGGTAACAGCCATCCTGCTGGAGCTGCGGAATCATCCCTGAATAGTGTCAATCTCCTCCCATTTGCTTTAGTTCCTGGTGAACTAATCTTTGTCAGGAAGGTGAACTAAATTATTTAGATCACTTAGAACAGGGATGCTCAACCTGCGGCCCTACAGCTGTTGTAAAACTACAACTCCCACCATGCCCTTCTGTAGGCTGAAAGCTGTAGGCTGTCCGGGAATGATGGGAGTTGTAGTTTTGCAACAGCTGGAGGGCCGCAGGTTGAGCATGCCTGACTTAGAAGATCAGTTCATTTTGAACTGATCGTTCACAAACTACTGATCACTATTCTGAGCTGAGCATAGGGAGAGACGTGGCAAGCCGTAAGCTAAGAAATGTACAGTAATTCAATACATTCAATAAGATGAAAGTCTTTTCTTATTCCAGTGCCAGCGTTCCAACCAATACCACCATACTCATCTTTTGCTGGCTTTACTTCTTCCAGGCAGGCCAGAACAGCAATAATTAGCATTTTGTCCTCAGGGGGGCTCCTAGCCTTTCTGCTGCTTGAAGGCGGAAACTGAAATGTCGCCCCTCCCTCCCCAATGCCAGTTTCCTAACCTAACTCCTTCCCTTCAGCTGCTCCTCTTTTGCCCCTACCCAGTGCTGTCTGAAGTGATCGCCTCACCTAGCCTCATTGGTGGTGCACCCCTGTTTGTCACCCACCCAACTATATAGTGCGGTCTTCATTATTAAATGAAAGGCAGCTGCATGCTAATTGGCCGCAAGGTTCTTCACCGCAGTATGGCCACTCGGTGTGGCCGTACCCTAAGGCAGAGTTGCCTGGGTATACCCGATTTATAGAGATTTGTGACAATTTAAATCATAACGAATCTAATTTCTTGGCGAACTTCAGAGAAGTTGAGGGATCAAATTTTCCTAAACTTCCCTCATCTCTAGTACCTGTCATCACATTAGCCGAATGCTACAAATGATATGGTGCTGTAGTTCACAACACAGCAAATACGGCGCATGCCATAAATACGCTCTCCTTTCTCCTCCGGTGATTGCATGTTAGCTTACTGTGCATGTCATGAGAGGAGAAGGGAAAGAGTATTTATGGAGCTTTCACGAGATTTCAGAAGCATCAGGGTGGCTTGGAGCAGTCAGTGGGATGTCAATCACAATAAGATTGGTAGACTTGTGGCCATGACTCAGGCAGTGTAAGAAGACACCCGATGACTCCATGACCCACATTTACATTTAGAAAGGTAAATAAAGTGTATTTAGATAAAAATGTCAAGGCAAGGAGCTTTAAAAGGCAACAAAGATTTCACTGTCTTGTGACCTACAGCACCTTATCATAAGTTGCATATGACAGGTTCTCTTAAAATGGTTCCAGAACAGCTCTGAATGATAGCCAGAGTCTTATGGTTGTGCAATGATCACATCCTACAATATAACATCATAGGCCACGCATTGTTTTGGCCAACTTACAATACTTACATTCAGGTAGGCAAATGTATGTTGGAATGCCTAAATAAAGTATAAGATGTATGTTATTAATGTTTGTTTGTACTGCCGTCAGTTTATAATGATGCATCACTTTGATTTAGGTTACTAAGAGAACACCTTGGGGAGAAGGAGGTAGAACTGGCCTTAACATTTGATGCTGTTCAAGAAGCAGACCTGGGTAACTACACCTGTCATGTGGAAAACAGAAATGGCCGCAAGCATGCTAGTGTCCTCCTGAGAAAGAAAGGTAGATATTGACCTCAGCTCGTTACTAATGGCTCGTTTTCTGCTAAATAAATGGCATGTTTGACTTCTTACAGCTTTCAGTGAACGCACATCCAAATTTAATTGCATCGTAAACTTTAGAGATGAGCGAATCGAATCCCACAAAGTGGAATTCGATCCGAATTTCACAATAAACTTGATTCGCCTAGAAGCCAAATTTCTTCGTGGTTTGTGTCAGTGAATCAATTTAACCTGAAATAGTATAAATTTTTATTTTTTTTTAAATAATCTAACTTACCTCCTCCATTTGCTCGCAACGGGCTGCCAGCCTCCATCTTGCTTGAAGATCTCGGCCAAAATCCCGTGCGGCACGAGAAATCCCGTGCGGCAGCCGGCGTGATGTCGTAATCTCGCGCCGCACAAGAATTCGGCTGAGATCTTCAAGCAAGATGGAGGCTGGCAGCCCGTCGCGAGCAAATGGAGGAGGTAAGTTTGATGTCATTTTTTTTATTGTTAATTATACACTCAGATGCCGCGATCATGTATGAATGCGGCATTTGAGGAGTACAATGACGGGGAAGACGTTATCGCAGCTCCCTGTCATTGCACCCGCTACTTACAAAAAATGTGCTTCGTGACGAAGTAATTTGGCACAAAGCAAATGTTTTTGTGAAATTCGGCGAATCAGCCGAATCGAACTTTTGAGAAATTCGCTCATCTCTAGTAAACTTTGTTGTCATGATAGTACACACAGGTTATATGTGAATCATCCTATAAGAAATTGCCTCCAAACACTGCTCCAAACACTAAGGCCCCTTTCACACGGGCGAGTTTTCCGCGTGGGTGCAATGCGTGAGTTGAACGCATTGCACCCGCACTGAATCAGGACCCATTAATTTCTATGGGGCTGTTCACATGAGCGGTGATTTTCACGCATCACTTGTGCGTTGCGTGAAAATCGCAGCAAGCTCCATTTTGTGCGTTTTTCACGCAACGCAGACCCCATAAAAGTGAATGGGGCTGAGTGAAAATCGCAAGCATCCGCAAGCAAGTGCGGATGCGGTGCGTTTTTCATGCACGGTTGCTAGGTGACGATCGGGATGGGGACCCGATCTTTATTATTTTCCCTTATAACATGGTTATAAGGGAAAATAATAGCATTCTGAATACAGAGTGCATAGTACAATAGCGCTGGAGGGGTTAAATTTTTTTTAATAATAATTTAACTCGCCTTAATCCACTTGCTCGCGCAGCCCGGCTTCGCTTCTTTGCTGTGTACAGGAAAAGGACCTGTGGTGACGTCACTCCGGTCATCACATGGTCCATCACATGATCTTTTACCATGGTGATGGACCATGTGATGACCGAAGTGACGTCACCACAGGTCCTTTTCCTGTACACAGCAAAGAAGAAGACAGAAGAGAAGCCGGGCTGCGCGAGCAAGTGGATTAAGGTGAGTTGAATTTGTTTTTTATTTTTTTTTAACCCCTCCAGCGCTATTGTACTATGCATTCTGTATTCAGAATGTATTATTTTCCCTTAGAACCATGTTCTAATGGAAAATAATACAATCTACAGAGCACCGATCCCAAGCCCAAACTTCTGTGAAGAAGTTCGGGTTTGGGTACCAAACATGCCGATTTTTCTCCCGCGCGTGCAAAACGCATTACAATGTTTTGCCCTCGCGCGGAAAAATCATGCATGTTCCCGCAACGCCCGTGTGAAAGAGGCCTAATAGTTTGTGATACTACATCCCAGCTCCCCACCTATGGTTCATATTGATATCATAGGAATTAAACCTCATCTGAGTTATGCAGACTCACGTGCCCAGATTTTAATTCACTAAAACTAAGACTTCCTTTTGTAAATATCGATTCTGCTGTTGTAGTCTATTACCTAGTAAATCAGAAAAGCAGCACACTGATTTATTCCCCTCTAGTAGGGATCTGTCATCCCTTATATATGAGCGAACAAGGAGAAATATTGGAAAACTCATTTGAAAAGTTTTCCGTTGTTTTTTCCTCTTAAAAAAAAACGACAACACAAATCCTTGTAACTCTAGTCTCTAAGCAATCTATCTTCCACCTGATTGTCTTTCAAATAATCTATGAAGCTTTTTCATAAATTCCTTCCCCTATCCATACAGTATGTATCTTTTACTTGTCTTAAAGAGCTATTCTCACCTGGGACATTGATGGCATATTGCAAAGGAACAAAAAAAACAAAAAAAAACACTGTGGTATCCTTGCAAAAGCTGTGTCCCAATGACTGTTTAGTGGAACAAAAGGACATGGAGGCAGTGTCAATAAAGTAGTGGAGAAAAAGGTTATTTTAATCCATGTTGTAGCAGTGCAAACACATGCTTTTGGGGGGTAAGCGGAGCTAGTGTCGGATGGAGATGGCTGCTTGAAGTTGCTGCTCCGAGTGATACCTCACCCTTTTTGCATGGTCATACTGCCTGAAGGATCAATTATGGTCAAAATTGGAGGAATCCGGGGATGCCACTGGACCTCAAAAAGCAGCACTGAGTAGTGGGGAAATGGAGAAATTCATGAAAAAAGCAGCCGCCACTTATCCAACCCGAGACTCTAAGGTGGCGCTGGCCACACCGCGGGACACGAGCAGCCTGAGGCCTCAGTTGAAGAACCCGACAGCCTCCCTATATCTTGCACCTATTTGAGAGAAGCTCTGGCTTCTTCCCTGGCATCAGCGCTTGAACCACTTAGCTTGGATTTTTCAGTAATTAAGCAAGATGTCCACCACATAGGGAGGAGAGTTGAGTCACTAGAGGAGTCCCAAACAGCAGTTCTCCAACCTCAGTCTGCTGTGACACAGCGCTTATCCTCAGTTCAAAGACCTTTAAATATTATATAATGCTATATAAGAGTAAGAAAACCGCAGGAGGCGTAAAAACCTGAGATTCCGTGGCATACCTGAAACTGTTGCTCCTGGAGACACCCCCAATGAAAATTTGCAATCAAGACTACTCCTAAAGTCAAAGATATTGCAGCCTTCTCATTGGCCCACAAGCATTAAGCAGTGAGGGGTCATGGGTACTGAAGAAAAAGAAATGTTGAATATTCGCGATTCCGAAGATATAGCACTATATTCTAGATATTTGCGAATTCTTGAAAGTGCCAATATTCGCAATAAAATTTGCGATTAGAATATTTGCAATCAATACTATTCATCAACATAGGCTCCTGCCTCAAAAAGGAGAGAAGAGCTCGTATAGACTCTCTCTTGACTGAGATATAACGGAGGGAGACTCTTCACAAACAATCCCTATTGGACTCTCATCTCTCTAAATTAACTGAATTGCGAGCCGAACTGAAGAATCTCCTTAATACTGCCTCAGCCAAATATTTCTTACACTTGTAATATAAGTATTTTGAACATGGTGACAAAGCTTCCAGATTCTTGATGAGTCGCATTAAGCAGATAAAATCACATAACTAGTTGTAATTGCTACACCCCCTCCTGAGTTGTGAACTGTACAGTTCCATGGCTTCTGCCAGTCATTATACAATATTTCCCAAAATGATCCAGCGGGTAGTCCCCCGGCCTCCCTAGATTATATTAATGGATTCCTTCACTGCCTTTCACTTCCAAAATTAGACAACTCCCAGATAGATGCCTACAATCCCCGTTCACAGGTGAACTCATGACAGCGATAAAACAACTACCCATAGGGAAAGCCCCAGGCCCAGATGACCTCCCAGCCCTTTACTAGCGCACTTTCAGTAAATCCCTTCTCCTACATTTACTATCAATCTCTCCTGGGCTCCCCCTTGACTATTGATATGACTAGAGCTCACATCTCTATCCTCCCTAAAGAGGGGAAAGATCCAGCAAACTGTGCCAATTATCTCCCCATCTCTCTACTCAATATGGACTTGAAGCTACTGGCTAAAATGTTGGCCACGAGCCTCTCCACATACTTACCTCTCCTGATGCACAGAGACCAGACAGGATTTATTAAGGGAAGGGAGGGAGGGACAACACAGCCAGAGTTCTGAATGTCCTATTTTACGCTCAAAAACACTCCTGCCCACTGGTTCTTCTCGGCACTGATGCCAAGAAGGCCTTTGACAGGGTCAAATGGGACTTTATGCGTTTTACCTTAGTGAAATTTGGTCTCCCAGAACCCTTTATCAGAGCTATCTTCTCTATGTATACTAACTAGTGATGATCGAACACATTGCTATATTCGCGTGCTCGGCTGAGCACCCGATTATAATGGATGTCAATGGGAGACAACCAGTCACCCCCTGCTCTGAAGAGGGGAGGGTGCCTGGTCCATTGGAAAAAGTCAGAAAGTGACAAACACCACCGAAATGGATCGGGAACAGCATGGGGCGATGTCTGGATGCATCTTTGACTCCCAGGTCGCTGCTGGGAACCATGTTGTCCGAGTTGTACGCCACTTTTACAGACTGATAAAAATACGCACAATACCCCCCCAAAAAAAATTTACTGAAAAAATTGTTAGGATACATTCTTTCCTGTATATTCAATTGTATATTGTCACGGCCACGGTTATGGTCGTGACTCCTTGGGAGCCGCATACAGTTGCCCGCGGTTGTGGTTGTTGTTTCAACCGCAGCTGAGGCATATTGTAGTTGGCCTCAGTGCGGTTGCCGCGGACAACAGCTATGTGTGCGGTTCCCGGGGAGTTGTGTGCGTGTGTGGATGCACTTTGTTTGTATGTCTGGTGTGCACTTGTTGTTGTTTGGTGCGCACGGACATCGTCCTTTCACTGTGGCTGCCCGTGGCAACGTTTGGTATTATGTACATGTGGTGGCAGTGTCTCGGCCTTCGGGCTGTCTCCCAGGACGGCTGCCACCCATGTCGTTGCCAGCGGCAACAGCCACAGGGTGATCAGGTTGGTCACTTCCCCTGTATGTGTGTTTTCCCTTCTGTGTGCTGGAAGGGTTAACTTCCTTCCCAGTGTGTGAGTTGTGTCACTGGGTGTGGTTGACCGGTGGGTGTGGCCACTTTGCCCTATAAAGCCTGTGTCTGGAGCACAGCTCAGTAGGTTGCTTTCAGTCATGCTTGGCTGAAGCAGCCTCCTGTGAATTCCTATCCTTCTTGTAAGGGCCACCCTTCCGGTCATACTGTCACGGCTGGTGGTGGGGGAAACCGCCAGCCGTGCGGTGCCAGGAGATGGTAGGGTTACCCCTTGGCCGGGACCACAGAGTTAGGGAGCAGGTCACTTCCTATTGCGTCCCTAACGCTGACCCTGTCTCCTGTCAGTATGAGCCGACCTTGGTGGTAGGAGGGCTCATACGCCGGAACCTAAAAGTCCCTGCAAGCCCTCAAGTCGGCCCTGAACTAGGGGACAGAGTAAGACGACCTGCTCCTCCTAGACACGGAGGAGCAGGAGTCTCAACGGCCAAGCAACCCAGGGGATACAAAAACAGCTATGGCAGTGGCAGTCAAATGGAACCAACTCATCACTCACCTGCCACAGACAACACAACCAGGAACCCATGTGCAGGTGCTGTAAATACAAGACAACAACGGACACAGCACACACCAGACATCACACAGGAACCCTGGACCATAGGCTGCAATAACACAATCCCATACACACCTAGATAACACCGTGAAACATAGTTTTTACTAACAAAGGTTTTAAACTTATGACCGGAAGGGTGGCCCTTACAAGAAGGATGGAATCCACAGGAGGCTGCTTCAGCCAAGCATGACTGAAAGCAACCTACTGAGCTGTGCTCCAGACACAGGCTTTATAGGGCAAAGTGGCCACACCCACCGGTCAACCACACCCAGTGACACAACTCACACACTGGGAAGGAAGTTAACCCTTCCAGCACACAGAAGGGAAAACACACATACAGGGGAAGTGACCAACCTGATCACCCTGTGGCTGTTGCCGCTGGCAACGACATGGGTGGCAGCCATCCTGGGAGACAGCCCGAAGGCCGAGACACTGCCACCACATGTACATAATACCAAACGTTGCCACGGGCAGCCACAGTGAAAGGACGATGTCCGTGCGCACCAAACAACAACAAGTGCACACCAGACATACAAACAAAGTGCATCCACACACGCACACAACTCCCCGGGAACCGCACACATAGCTGTTGTCCGCGGCAACCGCACTGAGGCCAACTACAATATGCCTCAGCTGCGGTTGAAACAACAACCACAACCGCGGGCAACTGTATGCGGCTCCCAAGGAGTCACGACCATAACCGTGGCCGTGACATATATAAAGTGCAAGTGCTGCAAAAAAATAGGAGTGCCTCATTCACATTGTGGTACAATAGTTTAGTTAGTGGGACTCCTACACTCATAAAGCCTATGTATTTAGAGAAAGGGCTGCCAAAAATTACAAGGAACCAGCACTCCAAAACACCTTTTGTTACACATAAAAGAGGGCATCATACACACCCTTGAAAAATTATGATTGATGTCCTGCTGGTAACTCTCAAAAACATTTGGAGCAAGGGCCTGCTATTCTGACCATCTAAAACCTTAGGGGCGAGGGCCTGCTGCCGCATTGGTGACTCTAGATAACCTCAAGGCAATTGCACGTCCCCGTGATGGCGACGGTCCATTTTGATGTCTGCCCCCATCAACTTTCAATGTTCTTTTCTGTGCCTACCATGGTGATCACAGGTAACGGGGAATCAGGGTTTGATGCCGGAGAGGGAGCTTGAGAAAGGGATACCACATCCAAGGGAGGTCAATGGATGAAATCTGATTGGCTGTTGTTGCCTTGCCCCTTTTTTATCCTAATTGTGAACCACCCAGAGAGGGTGGGTCAAGTTATTAAAGCAGAAGCATGCAAGGAAGGCAGCGGGCACGTGGCAATTCCCCACTCCCGACTTGGGGAGGTATTGACGATAAATAACAATACAGCACTCCTAATCGGCCCTATTATTGGAATGAGTACACTTTCCGTTAACGAGGATCTATTGAAGGTCAAGTCTGGTGCCAGTAGCCAACTTGCTCCCAGCCTCCACATTGTTCACCCAGTGTGCCATCATGGTGAGGATTGTGTTGCCGCTTTGTTGACTCTAGATACCTTCTAGGCAATCGCACGTCCCCGTGATGGCAACGATCCATTTGGATGTCTGCCCTATCAACTTTGGAGCAAGTTTTCAACAAGGACCTTCTGGTATAGCACTGTTTTGCTTGTCCTCTCCACCAGAGGAATGAGAGATGAGAAGTTCTCTTTGTAGTGGGGGTCAAGAAGGGTGTACAACCAGTAATCCATCTTGTCTAAAATGCATATAACACGTGGGTTGTGGGAAAGGCAGCCTAACATGAAGTCAGCCATGTGTGCGAGAGTAACAGGCAAGACTTCGCTGTTGTCATCAGAAGGTGAGCTGACCCTGTAAAACATTATATGCAAGGGTCCGAGGGCCTGCAGTTGAGCTGACCCTTTAAAAGATTTTAGGTGAGGGCCTGCAGTTTAGCTGACTCTGTAAAACATTATATGCGAGAGCCTGCAGGTGAGCTGACCAAGTAAAACATTATATTCGAGGGCTTGCAGTTGAGCTGACCCTGTAAAACATTATATGCGAGGGCCTGCTGCTGAGCTGACCCTCTAAAACATTAGAGGCGAGGGCCTGCTGATGAACTGATGCTCTAAAACATTATATGCAAGTGCCTACTGGTGAGCTGACCCAGTAAAACATTATATGCGAGGGCCTGCAGTTGAGCTGACCCTGTAAAACATTATATACAAGAGTCTGCTGTTAAGCTGACCATCTAAAACATAAGAAGCGAGGGCCTGCTGATGAGCTGATGCTCTAAAACATTATATGCGAGTGCCTGCTGCGGAGCTGACGCTCTAAAACATTATATGCGAGTGCCTGCTGGTGAGCTGACGCTCTAAAACATTATATGCTAGCGCCTGCAGGTGAGCAGATGCTGTAAAACATATGTGAGTGTCTGCAGGTGAGCTGACACTCTAAAACATTATATGCGAGTGCATGCTGTTCAGCGGACCCTATAAAAAAATTTGAGTGGAGGGCCTGCAATTAGAGTGAAGGGAATATATACAATCTGGATGAGGAATAGGAGGAGGAGAAAACAAGATTCAACCATATAATTTTCTTTTGTGGTGAAAAAGGTGCATGGGAATACACTACAGTAGATTGAGTACATTATAAATGATAGATTGAAATTTACTTTATGTTCATCATCAGCTCAGCACTCCTCTGGGGGAGTTGAGAAGTCAGGGGCAATCCAGGCCTTGTTCATTTTTATCTGTCAACCTGTCAGCATTTCCATTGGATATAGGAATACAAAAAAAAGAGGATTACAGTACAATTGGAACTCTCTGGTCCTAGGGATGGACCAGGAATCACGAGAAAGGTACCTGGAGTAGAGGTTATCAGAGGCGCCAAGGGGTGGAGGTGAGTTCTGTAGAGAACAATATATAGCATTGCCATTGGACACGCTTATCTGTTATAATGCCACCAGCAACACTAAATACATGCTCAGACAAAACGCTGGCGGAAAGGCAGGCCAGCACCTCCAAGGCTTGGACATTCAGTAATTGTAAGGCACTGAGGGAACATTTAGAACGCTGACACGGTCTGCTATGTATTCCTTCACCATCTTCCAAAACTTTTACCTCCTAGTACTACTAGGCCGCGCTTCAGGGTGAGGTTGCTGGCGAGGTGTCATGAAAGTGTCCCATGCCGTGGCGAGTGTTGCCCTGACTTTGTTGGAACTGCTGTGCGTTCCCCTTGTCTCCCTTCCTCGGTTGCCTAAGGAAGTACGGACTATGCCGGCCGCGTTTGGAGCAATCTCTCAACAAATACCCTCTGGTATTTCACAGTTTTAAATGTTCTCTCCACCACAGGAATGAGAGATGAGAAGTTCTCTTTGTAGTGGGGGTAGAGAAGGGTGAACAACCAGTAATCCGTGTTATTTAAAATGCGTATAACGCGAGGGTCGCTGGATAGGCAGCCTAACATGAAGTCAGCCATGTGTGCCAGAGTACCAACAGTCAAGACTTCGATGTAGACATCAGGATGACTCTCCATCTCCTCATCCTCCTCCTCCTCCTCTGCCCATCCACGCTGAACAGATGGCCCTCAACCATAATTTTTTTTCATGGTCAGACCAGCAGCAGGCCCTCGCCCCTAATGTTTTAGAGAGTCAGCTCATCAGCAGACCCTCAACCATACTTTTTTAGATGGTCAGAACAGAAGCAGACACTAGCCCCTAATGTTTTAGAGAGTCAGCTCAGCAGCAGACCCTCAACCATACTTTTTTCCATGGTCAGCTCAGCAGTAGGCCCTCACCCCTAATGTTTTAGATGGTCATCTCAGCAGCAGACCCTCACCCCTAATATTTTAGATGGTCAAATCAGAAGCAGGCCCACACCCCTAATGTTTTAGAGGGTCACCAGCAGGCCCTTGCTCCTAATGTTTTTGAGGGTCACCAGCAGGCCATTAATCATAATTTTTCAAGGGTGTGTATGATGCCCTCCTTTATAGGTAATAAAGGGTGTATTGGAGTGCCGGTTCCTTGTAGTTTTTGGCAGCCCTTTCACTTAGTGCATAGGATTTATGAGTGTAGGAGTCCCACTACCTGAACAATTGACCCAACATTAAAAGCCACCCTCGGAACGTGGAATTGGTTTCAGTCTTCGCCACTTGTGCAGGTGAGGGATTTGGTGGAGATGGCTCCATCTGAGCTGAGGGGCCATCTCTCTACCTCAATTCATCAAGTCCGAGATCCCCATCCTTTCCCCGTACAACAGGGGGGGGGGGGGGGGGGAGTCTTGGGGAAAGAAGAACGACTTCTCTCACTGCCTGGGCTTGGTTTTCACCACTCCTTGATCTCTTACCTTCGCTCCTTTATAACCAAACACATTCCTAAATAGGCACTCCTTAGATTGCTCACATGGTTTGAAAGCTTGGTCTCTAACCCTGCTCCCCCAATTAAACCAATATTGCAATTCTACAAACGGTTTAACACTCCTATACGTATGTCCAAACCAGACTTCATTGGTCTCTGGGAGAGAGATCTGGGAATCTCCTTCACGCTGGTTGAACAATCCCTGCTCTTACTAGAGCCTCACATTTCTTTAAGATGTGTGAGAGTACAGGACAATGGTTACAAAGTCCTCCCATGGTGGTATAAGACACCTGATATCACATGTAGATATAATAGCTTGAAATCAGACATTAGCTGGCGTTGCAAAGCTGAGAGAGGTACTTTTTACCATGTAGTTGATCATATTTATAGATTTGAAGAAATTGCAGCATGGGAAAATTGCTCCTTCCCCAAATTCCAGGCCCAATGGAAAGCTTGGGAATCACATTTAAACATTTTAACACATGCTTTTGAATCACTTCTGTTAGCTGTAGAATGATTGTGCGTCACTATTAGGCTCAGTTTACACTTCACTTAATTGGTCAGTTATCTTTTCATGATACCTTATCTGAGAGTAGGATTGGCTCATGATTTTGGCTCACCATACAGTAACTGCTGGAACTAACTGACCATATTCTAATATAGTAGGAAAGAACTATCTAATTTCATTGATTGGTTTTGATTTTGCTTATTTCACAGTTTGACATTGATTGATAGATAACATGTTCTGTTAGCCGCTGATTCTACTATAGTGGGAAAGAGCTATCTTTTACACTGTCTGCTGTTTCCTATTTTGTTAGCCACCGATACAAGTAGTAAACCCATGACAGAGTGGAGTCCACCGATACAAGTAATAAACCCATGACAGAGTGGAGTGGTGTCAGCAGTAAGTTTGTGTTGACATCACTGTTTATTTTTCCCTTCTTCTGATCCATCAGAAGAACAGCCCAAAAAATTATAATACAGATCCTTTGAGCATCTGCCTTCACATGGTCAGTAATTGATCAGTATTTTTAAGGCAAAAACAGGATCGGGGTCAAAACAGACATGACATGCGATGGAAATATTTGAATGACTTCTGTGTTTTGGACTCACTCCTGCTTTTGCCTTCCAAATCGTGATGAAATCCTGATGCAAAATACTGACCGTGTGATAGAGGCCTTATGGATGCTCTAAAGACAGGATCCGTAGTGTTTTCCATTTTTCTGACAGATCAGAAGAGGAAAAAATAAACGGTGATGTCAACAAGGCCAACCAGGGACACTAGCGGCCGCAGAATAGAGTGGTGAGGGTGACAACAGCATCAGGAGTCAACATAGTGGCCCAGTCACGGAGTGGGGAGAGCAGTGGCAGTAACAGCACAAGATGGTGGCAGTAGTAGAAGATGGAAGCAGATGCATAAGGTGTGTGGCATCAGAATAGTGGCTGAAGCACGTGGCCAGAAGTAACGGGCAATATTTCACAATGTTCTGCTGTGGCAGCACATTGCAGTCACTGCGGTCAACAGTACTGCCAGAATGATCTAGTCTGATGCTTGTGGAAATCCTAGCTGATCTTTATAAAGGTTAATCTCTAAACATTTTGTTTTAAAAGGCGAGTTCACTTTGTGGTAACTATGCCCCCCCTCCAGCAATAAACACCCCCTCTGATGCTACACTACTGGCCAGGCAGAAAAGCGTGGCCAGGGCAAACTTGTCCAGTGGAGGCTACAATTCTAGTTTGGCTGCCCAGTAGTCCAAGGGATCTTGGATCTATGGTGCAGTCCAAGTATGCCACCACCTTCTGGTTCAGGTTCTGCTCAATATCCTGCTGCTGGCTAGTTTCTTCAGTTGAATTCACAGATTAGCACCCTAATAAAACGTAGCCTTTAATAAATGTATAGTAAAAAGTAACCCACAAATATGGACATACACTAAAGATAATAAACAAAATAAATAAAGATAGTCTTCTCCACGTAAATAGGAGAGTCTGTTCTGTAGGTACAGGTGTGGATAATAAGATAGGGGAACAATTGGTGAATCAGATTCTAAACGAGTTTCAAGAAATTCGCTAATCTCTAGGACCAGCCCCTTTAATACTATTACAGG
Source organism: Bufo gargarizans (assembly GCF_014858855.1). Taxonomy (NCBI): domain Eukaryota; kingdom Metazoa; phylum Chordata; class Amphibia; order Anura; family Bufonidae; genus Bufo; species Bufo gargarizans. The sequence continues at coordinate 79,085,403 of NC_058088.1, read as the reverse complement.
ATTCAGCAGTTTAAATAGGGCAGTTTTTATGAAGTGGATGTAAAATTCATTATATTCAAAATACCAGTTAAACTAAGCAGATTTAGAACAATTGTAATATATATATATATATATATATATATATATATTTGTGTGAGGCGCTTACGGTAGTACAGTGAAGAACCCTAGGAAATCAGGGAATAAGCGTAGTCGGTTGTGGTGTGCCGAAACCGAGGATGAGGTAGGCCTGAGAAAGAAGAGGGCCCACCCAAGGATAGAGATATGAAAGAAATGAGTTGTAAATGAGTGGAGTGGTGGGAGGGTCAAAGCTCAGACCTCGGACGGTGCAGGAGCCAGGTAAAGGGGGTGCCCTAAATAGGCTGGAGGCGGACCTCAGCCCCTCCCACAAATCCAGGCAAACTGCCTTCACACTTGTGTGAGGCGCTTACGGTAGTACAGTGAAGAACCCTAGGAAATCAGGGAATAAGCGTAGTCGGTTGTGGTGTGCCGAAACCGAGGATGAGGTAGGCCTGAGAAAGAAGAGGGCAAAAATGAAATAACCAGTTATTGTAGTCAAATATACATGAATAGCTCAACCCGACATGTTTTGGAAAGTATCTCTTAACTCTTGTGTTGGATTGGGAATGTATCGCGAGTAAGCGGATGACTTCCAGCGCCCCAATTCCTGATGACATGAGTCGGGGCGTTGGCACTGGAGGCCGTGGACGCGGCTCCAAAGCGAAAGGAGTGCCCTGAGTAGTTGGCTGCGTTGAGGCCCAGTTGTGTGAGGGGTGACCTGACATGGGTCATGAAGGTGGTGGTGGTGAGTACCGAACCATGTAGTGAAGTAGCGGTTGCGAGGGTAGAAACTTGTGACGTTGTCTGTAAGCATCCAGAACCCTGACTGGACACCCTCTGTTGTGCGTGGGGTGATATGAAATGTTGACGGGTAAGTGCTGACTACTCTTGGAGTGAGGTAAGGTCAGGACGTAATGATCCATGTGTTTTGCCAAGTGGGAGACAAGAAGACAAGGTGTGGCTTGGGTCGTGTAGGTTGTAGTGAATTCCCCGGGCCTCAGGAACCGTAGAAGGCCAAGTAAATTGCTGTTTTGAGGATGGAGTTGGTATCTGCTTCAGAAGGCTTGGCGTCTAGTAATTCGGATAGTGCCTTGAAAATATGATTGTTAACGGGTAGCCTCTGGGCTGGACGCGCGGGTTCCGTTTTCTGAATACCTCTGAGTATGGTTTTGATTTGGTGAGAGGCCACGCAACTGATGTTATTGGGGTGTAAGATTGCATGTGGTGTAAAATGCCAGTGAGATAGAGTATGATGGCGTTGTATGACATTTGAGTTTAAGGTGGCAAAAAGAAGCAAACCCCAGAAGAGAAGACATGACAAAGTGGGCGTGATGTTATGCTCCAGGAGGAATCTGACAACCTAGAAATTAAAAGTCAGAGAAAATGATAACGTGAGAGAGACTCTAATGGCGCAAGCCACGCGTGCGAGTCACCACAAGATAATTGCATTGCAAGCCACAGATGACCGAGCCATGCGAGCGGGTCTGAAGGCAGAAAAGACATGGAACCTGCTGGTTGTGGGACCACGCAGCCGGCCTCGACTGGCAGAGTTATGTGTGTGGAATTAAAATGGGGAAGCGATACGTGAGAGACTCTAATGGCGGAGCCATGCGTGCGAGACTCTAATGGCGGAGCCATATGTGTAAAAATTGACACGGAGAAGCCATGCGTGAGAGACTCTAATGGCGGAGCCCTGTGTGTAAAATAATACGGAGAAGCCATGCGTGAGAGACTCTAATGGCGGAGCCATGCGTGAGAGACTCTAATGGCGGGGTCGTGTGTGTAAAATAATACGGAGAAGCCATGCGTGAGAGACTCTAATGGCAGAGCCATGCGTGAGAGACTCTAATGGCGGGGTCGTGTGTGTGAAATTAATACGGAGAAGCCATGCGTGAGAGACTCTAATGGCGGAGCCATGCGTGAGAGACTCTAATGGCGGGGTCGTGTGTGTGAAATTAATACGGAGAAGCCATGCGTGAGAGACTCTAATGGCGGAGCCATGCGTGAGAGACTCTAATGGCGGGGTCGTGTGTGTGGATATAATACGGAGAAGCCATGCGTGAGAGACTCTAATGGCGGGGTCGTGTGTGTGAAATTAATACGGAGAAGCCATGCGTGAGAGACTCTAATGCGGGGTCATGTGTAAGAGACTCTACTGGTGAAGCCATATGTGTGACACCAAACGGAGAAGCCATGCGTGAGACTAATGGCGGAGTCATATGTGTAAACTAACACGGCAAAGTGATGCGTGAGAGACTCTAATGGCGGAGTTATGTATGTAACACTGAAACGGAGAAGCCATGCGTGAGACTAATGCGGAGTCATGTGTGTGACACTAAAACGGAGAAGCCATGCGTGAGAAACTCTAATGGCGGAGTCATATGTGAGAGACTCTAATGGCGGAGTTATTGTGTGAAACCAACGGTGAAGTGATGCGTGAGAGACTCTAATGGCGGAGTTATGTATGTAACACTGAAATGGAGAAGCCATGCGTGAGACTAATGCGGAGTCATGTGTGTGACACTAAACGGAGAAGCCATACGTGAGAAACTCTAATGGCGGAGTCATATGTGAGAGACTCTAATGGCGGAGTTATTGTGTGAAACCAAAACGGTGAAGTGATGCGAGAGAGTCTCTAATGGCGGAGTTATGTGTGTGAAAGTAACCGGCGAAGTAACGCGTGAGAGACTCTAATGGCGGAGTTATAAGTGTGACCTAGAACGACGAAGTAATGCATGAGAGTCTATAATGGCGGAGAAATGTGTGTAAAACTAAAACGGCGAAGTAATGCGTGAGAGTCTGTAATGGCGGAGAAATGTGTGTGAAACTAAAACGGCGAAGTGATGCGTGAGAGTCTGTAATGGCGGAGAAATGTGTGTGAAACTAACCGGCGAAGTAATGCGTGAGGGATAGAGTTGAGCGAACACCTGGATGTTCGGGTTCGAGAAGTTCGGCCGAACATCCCGGAAATGTTCGGGTTCGGGATCCGAACCCGATCCGAACTTCGTCCCGAACCCGAACCCCATTGAAGTCAATGGGGACCCGAACTTTTCGGCACTAAAAAGGCTGTAAAACAGCCCAGGAAAGAGCTAGAGGGCTGCAAAAGGCAGCAACATGTAGGTAAATCCCCTGCAAACAAATGTGGATAGGGAAATGAATTAAATTAAAAATTAAATAAATAAAAATTAACCAAAATCAATTGGAGAGAGGTTCCATAGCAGAGAATCTGGCTTCCCGTCACCCACCACTGGAACAGTCCATTCTCAGATATTTAGGCCCCGGCACCCAGGCAGAGGAGAGAGGTCCCGTAACAGAGAATCTGTCTTCATGTCAGCAGAGAATTAGTCTGCATGTCATAGCAGAGAATGAGGCTTCACGTCAGCCACCACTGCAACAGTCCATTGGCATATATTTAGGCCCAGCACCCAGGCAGAGGAGGGAGGTCCCGTAACAGAGAATCTGTCTTCATGTCAGCAGAGAATTAGTCTGCATGTCATAGCAGAGAATGAGGCTTCACGTCAGCCACCACTGCAACAGTCCATTGGCATATATTTAGGCCCAGCACACACACAGGCAGAGGAGAGAGGTCCCGTAACAGAGAATCTGGCTTCATGTCAGCAGAGAATCAGTCTGCATGTCATAGCAGAGAATGAGGCTTCACGTCAGCCACCACTGCAACAGTCCATTGGCATATATTTAGGCCCAGCACACACACAGGCAGAGGAGAGAGGTCCCGTAACAGAGGATCTGGCTTCATGTCAGCAGAGAATCAGTCTGCATGTCATAGCAGAGAATCAGGCTTCACGTCAGCCACCACTGCAACAGTCCATTGTCATAAATTTAGGCCCAGCACCCAGGCAGAGGAGAGAGGTCCCGTAACAGACAATCTGGCTTCATGTCAGCAGAGAATTAGTCTGCATGTCATAGCAGAGAATGAGGCTTCACGTCAGCCACCACTGCAACAGTCCATTGGCATATGTTTAGGCCTAGCACACAGGCAGAGGAGAGAGGTCCCGTAACAGACAATCTGGCTTCATGTCAGCAGAGAATCAGTCTGCATGTCATAGCAGAGAATGAGGCTTCACGTCACCCACCACTGCAACAGTCCATTGGCATATATTTAGGCCTAGCACACAGGCAGAGCAGAGAGGTCCCGTAACAGACAATCTGGCTTCATGACAGCAGAGAATCAGTCTGCATGTCATAGCAGAGAATGAGGCTTCACGTCACCCACCACTGCAACAGTCCATTGGCATATATTTAGGCCTAGCACACAGGCAGAGCAGAGAGGTCCCGTAACAGACAATCTGGCTTCATGACAGCAGAGAATCAGTCTGCATGTCATAGCAGAGAATGAGGCTTCACGTCACCCACCACTGCAACAGTCCATTGGCATATATTTAGGCCTAGCACACAGGCAGAGCAGAGAGGTCCCGTAACAGACGATCTGGCTTCATGTCAGCAGAGAATCAGTCTGCATGTCATAGCAGAGAATGAGGCTTCACGTCAGCCACCACTGCAACAGTCCATTGGCATATATTTAGGCCCAGCACCCAGGCAGAGGAGGGAGGTCCCGTAACAGAGAATCTGTCTTCATGTCAGCAGAGAATTAGTCTGCATGTCATAGCAGAGAATGAGGCTTCACGTCAGCCACCACTGCAACAGTCCATTGGCATATATTTAGGCCCAGCACACACACAGGCAGAGGAGAGAGGTCCCGTAACAGAGAATCTGTCTTCATGTCAGCAGAGAATTAGTCTGCATGTCATAGCAGAGAATCAGGCTTCACGTCACCCACCACTGCAACAGTCCATTGGCATATATTTAGGCCCAGCACCCAGGCAGAGGAGGGAGGTCCCGTAACAGAGAATCTGTCTTCATGTCAGCAGAGAATTAGTCTGCATGTCATAGCAGAGAATGAGGCTTCACGTCAGCCACCACTGCAACAGTCCATTGGCATATATTTAGGCCCAGCACACACACAGGCAGAGGAGAGAGGTCCCGTAACAGAGAATCTGTCTTCATGTCAGCAGAGAATTAGTCTGCATGTCATAGCAGAGAATGAGGCTTCACGTCAGCCACCACTGCAACAGTCCATTGGCATATATTTAGGCCCAGCACACACACAGGCAGAGGAGAGAGGTCCCGTAACAGACAATCTGGCTTCATGTCAGCAGAGAATTAGTCTGCATGTCATAGCAGAGAATGAGGCTTCACGTCACCCACCACTGCAACAGTCCATTGGCATATATTTAGGCCCAGCACCCAGGCAGAGGAGGGAGGTCCCGTAACAGAGAATCTGTCTTCATGTCAGCAGAGAATTAGTCTGCATGTCATAGCAGAGAATGAGGCTTCACGTCAGCCACCACTGCAACAGTCCATTGGCATATATTTAGGCCCAGCACACACACAGGCAGAGGAGAGAGGTCCCGTAACAGAGGATCTGGCTTCATGTCAGCAGAGAATCAGTCTGCATGTCATAGCAGAGAATCAGGCTTCACGTCAGCCACCACTGCAACAGTCCATTGGCATATATTTAGGTCCAGCACCCAGGCAGAGGAGGGAGGTCCCGTAACAGAGAATCTGTCTTCATGTCAGCAGAGAATTAGTCTGCATGTCATAGCAGAGAATGAGGCTTCACGTCAGCCACCACTGCAACAGTCCATTGGCATATATTTAGGCCCAGCACACACACAGGCAGAGGAGAGAGGTCCCGTAACAGAGGATCTGGCTTCATGTCAGCAGAGAATCAGTCTGCATGTCATAGCAGAGAATCAGGCTTCACGTCAGCCACCACTGCAACAGTCCATTGGCATATATTTAGGCCTAGCACACAGGCAGAGGAGAGAGGTCCCGTAACAGACAATCTGGCTTCATGTCAGCAGAGAATCAGTCTGCATGTCATAGCAGAGAATCAGGCTTCACGTCAGCCACCACTGCAACAGTCCATTGTCATAAATTTAGGCCCAGCACCCAGGCAGAGGAGAGAGGTCCCGTAACAGACAATCTGGCTTCATGTCAGCAGAGAATTAGTCTGCATGTCATAGCAGAGAATGAGGCTTCACGTCAGCCACCACTGCAACAGTCCATTGGCATATATTTAGGCCTAGCACACAGGCAGAGGAGAGAGGTCCCGTAACAGACAATCTGGCTTCATGTCAGCAGAGAATCAGTCTGCATGTCATAGCAGAGAATGAGGCTTCACGTCACCCACCACTGCAACAGTCCATTGGCATATATTTAGGCCTAGCACACAGGCAGAGCAGAGAGGTCCCGTAACAGACAATCTGGCTTCATGACAGCAGAGAATCAGTCTGCATGTCATAGCAGAGAATGAGGCTTCACGTCACCCACCACTGCAACAGTCCATTGGCATATATTTAGGCCTAGCACACAGGCAGAGCAGAGAGGTCCCGTAACAGACAATCTGGCTTCATGACAGCAGAGAATCAGTCTGCATGTCATAGCAGAGAATGAGGCTTCACGTCACCCACCACTGCAACAGTCCATTGGCAGATATTTAGGCCGAGCACACAGGCAGAGCAGAGAGGTCCCGTAACAGACGATCTGGCTTCATGTCAGCAGAGAATCAGTCTGCATGTCATAGCAGAGAATGAGGCTTCACGTCAGCCACCACTGCAACAGTCCATTGGCATATATTTAGGCCCAGCACCCAGGCAGAGGAGGGAGGTCCCGTAACAGAGAATCTGTCTTCATGTCAGCAGAGAATTAGTCTGCATGTCATAGCAGAGAATGAGGCTTCACGTCAGCCACCACTGCAACAGTCCATTGGCATATATTTAGGCCCAGCACACACACAGGCAGAGGAGAGAGGTCCCGTAACAGAGATTCTGTCTTCATGTCAGCAGAGAATTAGTCTGCATGTCATAGCAGAGAATCAGGCTTCACGTCACCCACCACTGCAACAGTCCATTGGCATATATTTAGGCCCAGCACCCAGGCAGAGGAGGGAGGTCCCGTAACAGAGAATCTGTCTTCATGTCAGCAGAGAATTAGTCTGCATGTCATAGCAGAGAATGAGGCTTCACGTCAGCCACCACTGCAACAGTCCATTGGCATATATTTAGGCCCAGCACACACACAGGCAGAGGAGAGAGGTCCCGTAACAGAGATTCTGTCTTCATGTCAGCAGAGAATTAGTCTGCATGTCATAGCAGAGAATCAGGCTTCACGTCACCCACCACTGCAACAGTCCATTGGCATATATTTAGGCCCAGCACACACACAGGCAGAGGAGAGAGGTCCCGTAACAGAGGATCTGGCTTCATGTCAGCAGAGAATTAGTCTGCATGTCATAGCAGAGAATGAGGCTTCACGTCAGCCACCACTGCAACAGTCCATTGGCATATATTTAGGCCCAGCACACACACAGGCAGAGGAGAGAGGTCCCGTAACAGAGAATCTGTCTTCATGTCAGCAGAGAATTAGTCTGCATGTCATAGCAGAGAATGAGGCTTCACGTCAGCCACCACTGCAACAGTCCATTGGCATATATTTAGGCCCAGCACACACACAGGCAGAGGAGAGAGGTCCCGTAACAGACAATCTGGCTTCTTGTCAGCAGAGAATTAGTCTGCATGTCATAGCAGAGAATGAGGCTTCACGTCACCCACCACTGCAACAGTCCATTGGCATATATTTAGGCCCAGCACCCAGGCAGAGGAGGGAGGTCCCGTAACAGAGAATCTGTCTTCATGTCAGCAGAGAATTAGTCTGCATGTCATAGCAGAGAATGAGGCTTCACGTCAGCCACCACTGCAACAGTCCATTGGCATATATTTAGGCCCAGCACACACACAGGCAGAGGAGAGAGGTCCCGTAACAGAGGATCTGGCTTCATGTCAGCAGAGAATCAGTCTGCATGTCATAGCAGAGAATCAGGCTTCACGTCAGCCACCACTGCAACAGTCCATTGGCATATATTTAGGCCTAGCACACAGGCAGAGGAGAGAGGTCCCGTAACGGACAATCTGGCTTCATGTCAGTAGAGAATCAGTCTGCATGTCATAGCAGAGAATGAGGCTTCACGTCAGCCACCACTGCAACAGTCAATTGTCATAAATTTAGGCCCAGCACCCAGGCAGAGGAGGGAGGTCCCGTAACAGACAATCTGGCTTCATGTCAGCAGAGAATTAGTCTGCATGTCATAGCAGAGAATCAGGCTTCATGTCAGCCACCACTGCAACAGTCCATTGGCATATATTTAGGCCTAGCACACAGGCAGAGGAGAGGTTCATTCAACTTTGGGTAGCATCGCAATATAATGGTAAAATGAAAATAAAAATAGGATTGAATGAGGAAGTGCCCTGGAGTCCAATAATATATGGTTATGGGGAGGTAGTTAATGTCTAATCTGGACAAGGGACGGACAGGTCCTGTGGGATCCATGCCTGGTTCATTTTTATGAACGTCAGCTTGTCCACATTGGCTGTAGACAGGCGGCTGCGTTTGTCTGTAATGATGCCCCCTGCCGTGCTGAATACACGTTCAGACAAAACGCTGGCTGCCGGGCAGGCCAGCACCTCCAAGGCATAAAAGGCTAGCTCTGGCCACGTGGACAATTTAGAGACCCAGAAGTTGAATGGGGCCGAACCATCAGTCAGTACGTGGAGGGGTGTGCACACGTACTGTTCCACCATGTTAGTGAAATGTTGCCTCCTGCTAACACGTTGCGTATCAGGTGGTGGTGCAGTTAGCTGTGGCGTGTTGACAAAAGTTTTCCACATCTCTGCCATGCTAACCCTGCCCTCAGAGGAGCTGGCCGTGACACAGCTGCCTTGGCGACCTCTTGCTCCTCCTCTGCCTTGGCCTTGGGCTTCCACTTGTTCCCCTGTGACATTTGGGAATGCTCTCAGTAGCGCGTCTACCAACGTGCGCTTGTACTCGCGCATCTTCCTATCACGCTCCAGTGCAGGAAGTAAGGTGGGCACATTGTCTTTGTAGCGTGGATCCAGCAGGGTGGCAACCCAGTAGTCCGCACAGGTTAAAATGTGGGCAACTCTGCTGTCGTTGCGCAGGCACTGCAGCATGTAGTCGCTCATGTGTGCCAGGCTGCCCAGGGATAAGGACAAGCTGTCCTCTGTGGGAGGCGTATCGTCATCGTCCTGCCTTTCCCCCCAGCCACGCACCAGTGATGGACCCGAGCTGCGTTGGGTGCCACCCCGCTGTGACCATGCTTCATCCTCATCCTCCTCCACCTCCTCCTCATCCTCGTCCTCCTCGTCCTCCAGTAGTGGGCCCTGGCTGGCCACATTTGTACCTGGCCTCTGCTGTTGCCAAAAACCTCCCTCTGAGTCACTTCGAAGAGACTGGCCTGAAAGTGCTAAAAATGACCCCTCTTCCTCCTCCTCCTCCTCCTCCTCCTGGGCCACCTCCTCTTCCATCATCGCCCTAAGTGTTTTCTCAAGGAGACATAGAAGTGGTATTGTAACGCTGATAACGGTGTCATCGCCACTGGCCATGTTGGTGGAGTACTCGAAACAGCGCAACAGGGCACACAGGTCTCGCATGGAGGCCCAGTCATTGGTGGTGAAGTGGTGCTGTTCTGTAGTGCGACTGACCCGTGCGTGCTGCAGCTGAAACTCCACTATGGCCTGCTGCTGCTCGCACAGTCTGTCCAGCATGTGCAAGGTGGAGTTCCACCTGGTGGGCACGTCGCATATGAGGCGGTGAGCGGGAAGGCCGAAGTTACGCTGTAGCGCAGACAGGCGAGCAGCAGCAGGATGTGAACGCCGGAAGCGCGAACAGACGGCCCGCACTTTATGCAGCAGCTCTGACATGTCGGGGTAGTTGTGAATGAACTTCTGCACCACCAAATTCAGCACATGCGCCAAGCAAGGGATGTGCGTCAAATTGGCTAGTCCCAGAGCTGCAACGAGATTTCGCCCATTATCACACACCACCAGGCCGGGCTTGAGGCTCACCGGCAGCAACCACTCGTCGGTCTGTTGTTCAATACCCCGCCACAACTCCTGTGCGGTGTGGGGCCTGTCCCCCAAACATATGAGTTTCAGAATGGCCTGCTGACGTTTACCCCGGGCTGTGCTGAAGTTGGTGGTGAAGGTGTGTGGCTGACTGGATGAGCAGGTGGAAGAAGAGGAGGAGGAAGCCGAGAAGGAGGAGGTGGCAACAGGAGGCAAAGAATGTTGCCCTGCGATCCTTGGCGGCGGAAGGACGTGCGCCAAACAGCTCTCCGCCTGGGGCCCAGCTGCCACTACATTTACCCAGTGTGCAGTTAGGGAGATATAGCGTCCCTGGCCGTGCTTACTGGTCCACGTATCTGTGGTTAGGTGGACCTTGCCACAGATGGCGTTGCGCAGTGCACACTTGATTTTATCGGATACTTGGTTGTGCAGGGAAGGCACGGCTCTCTTGGAGAAGTAGTGCCGGCTGGGAACAACATACTGTGGGACAGCAAGCGACATGAGCTGTTTGAAGCTGTCTGTGTCCACCAGCCTAAATGACAGCATTTCATAGGCCAGTAGTTTAGAAATGCTGGCATTCAGGGCCAGGGATCGAGGGTGGCTAGGTGGGAATTTACGCTTTCTATCAAATGTTTGTGAGATGGAGAGCTGAACGCTGGCGTGTGACATGGTTGAGACGCTTGGTGACGGAGGTGGTGGTGGTGGTGTTGGTGGTACATCCCCTGTTTGCTGGGCGGCAGGTGCCAACGTTCCTCCAGAGGCGGAGGAAGAGGCCGAGGCGGCAGCAGCAGAATAGGCCGAGGCGGCAGCAGCAGAAGAGGTAGCAGGGGGAGCCTGAGTGACTTCCTTGGTTTTAAGGTGTTTACTCCACTGCAGTTCATGCTTTGCATGCAGGTGCCTGGTCATGCAGGTTGTGCTCAGGTTCAGAACGTTAATGCCTCGCTTCAGGCTCTGATGGCACAGCGTGCAAACCACTCGGGTCTTGTCGTCAGCACATTGTTTGAAGAAGTGCCATGCCAGGGAACTCCTTGAAGCTGCCTTTGGGGTGCTCGGTCCCAGATGGCGGCGGTCAGTAGCAGGCGGAGTCTCTTGGCGGCGGGTGTTCTGCTTTTGCCCACTGCTCCCTCTTTTGCTACGCTGTTGGCTCGGTCTCACCACTGCCTCTTCCTCCGAACTGTGAAAGTCAGTGGCACGACCTTCATTCCATGTGGGGTCTAGGACCTCATCGTCCCCTGCATCGTCTTCCACCCAGTCTTGATCCCTGACCTCCTGTTCAGTCTGCACACTGCAGAAAGACGCAGCAGTTGGCACCTGTGTTTCGTCATCATCAGAGACATACTGAGGTGGTATTCCCATGTCCTCATCATCAGGAAACATAAGTGGTTGTGCGTCAGTGCATTCTATGTCTTTCACCGCTGGGGAAGGGCTAGGTGGATGCCCTTGGGAAACCCTGCCAGCGGAGTCTTCAAACAGCATAAGAGACTGCTGCATAACTTGAGGCTGAGACAGTTTCCCTGGTATGCATGGGGGTGATGTGACAGACTGATGGGGTTGGTTTTCAGGCGCCATCTGTGCGCTTTCTGCAGAAGACTGGGTGGGAGATAATGTGAACGTGCTGGATCCACTGTCGGCCACCCAATTGACTAATGCCTGTACCTGCTCAGGCCTTACCATCCTTAGAACGGCATTGGGCCCCACCATATATCGCTGTAAATTCTGGCGGCTACTGGGACCTGAGGTAGTTGGTACACTAGGACGTGTGGATGTGGCAGAACGGCCACGTCCTCTCCCAGCACCAGAGGGTCCACTAACACCACCACGACCATGTCCACGTCCGCGTCCCTTACTAGATGTTTTTCTCATTGTTATGGTTCACCACAACAACAAATATATTATTTGGCCCAATGTATTGTATTCAAATTCAGCGGGATATAAATTTGAGGCCTAGTATTTAGGCGCTGGGTGACCGGTATGGATTTAGTGACAGAATTAGACTTGGAAATGCACAGAAGCGTGTGTGTGAAGTTATTCTGAATGACCCTATGTGCACCTTCAATATGATCTACCCTTTTAGGGATAGATTTCAAATAGCTCTGATATAGCAGAAACGACTAAATTATGAAATTGCTAAATTGGGAATTGTATTTCAACCCAGAACAAAAAATGTGCTTTGACGGACACTAAATAACTTTCCCAGCCACAACAGGACAGCGGTAACGAGAGATTTAGCGGGATATAAATTTGAGGCCTAGTATTTAGGCGCTGGGTGACAGGTATGGGTTTAGTGACAGAATTAGATTTGGAAATGCACAGTAGCGGGTGTGTGAAGTTATTCTGAATGACCCTATGTGCACCTTGAATATTATATACCCTTTTAGGGATAGATTTCAAATAGCTCTGATATAGCAGAAACCACTAAATTATGAAATTGCTAAATTGGGAATTGTATTTCAACCCAGAACAAGAAATGTGCTTGAACGGACACTAAATAACTCGCCCAGCTACAGCACTAAGGACAGATTTAGCGGGATATAAATTTGAGGCCTAGTATTTAGGCGCTGGGTGACAGGTATGGGTTTAGTGCCAGAATTAGACTTGGAAATACACAGTAGCGGGTGTGTGTGAAGTTATTCTGAATGACCCAATGTGCACCTTGAATATTATATACCCTTTTAGGGATAGATTTCAAATAGCTCTGATATAGCAGAAACCACTAAATTATGAAATTGCTAAATTGGGAATTGTATTTCAACCCAGAACAAGAAATGTGCTTGAACGGACACTAAATAACTCGCCCAGCTACAGCACTAAGGACAGATTTAGCGGGATATAAATTTGAGGCCTAGTATTTAGGCGCTGGGTGACAGGTATGGGTTTAGTGCCAGAATTAGACTTGGAAATACACAGTAGCGGGTGTGTGTGAAGTTATTCTGAATGACCCAATGTGCACCTTGAATATTATATACCCTTTTAGGGATAGATTTCAAATAGCTCTGATATAGCAGAAACCACTAAATTATGAAATTGCTAAATTGGGAATTGTATTTCAACCCAGAACAAGAAATGTGCTTGAACGGACACTAAATAACTCGCCCAGCTACAGCACTAAGGACAGATTTAGCGGGATATAAATTTGAGGCCTAGTATTTAGGCGCTGGGTGACAGGTATGGGTTTAGTGCCAGAATTAGACTTGGAAATACACAGTAGCGGGTGTGTGTGAAGTTATTCTGAATGACCCAATGTGCACCTTGAATATTATATACCCTTTTAGGGATAGATTTCAAATAGCTCTGATATAGCAGAAACCACTAAATTATGAAATTGCTAAATTGGGAATTGTATTTCAACCCAGAACAAGAAATGTGCTTGAACGGACACTAAATAACTCGCCCAGCTACAGCACTAAGGACAGATTTAGCGGGATATAAATTTGAGGCCTAGTATTTAGGCGCTGGGTGACAGGTATGGGTTTAGTGCCAGAATTAGACTTGGAAATACACAGTAGCGGGTGTGTGTGAAGTTATTCTGAATGACCCAATGTGCACCTTGAATATTATATACCCTTTTAGGGATAGATTTCAAATAGCTCTGATATAGCAGAAACCACTAAATTATGAAATTGCTAAATTGGGAATTGTATTTCAACCCAGAACAAGAAATGTGCTTGAACGGACACTAAATAACTCGCCCAGCTACAGCACTAAGGACAGATTTAGCGGGATATAAATTTGAGGCCTAGTATTTAGGCGCTGGGTGACAGGTATGGGTTTAGTGCCAGAATTAGACTTGGAAATACACAGTAGCGGGTGTGTGTGAAGTTATTCTGAATGACCCAATGTGCACCTTGAATATTATATACCCTTTTAGGGATAGATTTCAAATAGCTCTGATATAGCAGAAACCACTAAATTATGAAATTGCTAAATTGGGAATTGTATTTCAACCCAGAACAAGAAATGTGCTTGAACGGACACTAAATAACTCGCCCAGCTACAGCACTAGGGACAGATTTAGCTGGATATAAATTTGAGGCCTAGTATTTAGGCGCTGCGTGACAGGTATGGGTTTAGTGACAGAATTAGACTTGGAAATACACAGTAGCGGGTGTGTGTGAAGTTATTCTGAATGACCCAATGTGCACCTTGAATATTATATACCCTTTTAGGGATAGATTTCAAATAGCTCTGATATAGCAGAAACCACTAAATTATGAAATTGCTAAATTGGGAATTGTATTTCAACCCAGAACAAGAAATGTGCTTGAACGGACACTAAATAACTCGCCCAGCTACAGCACTAGGGACAGATTTAGCGGGATATAAATTTGAGGCCTAGTATTTAGGCGCTGGGTGACCGGTATGGATTTAGTGACAGAATTAGACTGGGATATGGCCAAAAAATAAACAGACTATTGCTGGTTAAATGCACTTGGTGTGACAGCTTCACCCTGATGTAGGCTTTAGCCAAAAAACAACCACACCATTGAGGGTTAAATGCACTTGGTGACAGGCGCAGCTTGCCCCTGATTTAGTATATGGCCAAAAAATGAACAGACTATTGCTGGTTAAATGCACTTGGTGTGACAGCTTCACCCTGATGTAGGCTTTAGCCAAAAAACAACCACACCATTGAGGGTTAAATGCACTTGGTGACAGGCGCAGCTTGCCCCTGATTTTGTATATGGCCAAAAAATGAACAGACTATTGCTGGTTAAATGCACTTGGTATGACAGCTTCACCCTGATGTAGGCTTTAGCCAAAAAACAACCACACCATTGAGGGTTAAATGCACTTGGTCGCAGCTTGTGCTGGCGCACCACAAGACACAAAATGGCCGCCGATCACCCCAGAAAAATGTGACTGACAAACGGTCTGTGCAGCCTAAAAACAGTGAGCAATTGAGGATCAGCAGCTCAATGATCCACAGCTGCAGATCGATCAGTTAATCAAGTCCTTTGGAGGAGTTAATCTGCCTAATCTCGCCCTACTGTCGCAGCCGCAACCTCTCCCTACGCTAATCAGAGCAGAGTGACGGGCGGCGCTATGTGACTCCAGCTTAAATAGAGGCTGGGTCACATGGTGCTCTGGCCAATCACAGCCATGCCAATAGTAGGCATGGCTGTGATGGCCTCTTGGGGCAAGTAGTATGACGCTTGTTGATTGGCTGCTTTGCAGCCTTTCAAAAAGCGCCAAGAAAGCGTCACAAAAGCGCGAAGAAAGCGACGAACACCGAACCCGAACCCGGACTTTTACGAAAATGTCCGGGTTCGGGTCCGTGTCACGGACACCCCAAAATTCGGTACGAACCCGAACTATACAGTTCGAGTTCGCTCATCCCTAGTGAGGGACTCTAATGGCGGAGTTATATGTGAAACACTGAAACGGAGAAGCCATGTGTGAGAGACTCTAATGGCGGAGTTGTATGTGAAACACTAAAATGGAGAGCCATGCGTGAGAGACTCAAATGCGGAGTCGTATGTATACAACTGAACCGGAGAAACCATGCGTGAGAGACTAATGGTGGAGTCGTGGGTGCGTGCTAAACCGGAGAAGACACGCGTGGGAGACCAAATGGCGGAGTGCTGTGAGTGAAACTAAACGGAGAAGCCATGCGTGGGCGACTAATGGCAGAATAAAAATATATATGTATATATTTTTATTTTTTTTTGGCCATGGACTATATTGCGGGATTCCCTTTCTTTTATCTGTTTATTTGTTTACTTTGGACCATGGGGCACGCGGGTGATGTGGCGGGTTTGTGTTGGGCGGTCGTGCTGCCTAATTGAGTGTGGGGTAGGAAGCTGACCGCCTGCTCCGGGCTCTGCCGGCAGCTGGTAGAGACGGACAACCCTGGATGCCAGCGGTCCCCCGTACTTAGCCGCGGCCGCATTTATTTATTTTTTTTCCATGGGGGGTTTCACAGAGATATTAATGTAGCAATGAAACCGGGGGTATTTTTGATTTTAATAAAAAAATTTTTTTTTTTTTTACATATGGCGGGTTTATTATTATTATTTATTTTTTTATTTTATTTTTTTTTTCCTTATGGGGTTATTTTTTTTTTTTTTACATATGGCGGTTTTTTATTTTCCCTAGTTTTTTTTTTTTTTCATATGGTGGGATTTATTTATTTATTTGTCAGATTTGCTAAAAATGGCCTGGTCCTTGCTGAGGACAGTGCTGAGGAGATCGAGAGTGGACTGTGGTATGAACGTCGGCATGACCTGAGAGGATCATGACGTCAGCAGCAGTGGTGCCACGGCTGTGCGGATGGCGTGCGAAATGAGGCCCGTGACGTGGGGGATTTGTTGCGGAACGTGTAATCAGCAGACCGTATATATATATTTTTTTTTTTTTTCTGGCGGGTTTTTTTTTTTTTTTTTTTTTTTTTCCCCTCCATATGGCGTTTTTTTTTTTTTTTTCCATATGGCGGGTTTCTTTGGTGATTGTGTGATGCGTTTTGAATGGTGTGGATTTTATTGTGGTGGATTTGTTTATACATTGATGTTGGCATGGCGGGTGTGTTCCCTGATGCAAGCCCTTGTGATGATGACTTGCGCCCCCCCTGAATGCGCTGCCTGCTGGGGGGGGAGCGGTAGCTGGATCTGTGGTGCTGGTGCAGGGGTCATGACGTGAGCAGCAGTGGTGCGAAATGAGCCCCCGTGACGTGGAGGAAGGTGTGATTCGCAGACCGTGTTTTTTTTTTTTTTTTTTTTTTCCAGGACTATATGGCGGGTTTCTCTTCTATGATACTGAGGAAAAATTTTTTTTTTTTTTTTATGTGGCGTTTTTTTTTTTTTTTTTCCATATGGTGGGTTTTTTTTATTTTTTATTTTTTTTTTCATGTGGCGGGGTTTTTTTTTTTTTTTTTTTTTCCATATGGCGGGTTTATTTTTTTTTATTTTTTTTTCTTTCGGTTTCTATTTTCCCATGCGGGTTGTTCTGGTGGTTTGTGTGAAGCGTTTTGAAGGTTTTTATTGCGGTGGATTTTGGTACATGGATGTGGCGCCCCCCTCCTGAATGTGCTGGCTGATGGAGGGGAGCGGTAGCTGAATCTTGTGGTGCTTGGTGCAGGGGTGCATATGCGGCACCCCTCGGCTCCCCCCCCCCCCCCGCACAGCGCACGCGCGCGGCACCCGGCCGGCCGCCGGTCACCGCGCATGCGCCGCGGCCGCGCATGCGCAAACCGGGCGTCGGGACGCGGCGGACGCCATTGGCAGCGCGGCAGGAGGACGGAGACGCGGGGAAGAGAGGGACCGTGGCACTGGTGTAGTGTGTGGAGGGGGAGCGTGGAGCGGCCGGGTGCGGCGAGCAACTGGTGACGGTGAGAGGGCAGGCGTGCCGCTGAGCTGGGCGAGGGGAACAACTTATTTCCAACAAAAGTAACAGAATGGTCCGCAGCAAGTGACAGTATGACACATATATATATTTGTGTGTGAGGGGAAGGAAAGTGTGGGATGATGGTGAGGAGGGGAACGGCGTTGGTGGCTGCCATGGGAACCTGGTACAACGTGTTTGGCAGCGCTGGGAGTGGGGATGTGGTGTGGTGACCGTGTGCATGCATGATCGGAAAACGTAGCAAAC
The DNA here is from genome assembly GCF_014858855.1 of Bufo gargarizans. Lineage (NCBI taxonomy): Eukaryota > Metazoa > Chordata > Amphibia > Anura > Bufonidae > Bufo > Bufo gargarizans. The sequence goes on along the minus strand of NC_058088.1, from coordinate 79,067,818 downwards.
ATGAAAACCGTGACTTGGAGTGAAACTGTGACATGGTTTGACAAGGAAAAGGTGAAATGAACGAGCTGGTACAGGGGCAGCCGTGAGGCCCTGTGCTGTACCGTATGACAAGACTTGCATGATCCGGAGCATGACAGACAAGAAAATAGCCAGTGACTTGTGAACGAAAAAATAGCGTGACATGAGTGAACGAAAGGTGAAATGAATTGAGCTAGTACAGGGGACAACCGTGAGGCCCCGTGCTGTACCGTGTGGATGGCTCATTGACAGGCATGACTGACATGAAAATCGGCATGATTCGAGAGTGAGAAAACCTGACCTGAGTCCAACAATGGCGAAACGAAAATGAGTGGCACAGAGGAACAAGCGGAGAGGCCCCGAGCTGTCCCGTGTGGACGACCCACAGTGAAACCGGGCGGAGCAGGAAGAACGGAAACAGGAATGCTCCAAATCCAGAACACCGACGGCGACGAACTTCCAGAAACTCAGCAACTCGCAAGCAAAACTCCCGCGACTCCCGAAGCGACTCTCTCTCTCAAAGCTCAGACCTCGGACGGTGCAGGAGCCAGGTAAAGGGGGTGCCCTAAATAGGCTGGAGGCGGACCTCAGCCCCTCCCACAAATCCAGGCAAACTGCCTTCACACATATATATATATATATATATATATATATGTGTGTCATAGTCAAATACATCATTATAAAAAGCTTGAGAAGATATGAAAAAAAAAATCTGTTTAATAAGGAAAAAGACATGCCAATGCACATGGCTTAAGAGATTTACATATAATAAACCCTCATAATAACATTAGCCCAAATTCTGTCATTCACTGAACAGGTAATTGGAAATCAGTTAATTAAGCCAGACCATATTTGGCTACAGCTTTATGCTAGATCTACTTATCTCTTAGTTTCTATTGAATTACAAGATTTACAAATTACATGATGCAGTATGTCTAATATCTAGTGAAAGTCAAAACTTAAGTATTTTCATAGTAAAACATTAAGGGGGTAATTTATTAAGACCAGAGTTTTAAACTCCGTCAGATCCACTGCCAGCTATAGGGGTTATTTAGACCAAAGTTATAAACAGGCACCGGCCTCTCCATAACTTTGGTGCATCCAGCGACAGTCTAAATGTAAGACAGCTTCCTTGTTGTTAGACCATTTTCTACACCTAAAACAGGTGTAGAAAATGATAATTGAGACGGGCCTTCCACGTCCAGGTTTTTAGACCTAGTATGAGTGGGGTAAAGTCGCAGATTGCCGTGCAAATAACTTTTACGCCAATACACCTAATATAGGTGTATTTCTGAAAAGTAAATGACTCCCAAAATGTTTTAAAACTATTTAGATAGAAGTAAGGAGAATATTGAGGCAAATTTTCTGGTTGTAAATTCCAATTAAAGATATTTGGATGCTAAAATATTCTGGAGGGTTTGTTAGATCTCATGGATGTGGGTCTCTCCAATTTCATATGAAGATATATATCCCGACTTATTTGCCCTGTAGCAGTTGGGTATCTTCCAGACCTCATTATAGTCATTGGGGCCTGGTGGGCATCTTGGAAACATCTGGCTATAGCTGATCCAGCCGGAACAGCCTGCAGGAACTAATAATGCTAGTGTAGGTTGCGATTGACAAAAAATTGACAAAAAAATCATTGTATGTTCTATGCCTTAACCACCTCAGCTCCCCTAGCTGAAACCCCCTTAATGACCAGACCACTTTTTACAATTCTGCACTACACTCCTTTCACCGTTTATCGCTCGGTCATGCAACTTACCACCCAAATACATTTTACTTCCTTTTCTTGTCACTAATAGAGCTTTCATTTGGTGGTATTTCATTGCTGCTGACATTTTTACTTTTGATGACATTTTTCACTTTCAGTTGTAATTTAAAAAAAAAAAAAAACTATATCCATATATAAATTATTCGCTAAATTTATTGTTCTACATGTTTTTGATAAAAAAAAATGTTTGGGTAAAAAAAAAAATGGTTTGGGAAAAAGTTATAGCGTTTACAAACTATGGTACAAAAATGTGAATTTCCGCTTTTTGAAGCAGCTCTGACTTTCTGAGCACCTGTCATGTTTCCTGAGGTTCTACAATGCCCAGACAGTAGAAAAATCCCCACAAATGACCCCATTTCGGAAAGTAGACACCCTGAGGTATTCGCTGATGGGCATAGTGAGTTCATAGAACTTTTTATTTTTTGTCACAAGTTAGGCTACTTTCACACTTGCGTTCGGGGCTCTGCTTGTGAGTTCCGTTTGAAGGCTCTCACAAGCGGCCCCAAACGGATCCGTCCACCCCTAATGCATTCTGAGTGGATGCGGATCCGCTCAGAATGCATCAGTCTGTCACCATTTGTCCTCCGCTCCGCTCAGCAGGCGGACACCTGAACACTGCTTGCAGCTTTCGGGTGTCCGCCTGGCCGTGTGGAGGCAAACGGATCCGTCCAGACTTACAATGTAAGTCAACGGGGACGGATCCGTTTGAAGTTGACACAGTATGGCTCAATTTTCAAACGGATCCGTCCCCCATTGACTTTCAATGTAAAGTCAAAACGGATCCGTTTGCACTATCATGAACATGCTTCCGCATCCTGGAGTGGGATAAAGGGTTAAGACCAGGGGAACACTTGGATTCTGCTCCCAAGTTTTGCCCAAAGCTAAACCGGTAAGTGGCACAGCGGGCCCACACCCATTGGAGCGTTACAGGGGCCCAGCTGCGAGGGGGCACATACAGCTTGGACAGGTCGACTGGTGAGTGGGGCCCCCTTCCTAAACTTCAGACTGAAAGATAATGTGCTGCTCAGGGGCTGACAGGTTTTAGTGTAATCAGCACTCCTGGTCAGTACAGCTGTATCCACAGGGTCAGATTTTTACAAAATCGCAGCAAAAAAACACCACATTTTGCTGTGATTTTCTCAAAAACAGGACCCTGTGGACCCAACCTTACTAACTAGGAGTGCTGATTGGTCTAAAAACTGTCACTCAAAAGCTTCAACTGGCTCTCCTTCAATGGGCCAGCACTGCTAATCAGTGAGGAAGGAAGGAGGGACCGACTGATGCTGTGTGGAGACTGAGCCTGCTACTGAGGGGGAGGAGTCTGAGCCTGCTACTGAGGGGGAGGAGTCTGAGCCTGCTACTGAGGGGGAGGAGCCTGAGCCTGCTACTGAGAGGGGGAGGGGCCTGAGCCTGCTACTGAGGGGGGGAGGGGCCTGAGCCTGCTACTGAGAGGGGAGGAGTCTGGCTGAGGACGCATGAACCAGCAATACAGAGCCAGGAGGTGAGGAAGGGATATGTAATGTAGAGTAAAAGAGTGCCTGCATGTGTGACAATGCGTGTATGTGAAAGGGCCTGCATGTGTGACAGTGTATGTGACAGTGCCTGCATGTGTGACAGTGTGTGTATGTGACAGTGCCTGCATGTGTGACAATGTGTGTATGTGACAGTGCCTGCATGTGTGACAATGTGTGTATGTGACAGTGCCTGCATGTGTGACAGTGTATGTGAGTGCCTGCATGTGTGACAATGTGTGTATGTGAAAGGGCCTGCATGTGTGACAGTGTATGTGAGTGCCTGCATGTATACAAGTGTGTATGTGAGAGCGCCTGCATGTATACAAGTGTGTATGTGAGAGCGCCTGCATGTATACAAGTGTGTATGTGAGAGCGCCTGCATGTATACAAGTGTGTATGTGAGAGCGCCTGCATGTATACAAGTGTCTATGTGAGAGCGCCTGCATGTGTACTAGCAGTGGCGGACTGGGGTACTTAGGGCCCACCAGTGTAACGGATTCTGGGGGCCCACCTAAGGGCTCCTGCACACAAACTTATTTTTTTTCCACGTTTTTACAGTTCCCTTCACGTCAATGACTCAATGTGCATTCTGTGTCTGTATGTCTGCATGGCCGTTCTGCAAAATGATAGAACCTATTATTGTCCACATTACAGACAAGGATAGAACTCTTCTATCAGAGGCCGGCTGTTCTGTTCCGCATAATCTGGAATGCACACACCCGGTATCCATGTTTTGCGGATCCGCAATTTGTAGACTGCAAAACAGAAAACATCCAATGGTCGTGTTCATGAGCACTTACAGTGATAACAGAAATATTAAAGATAAAATATGATTGTAGAGAGTAGACTACAGCAAAATGCACAAACATACATGTGGCTATCCTGCACTTCAGGACACATGCAGCGCACACCAATCACTCATTGGACACATGGCACACAAGAAACATACATGGCTCACCTGCTGCACATACACCACAGATACATAGATCATATATAGCACACACCAATCACACATCGGAAACAAGCAATGCATACACCAAGGCATTTATGCCTAACCCTATTAAGTGTAGCACACTTAAAAGGGGTTAAAGGGGTTGTCTCACTTCAGCAACTGGCATTTATCATGTAGAGAGATTTAATACAAGGCACTTACTACAATGTATTGTGATTGTCCATATTGCCTACTTTCCATCACATTATACACAGCACGTATCCGTGGTTATTACCACCGTGTAATCCAGCAGCGGTGGCCGTGCTTGCACACTATAGGTATAGTTGTTGGCCTATGCGCACTTCCAGCCTTTCCCGATAGTGTGTAAGCACAGCCACCACTGCTGGGTTACACGGTGGTAAAACCATAGATATGTGCTGTGTATAATGTGATGGAAATAAGGCAATATAGACAATCACAATACATTAGTAAGGGCCTTGTATTAACTGCATGATAAATGCCATTTATTGAAGTGAGACAAACCCTTTAACCCCTTTAAGCATAAATGTCTGGCATGAAAATTTCCAAATCATAACTTCCTCAGATTGCACATAATCTTACAGTATAAAAAGGTTGTCCTACCATAAGGACCTATTGCCTATCTACAGGACACGTGATAAATATCAGATTGCTGGGGTCCGACTGCTGGAACACCTGAGACATTCAATTACATTGCCACCAATCTATGAACACAAGAGTCTTAAGACCACGTTCCCTTGATCCTGGGGGTCCCAGCAGTCAGACCCCCACCAATCAGATACTTATCACCTGTCGTGTCATAGCTGTTTGACCTTTTCACATTCCCTATCTTTTTGAGTGTAAAAATAAATAAATAAAAAAATCGGGCCCAAAATATGTGTCAAACTAAAATAGAAATGCTCGCCTGTTGAAGGGCCTGTGACCACTTTTCTAGTTATCGTCTATCCACAGGATCGGGGATAACTAAGTGATCTGTGGGGGTCTGAACGCTAGAGCCTCCACTGATCCCCCTTCTTAAGTGGCAGGTTGAGCATATGCTCTGCCTATGCATCCATTCTCTATGGGGTCACTGGAGATGGCGGAGTACAGCGCTGGCTATTTCCAGGGGTCCCAAAGAGAATAAATGGAGCAGCAGGGCCTGTCACACGATCAAAAAGGGGGAACAGGACCCGCTCCTGGAATCAGAGGGGGGTTACAGAATCGGACCCCACTAATCATATAGTTATGCTCTATGATGTGGAGAGGATAACTTGAAAACTTGGACAACACCTTTAATTCCTCCACCACCAGTATCTCTTTACATGGCAGCAGTGATGCCTGTACATACGGAATATCCTCACTACCGCCATGTAAACCATACGTGGCAATACTGGAGAATGTGACTCGCTGTGCAGAATTTTTCAGTCATAAGTCATTTGCAGGTCACAACCTTTAACAAAGTCCAAGCAAAGGTGCTAGAGGAGCAACGTGAGCAAAGGGCACAAACGGAGGGTCATAACTAAAACATTTACCCCTGCTCCATGATCCACATCCATATGTCCATTCCTCAGCCCCGCAAAAACGATACAACATGTCCTATTTTTGTTCGCAATTGCAGACAAGAATAGACATTTTCTATCATAGGACGCACATGGCCAGTCTCCGTGTTTTGTGGATCTGCAATTTGCGGACTGTAAAGCACAGCCGTCTGAATGGGCCCTTACGTTGGCACCACAAGGTGACTGTGGCTGCAACACACTTTGTGCAGCCAAAGATTGCAACGACACTACGATACATCATAACTAGCAAAAGTAAATGGGGCCATGACCTGTCACAAAACATCTGACCTCTGAATTTCTTGCAACTTTGATTGTGATTTTAAGAAACTTCAAGGTCACAATGCGACTCTATTCATTTTAACTCAAAGCATCGCAGCATTGTGCTGCTGTGATCCTTGGTTGCACAACACATTGTTGGCCAAAAGCACTGTGTAGCCTTAAAGGGGTCATTGTATCCATTTCTTATTCATTTTTCCCCCTTTTTCATTGGTACTGTACTTAATAAATGTTGCTTCCTGGGCCAGCGCGGCGCTCCTGGTCCTTATATGCTGCTTGGTCTTCCAGGATTATGCACATACTGTATAGGTTTATGCCTGTATGTGTGGTTTGGGGAGGGGGGGGGGGCAGGCACATTTTTTGCACAGGGTGTAGTATATAACTAGGACAGGTATTGAGACGTGTGTGTGTGTGGAGGAGGGGATATTCTATCAGCTGGAGGGTAGGGAGAGCTCACGGGACATGATCTATGCGTTCACTTAGCCCGACAGGATTGTGCAGACCTGATTTCAGAATCAAGTAGCTGATTAGGGAATGGCTGAGGAGAGATTTCAAGTTTTTTGTGGACCATCCCCCTTCCCTTTGTGGACCGTTTTTTTCCCAGTGGACCATCCCCCCTTCCTACCTGTTACATTGAGCACAGTGTTTGAGCTGAAGGAGGAGCTGAGCAGATTGATATGTAGTTTTGTGAGAAAACATTAATGAAAACCTGCAATTTATTAATTTCAATTCCTGTTCATTCTGGGCATTGGAGTCAAGGAGGCGGTCCTATAAGTGACTGACAGCTTAATCTGTATACACAGTCATAGAGGAAAGGCTATCACTCACTGATAGGACCGCCTCCTTGATGTGAAAGCCAAGAAAGAATAGAAATTTAAATGAATAAAACACAAGTTATTATACTGAATATTTTCCCATATTTCAGCTCCTCCTGCTCAATCTGCTCAGCTCCTCCTGCTCAATCTGCTCAGCTCCTCCTGCTCAATCTGCTCAGCTCCTCCTGCTCAATCTGCTCAGCTCCTCCTGCTCAATCTGCTCAGCTCCTCCTGCTCAATCTGCTCAGCTCCTCCTGCTCAATCTGCTCAGCTCCTCCTGCTCAATCTGCTCAGCTCCTCCTGCTCTATAACAAGCTGCACTTAGCTTACATTGCATTTTCATGGTGACAGGTTCCCTTTAATATCAGTATACCTGGTGGTCTAGGACATTTTACAGCTTATTATAATAATCCCTGATGGTCTATACCCAACCTGTGGCCTTCCAGCGGTTGCAAAACTTTAACTTCCATCTAGTGTTGAGCGCGAATATTCGAATAACAAATTTTAATCGTGAATATCGGCACTTCGAGAATTTGCAAATATTTAGAATATAGTGCTATCGAATATTCAGCATTTTTTCCATCTGAACATGATTCCTCCCTGCTTCTTGCTTGGGGGCCAATGATGACGTCATTAGCCCACAAGAAAGAAGCAGGGAGGAATCATGTGTTCACTTCAGATGGAAAAAATGACGAATATTCTAAAAAACAAATATATAGCACTATATTGAATATAGTGGTATATATTAGTTTTTTTGAATATTCGTCATTTTTTTCCCTCTGAAGTCATGAATCCTCCCTGCTTAAGTTGCTTGTGGGCCAATGACTCACAAGCAAGAAGCAGGGAGGAATCATGTGTTCAGATGGAAAAAATGACGAATATTCGTAAAAACGAATATATAGCACTATATTTTATAGTGCTATAAATTCGTTTTTGACCCGCGCCTGTATTGAGCGCGTGATATTCGCATATGACGCGATCACTACCTTGCCAATTTTCGTGTAAAAGTAGAATATAACGAATATACAAATTTGCGAATATATGACGAACATTCTACAAAATATTCGCGAAATATCACAAATTTGAATATGACCCCTGCCGCTAATCACTACTTCCATCATGCTCAGACAGCCTACAGCTATCTGGACAAGCTGGGAGTTGTAGTTTTGCAACCGCTGGATGGCTGCAGGTTGTGCATCCCTGGTCTAGGACATTTAAATTGTAATCTCCCTGGTGGAGGGCATTGGAAGGGTTAATAAGTTTTTTAAAGGGCCTTTAATGTCTGTTTTGCTGTTGTTTTTAAAACAATGCTTCTGTTTTTAATGACCTTTTTTTTTTGCTTTTCAATCAGACTTAGGGTGGGTTCACACTAGCGTTAGGGTTATAACGGAACATAACGGAATCCATAAGACGGAAGGGCGGATCAGTTTTGCACAGGACTTTGTTTTCCGTCTTGCATAACGGGACACAGACGGATCCGTTCTGTTTTCCCATAGACTTCTATTAGGACGGAGCAAAACGGAATGCCTCTTAAAGGCTTCCGTTTTGCATTCCATCCTATGGATTCCATTATGTTCCGTTATAACGGAAAGCCATGACGGAATCCTTGACGCTAGTGTGAACCCACCCTTAAGAGTTATACCTATCTCAGACATTTTTTACATATCTCTAGGATCTCCTATCTCCAGAACAGGGCCTCCAAAGTGAAGAAGAATGTACTGCTCATGCAGTAGCGTGGGTTGCTAGCACCCAGTGCGGCCCCCCTCCCTCCCCAGTACTAAAAGCATTGGTGGCCAGTGCGCCCCCGCTCCCTCCCCAGTATTAAAAGCATTGGTGGCCAGTGCGGCCCCCCTCCCTCCCCAGTACTAAAAGCATTGGTGGCCAGTGCGCCCCCGCTCCCTCCCCAGTATTAAAAGCATTGGTGGCCAGTGCGGCCCCCCTCCCTCCCCAGTACTAAAAGCATTGGTGGCCAGTGCTCCCCCCCCCTCCCTCCCCAGTATTAAAAGCATTGGTGGCCAGTGCACCGCTCTCCCCAGTATTAACCCCTTAAGGACTCAGCCCTATTTCACCTTAAGGACTTGGCCATTTTTTGCAAATCTGACCAGTGTCATTTTAAGTGCTGATAACTTTAAAACGCTTTGACTTACCCAGGCCGTTCTGAGATTGTTTTTTCGTCACATATTGTTCTTCATGACACTGCTAAAATTGGGTCAAAAAAGTTAATTTTTTTGCATAAAAATACCATATTTACCAAAAATTTTGAAAAATTTGCACATTTCAAAGTTTCAGTTTCTCTACTTCAGTAATACCCCCAAAAATTGTGATGACTTTACATTCCCCATATGTCTAGTTCATGTTTGTAGCATTTTGGGAATTATATTTTATTTTTTGGGGATGTTACAAGGCTTAGAAGTTTAGAAGCAAATCTTGAAATTTTTCTGAAATTTACAAAAACCCAATTTTTAGGGACCACTACAGCTCTGAAGTCACTTTGCGAGGCTTACATAATAGAAACCGCCCAAAAATGACCCCATTCTATAAACTACACCCCTCAAGGTATTCAAAACTGATTTTACAAACTTTGTTAACCCTTTAGGTGTTGCACAAGAGTTATTGGCAAATGGGGATGAAATTTGAGAATTTCATTTTTTTGCCAAATTTTCCATTTTAACCCATTTTTTCCACTAACAAAGCAAAGGTTACCAGCCAAACAAGACTGTATCTTTATTGCCCTGACTCTGCAGTTTACAGAAACACCCCATATGTGGCCGTAAACTACTGTACGGCCACACAGCGGGGCGTAGAGTGAAAGGTGCGCCGTATGGTTTTTGGAAGCCAGATTTTGCTGGACTGGTTTTTTGACACCATGTCCCATTTGAAGCCCCCCTGATGCACCCCTAGAGTAGAAACTCCATTAAAGTGACCCCATCTAAGAAACTACACCCCTCAAGGTATTCAAAACTGATTTTACAAACTTTGTTAACCCTTTAGGTGTTGCACAAGATTTAATGGAAAATAGAGATACAATTTCAAAATTTCACTTTTTTGGAAGATTTTCCATTTTATTATTTTTTTTCCAATTACAAAGCAAGGGTTAACAGCCATACAAAACTTATTATTTATGGCGCTGATTCTGTAGTTTACAGAAACACCCCATATGTGGTCGTAAACCACTGTACGGGCACACGGCAGGGCGCAGAAGGAAAGGAATGCCATACGGTTTTTGTAAGACAGATTTTGCTCATCTGACAGGTTAGATCATGTGGTAATTTTATAGAGCAGGTTGTCACGGACGCGGCGATACCTAATATGTATACAATTTTTTTTATTTATGTAAGTTTTACACAATTATTTTAATTAGGGTCTCATTTTTTTGTGGGATGAGATGACTGTTTGATTGGCACTATTTTGGGGTGCACATGACTTTTTGATCGCTTGCTATTACACTTTATTGTGACGTAAGATGACAAAATGGCTTTTTTTACACCGTTTTTATTTTTTTACGGTGGTCACCTGAGGGGTTAGGTCATGTGATATTTTTATAGAGTCGGTCGATACGGACGCGGCGATACCTAATATGTATACTTTGTTTTATTTATTTAAGTTTTACACAATGATTTCATTTTTGAAACAAAAAAAAATCATGTTTTAGTGTTTCCATAGTCTGAGAGCCATAGTTTTTTCAGTTTTTTGGCAATTATTTTGGGTAGGGTATGATTTTTGCGGGATGAGATGACGGTTTGATTGGTACTATTTTGGCGTACATGCAACTTTTTTGATAACTTTTATTACCTTTTTTGGGAAGTAAGGTGGGCAAAATTTCAATTTCCTAATAGTTTTTTTTTTTTTTTTATGGCGTTCACCGTGCGGGGAAAGTAACATGATCGTTTTATAGATCAGGTCGTTACGGACGCGGTGATACCAAACATGTGTAGGGAATTTTATTTTTTTCATTTTTATTCAGTGATAAATGTGTTTTTTGATTTATACTTTTTTTTACTTTTTTTTTGACCCAGACCCACTTGGTTCTTGAAGATCCAGTGGGTCTGATGTCTGTATAATACAGTACAGTACAATATATATTGTACAGTACTGTATTTTACTTACACTTTGTCTGAACAGATCTCTGCCTTCAGCACAGATCTGTTCAGCACCATGGACAGCAGGACGCCTGAGAAGGCGTCCTGTTGCCATGGGAACCTTCCCCGTCTGCTCAGTAGTGGTCAGAACTGCGCAGACGGGGAAGGGTAAGGACGGGGCTGAGGGGGGCTGTCTGGGAGCTCTCTCCCTCTCCATTCGGGGGGTTGCAAAGGCACAGCAGCCCCCCGATGGGAGAGGGAGGGAGCTACTTCTTACTGTTAACTTTTTCCATACAGCGGTCCGTACGGACCGCTGTATGGAAAGGGTTAAACGGCTGACATTGCATCACCGATGTCAGCCGTTTATACTAGGGTGCCAGAAATGTGCTGGCACCCTGGTATACCCACTCTACACCAACAAATTTTCAAGGGGAGGCAGGCGTGGGATCGCGATCCCGCCTGCCGCACCGCCCGCCTCCCGCACCGCCCACAACTCCCCCCCTGCACCCCTGTATGATTTTTTGCCGGCGGGTGGTGCAGGGGGTGTAAAAGGGGGTGTAAAATCTATATTTGAGGGACACTAAAGTTTCTGATCCCCGCGGTCAGAAACTGCAAAAAGCGCAGCAAACCGCAGGTCTGAATTGACCTGCGGTTTGCGGCGATCGCCGATAGGGGGGGGGGTCACATGACCCCCCCTGGCGTTGTCAGAGGATGCCGGCTGAATGATTTCAGCCAGCATCCCGTTTCCATTAACCCCCGCGGCGCCGGAATCTGCATTTAAAGTTAGGACGTACCGGTACGCCCTGAGTCCTTAAGGACTCGGGAAATAGGGCGTACCGGTACGTCCTGCGTCCTTAAGGGGTTAAAAGCATTGGTGGCCAGTGCGGCTCCCCCTCCCCAGTATTAAATTCATTGGTGGCTAGTGCGGCCCCCCCCCCTCCCTCCCCTCCCCAGTATTAAATTCATTGGTGGCCAATGTCTCCTCCCACGCTATGCCACTGCGCTCATGTATGACATGCTCTCCATTCACTGCTATTGGAGTTCCAAAAATAGCCGAATTTTCAGAAGTCCCGTAATGATGAAGGGATAGAGCGCACCACACATGCATGACCACCTCTCCATTCACCGATATGGGACTGGGTGGAGGGTGTCTGCATGTGCGCAGGGCTCTCTCCTTCACTTTGGGGGGGGGGGGGGCTGTTCTAGAGATGGAGCAGGTCCCAGAGTTATTTATAATGAGAATATAGAAAGTGTTTAAGAGGGGGGAAAAAAAAATCATTTGTAGCAGATCTATTTCAGATCACATACAAGGATACAAATATGCTGCTTTCAACAAGAATTGTAACTGGTAAGGATATGCAAAGTGAAAGAGAAGTGAATATAATAACACCCACTCAGGACATTTATCACTTAATTGACAGCAGCGATGCATGAAAAGTTTAGCCGTCTATTCTGGGATTAATGATGGGTAGATGATTCTCCACTGTGAGTTCTGGTAAAGATGATGCTACAACTGAGCACAGGTGTTACTAAAATACCAAGAGGACACAATAATTACAGTATCTTGACAGAATGCAGAAGGAATTCAAAAAGTTTGGGTTTTAATCAGTCCTTTTTAGAAAATACACAAGATGATGACCATGAAAAAGCTGCATTGAAAAAGGTTTTCCTGACCTCTGGGACCTCCACCCATCCTGCCAAGTGAAGCCATGTAGCTGGAAATGCAGGATCACGGGTGTCCCAGAGGTTGGACTCCCACTGATTATAAAGCTATGACATATCCTAGCTATATGCCATCACTCTATAGGATGGGAAAACTCCTCTAATATGGTCTTCACTAGTGATAGCCAGCAGGGGCAATATTCAAATTTGCCACATTTTATGAATATTTGGCCGAATATTCGTCAAAGGTTTGCGAATTTGAGAAAAACAGCAATGTAATATGCACGTATTGCGTGCGCAATACAGGCGTGGGTCACTTTTGCTACATTTTTCAAGCTGCTAGAAGTTTCCTGAGACTGGAGAAAATGGTTGGCATGGCAGATCATTACAATAGCTTTATATGCAGATAGAGTGCTCCAATATATTTACAATTCCGAATATTTGTTTCTGGAACTGGAAATCCGTGTGCAAACGGATAGCATTAATTTCCGGATCCGTCTGACAAATGCATTGAAATACCGAATCCATCTCTCCGGTGTCATCTGGAAAAACTGATTCAGTATTTATTTTTTTGCATTTTCAAAGGTCTGCGTATGCGCATACCGGGAAGCGGATCCGTTTTTCCATAACACTTGGTACCAGATCCGGCATGAATACATTTCAATGGGGATTAATACTGGTGTCGGCATTCTGGCAAGTGTTACGGAATTATGGCCGGAGAAAATACCTTAAAAGTGACTGAACTGAAGACATCCTAATGCATCTTGAACGTATTTCTCTCCATTCAGAATGCATTAGGATAAAACTGAAGCGTTTTTTTCCGGTATTGAGCCCCTAGGAGGGAACTCAATACCGGAAAACTTTAAAGCTAGTGTGAAAGTACCCTAAGTCCGTTACACACTGCCGGCATTATAGTAAATGAGGCCAGACGGCATTCCAGCACCATCCAGCAATGCCAGATCAGACATGCTGTTCTTGGCTGAAACAGCCTACCAGATCGGCAAATGCACGTGTGGTACAAACCTTAGGGTACTTTCACACTTGCGTTAGAGGATCCTGGCAGGCAGTTCTGTTGCCGGAACTGCCTGCCGGATCCGGAAATCCGTATGCAAACGGATAGCATTTTTTTCGGGATCTGTCTGACAAATGCATTGAAATACTAGATCTGTCTCTCCGGTGTCATCCGGAAAAAACGGGTCCGTTTTTCCGAAACACTTGGTACCAGACCCGGCATTAATACATTTCACTAGAAATTAATGCCGGATCCGGCATTCTGACAAGTGTTCCGTAATTTTTGCATGAGAAAATACCGCAGCATGCTGCAGTATTTTCTCAGGCCAAATACGGTACCATAAGAGGACCGAACTGAAGACATCTTGATACATCCTGAACGTATTGCTCTCTATTCAGAATGCATTAGGATAAAACGGAAGCATTTTTTCCGGTATTGAGCCCCTGTGACGGAACTCAATACCGGAAAACTCTAACACTAGTGTGAAAGTGCCGTTAAACACTAAACTATAGGAGATTTTCATTAACACCATTTAAGACTGGAAACAAATGGTTGCAGTAGGAGACTTTCCCATTAGGAAATTCACTAATCTGTGCCGTACTCTGGAGCATCCCTTGAAGTTTCTACATAGGATTTGCATAGAAGTGGGAACCTGACATTTCATAATTTTTTTCTCTAAAAGCCAGCGGATTCTGCACAAAAACAATGCAGTAACAAATCCAGGTGTCTGGATGCAAGGCACGTCATTTCCAAGTGGCTTGTCAGATTAGATGTAATAACACCCTTGTTTTTGATTCAAAACATAATTAGCAGCAGAGGCCGAAAAAAGAAAGTACATTTACATGTACACCTGGCAAGGAGCGACGAGCATGCTGCTCCGCAAGTCTGTCTCCGAGATTCTCCCACAGTCAACATGATCAGAGAGAGATGCAAATGACTTCTTACAGCTCCGTGTACCTGGAGGAAGTGTTTATATGATCGCTGATTGGTACTTATTTTACATTTAGCGTAATATCAGTGGCATATTGTCAGCAGCATAATCATTGCATAATATATAATAATACGGAATACATTAACTCCTCAGGTATAAATTAACTCCTCAGTTACTAGATGCTCAAGGTATCTCAGTTTTTGCTGTTCTATTGGTACACTTTATTTTCCCATCACTACCACATTTTTGGCACAAATAGAAATGTTGTTTTTCCCTGACCTTGCTGCTTCCTTTGAATCATCAAACTTTGATCGGGTGTCCTGCCTCCGTACAAGTAAATGATCCCTCTGGCAAATATTAATGAATGCAGCTTAGGCTACTTTCACACTTGCGTTCGTCGGTCCGCTCGTGAGCTCCGTTTGAAGGAGCTCACGAGCGGACCCGAACGCCTCCGTCCAGCCCTGATGCAGTCTGAATGGAGCGGATCCGCTCAGACTGCATCAGTCTGGCGGCGTTCAGCCTCCGCTCCGCTCGCCTCCGCACGGCCAGGCGGACAGCTGAACGCTGCTTGCAGCGTTCAGCTGTCCGCCTGGCCATGCAGAGGGGTGCGGATCCGTCCAGACTTACAATGTAAGTCAATGGGAACGGATCCGCTTGAAGATGACACCATATGGCTCAATCTTCAAGCGGATCCGTCCCCCATTGACTTTACATTGAAAGTCTGAACGGATCCGCTCAGGCTACTTTCGCACTTAGAAATTTTTCTAAATTATTAATGCAGACGGATCCGTACTGAACGGAGCCTCCGTTTGCATTAATATGATCGGATCCGTTCAGAACGGATCCGATCAAGCGCAAGTGTGAAAGTAGCCTTATATACTTCCGGTGGGAAACTTCACAACTTTGTTTCGTGCAAGATTGGAAGGTGCTATGCCTAGGATCAGTGATGGCCAGTTCGCATTGTTCGCCCGCGAACATATGCGGGCTGCCATCTTTTTTCACAAGGCCGGCGAGGCATGGGTAAGCCCTTACCTGTGCCTGTGCGCGAGCCGGTCTGAAAACAAGTGTGGTCAGCGGGAGCAGGCAGTCCGAGAACAGCCACCGGGGGCCTTTATCGGGCTGTTCTCGGAACTGCCTGCTCCTGGTGACCGCATTTGTTTTCAGACCGGCTCGCGGCACAGGCACAGGTAAGGGCTTACCTGTGCCTCGCCGGACTTGTGAAAAAAGATGGCAGCACGCATATGTTCGCGGACGAACAATGCGAACTGGCCATCACTGCCTAGGTTCAGGGTGCAGGTTTTCTTGCAGAAATTTCAGTTCCACTCACCGGAATGTTTTTTTTGTTTTGTTTTTGTGGCAAGCACATGGATTTCTGTAAGCCCTATTCAAATGAATGGAACAGATATTCAGTTGAAGAAATTTCTGCCATGTGTAAAGCCCCCCAAAAAAAATCCAAATACAATGTGAACTTAATCTCATTTTTAGGTTGTGGTAAATTGTTCATCTTAGGCAAAATGTATATTTGCTTTTATCATTAATAACATCCACAATGGGTATATGCATGCTTTCATTATACAGTATATGGATACTAATAAGACATTGGAAGTGTTGATGAGGAGTCTTAATTAGTGTTGAGTGAATCAAAGCTAAAGGGGTTATCCAATCCTATAAAAAAAGCTCCCCAATATGCTGGGCCCCCCACACTAGCGTCACCCAAGATACTAGGAAGGCTAGTCCCCGTCCCCACCTGCCATTGGCTGCTCGTCCCCGACACTGGATGTTTTCATCCTCGCATGGGGAGAAGCAGCAGTGGTGGTGCGGGGACAAGGACCGACGCAGTGTGGGGGGCCTGGCTTATTGGGGGCTTTTTATAGGATTGGATAACCCCTTTAATAAAGTAGAATTTGATCCGAATTTCAGGAAAAATTTGATTCACCACAATTTTTGGCAACTTTGTGGTTACTAATCAATTTTTCCTGAAATGGCATTGAAAAAAAAAAATACATACTCACCTCATCTATTTTATTGTGGAGAGAGTGTCGCAACCATCACGTCAGCACACGCAAGAATTGCTGCGTTTTCCTCAGTCAAGTCAGCTCGATCAAATGGATGAGTTAAGTATGTATTTTTTTTGTTTTAACCTCTGATTAAACCCCTGATAGGCTGAATGTGACTTTCGGATGCCACAATCAGTGTTGAATGCGGCATCTGAGGGGTTAAATGATGGGGGCGGCGCGATCAACGTTCCCACTTCATTGCGTCCACTCCATACAATGGAATTACTTCGTAACAAATTTAATTTCTTGTCGAAGTTCACTCATCACTAGTCTCACTCATTAGATGTGATGTTGCCGTGTAGCTCTATCTTTATGGGGGTCATCCTTTAGGGAATTGTAGATAAAGAGTTCTATTTTCTGATTTAAGTTTATGTATTTTCTTTTCCTTAGAATTGAAGTATAACATGGAACTGGCTGGAGGTCTAGGTGCAATTCTCATTGTGTTCATTTTACTCGTCACAATCTATAAATGCTACAACATAGAGATAATGCTCTTCTACAGGCAGAATTTCGGCAGTGATGAAGCTGCAGAAGGTAAGTGATTGTTGGTTTCTTCTTTCATATATATTGAACAGTGGCCAATTCAAGTTCAGGCTTTCATCTTGTAGCTTTTATGGGAAGTGAGATCTCGGTGGTAAAGCACTCTTCATATTTGGACAGGGCACCTACTGAAGATCACCAACGACCATAACAATTGTCTTATAGCAAGACATCCAACACATTTATTGAGTATCTTCTGAAGAAAATCCAGTATTGTAACACTTGAACTCCATGCCCTTGTTTATTTTAAGTCATAAGGTCTCCATCAATGTCTGTATAGCTAGTGCATGTTGAGTGGCTGAAAGTACTGTATATATCAACCATTCTGAAACAGTTTATATCATGAGTTACAGAAATATCCGGCCAACACATAAGGTCCCCCCACCTCTTAAAGGGATTGGCCACTTTTCTATAATTTTACATGTCCTTAGTGTATGTTATTTAATGTTTCCATTGTATAAATTACCTTTTTCTCGATGCCTGTTTTGCTAATTGTTTTTTGTTCGCATACCCAGTGGCTGTACTGTTCGCGGCACATTCATATGACATCATATAGTGAATGCCTAGCTTCACCCACCCATCCATTCAGTATTGCATGTCCCCATCCTTCATTTTACTGTGCAGACTCTCTGGACATACTCTGTGTAATTCAGCTCCACTTTCTCCTGTCCCATCTCGCATTAGCACTTGTATTGCACAGACGCTGGAGGTAGCACCCTGCTCATGCCAAGTCTACTTATGCTCTACTTCTTCATATGTCCAACTGCGTAGACTCCTGATGAAGCATTCTGAGCATGCACCTTCAAAGCTCTCTCCTGCGTTCAGAACACTCTTTTTTTTATCATTCCGTGTTTTCACACAGGTGCATAATGATCAGGAAGAGTGCACTGGACACAGGAGGGAGCTTAGACAGTACATGAGCCAAATGCTTCATCAGGGGTCTGCACAGTTAGACATATGAAGAAGCAGAGCATGGGTAGGCTTGACATAAGCAGGACACTACCTCCGGCATCTGTGCAGTACAAGTGATGATGCAAGATGGGACAGGAGAAAGTGGAGCAGAAATACACTGAGTGTGTGCAGGACTGAAACGCGCAACACCGAATGGACAAGTGGGTGAAGCTAGGCATTCACTGTCATATGAATGTGCCGCAAACAGTACAGCTGTTTACAGCTGGAGATGTGACCAAAAAACAATTAGCGAATTAGGAAGAAGGTAATTTACACATAAAATAATAGAAAAATGGCCAACCCCTTTAAGATAATAATTCAGCTATGGATTGAAAGCATTATGGTCCAAGAAACCTCACAGGACTACAAAATCACATGCAAAAAAAATTCAATAGACGTTATGGGAATAAAGGAGTGTTTACCATATTGGCTCTCTGGTTGTGCAACTCTCTTTTTTTTTATATCCATCGTCCACTCCTGCGTAAGGTCTATAGAGACTAAGAAAGCATTATAATTAACTGTAAAAATAATCATAACGACCTTCTGAGGTTTTCAAAGAGAAGAGTTTACAGTAGGGCCTTATTCGCACAGTCAGTGTTTGGTCAGTGATTTTCTCCAGTGATTTTGAGACAAAACCAAGTGCGGGTCCAAAACACAGAATACGTGCAGATCTTTCCCTTCTACCTTATGTCTGTGAAGGATCCACTCCTGGTTTTTGCTCACAATCACTGATGGAAATCACTGACCAAACACTGTGTGAATGAAGCCTTAGTAGGTAAACTATTAGATTAAATTGAGTGTTTGCTACAAAGTAGATGTGTATTTATTGCCATAAAGTCCCAAAAAATATTGCACTGACTGGATAAATTGCAACAAGCTCTCAGCTATGAAATGTACAGTGGGAAGCGAAAGTTTGGGCAACTTTGTTAATCGTCATGATTTTCCTGTATAAATCATTGGTTGATACGATAAAAAATGTCAGTTAAATCTATCATATAGGAGACACACACAGTGATATTTGAGAAGTGAAATGAAGTTTATTGGATTTACAGAAAGTGTGCTATAATTGTTTAAACAAAATTAGGCAGGTGCGTAAATTTGGGCACGGTTGTCATTTTATTGATTCCAAAACCTTTAGAACTAATTATTGGAACTCAAATTGGCTTGGTAAGCTCAGTGACCCCTGACCTACATACACAGGTGAATCCAATTATGAGAAAGAGTATTTAAGGGGGTCAATTGCAAGTTTCCCTCCTCTTTTCATTTTCTCTGAAGAGTAGCAACATGGGGGTCTCAAAACAACTCTCAAATGACCTGAAGACAGAGATTGTTCACCACCATGGTTTAGGGGAAGGATACAGAAAGCTGTCTGAGATTTCCGCTGTCTGTTTCCACAGTTAGGAACATATTGAGGAAATGGAAGACCACAGGCTCAGTTCAAGTTAAGGCTCGAAGTGGCCGACCAAGAAAAATCTCAGATAGACAGAAGCCACGAATGGTGAGAACAGTCAGAGTCAACCCACAGACCAGCACCAAAGACCTACAACATCATCTTGCTGCAGATGGAGTCACTGTGCATCGTTCAACCATTCGGCGCACTATACACAAGGAGATGCTGTATGCGAGAGTGATGCAGAGGAAGCCTTTTCTCCGCCCACAGCACAAAAAGTGCTGCTTGAGGTGGGCTAAAGCACATTTGGACAAGCCAGCTTCATTTTGGAATAAGGTGCTGTGGATTGATGAAACTAAAATTGAGTTATTTGGTCATGACAAGGGGCGTTATGCATGGAGGAAAAAGAACACAGCATTCCAAGAAAAACACCTGCTACCTACAGTAAAATATGGTGGTGGTTCCATCATGCTGTGGGGCTGTGTGGCCAGTGCAGGGACTGGGAATCTTGTCAAAGTTGAGGGACGCATGGATTCCACTCAGTATCAGCAGATTCTGGAGACCAATGTCCAGGAATCAGTGACAAAGCTGAAGCTGCGCCGAGGCTGGATCTTTCAACAAGACAACGACCCTAAACACTGCTCAAAATCCACTAAGGCATTTATGCAGAGGAACAAGTACAACGTTCTGGAATGGCCATCTCAGTCCCCAGACCTGAATATAATTGAAAATCTGTGGTGTGACTTAGAGAGCTGTCCATGCTCGGAAGCCATAAAACCTGAATGAACTAAAGATGTTTTGTAAAGAGGAATGGTCCAAAATACCTTCAACCAGAATCCACACTCTCATTGGAACCTACAGGAAGCGTTTAGAGGCTGTAATTTCTGCAAAAGGAGGATCTACTAAATATTGATTAAATTTCTTTTTTTTGTGGTGCCCAAATTTATGCACCTGCCTAATTTTGTTTAAACAATTATAGCACACTTTCTGTAAATCCAATAAACTTCATTTCACTTCTCAAATATCACTGTGTGTGTCTCCTATATGATATATTTAACTGACATTTTTTATCGTAACAACCAACAATTTATGCAGGAAAATCATGACAATTAACAAGGTTGCCCAAACTTTCGCATCCCACTGTATAAGTTCTGCACAAAGTTTCAGCATCTGGATCCAAGCAGGAATGTTTGCATTCACCGATAGAAAGTTGAAATATTGATGAGTCAAAATACAGTATTTTTCACATTATAAGAAACACTTGCTGATAAAAAAAAATCAGCTGTTGATGTCAGACCCCATCAGACCTCAGATCAGACCTTAAAAAAAAAAAATTTCTCCTGCCTCTCCTGTGCCATAGATCCTCTCCGGGTCTGGCTGTCTTTTTAAAAGTCATAGTCCCCTGTTTTCTCTGGCCCATGCTGCACAGTCACCCGATTGCGTGAAGCATAGGGTCATAGTATGTGCACTACATCGTGATGCTGTATGTGGTCAGGACAGTGCGACGTGGCCCCAGGAAGGAAGATCAGGAAGGGTGAGTAAAGGAAGCGCTCGCTGCGCTTCACTGTCCTCTCCCAGGACCTAATGCATACTAGTGAGTGCTTCCATAATTGATGCATTCACTAGTATTCGCATTATAAGACACTCTGTCATTTTCCTCCCACGAAAAATGTGGTGCATTAGATTGTAGGATACATTTTTACAATATAGCGATCAAAAGGATTTTTTGGGACCCATAAACCCTGTAACATACTTGACACTCTTCTTCTGAAAATCCAGCTTCTGCCATTGTCCTTTCCTTTTCTGGCTTAGGCTATGAATGGGATGTCACTTTAGCTCTGGCTTCTCAATGGCACATTCCCAGGTGAGCTGGATTCATGCCTCAGGAAGGGAAATAGTTCCAACCCCATCCATACTAGAAGTGATGTCCCCATCCTCAGCCAAGACCAGAAACTTGGTAAAGGAAATTACATAATCAGAACCAGGATTTTCAGAGTGTCACGAGACAGGTCCGCCCAATCCACACAACTCCAAAAGTATATTACAAACTTTCTTCTATAGACAAGTTATGTGCAATTAAGGTGGGTTTTGCAGAACCCTCTTTGTCCTGGAAAACCCCTTTTGTTATATGCACAAGACTGAGCAATTCCCCCAAAAAAGTCCATTCAGGATTTTTAGAATTCTGATATAATTCCGGTTTTAAAAATGGCTGAAAAAAACATATTCCAAAAAGATAAACTGCTACTATAGAGGTAAAGAGCAGCCAAGTCTTTGTTTTTCAGTATCTCTGAGCATTTCATATGAATGTGTATTCGTCAGTATGGAGGTATTAATGAGCAATGGAGAAAGTCCAAGATAACATTAATAAAATAACAATGACACCTCACTCTCATTCATGGGTATTTGCTCACACTCGAGATGTTTCAGCAGTAGACCTCCCCCGTTCTAACCCCATCCCCATGTTACACAACCCTATGCTTATGTCAACGTTATAATAAAGAGATCTGTAGAACCATTTATTACGGTCTAGTTCTCCTTGAGCTCCACATGCTGTGTCAGTTACAGGTACTGCAGATGTTGATAAAGCAATGTACCCATTATTCATCTCTGAAAATTATTCTATTTGTCAAAACATTAGTACAGTCACTTCTGGGATACCACTTTATTACTGTAAATGTGACAAGATAAAATAAGCCATGCTATTAGAAGCATCCCCTTCATAATTCATTTATATTATAAACCAAGGGTGAGCAGGAGGGTGACGCTTCTTGTATGGGACTACAGGTCACAGCATGCCTGCAATGGATTCTGGGATCTGTGGGTTCACAGCAAGCAGAGAGCTATATAATGATTACTTTTGCATAAAACTAGAAGTACCTCAAAAGTTTCC
Source organism: Bufo gargarizans (assembly GCF_014858855.1). Lineage (NCBI taxonomy): Eukaryota > Metazoa > Chordata > Amphibia > Anura > Bufonidae > Bufo > Bufo gargarizans. Next base: position 79,045,401 of record NC_058088.1, on the reverse strand, counting down.
TCCCACGTTTTTTTTTTTTTTGGGGGGGGGGGGGATTTTAACATTGATGGCCTCTCCTCAGGGTAGGTCATCAATAGGAGATCAGCTGTTTGAGGAAGCCGTGGTGATTTTGAACTGCAAATCCACAGCGAAATGCAGTACAAATACATGTGGATAGCATTTTTTAAAACCCTAGCACACAGTAAAAATACAGAAATCAGAATATGCTGCAGATTTTCATCATGCTCATTATTGTGCAATATTGTCATGGATTTCATACAAAGCAAAATATGCAACAAACTGTGGATTTAACACATGCAGATGTTGCCACAGATCCATGGCAAAATTTGCACTGGAAAATATCCACTACATCTGAACTTACGCTAAAAAGTTATTAAGTTCAGGGAAGATTTGAGCAAATGCCAATGCCCACTTGGCTAGAGGAGCCCATGGTCTTGGCTAAATATGCCCTAGGCTTGATAAGCGGAGGATATGGTTAATAGACTCAATATGGCTGTGAGACCCAAAGGCCCAACATACTCTTTAAGCCATCCCTAGTCATCATAGAAACTTGTCAAGCTTGGCCAAGTAGCTATTTAAATCATAATATAATTCTGTTGCATGTCTGATTGACATATGTACTATTCTATTATGGAAATATAATTGTAACATGATTTTGTGGGAAGAAATACAACTAGCAGAGATCCAGAAGAGCACGCCCACATAAACCACCCAAAAACAGGAACCCGCAACACTTCTGATCCCTCTAATTTTGCAATGTGCAAGGAAATACCTGTTCTGTTTCCTCTGGTCCAAAACTAATGAAACGGTCCAGATGTACTGCATCTCTCCTCTCCAAGGGCCCGATAACTGGACCATTGGCTACATCCACGGACTAAGATCACATAGATAAGTAATCAAAATTAGTTGAGTAAAAAGATTTCACTCCTGTGGATTGTTACTCATATTTATACAGTTATACATATGCAAGTGATTGTTTTATCACATTGAACTGTAATTTATCTTCTGGTTTCTCCCAAAGACAACAAGGAATATGATGCATACCTTTCATATACCAAAGTGGACCCCGATTCATTGGATCATGAAAGCAAGGAGGAGGAACAGTTTGCACTAGAAATTCTTCCAGATATTCTAGAGAAGCACTATGGATACAAGCTATTCGTTCCGGACAGAGACATGATCCCCAGCGGAAGTAAGTCTGCTTTAAGTTACCCTGTTTAATATAAATGGAATTAATTGCATGATCACAAACATGAGGATTCAAAGAACAGTGGGTCTCAAGTGGTATAACGGTCTTAAAGAAAAAATTCAACTTGTTGCCAATAGTAGTCACTGTCCATATTTCTTCTTCTTCCAAACTCCACAGAGATGAAATGTATCCTCCTACTAGCTGTGATAAGTTACCATTTTTATTTCCCCATGCAGGGGCATATGCAGAAATCTAGGCCACCAGGCAATATGGAGCGCAAAGTGTGAAGCCCCAGATCTCTGTGTAATTGTACAAATTATTTTTTCCTTGTAGTAAAATTCATGACAAAAAATTGTACAGTAATAAAAAAAGTTGCCCCCAACTCCCCTCAGCAAAAAAAGTGGAACAGATGCTTCAGCATTGTTCCAGTAGCCTTCTGGATTGTCCAGGTGATCTTTAGCAAACTGCAAAAGGGAAGCAATGTTCTTTTTAGAGAGTAGTGGCTTTCTCCATGCAGTCTTTGTCACTCAGTGTCCTCCTAATGGTGGACTCATGAACATTAACATTTGCTAATGTGAGACATTCCTTTACTTGCTTACAGGTTGCCTTGGGTTCATTTGATACCGCACTGACTATTACACTCTCTGCTCTTGGCATTATTGGTTGACCACCACTACTACTACCTTTTACTCCAACATCATGAATTAGAAACATCTTTGGTAGTCCTTGCACTTGCTGGAAAATCTAGTTTTCAGCAACTTTTGTGCCTTTTTTTCTGGCATAAAACTTTAAATTTGGCAAAAAAAGGATTATACAACAATTTTATGCCAAAACAGGGGTAAACTGTTTGTAGTGGACCCCAATCTGTCTGACTGTGGATTAGTGGAGTCATTTTCTTTAGAGTCCTTTAAAGCGTTGCGTCGTTTTGGATGCATGCAGTTTTTGCAGCAAATACCTGCGGTTATGGTTTGCTTTCTTCCAGCAAGGGAAAACACACAGCAGATTTAAATTGCATTAATGTAACTAGGTTGTAATAAATGTAACTCAGTTTTGCTGTGTGTTTTCCTTTTCCTGAAAGAACACACACCATAAATGCAAATATGTTGTTGCAAAAACTTTGTTTTAATTGGTGCAGTTTTTGCTTCATCCAAAACGCAGCACAGCCACAACATGTGCCAGCACCCTCAAAAGCTGGTTGGGTGATCTTTTCCAGCCTAACGATCATCAACAACTCTTCTTCTGAGATCCCCAGAAATCTTCTTTTTCCATGCTATGACACAATTCTACAAACATGTTGTGAAGATTAGACTTTCATAGATCCCTGTTCTTTAAATAAGGCAGGTCACCCACTCATATCTGATTGTCATCAGATTGAGAGATAATTTGAAAGTGAAATTCTAGTTTTCAGTCAATCCTAAAGGTTCACATACTTTTGCCGTGCACAGACATGTCATATTGGATCATTTTCCTCAACAAATAAATGACCAGACTAATCTGACTCATTTATTTGATTTGGTTATCTTTATCTACTTTTAGGACTTGAAAATTGGATGTAAACTTAGGTCAAATTTATGCAGAATTATAGAAAATTCAGAAGGGTTAACAAACTTGAAAGTATCACTGTTTATTACAAAAATTGTAATGTTATGTTTTTGGAGCCAATGAAGCAAGTTGCACTTTCTAATGGATGGGTATGCAACCTCCAGGACTCCAGCTGTTGCGAAACTACAACTCCCAGCATGCCCACTTGCTCTGCTCCCACAGAAGTGAATACAATTTCTAGGAATTGTAGTATCACAACAGCTGGAGTGCTGAAGTTTGCTGGCCCCTGCCCTACTGTATAAATGCCAGAGTCCGTGATTTTTCCATTGTGGTACCGAGGTCTCCTGGGAGCTATCTATTGACTATGTTAAAAAAAAAAAAGTATACCGGCAGCTAGGGGGTGGGCGATATAGAAAATATGCAATATAAACGATATAAATTTGGCCAACAATAGAGATTTCTCTTGGCACGCACGATGTTCTCCTGAGCCGGTGTAACGTTACATTACCCTACTTTGTGAGATTTCCCTACCTTGTAAGTTCCTTGTAAGAATTATTAGGAACACCATACTAATACGGTGTTGGACCACCTTTTGCCTTCAGAACTGCCTTAATTCTACTTGGCATTGATTGAACAAGGTGCTGATAGCATTCTTTAGAAATGTTGGCCCATACTGATATGATAGCATCTTGCAGTTGATGGAGATTTGAGGGATGCACATCCAGGGCACGAAGCTCCCGTTCCACCACATCCCAAAGATGCTCTATTGGGTTGAGATCTGGTGACTGTGGGGGCCATTTTAGTACAGTGTCATTGTCATGTTCAAGAAATCGATTTGAAATTATTTGAGCTTTGTGACATAGTGCATTAGCCTGCTGGAAGTAGCCATCAGAGGATGGGTACATGGTGGTCATGAAGGGATGGACATGGTGAGAAACAATGCTCAGGTAGCCCGTGGCATTTAAACGATGGCCAATTGGTACTAAGGGGCCTAAAGTGTGCCCAGAAAACATCCCCCACACCATTACACCACCACCACCAGCCTGCACAGTGGTAACAAGGCATGATGGATACATGTTCTCATTCTGTTTACGCCAAATTCAGACTCTACTATTTTAATGTCTCAACAGAAATCGAGACTCATCAGACCAGGCAACATTTTTCCAGTTTTAACAGTCCAATTTTGGTGAGCTTGTGCAAATTGTAGCCTCTTTTTCCTATTTGTACTGGAGATGAGTGGTACCCGGTGGGGTCTTCTGCTGTTGTAGCCCACCTTTCTTTCCCATTCTGACATTCAGTTTGGAGTTCAGGAGATTGTCTTGACCAGGACCACAACCCTACATGCATTGTGATTGGTTGACTAGATAATCGCATTAATGAGAAATAGAACAGGTGTTCCTAATAATTCTTTAGGTGAATGTATATGGGGGTTGTCTGCCTGCGCAGTGGGGGGGGGGGGGAGATCTGATGGCCATTTTTTCTGTTAAATATATATATATATATATATATACTGTATTTATTTAACAGAAAAAATGGCCATCAGATCTCCCTACCCCCACACTGCGCAGGCACGGAGATTGGATGGATGTTCTGTAGTTAGCTGCGCTTGCGCACTGGGCCGTAATTTTTCCCTACCCTAAGGCTGGTTAGGCTCTCCGGCGCATGCGCAGTGTCCCGGTGTCCAGCTGAACTCCGCTGTGATTTCCCTAAACCGTAATTTTGTGCATGCGCAGATCGGCACAACTCCGGCACACCTCCTCACGTCATTTCCGGTGCACCGGAAGTTACGAGGTAGGGAAATCTCACAAAGTAGGGTAATGTAACGTTACACCGGCACAGTGGAGAATGAGGGAGTACCTCCCCACTGTGTGCGGCTGCCGCTGACCACCATTGAGAACAAAGTAGGAGGAGGAGGAGGGACTGTGGCCACTGCGCCACCAATGAGAACAGAGAGGAGGAGGCGGAGGGGAGGGACTGTGGCCACTGCGCCACCAATGAATATTGTTAAAATGCCTGAATACAAACGTCGCCTGCATGTGCCGGCCATATCCCATACCTGGCCTCTATTACTGTGTTCCATGATACGCCGCAATTAACCCCTCAACTCTGATTAGTTACCATGGCAGCCAGGATGCTACTCAAGCCCTAGCTGCCATAGTCAGCTCCCTGCTGCTGTGTGCACTATGCACAGGGCAGCAGGGAGAGTCTGCAGTCCTATTTACCCTGATAGAGATCTATTAGGGTGAATAGGACAAGGGTTCTAGCCCCTAAGGAGGCTAGTAGTTAATAAATAAAAAGTAAAAAAATATATTTAAAAAAAGTTTCTCCCCCCCGAAATATAGAATATATTGCGATATAATTTTAAGCATGTGTGATATGCGATATATATTGCATATCACACATGCTTAAAATTATATCGCAATATAGATTTTAGGCCATATCGCCCACCCCTACCGACAGCAACCACTAGGGGAAGCTCAGTGCATAGGAATTTATATAGTTACCATTGACTACAGTGAAAGCTTTAAATAGTTCTTTGCATTTTCATACAGTCACCATTAGGGGAAGTTCAGTGCAGTCTTTCCATGTCTGATACTGGGCCCTATAGCAGTTGCGTGATCTGCCTCCATGGAAGGTATGACACTGTCCCCAAGACAGTTTGATACCTGGGGCCCATGGATTTTAATCTTTACACACTGTCCTGCAAATCATGGCATTGATGGACGCTTTTGTTGAAAATTGCTAATCTTAATATACATCCTATATATAATATATTCAAGATCCAAAATGCATGCTGTTTTAAAGGTGTGACATAATGATGATATGTTGTCCCAAATATTAACAACTATTTTATTGTGACAAAACTCTGAAAGAACATAAAATCCTTGTCATGCATCTTTAGCTACAAAGAATATCTAATCAAAATCCCTCAATTTCGCTCAATGATGTCTTGGCATACTGCTTCTGAATTCAGGCACTGGAAGAGATGCATCAGTGGCAAAATGTGCCCGTTATTTATAAAACTAAAAGCCTTGTCAAGTGCTACCATTGACATCTTCAGTAAGATGACCTTCAACTGCATCTAAATTATCCGTGTGCTGCCGTTCAGAGGCCATACTGAAATATGTAGCAAAAACCAAGCAAAGTTGTATTTTCTTAGTGATTGGATGTAGGATTAGAATATGGATTTGTTAAAGGAGTATTTCAATCTCAAACATTTATGGCATATCCTACCATTGGTCTGAAGACCAGGCATTTGACAGTGCTCATCTCAGACTTCTATCACTTCAATCAAGCATAGTCACCATTCCGTTGAGGCTCATGCAGCTAGCGGGTACATCACCTACCAGGCTTTTATGGCATATCCTTTGGAAAAGCTATAAATGCTAGAGTTGTTAATGCCCTTAGGATAGGTCATCAATATTAGATCAGTGGGGTTTTGACTCCTTCAATCCCGCCAATTAGCTGTATTCAGAAGCAGCAGTGCACCAGTACACCACAGCTCTGTACAGTTTGTAGCGGTCGTGCCTGGGTACTGCAACGCGTCCCCAATTCAAGTGAGCCTTAATATTAGGACAAGTCATCGACATTAGATCAGTGGTGCTGGTTGTGGAACCCCTAACAATCTGCTGAAAGGAGGGCCCGCAGTGCTCTGGAAAGTGCTGTGGCTTCTTAGTTGATAAACAGATCAAGCTCTGTACACCTTGTGGCAGCTGTGCCTGGTACTGCAGCTTAGTCCCATTCACTTCACCACTGCTAAAAAAAAAATGTACGGTAAAATGAAGAGGCCACAGCCCCTGTTCTGCTGTGGCCTCTTCAATCAGCAGATCAGAGGTGGCACCAGCTAGACTCTCACAGGTCTGTTATTGTTGACCTATTCTAACAATATTTCATCAGGAGCAGGGTCTGACTGGGGTTCTTTGGGTCCACCAGAGAAAACTATTCTAGGGCCAACCCTCATATCTTCAATAAAGCCTAATAGGTTTTGATTTAAAGAAATAGACCCTAGTGGAAATGAATTGCCTCTGAATTCAGCTTGAAATGTTTTTTTTTTTTCTCCTGAACCATTGGGGCCCACTATGGTATCAGAGCCTTGGCCCACACGGGGATCCTCTGGTGGACCAGTCCGATACTGATCCGGAGTTAAGAAAACCTCTTTTAGTTCATCTATTAGATGATCAGAAGATCCTGCTGATTGAACCCAAACTTAGTATTTGAACAGAATCTGTAAGCCAAAAGCAGGAGTGGGTTTAACGCACAGATGAGATGCAAAGAATTCCATTACATTCTGTTTTGGACCCGCTCCTGTTTTAGGCTTACAATTACTGCTCAAATACTAAGGCGAAAAACGGACAAAATGCTCACCGTCTGAAAGGGGCTTTATGGATTCTCAAAATACAGGATTTTTCTTTTTGAGTTTTATGTACTTCTGACAGATCAGAAGAACAAAAACATAAACAGTGATGTTAACACAGCCTTACTACCACTGCTGCCACCCTCCCCACTCTGTCATAGGGGCCACTACTTGAATCTTGGGGTACTGCACTGTTAGGCCTCATGCACACGACCGTTGTTTGGGTCCGCATCCGAGCTGCCGTTTTGGCGGCTCGGATGCAGACCTATTCACTTCAATGGGGCCGCAAAAGATGCGGACAGCACACGGCCCCGTTAAAAAAATATAACATATCCTATTCTTGTCCGCGCTTTGCGGACAAGAATAGGCATTTATATTGCCGGCGCCCGTTCCGCAGATTGCGGAAGGCAACACAGGCGGCTTCCGTTTTTTGCGGATCCGCGCGTGCCTGAGGCCTTAAGCCCATGATGATGAATTAGACCTGATGCTTTTATTGACCTGTAATACTAACAAAAAATAATTCCACAGCTAACAGACGTGATTAGCTATGAATCTTGGTGCACAGCGATGTAGACGGTGATCAATTACAATTGCCTGTAATACTAATGGCACAGTAGCAAATCAGCGTCACCCACAACGCTAGGGAGGCTCGTTCCTGTCAGCGCCTGATATTGGCTGTCCAAACTCCCCATCGCTGGATGTTTTGATCCACCTGACAGAGAGATGCAGCGACGCGGGTGCTGGGGAGTGAGGATAACCCCTTTAACTAGCAGTTTAAATTCCAAGCCTTCACAATGAGATTGGGTCACCAAGTGGCATTCATACGATTAGGCAGAGTGGCCTGGGTATACCAGATTTATCGTAATTCATGGGGAATTAATCAAATTTCTTGAAGAACTTTGGCTAATTGTCCGAATTTAATTTTTAAAAACTTCGCTCATCTCTACTACTGGGGGTTGGGGGGGCTCTATATCTATAGAGTCACAGCAGGGGCATTATATCTGCAGGACACACGGTGTGGGAGCATACTGTACATGCACTTACTCAGGGCTATTATAGATACTAGGTGCAAATTGGCCATGAAGAACTGACAGTTTATCCGTTTTTAACGGATTATTTTTTTTTACATGGTTATGTGAATGTACCCTATATCTAAACATAGTTTATGCCAATGTCATTAACTCTGAATCCAGACAACAATGACATTTAATAATATTTTCCAGCACTTAAATACAAACTCCTGAAGACTGTGGTTGTATAAAAGTAATACTAAGAAGCTGCTCGGCTGTCCTTAGCATTTTAATTCCTATTAGTTTCTGCTTCAAAAAACATCCAGTCTCCTTTTTTAGAAGAAAATGCTTTTAATAAATGTCTTTAAGCTTGATTTATGTCTATGTCTGTCGTGTTACAAACACCTGCAATTTATATCGAGACGTGAAAATTGGTGTTTGTGTTGGAGGGTTCACATAGTGCGTTTCTTCTGAACATACTAATTTAAGGTATCTGCGGTGGCTGATTGCATCAGCACATGGTAATTTAAAGTCTCTTTAAGACTTGATTGGAAGGTCCTTTTGAACGTTAAGTTCATGACTGTGTAATTATACGTTGCAGCCACATGAGGGTGTGTGTTATTGTTCTGCTCCTATAATTGGAGCCTCCATCCACCACAGCATTGCTTATACCTTTGGTACTTGGCTCCAAACATGACAGCTTCTTTTAGCTGGCAGCGCTGAGAAATATTAAAGTCACAGTATATCATTAATACCTTCTCCGAAGCCAAACTCATTAAAATAAACACTGCTCTGGAAGAACATATTGCATGTAATTAGCAAAATTATTAAAATGCTACGATTGCAGGATGTGAAGGATATGCCAGACAAGCTTGCAATTTGCTTAAATGTCTGCATTCATTTTTTTAAAGCACAAATTACAGTTTTCCAAACCAGCCCACCAATGCAAATGAAATAAAGCAATATTTCATAAATTACTTTATCATAGAAGACGATACATGTAAAAATTACAATTCCCAGCATGCTCCCATTTATTTCTATAAGAGTTCTGAGAAGAGCAGAGCAAGTATGCATGCTGGGAGTTGTAGTTTCACAACAGCTGGAGTGCTGCAGGTTGCCCACCCCTGGCCTAGAGTGTCATAGTGGTGGTTTTTGCTTTTCTTCTTTCTTTTATTTGATTATTTTTGTTCAAATTTGTGTAGACCCCAAAACATTGGGAAATAAAAAAATATATAAAACAAACAGAAAGTGCGCTGGAGTACAACAATGGCTGGGTGAGGCCGGTATACATGTCTATTCTGCACAAGGTACGGACAAGTCCTATGGGATCCCTGCCTGGTTCATTTTAATAAACGTGAGCTTGTCCACATTGGCTGTGGACAGGCGGCTGTGCTTGTCTGTGATAACCCCCTCCAGTCATGCTAAACAAACGTTCAGACAATACACTGGCGGCAGGGCAGGCCAGCACCTCCAAGGCGTAAAGGGCAAGCTCAGGCCATGTGCCCAATTTGGAGACCCAGAAGTTGAAGGGGGCAGACCCGTCATTCAGTACTTGTAGGCGTGTGCACACATACTGCTCAACCATGTCGCACATCCCCGTGACGGCCTTGATCCAATTGGATATCTTCCCTATCAACTTTCGATGTTCTTTTATGCGCCTACCATGGTGATCACGGGTAACGGGGAATCAGGGTTCCATGCCGGAGAGGGAGCCTGAGAAAGGGATACCACATCCAAGGGAGGTCAATGAATTAAATGTGATCGAGCGGAAACGTGGGACAAATTATTGAAGCAGAAGCATCAAAGTAAAAGAGGGGGCGCGCGGCAATTACCCACTCCCGACTCGAGGAGGTAGTGACAATAAATAACAATACAGGACTCTTAAGATGCCCTGTTATTGTAATGATTAATAAAAAATTACAGGTAAAGTCACAGTGGTATTTTGGATTTGGAAATGTTAGACAGGAGAGGCCCTACTGCCGCTTTGTTGACTCTAGATAACCTCTGCCTAATCGCACGTCCCAGTGACGTCCACGATCCAATTAGACATCTTCTCTATCAACTTCTGATGTTCTTTTATGCGCCTACCATGGTGATCACGGGTAATGGGGAATCAGGGTTCCATGCCAGAGAGGGAGTGTGAGAAAGGGATACCACATCCAAGGGAGGTCAATGGCTGAAATGTGATTGAGCAGAAATGTGGGACTAGTTGTTAAAGCGGAAGGATTGAATGAAAGGAGGGGGCGCGAGTCAATTTAAGACAAATTTTATAAATTTAAGTCCCTGTCACCTATGCAGAGCAGGTGTTTTTAGATCAGTAAAAATGGGTTAATGACACCCACCAATGGAACAGACGATTTGTAAAAATTTCGGTCCCTGTCAACTATGCAGAGCAGAGGTCTATTCATGGCAAAACTGGGTTCATGTCACCCACCAGTTGAACAGACGATTTTACAAAAATTTGTTCCCTGTCACCTATGCAGAGCAGGGGTTTGTATACGGCAAAAATGGTAAAATGTCACCCAAGAATGTAACAGACGCTTTTGCACCCTGCTCCCTCTTTTGCTGTGCTGGTGCCTCTGTGCGACCACCGCCTCTTCCTCCAAACTGCACACGTCACTCGCATGACCTTGATTCCATGTGGTGTCTAGTACCTCATCATCCTCCACATCATCTTCCACCCACTCTTTACCCCTGCCCTCCTTGTCGGTCTGCATACTGCAGAAAGCCGCAGCAGTTGCCACCTGTGTTTCGTCATCATCAGAGACGTACTGCGGTGGTCTTCCCATGTCCTCATCCTGAAACATAAGTGGTTGGGCATCTTTTCCACTTCTAGTGCAGGGCTAGGTGGATGGCCCACGGAAACCCTGCCAGCAGAGTCATCAAAAAGCATAAGAGACTGCTGCATGACTTGGGGCTCAGACTGCTTGGCTGATTTGCAAGGGGGTGAGTTGAAAAACTGATGGACATCGGCTGCAGGTGCCAACTCTGAGCTTTCAGCAGGAGACTGGGTGGGAGACAATGTGAAGGAACTGGAGACCCTGTCGGCCACCCAATCTACTATTGTCTGTACTTTTTCTGGCCTCACCATTCGTAGAGCCGCATTAGGCCCGACCAAATACTGCTGGAGGTTCTGTCGCCTACTCGCACCTAAGGAAGGTGTTTCACTTGTGCGTGTAGCTGGCACAGATCGACCACGTCCTCTCCCTGCAACAGGAGCTCCACCAGCAGCACCACGACCGGGGCCACGTCCCTTATTTGATGCTTTCCTCATTCTTTGCGTTCACCCACCAAACTAACAGATGGTTTATGTCAGGCGACAATGTAACCGCAAATATTCAACAATTAAGCTCACTGACAGTAAGGCTGTGCCAGTGTCATAAAGAGGAAACATTTCTTACAACAGTGTGACAGGCAAATTTTATACAATTACTTCACGGTCACAAAAAATGTTAATTTGTCAACCAACAATGTAGCAGCAGTATTACTGGTTGGATTGGACTGTCAGATGCAGCAAAGGCCGCAAATGTATTATCTTGCACAAAATAGGTGTTTTTTTTTAAACCAGAATATAACAGCGGTATTTACCGCTTGTATTGGACTGTCACAAATGCAGTGCAGATTCTGTGGGGTCAAAAATAATTTGTCCCCACAGAATCTAACAGATGGATTTACTTGGATTGTACTTTACAGAAAAAATTTGAATATGTCACCCCCTGGATCCCTGAACACACAGACCAATTCCCTATATTATTTTGCCTTCCCCTGGCACATATGCAGTGCAGGTGCACTTAAGAAATGGGTATATGTTGCCCAATGAACTAAAAGAACTGGGTTAAATTATTGTCTCTGGCACATATGCAGTGCTGGTGCACTGAACTTGCACAAAATGGCCGCCGAAGCCCACCTATCTAGCACACGGTCAAACTAAGGCTACTTTCACACTTGCGTTCGGGGTTCCGCTTGTGAGTTCCGTTTGAAGGCTCTCACAAGCGGCCCCGAACGGATCCATACGGCCCCAATGCATTCTGAGCGGATGCGGATTCGCTCAGAATGCCTCAGTCTGGCACCATTTGACCTCCATTCCGCTCAGCAGGCGGACACCCGAACGCAGCTTGCAGCGTTCGGGTGTCCGCCTGGCCGTGCGGAGGCAAACGGATCCGTCCAGACTTACAATGTAAGTCAATGGGGACGGATCCGTTTGAAGTTGACACAATATGGTGCAATTTCAAATGGATCCGTCCCCCATTGACTTTCAATGCAAAGTCTGGACGGATCCTTCTGACTAAGTTTCAGACTTAGAATTTTTTCTGAAATATAATGCAGACAGATCCGTTCTGAACGGACCCCATTGTCTACATTAGAGGAGCGGATCCGTCTGTGCAGACACCAGACGGATCCGCTCCGAACGCAAGTGTGAAAGTAGCCTTATTTTTATGTGTCACTGGGCTCAGGGCAGGGTAAAAAAATGTTGCACTGCACCCACAAAACAAAATCGCTGTAGAGTTAACAACAAGTTCTGATAACAGATTCTGTCCTATTCTCTCCCTCACAGCAGCAGCATCCTCTCCCTACACTAATCAGAGCAGAGTGACATGCAGCGCTACGTGACTCCAGCTTATATAGAGGCTGGGTCACATGCTGCACTGGCCAATCATAGCCATTCCATTAGTAGGCATGGCTGTGATGGCTTCCAAGGACACACAAGTTAAACGCTTGTTGATTGGTTGCCCTGCAGCCTTTCAAAAAGCGCCGTTAAATTGCTGAACCCAAACTTTTACTGAAAAGTTTGGGTTTGGGTCCGGGGTCCAAAAATGCTCAACCCTACTAAAAACTTATTAGCTATAATGAATTTGTGTTGAGTTATTGGTTATCGGAATGAACCACACATTAGCTCCACCAACACTCCTCCCCCAAAACAATAATCCAGCTGCCAGGTTTCATCTATCCAGCAAGTTCAGCCTATCTGGTTTTAACCCTAATGCAAGGAGTTATTTGACCCCAGGCGCTCCACGTCCAACTTCCTGGAAGGCCAAGTCGCTTTCAGCACTAAGGCTGAGTTCACACGGGCGTTGCAGATTGGGGCCGGATGTGTTCAGGGTGCGTTCAGTGAAACTCGCACTATTTTGCAAGCAAGTTCAGTCAGTTTTGTCTGCGATTGCGTTTAGTTGTTCAGTTTTTTCCGCGCGGGTGCAATGCGTTTTGATGCGTTTTTCACGTGCGTGATAATAAACTGAATGTTTACAAACAACATCTCTTAGCAACCATCAGTGAAAAACGCATCGCACCCGCACTTGCTTGCGGATGCAATGCGTTTTTCACGCAGCCCCATTCACTTCTATGGGGCCAGGGCTGCGTGAAAAACGCAGAATATAGAACATGCTGCGATTTTCACGCAACGCAGAACTGATGCGTGAAAAACAACGCTCATGTGCACAGACCCATTGAAATGAATGGGTCAGGATTCAGTGCGGGTGCTATGCGTTCACGTCACGCATTGCACCCGCGCAGAAATCACGCTTGTGTGAAAGGGACCTAACTGTTCTGTGATTCCTTTACATGTCCGGGGCTGCACACACACTGCACTGAAGGGATCTCCTTGTGTCTACCCTTTGCCAACAGGTGCGGTTACCCACTCAATGTTGTTCATCATAGGGATTGGGGATTGTACTACTAGAGCAGACTAATTTGTTCGCTAAAAGACACATTTTTTCACTGAAAGAATAATTTTTACGACAAAGAAAAAAAATCAACTCGTGGGCAACTCTGCTGTGCGAAGAATCAATTAAATTTTACTGCCCACAGGGTGTTAAATAAGACTGCTCTGTAACACTAAATCACAGTAACAGTTTGGCTAACAAAAGCCGTTAAATATCAATGTGGATACGAGATAAACAGTAGAATTAAACAGATGTATCACCCCAATTTGTGAATCAGGGCCTATTAGAACAGCTTAAGGCTACGTCTACACGATGACATTTGTTGCGCGACAATAAGTTGTGCGACACATAGGGCACAACTACACTGCAACATTTGTAAAGCAACATTTTGTTGCACTAATGTCGCACAATTTTTATAATGGCAGTCTATGGTGTCGCACTACAACATGCAACATGCTGCGACTGCGACGCAACAGTCGCAGAAAAATCCATCTCGAATGGATTTTCTGCGACTGTTGCGTCGCAGTCGCAGCATGTTGCAGTGTGACACCATAGACTGCCATTATAAAAATTGTTGCGCGACATTAGTGCAACAAAATGTCGCGGGACAAATGTCGTCGTGTAGACGTAGCCTAATAGATAAGCAATTCTGTTATAGATAGAAACATTGATTAAGTATTAATGGAAAGCATGTGAGCTAGATAGTCTCAACAGGTGGCCTAATATACAGGTGCATTTAGGTCTTATGCACAGTAAGTCTATGTATAACAGAACACATTAAGTACAAATGGCGCAGAAGATGAACCTGATAAACGCGCCTATATATTAGACCACCTGTTGACAATGAGTCCGATGCACAGTAAGTCTATCTATAACAGAACAGATTAAGAATGAATGGGACAGCAGATGCACAGGGCGATTACACTGAGCCTACACTGTCCCACTGCTCTCCCTTCACTGTCCCTAGCTTTCTAACACACTGTCCCTAGTGCTTTCATGTCTCTCCCTATGTGTAGTTCATAGTGAAATGGCGGCGACTGTGCAGGATGAGGCTTTTATAGGGCTGTGACATCACAGGGGATGGCTGTCTGCTGCTTGGCTGCCTGCATGGCATTATGGTTCATATCACGTTCCCAGACATCTTAGGCCTCTTTCACACTTGCGTTGTCCGGACCCGGCGTGTACTCCACTTGCCGGAATTACACGCCGGATCCGGAAAAACGCAAGTGAACTGAAAGAATTTGAAGACGGATCCGTAGTGTATTGCGATACACCCGGCTGGCACCCCCATAGAACTGGCTATTCTTGTCCGCAATTGCAAACAAGAATAGGACATGATCTATTTCTTTCCGGAGCCGCGGACCGGAAGTTCAGGGCCGCGCTCCATAAATGCTGATGCAGACAGCACACTGTGTGCTGTCCGCATCTATTCCTGCCCCATAGCGAATGAAATGGTCCGCACCCACTCCGCAATTTGTGGAATGGATGCGGACCCATTCTGCGGACGTGTCAATGGACCCTTAAGGTGGTGATAGGCCTCTCACTACAGATTTCCTGGGTGATTGCACATACTGTATGTTTGCCTGAGTCCTTTTTTGGAATAAACAAATATAATTTAGAGTACAACTTAGTTAGAATTGCGAATAGTTTTCGGTTTAAAATAATTCTGCATAGTTCTTTTTTGTTTGACCACCAACTAGGACATTATTGTTTTAGAGTTCATTTGGATGACTTGTTCTTATGCACAGTAAGGTTCCTACAAGAAGCAAGTGAATAAGAGATCACAGTGTATAAAACAGGAGGGAATTGTACTCCAGCTCCTAAGATGTATTGTTAATGCAAAACACGTTAATGTCAATGACCACCTTTATTGTTAGTAATTGCAAGATTTCACCACAGGCGTCTCCATATGGAGTAACTTCATGGAGATGCCTGTGGTCTTATCAATTAAATTATTATATAGAAAGTCAACAAATGGTCTTAATAACAATCTTAGACTTAGAACGCCTTTGGATGTATAAAGTTGAATTTCAGGAATGTTTCAATCTACTTCTTCTGTCTTGCAGCTTACATGGAAGATCTTGCAAGGTGCGTTGAGCAAAGCAGAAGACTAATCATAGTGCTAACCCCAGATTATGTCATCAGAAGGGGGTGGAGTATTTTTGTGCTGGACAGCAGGCTCCACAATATGCTGACCAGTGGGGAAATCAAAGTCATATTAATAGAATGCACCAATTTGAGAGCGAAGGTCAATTATCAAGAAGTAGAATCCTTAAAACACGCCATCAAACACCAGTCGTTAATCAAGTGGAATGGTCCAAAAAGCAGCAAACTAAATTCAAAGTTTTGGAAACGCCTGGTCTATGAAATGCCCGCAAAAAAGAAAGAAGTGCTATCCAGACAGCACGTCATGGACAGTGGAGAGCAGAGCCTTTTTGGAGACCTACAAACTGTTCCCTCCATCGCAGTAACAGGAACATCTGGCACGTTGCCTCCATCAGAAGACATATCAGGCTACCGTCACGCAGAAGCAATGCAAATGAGACATTTCTGCAGAGCTTATGAATATGAGAAACCAGCCCCAGTTATGCCAGTAGCATCCCTAGGCAATCACCATACATATTGCAATATCCCATTAACCCTTCTCAATGGACAGTTGAGCCACAAAAGTGCAGCCAAGGACCCACAAGAGTTTCACGGAAATAGTACGTTGATACCAATATCGTCGAGGGAGCTTAGCCTTACCAGTGATATTTGGTAGTATGTAGGGCACAGACCTCTCGTCACTCTCTGCCATCTTAGGTTTTAAAGAACCTTAAACTCATGCCACAGGGGTGCCAAATGAAGCTTTCAAGCAATGGCACAATTACTTAGTTTTCTACTGGAGCATTTTGTTTACAAGACCAGGATATTGATATTAAGGATCCTGCCTTTTTTAGTTCCAACATAGTTAAAAAAAACAAAAAAAAACAAACACAAAATACGGTGTAAATGTTTTACCGCAATGTCAGGAGAATATATATATAAAAAAGAAAAGAAACAAAAAAAAAAATATTTTAGCTTAGATGTTGCAATCGAATGGACAAATGTTCAGTCTGGTCTGAAACAAAGGATTATTTCTATATATTTCGAGAGTCATTTCAATACAATAAAAATGTAAACTATAGTAATTTTATTTTAGATGTATGATTATGCAAATGTCATAGCACATGCTGAAAATGTTTCTTTTTTTTTTTTTGTAAAGGAAGGATTATACGATACCGTGGAGGGTTTGTCCGCCTCTTGTGAGATTGTCACATGACCACTAATAAAATTGCACAAAAGAGTTAACATGTCCATGAAAGCTTTCGATGCTAGAGAGGTAAAGGCTGGGACGTCTCTAGCAGGGAGCGGGTTAATGTTGCACACAGAGCCAGTTTGTGTACTGCAAGCACAACATATTTCTGATTCTTTACATCTATAGTGAGCATGCTTCTGTTACTTTATTGCAACGATGTTAGCCTCATATTCATTTGAACTATGTTCCATATATATTCACAGGCTCTCTTTTTTTAAGATCCCTATGACTTACTGTATACTAGGGGAGAATACCTTCCTACTATGAGATGTGTTGGAATATTTCACATACAGCGTCTGAGATACAGAAGGAAAGGTGAATAGATTTCTAGGGACAGTATATTGTTAATCCATAGTACAGTGAGTGCATAAGGTTAATTCTTAAAGGGGTTTTACAGGAGAAGGAAAGGTCACCAATATCTGATCGGTAGATGTCCAACGCCTGGCACCACCACTGATCTGCTATTTGAAGATGCCACAGCACTCCAGGGAGTGTTGCTGCCTCCTCACAGCTTACAAAGCACAGCTCCGTACATTGCATAGTGGCTATGTTTGGTATTGCAGCCCAGGCCCATCGACTAAAATAGGACTGATCTGCGCTTAGGCCATATGACTGATGAACCCCTTTTAAGGAAGTCTAATATTTATCCATTTAAATAGAAAAATGAACAGTCTATGTACAGCAAAGCCGCGCTTTCACACCGGATAAAAGTCTATCGATTTTGCCCACTTTAGCAAAATATGGTTTGAAGATCCTGACTAGAGATGAGCGAATTTCATTTTATGAATAAATGTGTTTATTTTTTTTCTTTCACGCTTTGTTTGGTGGTAAAAGCAGAACTGCATTATGGATTCCGTTACCAGTGACCATAACGCAATTCTCTGATGGAATGCATAACGGAATGCCTTTAGAGACATTCCGTTATTCATTCCGTCATAATAGAAGTCTATGGCCTGCCTAACGGATCCGTCTGGTTTCTATTATGCAGGAGAGGACACCCCTGCATAACAGAAATGGGACAGATCTGTTATGCAGCCCATAGACTTCTATTATGACGGAATGAGTAACGTAATGTCTCTAAAGGCATTCCGTTATGCATTCCATCAGAGAATTGCGTTATGGTCGCTGGTAACGAAATCCATAACGCAATTCTGCTTTTACCACCAAACGAAGCGTGAACGAATTTCAAAATATGAAATTCGCTCATCTGTAATCCTGACTGTTGATCAATCGATCCAGTTGAAAAATGTCTGGTCACCTGAAACTACAGGTGTGTGACATGAAGACTTGATTTTATTTTATTTTTTTATTAACTTCTTATCCCGTACGGATATTATAAACTCATCCATTTTTTCTAGAAATGTTTGAGGACTACTAAGGCTAGTTCCACACCTGAGGCTGCCTCTCTGGCAGGCTGTTCCAGCATAGAACAGCCTGCCGGAGTTCTCCATATCCAGCATTGATACTGCTGCCTGCCCACTGGACCCCATTGACTATAATGGGATCCGGCAGGAGTCCATCCGTTACCCGGCAAATATGCAAAGCATCATCCAGAACAGCCGGCTGCAGATATTAAAGGGAACCTGTCATCAACTTTATGCTGATCTCACTGAGGGCAGCATAAAATAGTGACAGAAATGCTGATTTCAGTGGTGTGCCACTCATGAGCTAAAATTAAGTGGTTGGCGAGAACCAGCATCATAATCATTGAAGCCCAGGCCTGGAAAATAGTGAAATCTACCTGAGAAGAGTCCTGGTTATTCATCATCCTATCTGCTGATGATTGGCAGTTCTCTCCTAGAGAGAAAGAAAGAAAACTAGGTAGAAGCCTGTCAGTCATCAGCAGATGAGCAGGAATTCATGGATAACCAGGACTCTTCTCAGGTGGCCGTGACTCTTTTCCAAGCCTGGTCTGCAATGATTGTGATGTTGTTTCTCGGCAACCACATCGCTTACTGTATACTGCTGAGGCCGGTGGTATAGTAAATTGGTGGGCACGGGATAAACCACTGCAGCCAGGAAGATGACATCAGTGCTGCAGGACCAGACATTTACTGCTGCTGCTGGAGAATCCCTTTTAAAGTTAAAAAAAAAACACATGTAGTACTTTAAATATTCTTTTTTACCAAAAAGGATCCTGTTAATTTGGATTCAGATTAGGTTATAAAGGATGGACACTCGCTTCAGCCTGTAATGTGCTCAACTTAATATAAGTAAAAAATAAAAACTTGAAAGGAGCGTCCAGGTTCTGTTTTGTGAGCAAGCAGCACGTAGTCCTCAACTAGAGTTGACTACAGATGGACTGTAGATGTTGGCCTTTGTGTCTGATTTAATACACATCTCATTTGTTTCATTCAAAAACAAACCATAGGATGTGGTAGAGCTGATGGGCGTATAACGACTCCATTCAGACCCCAAGTTGTAAGGAACTGTAATACAATACCACTCTATGGGGCTTTATTATGCTATCCTTCAGTAGGTCTTGCGGCATGGTCCATTGGACAATATCTTACATATCTATCCTCCATTAGAATCATTTTTGTAAAGGGGTTCTCCAGAACTTTGATATTAATGGCTGTAGTCTGATTCCTGGTACCGTCACCTATTAGCTGAATTAAGGGCGACAAGCCACAATAAAATGTACAATGATGTGCCTGCTAAACAATGATGGGGATATGGTACTGGAGCAATGCACCCCATCTTCAATCAGCTGATGAGTGGAGGTGCTGGAAGTTGGACTGCCACTGGTCTAATATTTATTAACAATCCTAAGGATCGGCCATCAACACCAAAGTTCTGGGAAACCCATTTTTATGGGAGTATATCACCTGTAATATGTTGTCGTCAATTTCATATAACAGAAATGTAGGGGCTCCACGTACCACTGTCCAGGGTGCATGGAGTCTGACACAGAGTACAAAATTAGGTGTCTACAAAACCTTACAGAGTCACACAGTCAGTGTTCGGTCAGTAATTTCGAGCCAAAACCAGGTGAGGGTCTAAACAGAGAACAGGTGCAGATCTTGACCTTATGTCTGTGGAGGCTTCAGTCCTGGTTTTGGCTCACAATCACTGATGGAAATCACTGACCTGAAACACTGACGTGTGAGCGAGGCTTTAGGCGTCATACATACAGCAGCATCATGATCACAGCACCGGTACAGCTCTCTAGTATGGGGCCACATGACCACTGAGAGCTATATGTTGTCTAAGGCCTGTTTCACGTTTGCTTTGTGGCTTTCCAGTTTTGAGATCCGGCAGAAGATATCAAAACTGGAATTAAACGGATCCGAGCCATTGAGTACATCTGGATGCATCTGTTTTGGCTGGATTTTTTGCATTATATCTAAACAAACTGAAATCATTGTAAGTCAATGGGTACCGGATCGTTTTGTTCCACTAACAATAAAACGGACCTGGCACCATTGACTTACATTGATTTTTATTCCAGATCTGATCTGTTCCGTTTTGCAGACCAGACACAAGACCGCAGCTTGCAGTGGTTTTGCGTCCGGTCAAAAAACGCCACAAAAACAGAATGCATTCTGATCAGTTTTGCCCGTTGACAATGAATGGGGATAGCACTGATCCGTTTTGGACTGGTTTTGAGATCCTCTGCCGGATCTCAAAACCAGAAATCCACAATGCAGGTGTGAAACGGGCCTAAGGTAGAAAAGCTCTGTATCTACAGCATCCAATGGAGCACGCCACTTTTTCTGTGGGGAATCAGGCAGAAACAAAATTGGAGAGTAACATATTATATCGGCAGTGTAATAAGGCCATGTGCGCAAGGCCTTAAAGGGGTTTCCAGGCTGATATTAATGGTCTATCCTGAGGATAGGTGATTAATATCTGATTAGTGAGGGTCTAACATTAGGCACACCTAGCAATCAGCTGTTCCCTGCAGCCTCCGATGCAGGAACTAGCACTGTTAGGCCTCATGCACACGACAGTGGTGTATTTTGCGGTCCGCAAATCATGAATGGCGTCCATGCGCGTTCCGCAATTTGCGGAAAGGCACGGACAGCCTTCAATATAAATGCCTATTCTTGTCCACAAAGCGTGGACAAGAATAGGACATGTTCTATTTTTTTAGCGGGTTAATGGAATGGAGCAATGCGGCCCCTTTTGCGGCCCCATTGAAGTGAAACGGCGGCTCGGATGCGGACCAAAACAACTGCCGTGTGCATGAGGCCTTAATGAAACAGGAAACACCGCTCCTTTCAAAGTGTAGTAGCCATGTCGGGCCACTTCAACAGGAGCTGGGCTGCAATACCCCAGCACGGCCGCTACATTTTGAGCAAGATTGTGACGCCTGTTCCATTCACAAATCCTAAAGATGACGTAAACCAGTGTCCCCCTCTAAGCCTTTGCAGTTGCTGAGCAGAGCAGTTCGGTAGCTGGGCGATACATCGTGAAAGTTGGGCAATCCGTTCATTTAAGGGTGCATCCCCATGTAGCAGCTACAGAGTAAACCTGCAATACCAGGTGCAACACCATCATTTAAAGGGGTATTTCTATCTTTGACTTTCCTGTGGATATGCTATAAACCTCCGATAGATATCTATCTATGTCAAGAACAGGGCTTCATTTGCCTACTGCAATGTATAGAGAGGTCGCTCCACATTCGTGGCTCTCTCCATTTAATCCTATGGGAGAGAGGGGCCCGTGGTGGGACCTACATTTGGGCTAACCACAACTCTCTAAACCTAGATGTTCCAAATGGTGCCACTTTTTGGAGTAATTTACACCAAAATCTAGGTGCACTCACATTACCAAATGTGGCCCAGTGATTCTTAGTGAAAATTTTGTCTGGTATATGGAAACCACCATAACCACCGTTGTTGCATTTGCTGATAGTTGAGAAAGAAAGGTTCACTGGTGAGTGGGCTGCCATTCTGACTGAGCGGGGAGAGTTCAGAGGCTGAGTGGCAACGCATCTGTGCTGCTTAATGGGAAAACTAGAGTAAGCTTAGGGTGCTTTCACACTTGCGGCAAAGTGATCCGGCAAGCAGTTCCGTCGCCGGAACTAGCTACCGTATCCGGCAAAACGTATGCCAACTGATGGCATTTGTAAGACTGATCAGGATCCTGATCCGTCTTACAAATGCATTGAAATGCCGGATCCGTCTTTCCAGTGTCCAGCATGCACAGACCGGAAGGACGGATCCGGCATTCCAGTATTTTGAATGCCAGATCCGGTACTAATACATTCCTATGGAAAAAAATGCCGGATCTGACATTCAAGCAAGTGTTCAGTTTTTTTGACCGGAGATAAAACAGTAGCATGCTGCGGTATTACCTCTGTCCTGATCAGTCAAAAAGACTGAACTGAAGACATCCTGATGCATCCTGAACGGTTTACTCTCCATTCTGAATGCATCAGGATGAAACTGATCAGTTCTTTTCCGGTATTGAGCCCCTGTGACGGAACTCTGTGCCAGAAAAGAAAAACGCTAGTGTGAAAGTAGCCTTAGACCGGCTGTCCAGACCTGTACCAGATTTATCACAGCAGCTCAGGCTGGAGGATGAATGTGGCACAGGGATAGACACTTTTCACTGGCACTAAACCATTTAATGTTTGGCTTAATTTGAAACAGAACTTTACATCAGAATTGTGGCGCGCTTTTGAACCAAAATGGAGCATCTTAGGCCCTTTCCTTTTCTCAAGAAGCTCTGCCTCTTTCCAATAAACATGTAAAAAAAAAGCCTAGAAAACTTAGAGGGAGGTTTATCAAAATGGTGTAAAGTAGAACTGGCCTAGTTTCCCATAGCAACCAATCAGATTCCTCCTTTCATTTTCCAAAGGAGCTGTGAAAAAAGAAAGGTGGAATCTGATTGGTCACTGTTGTCCTACATTTTAGACAGATTTTTTGACGCAGACACATCAGTAAATCAGGGCGACTGAATAGATTTATGCAGGGTCTTACAGAATAACAGAGCATCTTACCAAATGACGACTCAGCTCTGCTACTTCTGTGTTTTATTCAAGGCCACATTATAGCTTTAGCAATGTGTTCTCCATTTTACTATTGCTGTTAAAATCAATATAGCGAGAAGTGAAAGATTTGAGTTGCCAAAATGACCAATCTAGAAATTAAAGTACAAAAGATTTCTCGCCTTTAGTAAAAACTGGGCATATTTGATTGTGTGTGCTTTCTCCTACGGTCTGTTATCTGTATATTGTGAATGATGCGTTTGCCAGTTATAGGAGTAACCTCATACTGGAAGGTCCTGCAGAAGGTCTGCTAAGAGCGAAGACAGGCGCCAACCACCGCTTTGTAAATCCAGTTTGAAATGTTATAACAAAACCAGGTACTGACTTCAGTATCTCTCTCAAATTCATAGCTGTAGCTTCAGGGTTGTCAACCGAAATAATTTTTATTTTCTCTGGACAATTTATCCAAAAATCATAGAAAGCCAACATATTTATGGGCAAATTGGAAAACGGCAATAAACTATAAAGATTATAAGTAATACATGTCTATAGGTCAGATACTAACACTGAACACAGTACCAGTAGTGATGAGCAGCAGAGGCTATATTCGAATTCGCAATACTTCACGAATATTTTATAGAATATTCGTCATATATTCACAAATTTCGAGAATTCGAGGATTTATTGAATGCGAAAAATCGGCAATGTAAAAATCGCGTTATGCGAATTCGTGGCGCGAAATACAGGTCACTTTGGCTGCATTTTTCAAGCTGCTAGAAGTTTCATGAGTTTCTCCTGAAGACTGGAGAAAATGGTTGGCACAGCAGAACATCACAATAGCTTTATATGTAAGTGCTTCAAAATATTCGCGATTGCGCTAATCGGCAGTGATTAGAATATTTTTTGTGCAACTTCACATTTTAGCAGGTCTGACTACACTAGGTATTGTTGTGAACTTGACATTGCTTCTTTCTAATTGGCCCACAAGCAAGAAGCGGAGAGGAATCATGTGTTCAGATGGAAAAAAAAATGACTCAATATAATGAATATATAGCACTATATTCGAAATATTCGCGAATTCTCGAAGTGACGATATTCGCGATAAAAATTTGCTATTCGAATATTCGTGCTCAACACTAAGTACCAGCATTTACTGTGAGCTCAAAAATCCTAAGAATTATAATCAAAGTGACCTGCTAAAGCCAAAAAATAAAAAAAAAATCAAGGACACATCTAGTTTTTTTTCACGGACACTGGAAAAAATCCCCCATTTTTATAGACTGTTCAGGAATTTTTGGACAGTTGGTAACCCTGCCATCATATCAGCTCATTTTTGACAGGCTTCCTGTAGAGGGCGCAGTGATTTATAATGAGATTACCTGCTGCCCAAGAAAAGCAATGTTTAAGGAGAAAAAAAAGTCATGATGGATAAGACTATGCACTGTGAATTTTCAGCAGACTGCAAATCAATATCGTACCTCCTAAATTCATATATTTTTTTTAGGCTCATGCTGAAAAATGCAGTTCCCTAGATTTTAGTAGGCATTTACCGGACCATGGTCGGGGCAAATAGCTTAAATGCACCTGTACAAAACAGATATAGTTGAATGCAGTATGTCCTTTAGATACTTGACTGCTGCCCAGCTGCTTTCCCCAGCCTCTCCAGTGACTGTGTTCACATGCCAGCCTAGCTTTTAACTGAACAGCTGTGCCATTAGACTGGTTGCTAGGAATACACTGCCTATTGCCTAATAGCTACAATCTTTATATCATATTGTCACTCAATGAATCCTTACCAACCAGTCTCAGTTCACTAAGACATTTGGCTCCAGGCCTGCTCATCGGGCTGTTCTCTGAACTGCCTGCTCCCGGGGACCGCAAATGTTTCAGAGTGGCTCGCGGCGCAGGCACAGGTAAGGACTTCACTCCCAAGCCCGGTGAGGCAGAGGTAAGATGGCAGATTGCATGTGTTCGTCGGCGAACACTGCGAACTAGCCATCACTGCCTGCAGGTAGAGCTAAATAGAGATAGGACCTTCTGAAATGGGCCTTAAATGGCCAAATATGACTGCCTTTAAGTATCTGTATTACAGCCAAAATAATTGGACCCCATGCAATTATATCACTCAAAGGGGTTGTCCAGGTTCAGAGCTGAACCCAGACATACCCTTATATTCACCCAGGCAGCCCCCCTGAGGCTAGCATCGGAGCATCTCATGCTCCGATGCGCTCCCTTGCCCTGTGCTAAATCGCGCAGGGCACAGGCTCTTTTGTTACGTCACCGGATCTCCAAAAAATGCCTTTGCCCTGCGCGATTTAGCGCAGGGCAAATGAGAGGATCGGACCATGAACTGCTCCAATGCTCAAGTCAGGGGGGCTGCTGGGGTGAATATAAGGGTATGTCTGGGTTCAGCTCTGAACCCGGACAACCCCTTTAAAGTGTAACTGTCATTTTATTATTATTTTTTTTACTAGTGTATTGGAGCTAGGCATGTATACCTAAGGCTACTTTCACACTAGCGTTTTTCTTATTCGGCGCTGAGTTCGGTCCTAGGGGCTCAAATCTGGAAAAGAACTGATCAGTTTTAACCTAATGCATTCTGAATGGAGAGTAATCCGTTCAGGATGCATCAGGATGTCTTCAGTTCAGTCTTTTTGACTGATCAGGCTTTTCAGAAAACCATAGCATGTTGTATTTTTACCTCCGGCCAAAAATCCGGAACACTTTGACTAAACGCTTTTGCATGTTAAACCCGAAAGTGGCGGATCCGTTTTTTCTAATGCATTTTTTCATTGTGATCAAAATCCTGATCAGGATTCAAATGCAATTCATTTTCACACGTTTTTCCGGATCCGGCGGGCAGTTCCGGTAACTGAATTGAACGCCGGATTCAAACAAGGCTAGTGTGAAAATAGCCTAAGTTAGTCTGTCAATGATTGTCAAAAGATCTGTAATTACCTTATAATAACAGCTTTCATTAATGTCCCCTGACCCTTTCCACTAAACCCTTAACCCTTTAAGGCCCGGAGGTTTTTTATTTTTGTTTTGTTTTTTGCGTTTTCGTTTTTCGCTCCCTGTCTTCCCTGAGCCATAACTTTTTTACTTTTCTGTTCACATAGCCATATGAGGGCTTGTTTATTGCAGGACTAGTTGTACTTTCAAACGCCACCATTTAATATTGCATATGATGTAGTGGGAAGCGGGGAATAAAATCCAAATGGGGTGAAATTGCAAAAAAAATTCAATTCCACCACAGTTTTACGGGATTTTTATTTACGACTTTCGATGTGCGATAAAACTGACCCGTTACTTTTATTCTGCAGGTCAGTACAAATACGGCGATATCTTAAATGTATAGTTTTTCTTGCGCTTTGATAGTGATAAAAATCAGTTTTATTTTTTTTGTCGCCATATTTTGACCCTTTTACGTTTTTTTGTAATTATGTGTACGGAGCTGTATGGGGGCTCATTTTGTGCAGGGCAATCTGATCTGAACTTTTCATTAATACCATTCTGCAGTGTGTATGACTTTTTGATCACTTTTATTTATTTTAGAAAATAAAGCGACCAAAAACAGCGAACCGGCCATTTGGACACTTTTTGCCGTTTATTTATTTCTTTATTTTACACCTTTTTATAGTTACCATAGGGAGCTATAACATGTAATCATTAGATTGCTATCATCATAGACTCCAATGCACTTTCATTGGAATCTATGATCATTATTTTACGAGTTTCCTATGGAGCCCTAATACAGACAAGGTCTCCATAGGAAATACTATTCAGCAGCCTCCTGTCATTCATAAAGACAGGGGCTGCTGCATACATGCCCCGGCTCCTCCGATCGCCACACGGGGGAGCTGGAGCACAACCGAAAGTGCGTACTTTCGGTTTCAGTGCGCTCAGATGCCATGGTCAGGATTGACCACGGCATCTGAGAGGTTAAATGTCCGCTATCGGCATTACTGCCGATTGCGGACATGAGCTGCTGGTGTCTGCTAAAAGAAGCAGGCGGCCACCCGTGGCTGAGGCGCCCGCAGCGGGCAGGAGCGGGCGCCATCTTTAAATACCCGCCCAGCGTGAAGGGGTTAAAGACCGTTGCTATGGCTTTTCTGTCTTCCCTTCAGTATAAACAGAAGACAGAGGGTCGGTCCTTCACACTGCATGCCTGCATTAGGCTTCAGAGTGAGGAGTCGTGTCTCTCAGTCATCCAATTTGACTGGCTGGCAGGAAGTTGCCCTGCTAAGCAAGTGTGCATGGGAAGTGAGGGAAAGCAGTTTTGGCCTCAGAGAACTGGCAGAAGAGCCATCTTCAGAAGATCCTCATAATGTAGATGTTGAAACAGCTGTATCTAAGGGAAAAACTCAAGGGAAACTGTGGTATGTGAAAAAACTAAAGATTGCTTTATGCATAATGCTGCAGCAGCAACATACTGTATGCTAGAATTTATTTTTAGATGAAAACATGACAGTTACACTTTAAGGGTTTTATCTTAAAGGGAATCTATCAGCTCCAGAACACCCCTCAAACTAGATTAAGCGATGTACAGCATAAGTGGCACAGAGTGCGATTTTGTTACTTTTATCTTCATATTCACTTGCATTAGGATGCTGTGCTCCCAGAAACCAGCAGTAAAATGCACGGAGAGGAAAGGACTCCCATGCTCATGCATATAATGGAGAAGACACAAAACCACAGCACAGCGTCGTAATGCAAGTGAATATGAAGATAAAAATTACATAACCGGACTCTGCCTCACACTAGACACCACTTACTCTAGTTTGGGGGTTGTTTCGGAGCTGACAGATTCCCTTTAAACTAGCGCTGCCAGTACACTTCCAGGTTTAGATAGGGTCATGTGTTTGAACCTAAAACTAAGGAGGACTCAAATAAAAGTAGAATATATCCCTTTATTATCCACATCTGGTATTGGCTTTTAAACTACATAAAACAAACCTGAACAAAATGAACGTGTACAAGCACCTTTAGGTTGGGTTTACATGTAGCAGCTGTAGGCCATAAGTGCTCTGTACAGTACAGCAAAGCCACTGTGGGTTGTGGTGGTTTCTTGGCACGCACAGGTGGCACACATAACATGTGCCTCAGCTGTAATTGTTTAGAAACCGTGGCAATTGCAGCAAACCACCACTGTCCCACCAACCATTACCAACCCAACATAAAAGATGGGTTCACAAGAACTGTAGAGGTACAGTTTAACAGTCTAAAAGTTTCTCCGCCATGACTTTTTACAACTGCAGATCAGAGGAATCATTTATGGACCCCCAAGGAACTGCAGCTGTCGCTCAATTAAACTTGGAAAGTTGTGCTACAAAAAGTCACTGTGGAGCCCATGCAATAGGCCTCAGGCACAGCAGGTCTGTGGGCATGGAGCCTGTACACATACTTTTGGACTTTCTTGAAGCGTATACGAGGTTCTTGAAAAAGGCAAGAACTCCAAAACTGCTGGAGTTTTGGGCTAATCTCCCGAGCACTGCAGAGAGGGCTGCTTTCTCCCTGATGGGGATGCTACAACATCAAACAGTGCACATAAAAGGCGATACTGTGGTGCAGAAAAGGGACATGGCATGCTGATAATGGGTGGGGTTATGTGGCACCTGGCAAGTATGTCTTTATAGCCTCCATCAAATGCTGTATGTATGGAGCTCTTCTTCTGTAAAAACCAATGGCTCTAGGGCAAAAAAGGTCTGCTCATACACTTAGTGTTGGCATGAGGGCAGGTCCACATTAACTTATGCATTGCCCGTCTGCATTTCAAACAAGTCTCTAGACATGCCCACAAGTATACAGACCCTAACAAACCCTGGATCATTTTAACTTTTAATTGGGCCTAATAATACATCCAAAATATCAATGTATAACGCGTCCATAATGCACCCGATTGGACCTAGCCTTAATCTGATTCCAGAGATGCAACAGAGAGCCCATGTGCTTAAAAGGGATTATGGTTCCATACAAAATGTAGCCATAATGGGACCTGCGTACATAACGTCTTAATCTGGTTGTTAATGAAAAGCAATATAGGTGGAGAACTTGTTTAAATAAAATGACATAAAATCTTCTTGTACCCTAAAATCAACCATAGTCCATGCACTTTCAGTGGTATCAGTGGTGCACCTAGCCTGTCTGCTGCCTAAGGCGAAAACGGAAATGGTGCCCCTCCCTCCCCAATGCCAATTTCTTAACCTAACCCCTTGCACTTTGAATTACCGTATGTTTTACAGCACCCGTAGTAGTATTTCTGTATTAAAAGTGCGTTCCTATCATTGTTGTAAGATCACACAAGAATATACAAAATGCCAGCAATAGGATGGAACCTAGAGCAATACTCAAACATCACGATCTAAAGACTTCAGGTAGTATTGATATGATAGTATTATAATTGCAATGATAATCATCTATGACTAGCTGCAGAGAACTTGTATCTGTCCCTCTGAAGTTCAGGTTAAAGTTCCTAGTACTTTGTGGAAGTGGGAATGTGTGTGTATACAGTAGGTGATATACAGATTATTCAGTGTAAACTTGTACTTTTCATTATTTGCTGTCACACTTGATGCCTGAACTAAAACATGAGTGACCCAAAAAGTTGGTTTGCTAATAAAGGTGTTATCTTAAAGGAATCATTTTCAGGTTTTCACTTGACAAAAGATTTGTAATGTATATCTTCTATGTGGATTGAGTGCTTTTGATTTCATGCTTACAACCAGGAATTCAGTTGTAATTTTGCTCTGGTAAGGCTACTTTCACATGCGCACAGTATTTCGGCAGGCTGTTCCTGCAGAGAACAGCCTGCCAGAGTTCTCCACAACCGGCATTGCTGGATGCTACTGGAATGTTTGCCGACTCCATTAACTATCAAGAGGTCCGACAGAGATCCAGCCACAACCCGAGAAATATGCCGAGAATCGGTCAGACAGAAACCGCTGCATGGTTTCAGCCTGCCAAAAGGCCGTTCTCCATATGTGAAACTAGCCTAAAGAGGGTACTATTTTTTCTTGTGGAGAGCACCTAGTAAGTAGAAGGGTATTTTTTAGTCAATGGAATGCTCCTCAGGTATGCAAATTACCTATTTTTCTAAGGCAGGCAGGCAGCTATCCTACAAGTTCATGTTTGGCGTTGAGACATTACATAGGACTATAACCAAGCCAGTACCTCATCTGCAGACAGATGTTTTGGGGTTATTGCCCCTCATCAGTGCAGATCAGAGAGAGAACTAACTCAACTAGTTGAGAGGACTGTCAGGAAACAGGAGGTATTATTTCTCCTTATAGCTTAATGACACATACTACACACAGTCAAAGTCCAGGCTTTCTTTTTCTAGCACAGGTAAGAAAAAGACTAGATCTTAATTTTGGTCAAACCTCAGAATACAGTCTGTATGACCACCAGGGCAGTAGATGTTTGCCTATAGATATGTTATGCATTCATAAGAAGGTAATACACTTTAAATAGTGGTCAGATGAACAGCAAATGATACCCGACACACATCGGTTGGTAAACCCTCAAATGAGGACCAGGGAGTAAGCCGCTGTCAAACACTTCTCGCGACGGCTTAGCTCCTCTATGAATAAAATGATGGGGCATGTTGTTATCCAACTTATTTTCCCTATCTGCCATAGAGGGAAAGGTGGGATACACATTCGATGTTTGGACAGTCCATTGAAAACCCCTGCAGTGCATTTCTGTCCATAGGGACAAAATTTATGTGCTTTCCATCAAAGGTTCCAATATTCTTGTAAATGCGCCTCTGCCACATAACTGAAAACCAATATAAGGGCAGTGCTAATAAGGGGCACAGTGATGTAGTCAATAAAGCCTAAACAATTACTATGCAATGTAATACTTTTATAATGCATATAGAGGCTTATTACCATGGTCATTGCTCTCAATAGCATGTGCTGTGCAGGACTGTCAATTTTGGTTTTGGGTTGGGTAGCAGACCTTTGACCTATGTCTCTAGCAATATCTGGCAAAAATCTAATATAAAACCAAGTCAATAACATATGACTATAGCATAGACACGTGTATTATAATTAAAGTCATCTAGAATATGGTTACATCCACATAATATACCTATTGTGCATTAAGAGATAAGTACAATTCACACTGCATACTCAGCAGTACAGTATAGTATATACAGGTCCTTCTAAAAAAATTAGCATATTGTGATAAAGTTCATTATTTTCTGTAATGTACTGATAAACATTAGACTTTCATATATTTTAGATTCATTACACACCAACTGAAGTAGTTCAAGCCTTTTATTGTTTTAATATTGATGATTTTGGCATACAGCTCATGAAAACCCAAAATTCCTATCTCAAAAAATTAGCATATCATGAAAAGGTTCTCTAAACGAGCTATTAACCTAATCATCTGAATCAACTAATTAACTCTAAACACCTGCAAAAGATTCCTGAGGCTTTTAAAAACTCCCAGCCTGGTTCATTACTCAAAACCGCAATCATGGGTAAGACTGCCGACCTGACTGCTGTCCAGAAGGCCATCATTGACACCCTCAAGTAAGAGGGTAAGACACAGAAAGAAATTTCTGAACGAATAGGCTGTTCCCAGAGTGCTGTATCAAGGCACCTCAGTGGGAAGTCTGTGGGAAGGAAAAAGTGTGGCAGAAAACACTGCACAACGAGAAGAGGTGACCAGACCCTGAGGAAGATTGTGGAGAAGGACCGATTCCAGACCTTGGGGGACCTGCGGAAGCAGTGGACTGAGTCTGGAGTAGAAACATCCAGAGCCACCGTGTACAGGCGTGTGCAGGAAATGGGCTACAGGTGCCGCATACCCCAGGTCAAGCCACTTTTGAACCAGAAACAGCGGCAGAAGCGCCTGACCTGGGCTACAGAGAAGCAGCACTGGACTGTTGCTCAGTGGTCCAAAGTACTTTTTTCGGATGAAAGCAAATTTTGCATGTCATTCGGAAATCAAGGTGCCAGAGTCTGGAGGAAGACTGGGGAGAGGGAAATGCCAAAATGCCTGAAGTCCAGTGTCAAGTACCCACAGTCAGTGATGGTCTGGGGTGCCATGTCAGCTGCTGGTGTTGGTCCACTGTGTTTTATCAAGGGCAGGGTCAATGCAGCTAGCTATCAGGAGATTTTGGAGCACTTCATGCTTCCATCTGCTGAAAAGCTTTATGGAGATGAAGATTTCATTTTTCAGCACGACCTGGCACCTGCTCACAGCGCCAAAACCACTGGTAAATGGTTTACTGACCATGGTATCACTGTGCTCTATTGGCCTGCCAACTCTCCTGACCTGAACCCCATAGAGAATCTCTGGGATATTGGGAAGAGAAAGTTGAGAGACGCAAGACCCAACACTCTGGATGAGCTTAAGGCCGCTATCGAAGCATCCTGGGCCTCCATAACACCTCAGCAGCGCCACAGGCTGATTGCCTCCATGCCACGCGGCATTGAAGCAGTAATTTCTGCAAAAGGATTCCCGACCAAGTATTGAGTGCATAACTGAACATAATTATTTGAAGGTTGACTTTTTTTGTATTAAAAACACTTTTCTTTTATTGGTCGGATGAAATATGCTAATTTTTTTAGATAGGAAATTTGGGTTTTCATGAGCTGTATGCCAAAATCATCAATATTAAAACAATAAAAGGCTTGAACTACTTCAGTTGGTGCGTGATGAATCTAAAATATATGAAAGTCTAATGTTTATCAGTACATTACAGAAAATAATGAACTTTATCACAATATGCTAATTATTTGAGAAGGACCTGTAGATACCCAACATCACACACATGTGCCTTTTCCAAAAACAGGACCATTACTATTGAGTTGATCTCTTTTTTGTGATTCCCACTCCTTATCTACATAGGGATACACATCTATTTAGTCACAAGAGCATAAGTAAGATTGGACCCTAAGCCAAGAGTTGTATCAGCACACCAACCAAGGTATTCAGTAGAGTGGATGGCTATGTGAAGATCCAGCAAGTTCTCCAACACAAAACTAGGCAAACCATGTTGTACACACAGGGATATTTTACTGAATCAAGAAATTACCTTCCCCAAACCAATGACAACGTTTCAAGAACCTAGTTACATAGGGTGTTAATGTCCAATTACATTCTCTGCAGTGGAGCTGAGGGGACCACCCTCACAGTATTTTATCCCTCCACCAGACTACAGTCGGCACTGAAATCCCTACATCTGTCAGATTTTCATATGGCAGCATCAGAAATTGCTTGGCATTACTGATGATCAGGCTTTTGTACACCTATTTTGTAAGATACAGTAGTTTTTAAGGCTGTAAAAAACATATCCATCCAGTTCAGCCTTTAACCTTTCATCGTTGATCAAGAGAAAGGCTAAAAACTCCATGATCTAGAAGCTAATTGTCATCATCTTAGTAAAAAATTATTTCCTGAATCCAAATCTGGCAATCAGTACAAATCTCTGGAATAACAACCTTTCTCCAAGAATCTGTTTTTCACCAAGGGTTGTTAGAAATGCTAAAAAGAAGTGATTTTTTTTTAACTGACATGAAAAACCCTTTGCCATACAGATGGAAAAAAAATTGATACACAGAACACAGTTGGAGAGAATTCTGATACCACACAGAAGGAAATCATTTTTTTACACTTTGCATAAGTCTAAGTTCACATTTGTGATCATCCCCACACATTGACACTCATCCCCAGAAGAGTATGGACGCAGCTTAAAGTACAATTTACACGATTCCCTGAACCGAATGAAATTGTCACTTTCCCAGAAAATCTGTCCGAGAGGGCAACCTTAGGTTCAGGGCAGGCCATCGGAACCAGTCGCCTGTGGTCTCTGAATCCGTAAGACTGTTGCGCGAAGGTCAGCTACCTCCAAAGACAGCCCTGCAGCTGTTCGACCAGTACAGACATAGGATCCATATCTGCACTGACCTGAACGAAATGGCGGTTTTTATGGCGGTAGATGTCACGGTCAGTGTGGGGGGAAAACTCGACACTGAACACAGGAGGGAAGGGGAACAGTAACTGGGCCTGGAAACTGGGGAAGAAACAGGTCACTAGTAATGGACGAACATCTGCCAGGACGGTGTGCGAACGTGATCAAATGTTCGCGAACCGCAAGTTCGCGGCGGGTCCCATTCATTTTAATGGCAGGCGAACCTGAAAAACCTTCAGCTCATATTTGCAGCCAAGAAATAATTACTAGAAGTGCACAAATAGTCCCACAACATGGACAGTGACATACCAGATTATTGATATAGTATTATTCGAATTTGCGATCTCCATTCATTATTTTTTTCAATGCGAAATATCGGAAATATAATTTCCGCGTACGTGCATGCGCAAATGCACTATACAGTACCCAAATGCACTATAAAGAAAGTATATTGGTATATAACACCCCGCTTCAATCAGTTTTTTGGGGGGAAGACTGGCATATCACACCAGTAGAAATTATTTGTTCCAATAACGCTTGTCCCTCTATATACCTGCAGTATCGCAGCAGAACCGCACACAACTGCCGCACACAATACAAATTAACTATAATATACTTTCTAACATAGAAAGTATATTATAACATTGTACAAGGAAGGCAATCCATTAGAATATACATAAAGATAAAACGTAACCTTCAATAATGTTACTATGAGGGTCCATTCACACGTCCGTAAGTGTTTTGCGGATCCGCAAAACACAGACACCGGCAATGTGCATTTCGCAATTTGCCGACGGCACATCGCCCGGACTATAAATAGAAAATGCCTAATTTTGTCTGCAATTGCGGACAAGAATAGGACATGTTCGGAAGCACGAATGCGGAAGCGCAGATCCGCAAATGCGAAACGGATGCAGACCCATTGCAGACGTGTGAATGGAAAAGATATTCCTTCAAAATGAAAACAAATTAAATTATTAAAGTTAAGCAAAAAGCATAGATGTGGTAGGCAATAACAAGTGCTCGGCGGCACCAAATCAGAAACCATATGTCCTACCACAATCCGGGGGGTCCCAGTGCACATCCATGAATCCCAGAGGGAAAGCAAAAAACATCTATCCCTGGGCTAGATGATGATGTGGCATTGAAGGACAGGGTGGGCAAAGAACTGTCCCTGATATTGCCCTACAGGGGGTGCTATCCTGGCCCTGATAGCCTAACCACAGACCACCCGCCCTGATAAGAGCGACCCTGTCCGTAACCTTACCCTATATAAAAATGGCCCTAGTAAGCCCCTAGCCTATAGGCCCCTGACTTCCAGGTGATCACTATATAGATATATGTGTTTTTGACTCATTATAAAAGTATATTATAAGTATATCGCACCCCTCTGTGTATCACACCTATCGATAGCACACCTATACCAGTCCTTAAAAAGACTTGTGTGGCCCTATTAGCTAGCGTTTGGTGTCCCTAACAAAAAGTATAATATGGTTGTACCTGCGCTGTCAGTGGGTCACCTTCCTAACTCTATAAGCAAGTAGTATACAGTGCCGCTGCTAAGTACCTAAAAGGATATTGGATGCCCCGATCCCATTAAACATGCATAAATGTATAAAATTGATTGCGGTACCTGCGCTGGAATAAAGGAAAAATGTACAGGATGTACTATGATGTACAGGAAGTGTTCAGTCCATCGGTGATGCAGGATAAGTGGCAGTGCTTCTTGCTCAACTTCAAGAAGCGTGTGCCGCAGCGGCCGGTAGCGCGCGAAGGAGCCTGTTGGTATGGGATTCCAGAGCGTGGAGTGTGACGTCACAACAATCCTACGGCAAGTTCCAATGACCAAAAAAACCAACCCTCCAACCCTACACGTTTCGAAGCCTACGGACTTCTTCGTCAGTGGTGTACCTAACAGCCTGACCCTGCTCCACACAGCAACCTCTCCCTACACTGGCAAAACACTGAATTTAAATGGCGGCCAGTTCAGGTTTATTTATAAGGTAGGGGGTATGTCCATGTGCTGAAACGTCTCAATTGGCTGTCCTGTACCACCTGATGGATGTGGCATGGGTCAAAGTTTTTCACAATGTAAAAGAATATGGCGGGCGCGAATATCTCCATATGTTCGGCGAATCGTGAACACGCAAAGTTAGCCGTGAAACGACCGCCGGGAGAACCGCAAGGCCATCTCTACAGGTCACCTCCTAACCAACTCTAATCCGGGCCCTAATTATCTATCAATATGAATATACCCTGAAGGTAGGAATATTCATATGCAGGATACCTAGGCCTTTATATCCCTATAAGGCCCTGCAAAAAGGTTAGGACCAGAGACAACCCATTCCTCCCCAGATGGACGAATGAAAATCTCTGTCTCAGGCCCAGATACAAACAACAGGGAATATAACAAACACAAAAAAATGTGACGCTTAACTTCTGTAGAGACGGACGATCAGGAACACCAGAGAAAAACTCACACCAGCTCAGCGAAACCCAAATAAAGCTATCTACCACATAGTCAGAAGGGTGGGGTCAGACTATAAAGTGTAGAAGTGATGACCACTGAGCAACAGCTGAGAAAAGGGAAGTGGTCATTAAGCCTATCAACACTGAATCAAGAGAAATCAAGGAGGCTGTTAGATTCCTCCACGCTCAGCCAATCTCCTTGATTTACTGACATCAGTCCCCTGAGGGACTGTGACATGTATAGCCTTTTTCAGAGATGGTGGATGAGCACTAGTAAAATGGAGGATGCTATTTCTATCGGTTTCTTTCTTATGAAGATCTGTGGATAAGTGGCCCTGCTGATCTTTGATCACTTTGGTATCCAAAAAACTAGCAATTCTATCATCATAGATCAATGTGAACTATAATCCATCACAGGCATTATTCAAATCATGGATGAAGGGCAAGAGGGTCTCACGTGGCCCCGCCCATATGTGAAAAATGCAGTCGATGAACCTTTTCCAGATAAGGACATTATTCCTATACAAATCGGTGTCATACACATATGTGTCCTCAAAACATGACAAAATTTGCATAGGGCAGGGCCACGTTCGACCCCATCGCGGTCCCACGTTTCTGCAGGTAATAGCTGTCATTAAACAAAATAATTCTCAGATAAAACCAGGTGCAGTAATTGCAACTAAAATTTTACATTAAGTTTAACATGTGTGTTATCAACACAGCGGAAGGGCACCTTCCCGTGTCTGCATTGTCTCCAGTGTTGTCACATAATTAAAGGTCCGTTTTTTCACCATCCCCATACAGGGCGTGCTTTTGCTGTGGAAGGTCTTTTCATATTTGAATCCACGAACGTGATTTATCTTATAAAATGCCCATGTGGTTTGTTGTACATTGGTGAAACAATGCAAACAATCAGGGATCGGATTGGGAAACATAAATCCACCATAAGGGCAAAAACTTTGATGTTGCCCGTCCCACATAATTTTGATAAATGTAAGCATACCATTGCCCAATTAAGGTTCCAGGTATTGAAACAAATTAAAAGACCAAGAAGAGGAGGAGACATCAAGAAAATGTATTGGACACATTACATCCCAGTTGTCTTAATTAGTGATGATCGGCAGGGGCAATATTCGAATTTGCGATATTTCACAAATATTTTGTAGAATATTCATCATATATTCGCAAATTCGATCATATATTCTTGATTGCGAAAATCGGCAATGTATTATTCACGTAATGCGAGGGAAATACCGGCGTGGGTCACTTATGATACATTTTTCAAGCTGATATAAGTTTCCTGAGACTGGAGAAAATGGTTGGCACAGCAGAACCTTAAAATAGCTTTATATGCAGATATAGTGCTCCAATATATTTGCACTTGCGAATTTTTGGCAAATAATGATGCGCATATTTTTTCACAATACGTGCAACTTGTGACATCACAGCACTATGTCTGTAGCATGTGTATGGACAGCAGAACCTATCACACTGCCTAACACCCTGCACTGGAACCTATCAGCTACACTATAGATCACTCTAACCTACACTGACTATCTCCCCCTAACTATCTGAATTATATCTTTAAGTTAACTCTAATGTAATACAACAAAGCACAGAGCACAGCAATGACACTGCTGTCTCTTTCATAACTGCAATAAACTTTAGGAATAGCTGCTGGGGAGGTTCTTATATACTAAGGGGTAGGCAACAAAAGTCTTAATAGGGATTATGAAATTATGCATATTTGAAGTGCTTGATTTATGATTTTATTGTATCTTTTTAGACATCGACTCCCCATTGAAGGATCTTCAAGCTGTATCCTTTATGTTGCAATATTTGTTTGATCATGTGATCTATTTCTGTTTTGTTTTTGTTTATTTGATGACCACCTGCTGATTACCGCTCGTTCTGGGCATTTGACGTCATGAGAGGCGGTACATTTAATCATTTTTATGTGACATACATTTGAAGGAGGACTGACCTGTTGATAAAGGCATGCTTGCCGAAAAGCGTCTTGGTTGTAGGACACAATAACTAATATTGGAATAAATCATATATTCAAAGACACAGCTTCTGGGATTTCATATATGCTGAAATTGGAGTTTGCTCCCTTCCCGCAGAGCGTGCGTCCAGTGAGTGCTGACCGGCTTCCTTATCTGTTTCTACTCCCACCTTACTGACCTTGCCTTCTTCACTGGCAAAGAAATTTAAAATGAGACCCATGGGCCAGAAATTTCTTTCCACCTTCTGGTCGTTCATGAGAACAAGATCTCCTATTTGTAAATTTGGTTTGGCCTGCTGCCACTTCCTACGTCCTTGATGAAGGGTTAAGTATTCCTTTTTCCACCTGCTCCAGAAAAAGTTGGCCAGAAGTTGAACATGTTGCCACTGTTTCTGATATAGGTTACCAGAAGAAGACTCTTTAGGTGGATTAGGAATAGATCCAAACTTCCGAGTGAGAAGAGTGGCTGGAGTGAGAATGGCAGGGGATTCTGGATCCATACATACAGGTACAAGAGGTCTTGCGTTGATGATAGCAGATACCTCAGCTAGGAAGGTAGTCAAAGTCTCATGGGTGAGCCTTGAGAAGCTTGAGTCCATAGGCATACAGTGTAATATTTAGCGAGTGATGCCTATCATGCTTTCCCATGAACCTCCCATATGAGAGGCATGAGGCATAACGATCCATGTACAACCATTGTTGGCCAAGTAGTCTTGAACTGGCTTAGAGTCGATTTGCAATTCTTGGCAGGCGCCTATGAAGTTGGTTCCACAGTTCAGATCTCATTTGCTTTACTGGTCCTCTGATGGCAAGAAATCGTCTTAAAGCGTTGATGAAAGTAGAAGCATTCATGGATTCTATTACTTCAATGTGTATAGCACGTACACTTAAGCATGTAAACAACACTGCCCATCATTTGCTGTCTGCGTGACCACCACTTGTCCTTCGTGCAGTGACTGTCCATGGCCGAAGACTTCAAGACCAACATAAGTAAATGGTGGTTCAGTGCTTGTCCTATCAATTGGCAAATCAGACATTTGTTGATGTTGCAGTTTTCCCCTTGCCTTGCAACATTTAATCTAATGGTGAAATATATGAGCAACCTGTCTTTTTGCTCCGACTATCCAAAGACCTGGGGCTCTTAAAATGTCTGCCTTGGTGCTTGATTCTTTCATGATAATGCCGTATCAGCAGTGTAGTAACATGGTGATTGGCAGGAATAATGAGGGGA
This sequence comes from Bufo gargarizans, assembly GCF_014858855.1. Taxonomy (NCBI): domain Eukaryota; kingdom Metazoa; phylum Chordata; class Amphibia; order Anura; family Bufonidae; genus Bufo; species Bufo gargarizans. The sequence goes on along the minus strand of NC_058088.1, from coordinate 79,005,739 downwards.
TTCCTTTCTGAAATCTCTAACTTAGCCTTGTTTAGGCGACAACCTACCCTCAGCATGCCATTATCGTCAATTACTGGTTTCTAGTTGACAATGGGGCTGCTTTTTGGAATATCTTACTTGTGATGGAAACATTTCAGTTCCATGTAAAAGGCACTTTGCTGTACGTTACGAATCACAAGCAACTCACATAGGGCAATATCTTCTGCAGAGAGAGGTTTATGGCACACGTGCCAACTGCAACATTCAGCGTTGTTTCTCAGCGCGAAAGCACTGTACAATGTAGACTAACCTTGCAATGGTGTGAACGAGCCTTGACTATCTGGAGAAGCGTTCAAAGTGATGACAGCCCAAGCCAGCCCTCTTTTCGGACTTGGTGACAAGGGTACTAACTTCAGGGTGAATCTCTAGATCTTCATAAGGGTCTTGGAGACTGAGGACGTCTTGAGTAGGTGTTTCTTTACTCTGGTTCAGCAAAAACTCCAGACCTGTGAACCAAGAAGAATTTGCAGAGACTCTACCAGATGCTGGTCTGGTGGCGCAATCCACGGGATTGAGATGAGATGGAACAAAGTGCCACTGTTCAGGTTTAGAGGATCTTCTAATCTTTTCAATGCGGTTTCTGACATAGATGTAGAAGCGTTTTGACTGGTTGTATATATAACCCAGAAAAACCTTACTGTCTGTGTAAAATTGAATGTCATCCACATGAATATCTAGCTCACGCTGTATAACGTCTGCAATGTCTTCAGCTAGTACAGTCCCACAAAGTTTGAACCTAGGAATGCTGTGCTCAGGTTTCGGAGCTAATTTAGCCTTTTCAAACATAAATCCAACATGAGCTTCATTGCAATAGTCTATTACCTTTAAATAAGCAACAGCTGCGATAGGTTCAGTAGACGCTCTGAGAAGATGTGGATTTCTTTCCTCTGAGTTGTTGTAAGGGATGTTGGAGTGTTGCATTGTGGTATGTAAATCCCTTGCTTGGACACAGGCCTCCTACCCAGTTAAGCCAGTACTCTCTGCTCTGCACTGATGAGGGGCAATCACCCCGAAACAGCTGTCTGCAGATGAGGTGCTGGCTTATTTAATATCCAAGTCATGTCTCAAGGCTTATTTTAAGAGCTGAATATTGACTTATAGGATAGCTGCCTTACATCTGGTGGCATTAGAGGCAAAGCTTGTTAAGAGCTCCTTTGCATTTCTTCTCTCCCAGAATTCTAGAGGATCATGTATGGCCTATAAGTCTGCTCACACTGATTAAGGTGCTCTCTTTCCCAAACTCTGACTCACCATAAGAGGCAGCCCTACGTAGGCCATATGTAGAAACAGCAGGTAAAGGACTGTTACCGAACACATGCACCTTCATGCGGTATTCAACCATTACCTTGCTGGTGTCATAGTCTCTATGCCCCAAAAAAAATCTGAGGTAATTTCTGTGGTCTTGCCGTACAATAAAGCAATGGAAAATGTATTTGTTCAATGTCTGCAGTAATGGCAACTGGCTCCTTTCTGAATCTCTTAAGTACTCCTACCAGATTATTGGTCAGGTTTGGACCGGTAAGAAGGATGTCGTTCGGAGATACGCCATTGTGTTTGGCACTTGAGTCGAATACCACTCTTATCTGGTTTCGTTTCCGTGGGTGATATACTCCAAAGGAGGGAAGGTACCAGCATTCTTCATGCTCTTGCAAAGGTGGAGCCGTCTCTGCATGGTCATTGTGAAATATTTTTTCCATGAAGGCCACAAAATGATTTTGTGATATTCTGGATAGTGCCTGTTCCCAGTTGTCAGGAAGTCTGGCTCCTACAGCACGGAAATGTAAAGGTTCAACCCAGTGGTTAGATGCATCTTTGAAGAATCCATTGTCCATTATTTTAATAAACTTTTTGTCATCTATGGACAAGGCTAATCTGTTGTTCTTTGGTGTTGTACAAAACACTGGTCTTCCTAAGTTGTCATAATGGGTAGGAATGATGTCTGGTGCCTTAAAGATATTAGAAAGCTTTTCCTTTACCTCGTAATAATGAACACATGGCTTAAAGTGAGTTGTGCAACCATTTTTTAGCACAAAAGTTTTGAAGGAGTTCACTTACGATGGTTTGTGGCTCTTATTTATACAAACATCGCCCACAATCACCCAGCCTAAGTCGAGTCTCTGTGCATATGAGGTGTTGTCAGGACCGTTGCATCGTTGCCGCACCTTGTGGACTCTCAGAATGTCTCTCCCGAGCAAGAGTAGGACGTCAGCATTCATGTCCATAGGAGGAATCTCACTAGCTAAATGTTTCAAGTGGAAATGATGGTATGCAGCTTCTGGTTGCATTCAATTAATGTTGGTAAGGGTATATGAACGTTCCCTTTAATGGAGGAAATAAGGTATTCAGTGGCTCTTCTGTCATAAGTCTCTACATACACGACCAGAACAAGTGCTTAGAATGTACGATGTTGCTTCTCCCGTTATGCCAAAAATCTCAAAGAACTTAGGTTTTGCCAGAGACCTATTGCTTTGTTCATCTATAATGGCGTACATTTTGGTGGCCTTTTCAGATTGCCCTTCTCGGTAGACATTGACCAAACACACTTTTGCACAGCACTTGGAACCATTCTTTGCCACATATTTCCATACAAGACATGAAGTGCTACCGTGTTGGTTGTGGCTTGAGTGCGTTGTCTGGGGGCAATGTGGAATGCATTGATGTAACATGCTTGTCACTGCTGCATTTTGCACACCTGATGGTAGCTTTACAGTCTTTTGCTATATGATTTGATGAGGCACAAAACTTGCAACACACTCCAAGCTCTTTGAGTGTCTCTTTGCATTCTTGCAAAGTCTTTGCCCTGAGCCCACAACATTCTTTTAAAGAATGAGGTCTTTTGTGGATAGGGCACATGTGATTAGGATCTCTTTCTTTAAGGACGGTGTCCTTCCTTGAGCATGAGGATGAAGCAGGTAGAGTGGATTCTGTGAAGTCAAAGCTGGTGAACCTGGAACAATAAGAAAAGCGGGAAAAGACACATTGGGCCAGATTTATCATTAGCTCAGGTCAGAATAATGGAGTGAAAAAGTCCCCAAAAAAGTCCCAAACGCTAAAACTGCGCACTAATTTGCGACTTTTTTATGCTCTGCACTATGCTAGTTTTCTGAAAGTGGGTGTGTTTTCTTATGTAAATTAATCTCTAGACAGATTTACTATTGGAACTATTTAAAAAGTCGCAAAAAAGTCGCAATTTCACTCCAGTGAGGACCATGCTTATCTTATGAGACTTTTTAATAGAACATGCAACTTTTTCATAAAAACATGCGACTTTTTCGTAAAGATGTGCGACTTTTGTAAAGCTGCTTACTGACGGATAAACTGCTAACGGCAAACCACATTTATTACAGTCTTAAAGGGCCGATCATAAATCTGACTTGGCTAAAACTGACTTTAGCCATATGTTAACCGCCTCCGGACCGCCTAACGCAGGATCGCTTTCCGGAGGCGGATGTCCCAGGCACAGTCACGCATATACGTGTCATCTCACGAGACGCAAGATTTCCTGTGAACGCGCGCACACAGGCACGTGCGTTCACAGGATCGGAAGGTAAGCGAGTGGATCTACAGCCTGCCAGCGGCGATTGTTTGCTGGCAGGCTGTAGATGCGATTTTTTTAACCCCTAACAGGGGTTTTGATAACATCGTCTAATATACCTGCTACCTGGTCCTCTGGTGGTCCCTTTTGCTTGGATCGACCACCAGAGGACACAGGCAGCTCAGTAAAGTAGCACCAAGCACCACACCACACTACACCCCCCCCCCCGTGACTTATTAACCCCTTATGAACCCCTGATCACCCCATATAGACTCCCTGATCACCCCCCTGTCATTGATCACCCCCCTGTCATTGATCACCCCCTGTAAGGCTCCATTCAGATGTCCGTATGTGTTTTACGGATCCAGGCATCCATGGATTGGATCCGCAAAACACATACGGACGTCTGAATGGAGCCTTACAGGGGGGTGATCACCCCATATACACTTCCTGATCACTTCCTGTCATTGATAACCCCCCTGCCTATGTGTTTTACGGATCCACACATCCATGGATCGGATCCGCAAAACACATATGGACGTCTGAATGGAGCCTTACAGGGGGGTAATCAGGGAGTCTATATGGGATAATCACCCCCCTGTAAGGCTCCATTTAGACGTCCATATGTGTTTTACGGATCCACGCATTTATGGATCAGATCCGCAAAACACATACAGACGTCTAAATGCCCCGCAAAACACGACACCGCGGATCTGCAAAACACATACGGAGGTTTGAATGGAGCCTTACAGGGGGGTGATCAATGACAGGGTGGTGATCACCCCATATAGACTCCCTGATCACCCGCCAACTTTGTATCAAAAAATGGGAAAAGTTGTCTTTTGCCGGGATATTTCTCTCACTCAGCATGGGTATATGTAAAATGACACCCCAAAACACATTCCCCAACTTCTCCTGAGTATGGCGATACCACATGTGTGACACTTTTTTGCAGCCTAGGTGGGCAAAGGGGCCCACATTCCAAAGAGCACCTTTCGGATTTCACAGGCCATTTTTTTTACAGATTTGGATTTCAAACTACTTTGCACGCATTTGGGCCCCTAAAATGCCAGGGCAGTATAACTACCCCACAAGTGACCCCATTTTGGAAAGAAGACACCCCAAGGTATTTCATGATGGGAATAGTGAGTTCATGGAAGTTTTTATTTTTTGTCACAAGTTAGTGGAATATGAGACTTTGTAAGGAAAAAAAAAAAAAGAAAAAAAATTCATAATTTTCCGCTAACTTGGGACAAAAAATAAAAAGTTCTATGAACTCACTATGCCCATCAGCGAATACCTTAGGCCCCTTTCACACGGGCGAGTATTCCGCGCGGGTGCAATGCGTGAGTTGAACGCATTACACCCGCACTGAATCCTGACCCATTCATTTCTATGGGGCTGTTCACATGAGCGGTGATTTTCACGCATCACTTATGCGTTGTGTGAAAATCGCAGCATGTTCTATATTCTGCGTTTTTCACGTAACGCAGGCCCCATAGAAATGAATGGGGTTGCGTGAAAATCGCAAGCATCTGCAAGCAAGTGCGGATGCGGTGCGATTTTCACGCATGGGTTCTAGGTGACAGTCTATTCACTGTATTATTTTCCCTTATAACATGGTTATAAGGGAAAATAATAGCATTCTGAATACAGAATGCATAGTATAATAGTACTGGAGGGGTTAAAAAAAATAAAAAAGTTAACTCACCTTATCCTCTTGATCGCGTAGTTCCCGGTCCCTTCTTCACTAGCTGTGGGATAAAGGACCTGTGGTGATGTCAGATCACATGCTCCATGTGATGGACCATGTGATTGGAGCATGTGATCTGACGTCACCACAGGTCATTTAGCCCACAGCTAGTAAAGAAGGGACCGGGAACTACGCGATCAAGAGGATAAGGTGAGTTAACTTTTTTATTTTTTTTAACCCCTCCAGTACTATTATACTATGCAATCTGTATTCAGAATGCTATTATTTTCCCTTATAACCATGTTATAAGGGAAAATAATACAATCTTCAGAACATCAATCCCAAGCCCGAACTTCTGTGAAGTTCGGGTTTGGGTACCAAACATGCGCGATTTTTCTCACGCAAGTGCAAAACGCATTACAATGTTTTGCACTTGCGCGGAAAAATCGCGCATTTTCCCGCAATGCACCCGCCTCTTATCCGGGCAAAAAAACTGACGCATTGTAGAACCTCAGGAAACATGACAGGTGCTCAGAAAGTCAGAGCTGCTTCAAAAAGCAGAAATTCACCTTTTTGTACCATAGTTTGTAAACCCTATAACTTTTACCCAAACCATTTTTTTTTACCAAAACATTTTTTTTATCAAAGACATGTAGAACAATAAATTTAGAAAAAAATTTATATATAGATGTTTTAAAAAAAAAAATTACAACTGAAAGTGAAAAATTTCATTTTTTTGCAAAAATTTCGTTAAATTTAGATTAATAACAAAAAAAGTAAAAATGTCAGCAGCAATGAAATACCACCAAATGAAAGCTCTATTAGTGAGAAGAAAAGGAGGTAAAATTCATTTGGGTGGTAAGTTGCATGACCGCGCAATAAACGGTGAAAGTAGTGTAGTGCAGAATTGTAAAAAGTGGTCTGGTCATTAAGGGTTTTTAAGCTAGGGGAGCTGAGATGGTTAAAGTGTAGTGAGTAGAGTTGAGCGGACACCTGGATGTTCGGGTTCGAGAAGTTCGGCCTAACTTCCCGAAAATGTTCGGGTTCGGGATCCGAACCCGATCTGAACTTCGTCCCGAACCCGAACCCCATTGAAGTCAATGGGGACCCGAACTTTTCAGCACTAAAAAGGCTGTAAAACAGCCCAGGAAAGGGCTAGAGGGCTGCAAAAGGCAGCAACATGTAGGTAAATCCCCTGCAAACAAATGTGGATAGGGAAATGAATTAAAATAAAAATTAAATAAATAAAAATTAACCAAAATCAATTGGAGAGAGGTCCCATAGCAGAGAATCTGGCTTCACGTCACCCACCACTGGAACAGTCCATTCTCAGATATTTAGGCCCCGGCACCCAGGCAGAGGAGAGAGGTCCCGTAACAGAGAATCTGGCTTCATGTCAGCAGAGAATCAGTCTTCATGTCATAGCAGAGAATCAGGCTTCACGTCAGCCACCAATGCAACTGTCCATTGTCAGATATTTAGGCCCAGCACCCAGGCAGAGGAGAGAGGTCCCGTAACAGAGAATCTGGCTTCATGTCAGCAGAGAATCAGTCTTCATGTCATAGCAGAGAATCAGGCTTCAAGTCACCCACCACTGCAACAGTCCATTTTCATAAATTTAGGCCCAGCACCCAGGCAGAGGAGAGAGGTCCCGTAACAGACAATCTGGCTTCATGTCAGCAGAGAATCAGTCTTCATATCATAGCAGAGAATCAGGCTTCACGTCAGCCACCAATGCAACAGTCCATTTTCATAAATTTAGGCCCAGCACCCAGGCAGAGGAGAGAGGTCCCGTAACAGACAATCTGGCTTCATGTCAGCAGAGAATCAGTCTTCATGTCATAGCAGAGAATCAGGCTTCACGTCACCCACCACTGTAACAGTCCATTTTCATAAATTTAGGCCCAGCACCCAGGCAGAGGAGAGAGGTCCCGTAACAGACAATCTGGCTTCATGTCAGCAGAGAATCCGTCTTCATATCATAGCAGAGAATCAGGCTTCACGTCAGCCACCAATGCAACAGTCCATTGTCAGATATTTAGGCCCAGCACCCAGGCAGAGGAGAGAGGTCCCGTAACAGACAATCTGGCTTCATGTTAGCAGAGAATCAGTCTTCATATCATAGCAGAGACTCAGGCTTCACGTCAGCCACCAATGCAACAGTCCATTGTCAGATATTTAGGCCCAGCACCCAGGCAGAGGAGAGAGGTCCCGTAACAGACAATCTGGCTTCATGTCAGCAGAGAATCAGTCTTCATATCATAGCAGAGAATCAGGCTTCACGTCAGCCACCAATGCAACAGTCCATTGTAAGATATTTAGGCCCAGCACCCAGGCAGAGGAGAGAGGTCCCGTAACAGAGGATCTGGCTTCATGTCAGCAGAGAATTAGTCTGCATGTCATAGCAGAGAATCAGGCTTCACGTCACCCAACATTGGAACAGTCCATTGGCATATATTTAGGCCCCGGCACCCAGACAGAGGAGAGGTTCATTCAACTTTGGGTAGCCTCGCAATATAATGGTAAAATGAAAATAAAAATAGGATTGAATGAGGAAGTGCCCTGGAGTACAATAATATATGGTTAAGGGGAGGTAGTTAATGTCTAATCTGGACAAGGGACGGACAGGTCCTGTGGGATCCATGCCTGGTTCACTTTTATGAACGTCAGCTTGTCCACATTGGCTGTAGACAGGCGCCTGCGTTTGTCTGTAATGACGCCCCCTGCCGTACTGAATACACGTTCAGACAAAACGCTGGCCGCCGGGCAGGCCAGCACCTCCAAGGCATAAAAGGCTAGCTCTGGCCACGTGGACAATTTAGAGACCCAGAAGTTGAATGGGGCCGAACCATCAGTCAGTACGTGGAGGGGTGTGCACACGTACTGTTCCACCATGTTAGTGAAATGTTGCCTCCTGCTAACACGTTGCGTATCAGGTGGTGGTGCAGTTAGCTGTGGCGTGTTGACAAAACTTTTCCACATCTCTGCCATGCAAACCCTGCCCTCAGAGGAGCTGGCCGTGACACAGCTGCCTTGGCGACCTCTTGCTCCTCCTCTGCCTTGGCCTTGGGCTTCCACTTGTTCCCCTGTGACATTTGGGAATGCTCTAAGTAGCGCGTCTACCAACGTGCGCTTGTACTCGCGCATCTTCCTATCACGCTCCAGTGCAGGAAGTAGGGTGGGCACATTGTCTTTGTAGCGTGGATCCAGCAGGGTGGCAACCCAGTAGTCCGCACAGGTTAAAATGTGGGCAACTCTGCTGTCGTTGCGCAGGCACTGCAGCATGTAGTCGCTCATGTGTGCCAGGCTGCCCAGGGGTAAGGACAAGCTGTCCTCTGTGGGAGGCGTATCGTCATCGTCCTGCCTTTCCCCCCAGCCACGCACCAGTGATGGGCCCGAGCTGCGTTGGGTGCCACCCCGCTGTGACCATGCTTCATCCTCATCCTCCTCCACCTCCTCCTCATCCTCGTCCTCCAGTAGTGGGCCCTGGCTGGCCACATTTGTACCTGGCCTCTGCTGTTGCAAAAAACCTCCCTCTGAGTCACTTCGAAGAGACTGGCCTGAAAGTGCTAAAAATGACCCCTCTTCCTCCTCCTCCTCCTCCTCCTGGGCCACCTCCTCTTCCATCATCGCCCTAAGTGTTTTCTCAAGGAGACATAGAAGTGGTATTGTAACGCTGATAACGGCGTCATCGCCACTGGCCATGTTGGTGGAGTACTCGAAACAGCGCAACAGGGCACACAGGTCTCGCATGGAGGCCCAGTCATTGGTGGTGAAGTGGTGCTGTTCCGCAGTGCGACTGACCCGTGCGTGCTGCAGCTGAAACTCCACTATGGCCTGCTGCTGCTCGCACAGACTGTCCAGCATGTGCAAGGTGGAGTTCCACCTGGTGGGCACGTCGCATATGAGGCGGTGAGCGGGAAGGCCGAAGTTACGCTGTAGCGCAGACAGGCGAGCAGCGGCAGGATGTGAACGCCAGAAGCGCGAACAGACGGCCCGCACTTTATGCAGCAGCTCTGACATGTCGGGGTAGTTGTGAATGAACTTCTGCACCACCAAATTCAGCACATGCGCCAGGCAAGGGATGTGCGTCAAACCGGCTAGTCCCAGAGCTGCAACGAGATTTCGCCCATTATCGCACACCACCAGGCCGGGCTTGAGGCTCACCGGCAGCAACCACTCGTCGGTCTGTTGTTCTATACCCCGCCACAACTCCTGTGCGGTGTGGGGCCTGTCCCCCAAACATATGAGTTTCAGAATGGCCTGCTGACGTTTACCCTGGGCTGTGCTGAAGTTGGTGGTGAAGGTGTGTGGCTGACTGGATGAGCAGGTGAAAGAAGAGGAGGAGGAAGCCGAGAAGGAGGAGGTGGCAACAGGAGGCAAAGAATGTTGCCCTGCAATCCTTGGCGGCGGAAGGACGTGCGCCAAACTGCTCTCCGCCTGGGGCCCAGCTGCCACTACATTTACCCAGTGTGCAGTTAGGGAGATATAGCGTCCCTGGCCATGCTTACTGGTCCACGTATCTGTGGTTAGGTGGACCTTGCTACAGATGGCGTTGCGCAGTGCACACTTGATTTTATCGGATACTTGGTTGTGCAGGGAAGGCACGGCTCTCTTGGAGAAGTAGTGGCGGCTGGGAACAACATACTGTGGGACAGCAAGCGACATGAGCTGTTTGAAGCGGTCTGTGTCCACCAGCCTAAATGACAGCATTTCATAGGCCAGTAGTTTAGAAATGCTGGCATTCAGGGCCAGGGATCGAGGGTGGCTAGGTGGGAATTTACGCTTTCTCTCAAATGTTTGTAAGATGGAGAGCTGAACGCTGCCGTGTGACATGGTTGAGACGCTTGGTGATGGAGGTGGTGGTGGTGTTGGTTGTACATCCCCTGTTTGCTGGGCGGCAGGTGCCAAAGTTCCTCCAGAGGCGGAGGAAGAGGCCGAGGCGGCAGCAGCAGAAGAGGCCAAGGCGGCAGCAGCAGAAGAGGTAGCAGGGGGAGCCTGAGCGACTTCCTTGTTTTTAAGGTGTTTACTCCACTGCAGTTCATGCTTTGCATGCAGGTGCCTGATCATGCAGGTTGTGCTAAGGTTCAGAACGTTAATGCCTCGCTTCAGGCTCTGATGGCACAGCGTGCAAACCACTCGGGTCTTGTCGTCAGCACATTGTTTGAAGAAGTGCCATGCCAGGGAACTCCTTGAAGCTGCCTTTGGGGTGCTCGGTCCAAGATGGCGGCGGTCAGTAGCAGGCGGAGTCTCTTGGCGGCGGGTGTTCTGCTTTTGCCCACTGCTCCCTCTTTTGCTACGCTGTTGGCTCGGTCTCACCACTGCCTCTTCCTCCGAACTGTGAAAGTCAGTGGCATGACCTTCATTCCATGTGGGGTCTAGGACCTCATCGTCCCCTGCATCGTCTTCCACCCAGTCTTGATCCCTGACCTCCTGTTCAGTCTGCACACTGCAGAAAGACGCAGCAGTTGGCACCTGTGTTTCGTCATCATCAGAGACATGCTGAGGTGGTATTCCTATGTCCTCATCATCAGGAAACATAAGTGGTTGTGCGTCAGTGCAGTCTATGTCTTCCACCGCCGGGGAAGGGCTAGGTGGATGTCCTTGGGAAACCCTGCCAGCAGAGTCTTCAAACAGCATAAGAGACTGCTGCATAACTTGAGGCTCAGACAGTTTCCCTGATATGCATGGGGGTGATGTGACAGACTGATGGGGTTGGTTTTCAGGCGCCATCTGTGCGCTTTCTGCAGAAGACTGGGTGGGAGATAATGTGAACGTGCTGGATCCACTGTCGGCCACCCAATTGACTAATGCCTGTACCTGCTCAGGCCTTACCATCCTTAGAACGGCATTGGGCCCCACTATATATCGCTGTAAATTCTGGCGGCTACTGGGACCTGAGGTAGTTGGTACACTAGGACGTGTGGATGTGGCAGAACGGCCACGTCCTCTCCCAGCACCAGAGGGTCCACTAACACCACCACGACCATGTCCACGTCTGCGTCCCTTACTAGATGTTTTCCTCATTGTTATCGTTCACCACAACAACAAAAAATATTATTTGGCCCAATGTATTGTATTCAAATTCAGCTGAATATAAATTTGAGGCCTAGTATTTAGGCGCTGGGTGACAGGTATACATTTACTGACAGAATTAGACTTGGAAATGCACAGTAGCGTGTGTGAGAAGTTATTCTGAATGACCCTATGTGCACCTTGAATATTATATACCCTTTTAGGGATGTATTTAAAGTAGGCCTGATACAGCAGAAACCACTAAATTAGGAAATTGCTAAATTGGGAATTGTATTTCAACCCAGAACAAAAAATGTGCTTTGACGGACACTAAATAACTTGCCCAGCCAGAACAGTACACCAGTAACGACAGATTTAGCGGGATATAAATTTGAGGCCTAGTATTTAGGTGCTGGGTGACAGGTATAGATTTACTGACAGAATTAGACTGGGATATGGCCCAAAAATAACCACACTATTGCTGGTTAAATGCACTTGGTGTGACAGCTTGACCAACCACACTACTGAGGGTTAAATGCACTTGGTGACAGGCGCAGCTTGCCCCTGATGTAGTATATGGCCAAAAAATGAACAGACTATTGCTGGTTAAATGCACTTGGTGTCACAGCTTGACCAACCACACTACTGAGGGTTAAATGCACTTGGTGATGGGCGCAGCTTGCCCCTGATGTAGTATATGGCCAAAAAATAAACAGACTATTGCTGGTTAAATGCACTTGGTGTGACAGCTTCACCCTGATGTAGGCTTTAGCCAAAAAACAACCACACCATTGAGGGTTAAATGCACTTGGTGACAGGCGCAGCTTGCCCCTGATGTAGTATATGGCCAAAAAATAAACAGACTATTGCTGGTTAAATGCACTTGGTGTGACAGCTTCACCCTGATGTAGGCTTTAGCCAAAAAACAACCACACCATTGAGGGTTAAATGCACTTGGTCGCAGCTTGTGCTGGCGCACCACAAGACACAAAATGGCCGCCGATCACCCCAGAAAAAAGTGACTGACAAACAGTCTGGGCAGCCTAAAAACAGTGAGCAATTGAAAATCAGCAGCTCAATGACCCACAGCTGCAGATCGATCAATAATCAAGTCCTTTGGAGGAGTTAATCTGCCTAATCTCGCCCTACTGTCGCAGCCGCAACCTCTCCCTACGCTAATCAGAGCAGAGTGACGGGCGGCGCTATGTGACTCCAGCTTAAATAGAGGCTGGGTCACATGGTGCTCTGGCCAATCACAGCCATGCCAATAGTAGGCATGGCTGTGATGGCCTCTTGGGGCAAGTAGTATGACGCTTGTTGATTGGCTGCTTTGCAGCCTTTCAAAAAGCGCCAAGAAAACGTCAAAAAGTGCCAAGAAAGCGACGAACACCAAACCCGGACTTTTACGAAAATGTCCGGGTTCGGGTCCGTGTCACGGACACCCCAAAATTCGGTACGAACCCGAACTATACAGTTCGAGTTCACTCATCCCTAGTAGTGAGCTGTCAGAGGAATGATAAATCTGGACCATAGTGTTCTCTCTTTTATCTAGAGCCCTGGTCTGCCAATTTTTCTTGCATGCCGTGTGGTAGTTTGAAAACCATTGGATTGACACCATGGGCAGTATCAAGGTAACTCAGTCCTGGCAGATGTGGGTCCATTTTAGCCAATTCTAATTCCTTTAGTAGGTCGCTCAGATTCTGGAGCTTGTGATTGTCCTTGCCAGTTATCTTTGGAAAGGTTTAAAATCTCTTGAATAAGGCGCTTTCTATCGCTTCATAACTGCCATAGGTCTGTTCTAGTCTCTCCCATGCTGCAGCGAGGCCTTCCTCTGAGTGGCCTGAATGAACTGCTCTTAATGTCTTTACGGGTTCTGCAGATTTTGGGCCTAACCAGTTGACAAGCAAGTCAAGTTCTTTCTTGGCAGTGAGGTTAAGATCACTGATTACAGCTTCAAAGGTCGATTTCCAGGCTCTGTAGTTTTCAGCACGGTCATCATACTTTGATAGACTAATGTTAATCAGCTCCCTGCCCATTATGTATCTGGCAAAGTCCGACATGTCTGATCTCCCATTCCTTGTTGCTAGATTGCATTGTGGTGTCTCTGGGCCATTTAGCGGCTCTGGCACATAAGGCTAAGATTGATCAGGACAAAATGATGTGGCATAAGGATTAATCTGTGGTTTAGTCTCTGGAGAATCAACTGGCTCGACGCTAGAAATTATCTTATCGGTGGGTGATGATATCTGGTGCTCTGTGGGTTCACCCTGTTGGTGATTTAGAAGTGCCGTTAGTACATGTGATTTTGCAGGAGGAGCAGGCAATCATTGCCTTAGCAGATATATGGCAATGCCGTCAGCTTGGTCTTCCACTTCTCCTGGTATGAAACAGTCTAGGTCGGTACCTTGGCCTAATGACTTCTCAAAGTCTTTCAGTTTAGCTAAGGTAGCTGCTTCTTCCCTTTCTGTTTGAAGAATTTTTAGGTAGGCTTCTGCCTCTGCCTCCATCTGCGCCATTTCTGCTTTCTTTTTTGCCATTTCTGCCTCTTTCTTTGCGTTCTCAGCCTGCATTTCTGCTTTCTTCTTTGCCATTTCTGCCTCCTTTGAATTCTTTACCTCCATTTCTGCTCCTTTCTTTGCGATCTCAGCCTCCTTTTCTGCTCTCTTCTTTGCGATTTCAGCCTCCTTCTTAGCAAAGGATCTTCTAACACTAGCCTACTCTGATTCTGCCTGGATCTCTATAATCTTGTCATGTAACGTCGACCTTCCGGAACAAGAGGTTTTGGAAGATGAAAGCGTATATTTGGTTGAAGTTGATCGATGGGATCTCACCTCCTGCAAGTGTGCGATGTGGAGTTCTGCCTTGCTCGTAGTGTCTTATACTAAGGCATCCTTCTCTTGGAGGAGATTCTTTTTCTCTCCCAACTGTTCTAAAGCATCATAAAAATAAGAGTCGTTCAGGAAAGTGATGTACTTTGCAGACAGTCGTTGATAGCAGACATTGGCGTTAGATAAACGATTCAACTCTGTGGTTAACTTTGGTGCATCATTGTTATAGCGTGAAAGAGCTGCTATATACAGTAGTGTTCAGTTCTTTGCCATACATCATTAAAATTGTCACTGAACCCTTCTTTGGCTGCCTCAAAGTTTTGAAATAAATAGTTACAAGAATAGGTGCACTACTGTGGTGGATGCAAACAGTAATATCTGACTAAATCCTCACACTGATGTTAAAAATGAGCCTTTAGCCATTATATCCTTATATTAAGGACATACCTGAGCCCGTGCACCACGCCAAGGTTTCTCAAGTGGCAATGTTCTCTCTAATCTTTTGTGTTGGTTTGATAACATGTTTAGATCGTACAGTTTGTTCTTCAGTGAAGATGGACTCTGCTTCCTGTATATCTGAGTTTTTGGGAGCAGGGTGAGTTTCCATTTGTTCAGTGACCGAGAAATCCACGGAGCGTCTTGTGGACATTAGTGTTGAGAGAGCATGCTCGGCCGAACTGCTGTTCGGCTCGAGCATCGCTATGCTCGGCAGATCCAAGTGCTCGGCCGAAAACTTTGGGTGCTCAAGTACAATTTAATACAATGGAAGTAAATGGGAGAACCCCAGGCACCCCCTGCTCGGAAGAGAAGAGGGTGTCTGGTTCATAAAAAAAAGTTAGAAATTGATGGAAACCCCATCAAAATGGTTTGGAAACAGCATTAAGATTATAGCTAGATGCGTCTTAGACTCCTATTATGTACAAAATACAATAGACAACCACACAAAGGCTATATGCAAAAAGCCAGGTATGTGCAAGCCATCAATCTATCCATGAGACATAGAGTGGTACTGTCTCTTTAAGAAAGGATTTCAGCTTACTCACTGTGCTTATAAAACCACGTGCATGTAAGATGGCGGACAGCTCTAAGCTTGCTTGCAGACTGTGTGTAGACATGCAAAGACTGTAGATTTGGGCTTCGTTTTGACTATTCTGCCACAGATGTACGTTAGAGAAGTCTCTGATTGTGAGTGGTAATCTCTGTACAAGCAATGGTAGATAGCTGAACTCACTAATATCCCTAGGTCGTGGTACCAGTTGTATGTGAAGATCCAGTGAGGAGGATACAATGGAAATGCTTTGGTAATTTATTGAGTTTACCTTGAGCAAAGACATATAGAGGACATTAGAGGATATTAGAGGTCAAAACAAAATGCTCTCACTAGCTATGAGTCTGCTGCAGAAAAGAAAGGCACAGGAAGAAGAACAACAGGATATGATGTCACCAAAAGGGAGGAGTAGACACAGAAAAAAGGCAATGGGATTTACATAATACATTCAGAAACCTATAACAAGAATGACCACAGGGTGGCAGCATTACATAACATGGTAATGATATGATAACAAAAATACAGCAATTAATCTAAAATGGAAGAAATAAATGCTGGAACAGCACAACACGTCAAATGAAGGATGGGTAGTGTGAGTGACGCTGTGCCCTGCTGCTGTTAGGGACAGGACCGTACCATGGAGGAGGCAGGTAAGTGCCTGCTGTGGGAGCCAGACCCATGATATGGTTGGAAGGGGTCAAAAGGACATGGCCAAGGTGCTGCCTCTCCACTGCCTCAAAAACATTGACCTAGGGGACTTGAAAGGCATGTACTGTCGCTACCCATAACAGATGCTCCAGGTGTCCAATGTGGAGTGCAGCTTAATGCAAAACAAAAATTGCAAGGAGTGGCCCGCATTCTCTGCCACGTAAGAGTACAAGGGTCTACTACAATAGTACTACAGTGACTGCACTACCAGCAACGTGTCCAGGTAGGGGTTTAGCGTGCAAACAAGGTAATTGCTGGTAGAGAAAAGTTTTTTCATGGTCAAATGTTTCTTTATAGATGTCTCACAATGGAGCAGAGGAAAAGTAGGAGTCTTAGCAGGAGAGGAAGAAGGTGATGATCCTGACAAAGATTCTGTATTGCTTAGAGAAGTGGGTTGGCTACCACAAAGAGAGCCAGGAGAAGAAGGAGGACAGTCTTGTTCTTATTGGGAATGCTGGCCAGTGGTATTTTTCAAAATGATCTAGTGATGCCACCTTATGTGCTACAATAAGCCTTTGGTACCTATAATTGTGCTTGAATGGGCATGGCTTATTATTATCCTGCAGGTTTTGCACACCACTGTGGGTTTGTGTGCCCGCTTTGTAGAGAAAAAGTGCCATATTGGAGTTGCTCACACAGAGCTACAGGCAGCCAAGCTGGGCTTAGTTCTTGCGCCGTTTGAGCATAACCCACAACCTGTTCTTTGAGAGGTACGTAGCTTCTGCTCATTATTGCTGCCACCACAACATTGTGGTACAATTGTTCAGGTAGTGGGACTCCTACACTCATAAAGCCTATGCACTAAGTGAAAGGGTTGCCAAAAATTACAAGGAACCGTCACTCCAAAACACCCTTAGATACACATAAAGGAGGGCATCATACACACCCTTAAAAATTATGATTGATGGCCTGCTGGTGACCCTCAAAAACATTTGGAGCAAGGTCCTGCTGATCTGACCATCTAAAACATTAGGGGTGAGGGCCTGCTGCCGCATTGGTGACTCTAGATAACCTCTGGGCAATTGCACGTCCCTGTGACGGCGACAATCCATTTGGATGTCTGCCCTATCAAATTTCAATGTTCTTTTCTGCGCCATGGTGATCGCGGGTAACGGGGAACCGTTGCCAGAGAGGGAGCCTGAGAAACGTCTAACACATCCAAGGAAGGCAAGCGGGTGTCGCTCAAATCACACACTCGACTCGTGGAAGTAGTGACGATGAATAACAATACAGGACTCTTAAGATGCCCTGTATATGGAATGAGTAATAAAAAATTACAGGGAATGTTACTGCGGTATTTTGGATGAGGAAATGTTTTACAGGAGAGACCCTGCTGCCGCTTTGTTGACTCTAGATAAATTCTGCCTGATCGCACGTCCACGATTCATTTGGATATCTTCTCTATCAACTTTTGATGTTCTTTTATGCTCACCGGTAACGGGGAGTCATTGTTCGATTTCGGATAGGGAGCCTGATAAACAGCTCGGGCTAGTACTTCAAAGTAAGGCAGCATGAGTTGCGGGCCTGCAGCTGAGCTGACCCTGTAAAAGATTTTAGGTTCGGGCCTGCTGGTTAGCTGACCATGAAAACATTATATGCTTGTGCCTGTGGGTGAGCTGACACTGTAAAACATTATATGCGAGGGCCTGCAGCTGAGCTGACCCTCTAAAAAGTTATATGCGAGGGCCTGCATAGGAGCTGACCCTGTAAAAGATTTGAGTTGCGAGCCTGCAAGTGAGCTGAACCAGTAAAATATGTTAGGTGTGGGCCTGCTGGTGAGCTGAGGTGGAACCGACAAACCCAACTTGATTTTGGTAGCTGCATTAATCTGCAGGTGACCATGATACAGCTCCACAGATTGTTTCCATCTGGATCTTTCTAAACAATCTGAGTCTTTTATCCATGCTACTGCTGATGCAGCTTAAAAGGGCTTAAAATGATCACCAGGCCCACAATTTAAATAAGGTTTTGTAATTAATAAACCCAACTTGCTTTTGTGGGCTGCATCAGTGGCATAGCTAGAAATTACTGGGCCCCACAGCAAATTTTTGAATGGGGATTCATCCCACAGTAATTTTTTAGCGACCCCTTCCTTTCATGCCGCCGCCATTCCTGTGGCTAGTAAAGATCGCTCTCTCAGACCAGGGCCAGCAGCTGTTCCATCAGTTTTATACACTGTCTATACTGTCACTGTATATAATTTCATTGTGTGATACTGTGGAGGGGTCCCTGACCAAATCATTTGGTCCTCCTCTTCCTGGATGGGCCCCTTCTAGGTCAGGGCCCCAAAGTTGCAGCTTGCCCTGCTTTCCCTATAGCTACAGCCCTGGTCTGCATTAATCTGCAGATGACCATGGAAACAATCTGTGGCCTTAGTCTTTTATCCAGACTCAGTCATTGTGCCACTATGTGGCCTCCTCATGCTGCCATCTCCACACCGTGTCACCTTGCCACTCATTTTTATCACCATGCTGCTGCTGATGCAGCTTAAAAGGGCTTAAGTGATCACCATGCCCACAATCTAATTAAGGTTTGAAGCACAAAAAGGTAGAAAAATCTATTTTATAGAAAAAAAATTGGAAAACATTCTTTCCTGTATATTTACCTGTATATAAAGTGCAAGTGCTGCCAAAAATTACAAGGAAGAGGCACTCCGATACAACCTGTATATCACATAAAGCAGGGCCTCATTCACATTGAGTTGCGGCCTGCTGGTGAGCGGACCCTCTAAAATATTAGATGTGAGGCCTGCTGGTGAGCGGACCCTCTAAAAATTAGATCTGAGGGCCTGCTGCTGAGCTGACCCTCTAAAAAATTATATTCGAAGGCCATATATGCAAGGGCATTATATGTGACGAATAAGAAATGCATGTTGATATGAAGGAAGAGGAGGAGGAGGATGAGAAAAGGAAGATTCAACCATATACCCTTGCTTGTGGTAGAAGGGGTGCATGGGAATACAGTCTATTAACTACATTAAAAACAACACATGTAAAGTGCCTTTATGTCCATCAGAATTCTTCTGGTGGAGTCGAGAAGTCATGGTCAATCCAGGCCTTGTTCATTTTTATATGAGTCAACCTGTCAGCATCTTCAGTTGACAGGCGGACACACTTATCTGTTATAATGCCACCAGCAGCACTAAATACACGCTCAGACAAAACGCTGGAGGCAGGGCAGGCCAGCACCTCCAAAGCGCAGAGCGCAAGTTTGTGCCACGTGTGCAACTTGCACACCCAGTAGTTGTAAGGCACTGAGGGATCATTGTGGACGCTGACACGGTCTGCTATGTACTCCTTCACCATCTTCCTAATTTTTTCTCTCCTTGTGGCAGTAGGCCGCACATCAGGGTGAGGGTGCTGGCGGGGGTGTCATGAAACTGTCCCAGGCTTTGGAGGGTGTTGCCCTGCCTCTGTTGGAACTGCTGTGTGTTCCCCTTGTCTCCCCTCCTTTTGGAGCAATTTTCCAATAAGGATCTTCTGGTATTGCACCATTTTGCTCATCCTCTCCACCAGAGGAATGAGAGATGAGAAGTTCTCTTTGTAGCGGGGGTCGAGAAGGGTGAACACCCAGTAATCCGTTAATGCGTATAACGCGAGGGTCGCTGGAAAGGCAGCCTAACATGAAGTCAGCCATGTGTGCCAGAGTACCAACAGGCAAGACGTTGATGTCGACATCAGGGTGACTCTCCCTCTCCTCATCCTCCTCCTCCTCTTCTGCCCATCAATGCTGAACAGAGTGAATTAAAGTTCCATGGGTACTACCCTCTGTAGCAGAGGCAACTGTCTTCAGATCCTCCTCGCGTTGAGAAGACGAACTGAGGGTGGGCTGGTTATCACCCCGTGTGCTGCCAGTCTGCCACATTCAGACTACAGACTACAATCTACTGTAGTGTATTCCCATCACCTTTTCCACCACAAAAAAACAGTATATGGTTGAATCTAGTTTTTTCCTCCTCCTCTTCCTCCTCATTCAGATTGTATATATTCCCTCCACTCTAATTTTTTTTAATAGGGTCAGCTGAAATCCAGACCATCAGCTCAATTTTTTTTATAGGGTCAGTTCACCAGCAGGCCCTCGCTCCTAATGTTTTAGAGGGTCAGCTCAGCAGCAGGCCCTCGTCCCTAATGTTTTAGAAGGTCAGTGCAGCAGCAGGCCCTCGCCCCTAATGTTTTAGAGGTTCAGCTCAGCAGCAGGCCCTCACCCCTATTGTTTTAGAAGGTCCGTTCAGCAGCAGGCCCTCGCCCCTAGTGTTTTAGAGGGTTAGTTCAGCAGTAGGCCCTTGCCCCTAATGTTTTAGATGGTCAGTTCAGCAGCAGGCCCTCGCCCCTGATGTTTAGAGGGTCATCTCAGCAGCAGGCCCTCGCCCCTAATGTTTTAGTTGGTCAGTTCAGCAGCAGGCCCTCGCCCTTAATGTTTTAGAGGTTAAGCTCAGCAGCAGGCCCTCACCCCTAATGTTTTAGTAGGTCAGTTCAGCAGCAGGCCCTCGCCCCTAATGTTTTAGAGGGTCAGCTCAGCAGCAGGCCTTCGCACCTAATGTTTTAGAGAGTCAGCTCAGCAGCATGCCCTCGAATATAATGTTTTAGAGCATCAGCTCACCAGCAGACCCTTGCATATAATGTTTTAGAGCATCAGCTCAGCAGCAGGCCCTCGCCCATAATGTTTTAGAGGGTCAGTTCAGCAGCAGGCCCTCGCCCCTAATGTTTTAGAGGGTAAGCTCAGCAGCAGGCCCTCACCCCTAATGTTTTAGTTGGTCAGTTCAGCAGCAGGCCCTCGCCCTTTATATACAAGTAAATATACAGCAAAGAATATTTTCAATACATTTTTCCTATAAAATCAATTTTTTACTTTGGTTTTGTGCGTAAAACCTTAATTAGATTGTGGGCCTGGTGATCAGTTTAAGCCCTTTCAAGCTGCATCAGCAGCAGCATGGTTATAAAAATGAGTGGCAAGGTGACACGGTGTGGAGATGGCAGCATGAGGAGGTCACATAGTGGCACAATGACTGAGTCTGGATAAAAGACTAAGGCCACAGATTGTTTAGAAAGATCCAGATGGAAACAATCTGTGGAGCTGTATCACGGTCACCTGCATATTAATGCAGACCAGGGCCATAGCTATAGGGAAAGCAGGGGAAGCTGCAGCTTTGGGGCCCTGACCCAGAAGGGACCCATCCAGGAGGAGGAGGACTAAAGGATTTGGTCAGGGCCACCTCAACAGTATTACACAATGAAATTATATACAGTGACAGTATAGACAGTGTATAAAACTGATGGAACAGCTGCCAGCCCTGGTCTGAGAGAGCGATCTTTACTAGCCACTAGCTTACTTGATAGGGCAGACATCCAAATGGATTGTCGCCATCACGGGGACGTGCAATCGCCCAGAGGTTATCTAGAGTCACCAATGCGGCAACAGGCCCCTAAGGTTTTAGATGATCAGATCATCAGGCCCTTGCTCCAAATGTTTTTGAGGGTCACCAGCAGGCCATCAATCATAATTTTTCAAGGGTGTCTATGATGAGCTCTTTTATGTGTACCTAAGGGTGTTTTGGAGTGCCGGTTCCTTGTAATTTTTGGCAGCCCTTTCACTTGCATAGGCTTTATGAGTGTAGGAGTCCCACTACCTGAACAATTGTACCTCCTTTATGTGATATACAGGCTGTTTCGGAGTGCCTCTTGCTTGTAATTTCCTAACAATTTTTCCACTAAAATAGATTTTTTGGGGTGGTTTTGTGCGTATTTTTGTCAGTCTGTAAAAGTGGAGTACAACTCGGACAACATGGTTCCCAGCAGCGACCTGGAAGTCCAAGATGCATCCAGACATCGTCCCCATGGTGTTCCCGATCCATTCCGGTGGTGTTTGTCACTTTTACTGTTTATTGACCTTTTCCAATGGACCAGGCACCCTCCCCTCTTCAAAGCAGGGGATGCCTGGCTGTCTCCCATTGATTTCCATTATATTTGGGTGCTCAGCCGAACACACGAATATAGCAATGTGTTCGGGCTGAACACCCGAATACTTTGGTGCTCGATCATCACTACATACAATCAAATTCATGACGCCATCAAAACAATCTTGAAAAAACATTGGCACATTCTAAAAAGAGATCCTATACTCACCCAAATAATCCCAGAGACCCCCTGTCTAACATACAGAAGAGGACAAACTCTGAAAAATATTCTAGCACTCTAAGCAAACTTAAAACAGTTGGGAGCACCATCAAGGATCCGGGTTTTTCCTTATTAAAAGGCAGTTCCAAATGCGGCCACCAAAGATGCCTCTGCTGCACAACCATTTTCCAAAGGTCAACCTACCATAGTCAAAGCGGTGAAGTTTTTCCCATTTTAAATTCCTTGAACTGCAATTCCACCTATGTTATTTACTTACTAGAGTGTCCATGCCATTTACAATATGTGGGTCACACCATCCAAACGTTGATCAACGGATTTAATAAACACTGGTCCAATATCAGGAAAAAATAGACACGCAGCGGAACATTACGACAGCAGCCCATCTGGTTTTACTGTAACCCCAATCTAACAAATCCCAATGCATTTAAGAAACGATAGACAATACATCAGACGTAGGGAGATGTATTGGATTTTTAAACTGAACAGTTTAAATCCCTTTGGCCTAAACGAGGCCTTTGAGATCAACCTATTGAATTAATTCAGACTTCTTCCCCCTCCCCTACTGTGAACACTTGTTATGAACCCTGCCTTGGAAATGACACCTGATGTAATATGACACCCCACCTTTTCTATATGTTTGTAATACTCCCTATTTAACCTGATGAAGGGGAACTACCTATCCCTGAAAAACGTTGTTTTAATGTACACATGCGCTTTTCTCAAATAAAGAAGGAATTTTTATTTGATGATCACGACCGCCTCCACCGGTGTCCTTGCGCCTAAGCAGATCCTCTTTTCTGCTAGATAGTCACCAGGGGAACAGGGTGAGTATTATTTTTTTAATTTTATTATTAATTCAGGGAAAGGCACTACAGTAAGGGGACAGCAAAGGAGAAAATCTACTGTAAGGCTGGTTTCACACGGGCGTTGCGGAAAAATGTGCGGGTGCGTTGCGGAAACACCCGCGATTTTTCCGCGCGAGTGCAAAACATTGTAATGCGTTTTGCACTCGCGTGAGAAAAATCGCGCATGTTTGGTACCCAAACCCGAACTTCTTCACAGAAGTTCGGGCTTGGGATTGATGTTCTGAAGATTCTATTATTTTCCCTTATAACCATGTTATAAGGGAAAATAATACAGTGAATAGACTGTCACCTAGAACCCATGCGTGAAAATCGCACCGCATCCGCACTTGCTTGCGGATGCTTGCGATTTTCACGCAACCCCATTCATTTCTATGGGACCTGCGTTACGTGAAAAACGCAGAATATAGAACATGCTGCGATTTTCACGCAACGCATAAGTGTTGCGTGAAAATCACCGCTCATGTGAACAGCCCCATAGAAATGAATGGGTCAGGATTCAGTGCGGGTGCAATGCGTTCAACTCACGCATCGCACCCGCACGGAAATCTCGCCCGTGTGAAAGGGGCCTAAGGGGGAATTCAATTTTGTTGGGCCCAAATGGGACTTGCTGGAATTGGGACATGTATAGATAGACTTTATGCTGGGTTAGTGGCATGGCTTAGTGCTAAAGAAATTTGCTGCGCGTGCTGCTGATCATGAACTTCCTTAGGCTTTTTGAAAGTTGAAAGGTATGACCATCTACTACATTATCTGTACTCGGAGAGTTATCACTGTGCTATTTGTAGTGTTACATAGGACTGCAGATAAGATTTGTATGGAATATCCACAGGAGTCTGATAGATTCAGCCACCATGGTTCCTATTCTACCATAGATCTAAATGGAGGGAGCCACCCAGGCCTGGCGTTGGGGGGGGGGGGGGGGGGGGAGGCAAACTGGGCAATTGCCCATGGCCCCCATCATCTAAGGGGCCCCCTGATTCAGTGCTGATGTTCACTTGAACGTCTGTGAAAGCGAGCAGGCAGACAGTTGAACAGCTGCACTTTACAATGCAGGGTAAGGTCCCCTCCCTCACACATAAGAGAAATCATTACCACAGTGCTGACAGCTTCGGACACCAGCAGCACCTTCTACTGGAGCTGTAGGACCTGTGATGATGTCACGTGCAGGAGGCGGAGCTCAACAGAGAAGTTGGGTTGGAGGACCTGCGATAACCTCACCATTATGTGACCAGAACAGGAGGCAGAGCTCAGCAGTGCAGTAAAGCAATGAAGAAGAAGCCCAGCGATGCATGGTTATAAGTGAAGGATGGATTCAATGTAAGAGCCAAGGAAATGCTGGGGGTTGCAGTCCTCTCCTCTTATACCTCCTTTTATTTACTATCAGATTACATTACAAAAGGAGGTATGAGGGGAGGATTACAACCCCCAGCATGTCCAGCTTGTTATGTAATATCAGAGTACATTACAAGAGGAGGTATAGGAGGAGAGGACTACAACTCTCAGCATGTC
Organism: Bufo gargarizans; assembly: GCF_014858855.1. NCBI lineage: Eukaryota > Metazoa > Chordata > Amphibia > Anura > Bufonidae > Bufo > Bufo gargarizans. The sequence continues at coordinate 78,981,364 of NC_058088.1, read as the reverse complement.
CAGGCCCTTATGTAATATCAGGGTACAACACCCTATATATGCTGGGAGTTGTAGCCCTCTCCTCTTATAATGTACTCTGAAATTACATAATAACAATTTGGACATGCTGGGAGTTATAGTCCCATCTTCTTATACATCCCCCTGTAATGTGCTCTGATATAAAAATGGCTTAGACATGCTGGGAGTTATAGTCCTCTCATGTTATACCTCCTGCTTTAATGTGCTCTGAATTAAGGCCAGGACGATGGGTAGGCGAGGGTAGTCATCCGCCTAGGGTGCCACTTCGCTACTCATGAAGGGGGGCGCACTCATGGCCGTACAACTTTACAAGCCTCAGGCCGCTAGGCCTCAAGCCTCTGAGGCATTAGAACAGCGCAAGAAGCTGCAATAACATCAACAAAACCTCCTGCGCTGGGTCTCGCATGATGACATGATCACTTGAGACCCAGAGCAGGAGCGGTGATGTCATTGGGACGGCATGCATCAGGACGCAGCAACACAAGCCAGAAATAATACTGTGGTCTGCATTGCAGACAGCGGCGGGGGGACGGGAGTGAGGTGTTTTTTTTTTTACACTAAGTGTCCGCACTGCTAGGGGCACCAGGAAAGGAGGAAGGAGATCATTATATATACCAGGCACTACTGGGTAGGAATGGAGAAGCATGATATACTGGCACTACGGGGGAACATTATCTATATACTGACACTATGGGCAGAGCATTATATTTTGTGACTTGTAGGGGGCACTACAGGGGGCATTAGAGTCACTGGGAACATTATGGTTATATTATTACTACTAGAGTACTGTAGGGGTGTTATTATTTGATGCAATATTGAGGGCATTGCTACTATCTTGGGGCCTATCTTGGTGAGTATTATCACTATTGGGGCACTATTACTAATGAGGGCCGTGTGGGTGTATGGTAAAGTATAGTGTTTGTGGACATGGAGACTGCGTTCGCTGTGCGCATGTGCAGTCTCCCTTCTCTCTTCCTGCTCTGTTGCTGTATGTCTAAGGGACAGCAATAGTGAACAACACTTGCGGTCTCCTCAAACAGCTCATCCGCGTGGGTGCCAGGGGTCGGGCTGTGTTTTTAGCACATTATTACAAGATTTGGGGCCCCACTTTTGATTTTACCCAGGGCCACATTTTCTTTAAAACCGGCCCTGGAGCCACCTCTCCATATACTGCTATAGGCCCGTGGTTGCTACATGGGTTGCTACATGGGAATGCACAATGCACTTTAGTAAGATATTACCCAAATAAACTCATGGCCACCTTCTGGACACAGCCTTTGGGAAGAGCTTATTCTGTGAAAACACTTCAGGAACTGATGATTCCCATCATCTATTCAGTAAGGCCTCATGCACACGACCGTTTCTTGGGTCCGCATCGGCGGCTCGGATGAGGACCCATTCACTTCAATGGGGCGCAAAAGATGCGGACAGCACTCCATGTGCTGTCCGCATCCGTGGCTCCGTTCCCCGGCCCCGCTAAAAAAATATAACATGTCCTATTCTTGTCCGCGCATTTATATTGCCGGCGCCCGTTCCGATCCGCAAATTGCAGAAGGCAACACGGACTGCTTCCGTTTTTTGCGGATCCGTGGTTTGCGGACCGCAAAACAAACTGCACGGTCGTGTGCATGAGGCCTAAAGAAGAGATTTTATTTTGCTATATGTAAGCTGGCCTAGTCTGTGGTCTCTATAACAAATCATCGCCATCTTCCTCCTAATCTCCTTTCTTGCTACCCGCTGCTCATACTTCCTTAAGGGGTTTCTCTGGGAATGATTCAAAATGGCTGCCAGCAACCTGTCCGGAAATGTGAGCAGGACCGGTTGCCTTTACTTGCAGAGCTGTATAGGAGGATGTGGGGCTGAGGTCTCATTACATATCACGCTCTGGAAGTTGCATATACTATATATTGTTGAGTGTTCCGGTCAGGCTGTTCCACCATTATGGTATATGATAGGCAGTATCACATCATTACCATCTATTGTAGAGGCCCCTAAAACCCCCTCCCCCAGGCAGCTCTGCAAGTGGCGGCAACCAGAACGCACATTCTAGGTTATATTGCCATTTTAAATCATTCCCAGAGAGCCCCTTAACATCAAGGTCACCCAGGCACCACCAGGCAGGAGAACCCAATAGTCCAGAGAGTGCCCTGAGGAAAATTAGAGTTGTACCCCTCCATTCACTGTCTGTACCATGAGGACTACAAAAAAAACTCAACGCCTCAGTCACCACTCCCATCCTCTCCATCCCTCTTCGGGCCGCTGCACTGTATATCTATAGTAGCCCACCCACTTGGTGTACGGCATATGATGTGTCCCCTTGGCATACTGAGGACTGGTATATGTCAGCATACATAGTAGAAAAATAGTATCTATATACAGATTCCCTTTTTTTTTATAATGACAGCCTTCTGTAACTGTAACACCCTTCAGTCGTAGATATGTTGTAAGGATTTCCTCACACCATATACCTATGACAGAAGGCTCAAATCTAATGTGAACAAAGCCTCTCTGCTTTTTAACATGTTGCTGCAATATTTTATTTAGTAAAATAGAGGGGCAATAATGGGTCATGAAAAATGATTGTGCCATCTACCATACACAGCATGAATACTAAAAATGGAAGCCATGATGAATATGTGGACAGAGCCATAGACATAAATACGTTTTAATTGTGTTTATATTTTTGAATGAAGAATATGAAATTGACCCCAAAAGTATCAGAAAACAACTGGCAGTGACAAAAACATCAGGAAACGGCTTGGCAGCTCCCAAAACATCAGGAAACGGCTTGGCAGCGGCAAAAATATCAGGGAATATCTTGGCAGTGCCAAAAACATCAGGAAACTGCATGGACGTGCCAAACGTATCAGGAAAAAGGCTTGGCAGCACCAAAAATATAAGGTAGCAGCTTGGCATTGATGTCACATATAACATGGAGAAGGACATGAAGGAAGCATGTTCTTCCAGTTTTTGCAGTAGAAATACTATTTTTGCCACTTATTTGCCTTTTACACACAAGAGGTTCTTAATACCCCCTTCCCAAAATCCCAGCAGCGCTCTATACCTAAAAAGAACAAGTCTTTATTTTATGACTGACTAAGGCTACTTTCACACTGGCGTTTTGGCTTTCCGTTTGTGAGATCCGTTCAGGGCTCACACAAGTGGTCCAAAATGGATCAGTATTGCTCTAACGCATTCTGAACGGAAACTAATCCGCTCAGAATGCATCTGTTGCCTCCGTTCCGTCTTCACTCCGCTTTGGAGGCGGACGCCAAAGCGCTGCCTGCAGCGTTTTGGTGTCCGTCTGACAAAACTGAGCCAAATGGATCCGTTCTGAATGGCTACTTTTTTTTGTATTATCTGAACGGATCGGTCTGTGCACATCCATGACAGATCCGCACCAAACGTGAGTGTGAAAGTAGCCTAACTTGTGCTATCGATCGATTTTTTTTTTTACGTGTCCCTTGCTTTGTCTTGCTATTTTGCACAGTACACTGACTTTCATATGCTTGATATTAAGAGATTCCGTTTTATCTCCCAGAATAAATATTGCACTAAAAGGAGCAAGTCAGGAGTCAATGTAGTGTAAAATGAGGTGATAACAGTAAAGAGCCTAGACGAAAGGTTTAGTGGAGACTAGTTACACTGTACTGAACCACAAACAGGCCTGTGAATGAGAAATCCTGTATCCCTGCCATTTGTAGACTCTCATGCACTCAGGGAGAAATAGCTTAAAAGGGAAAAAAAAGGTTTATAAACCCAATGACAAAATGTTACTATGCTTCATTTCCCTCCTGCTAGGCTCCACTTAACTATGTGCGTCAGCAGTGGAATACGTTAAACAGCAACAAAATGTCATATTCCAACTACTTCCCATCTGAACCGGCTGTAAGTACACATATTCATCCATAGAGGGCACTGTGTGGTTTGATTTGTTACACATGGTATGAGCAGCAGAAAACTTTACCCTCCAAGCCAAACATTTACGGTATTCTGGAGTGAAAACTTCTCCTGCAAAACTTTAGAAGCTGAAATTAGAAACTATGTTTTCACCAATAACCCTAGCAAAACTCACACTGCGTCTAATAAAAATATATCAAAATTGGACTCAGAATACAGACTTGTGAAAGACGGATGCCTTCCAATTAATGTGCAAATCAAGAGAAAGGTACAGCAACTATGTAACCTATGTGCTTATCGCATGATGACAACAAGTACGGAAAATAAAACGTGTGTAGCAAACCTGGATTTATTGTTTTAAGAAAAATACAACATTTTACTAATCTATTATTTAACATGCTGCGATTTTTCCTGAATGCAGAGATGATCAGTGCTAGACGACGCTCATGTGCACAGACCCATTGAGCCCTAGGCTTCTTGCACACAAATCAGTTTTCCATCCATGTTACAAACAGATAGCGTCCGGACTGAATCCTGACCCATTCATTTAAAACATGGAAGGAGTCCGGTTGCGATCCAGATGTAATGTTTGCTAGGACATGTTAAGGGTTATTCTTCATGTTTTCCTCGCTCTTGAAAAACACATCAAAAACTGCATCAGCACCGATTAAACTTTGTGCTAAACTATCAACTTTTCCTTGAACAGACCCCGACTCATTCTGCATTGCTCTTGTCAAATAAGCCTCAAAGGGGTTCTCCGGGAATGATTTAAAATTCACTTGCAGAGTTGCCTATGCTCTGGCACTTGCATAAACTACAATCGTGGCCAAAAGTTTTGAGAATGACACAAATATTAGTTTTCACAAAGTTTGCTGCTAAACTGCTTT